>NC_139534.1:80497041-81189356 GCF_965153285.1 Podarcis tiliguerta
TCCATAATGTAATTCAGCATCTTCACCCATAAAAATAAGATGGACAGAGCAAGACAGAACCCAAAAGAAGACAACCCCCAGCCTTCCCCTCTCCTCCAGTCTCTGTCTCTTATGCCTTATTATTATTATTATTATTATTATTATTATTATTATTAATTTGGCATTAGAACACCAATCTGGGGAACAGATTCATACAGGAGATCACCCTCTCTCAAGAAATAAAATTAATTCCTTCCTTCCTCCCTTCCTAGTCACGGTCTGATTTGTACTTTAATGCCAGCTAAAATACTCCTCTTTCAGAGCTCTCTCTCTTTTTCCTCCCATTTTTCAACCACACCGGTGGCAACCTAGCGCTTGTGAAAATTTGTCACAGGTCTGAGGAGGCAGCAGTGCATTTTATTTCATTGTACTGTTTGGTCCTCTTTTTTTTAAACAGTTAACTGTTTGTTTTGCTTACCTGCTTTATAACTTTGAGGCACCATAACATGAGATCATTGCAGATTGACTAATAAATAAAGATGCCATTAATGGACAAGAGTGGCTTAGGGCTTCTTCGAGCCGTGTTCTGAAGAGAAACAGAAAACCAGGAGGTGAAAAACAAAAACCTTGCTTTGTTACAAATGGTCCTGTTAAGGGACTGTTGGATTTTATTGCATGGGCAATAAATGGTTCTATTTGTTTATTTGTATATTTAGGCCATAATCAGGTTGATGCATCATTGGGGAGCTGGTTAGGAGAGAATAAAAAGAAGCACTCCCCACCGCCCACAGCACATAGTTTAACTATGGCCTTTCTTGCTACAAGATGTGGTGATAGCTAGCAGCTAAGGTCACAGTCCTAACCCCATTTACATGGGTGTAAGCCCATTTGAACTCACTGGGACTTAGCTCTGAGTAGACACAGTAGGGAGTGCAGTGTAAAATGGCTTTAAAATGATATTAGACACAGCCATCAGTTTAATTATTTATTGAATTTATATCCCACTCTGGAGGGCAACAGGTGCTTCATTTTATGCTGTGGTATAAACCATTGAGCCTCTTGGGCTTGCCCATCAGAAGGTCGGTAGTTCAAATCCCCGCAACGGAGTGAGCTCCGGTTGCTCTGTCCCAGCTCCTGCAACCTAGCAGTTCGAAAGCATGCCAATTCAAGTTGATAAATAGGTACTGCTGTGGCAGGAAGGTAAATGGTGTTTCCGTGCACTCTGGTTTCTGTCATTGTGTTCTGTGGTGCCAGAAGCAGTTTAGTCATGCAGGCCACATGACCTGGAAAGCTGTCTGTGGACAAACACCGGCTCCCTCAGCCTGAAAGCGAGATGAGAGCCGCAACCCAGTGCATATCCGGGTCAGAGGAGGCCTGTGCACATGCACACAAGCTATTCTGGTGCTCCTCTGACCCGGAAGTGCACTGGAAATAGCGTGTGCGTATGCATATGGGCACACGCTCCCCCGCCCTCCGGCCTGCCACACGATCGGTGCTGGAGACATCAGCCCGAGGCGCGGTAAGTTTGCTGACCCCTGCCCTAGGCTCAGTGGTTTAGACCACAGCACCACCTGTGTCCTGTAACTTTACCTACTTGGGAGTAAATCCCACTGAATTCAACGAGGCTCACACAGGTGCTATAAATGTTCATATATTTAACATATATAAGAATAAATGAATCATCATGACTATAGCTGATAAGTGAAGAGGTACAATGTAGGTATTCTCATTGGAGAGAAGAGAAGAGAAGAGCTGCAATTACAAAGAGAGCACAAACAGAAAGTTATGGATTAGGTCAGGATTGTGGTTGTAATCGGCACTGATATGGCCATGTAATCTGAGGAGCCAAAGTTGCAAGATCTGCCTCTAGCAATCCATCTTCCAGGGACTGGCTATTGCGTGTTACCAGTATGACAGATATGGATAAGAATGTCAGGAAGAAAGAAGGCTTAACTGAAAGTGGCAGAACATAAAACAAACAGAAATACCTGATAAGAGCAGAAAGAAAATAACGCAATTCATGAATGATAACTGGGTACAAGGACTAGGTCTGAATAAGATGTCTTCAAAGTTTGAGCATGCTCAAAGAAATAAATGTTCTGGAGTCATAGCTTCTGAAGGTCTGATGACTTTTTTTAAAAAAACCAATACAACCATTTTTAGTGATCAATTCTGCTGACTCGGTGATGGGCACTCTATCACTGGCATGTTTGTGGCCTAATTGTTTCTGAAGTACTCCAAGATCTTCAGTTCTTTGAGAATGAAGGGATCCTGACTGGAGCTCTGCTCTCCTAGGCTACATTCACACAGCAGTTCATTCCATTTTATGGACATTTCCCTAACTGCTAATTTCCATGATATATTTGAGCTTTCACATGTCATAAAAGCTACTTCTGGAAAAAGAATAGAGTATGCTGAGTGCTCATTTCCATCTTATTTGATTCCAGAAAAACCCATTTGCAGCCCCCACCCCCAAACCCAGAAAATTGTGGGAACAACATGTCAAATTTGAAGCAGAAAACCATTCCTTTATGGGGGAATTATGGGGGAACAGAAACACACATATGCAAAAAGTGTTGGGAGTAGTGATGTTGTCAGGTGGGGTCATTGTTGTATCACACCATGCCCACTGGGGTGAATGATATTTGGAAGGACATGATGGTCTGTTAGTCAAAAAGCCACACTTCCACAATGCAACAGGTAAGACAGTATGAAAGGAACGTTAGAAAATGGGACAGACATGCTAACATAAGCAGCAGGAAAACTAGTGTAGTATTCCCCATGTCTGACTGCATCCCTAGCTGGAGCACAAACCAGTCATGGTAGTTGTGGACCTGGGATGAGAATGGGCATGTTTCACAATGAGCTGTGGTTATTCACCTTGGCACAGACTCTCAGTCCATCTCACAACCTCACTGTGAGGATGAAATACCAACACATGTCATAACTAAGTGAAACTGATTGATGATCTAAGAACCACAACATCCTGCTTTTGTCAATGGGTAGCAGTAGCAAAACGCCTCAAGGGTAGTGCAGATTAAAGACCAGGCTCTCTTCTCTCTACATCATTTTAATAGGCTCCCAAAGTATCAGAAAGAAATACATTACTTTGTGCAAATGGACAGAATTACTATGTTTTCCCAGTAGTGATGTATGGAAGTGAGAGCTGGACCATAAAGAAAGCTGATCGCCAAAGAATTGATGCTTTTGAATTATGGTGCTGGAGGAGACTCTTGAGGGTCCCATGGACTGCAAGAAGATCAAACCAATCCATTCTTAAGGAAATCAGCCCTGAGTGCTCACTTGAAGGACAGATCCTGAAGCTGAGGCTCCAATACTTTGGCCACCTCATGAGAAGAGCAGACTCCTTGGAAAAGACCCTGATGTTGGGAAAGATGGAGGGCACAAGGAGAAGGGGACGACAGAGGACGAGATGGTTGGACAATGTTCTCGAAGCTACTAACATGAGTCTGACCAAACTGCGGGAGGCAGTGGAAGACAGGAGTGCCTGGCATGCTCTGGTCCATGGGGTTACGAAGAGTTGGACATGACTGAATGACTAAACAACAACAACAACAAAGCCTGCCCAGAACAGCTATGCATCACGATATGGGATATGATTGAGGAAAGATACTGGGGTGTGTAATACCTGTTTCCTCATAGGGCCCCCCTCCTCTTCCATACTATCCCAACAATTGTTGGCCTTTATTGGTTCAATTTTTATTCTGCTCTTAGGAGCTCAGAGGGGCAAGCATACCTCTCCATTTTAGTTTCACAACAATCCTGAGAGGAAGGTTAAATTGATGAGAGTGCCTAGGCCTAAATCATCAGAGGAGCATCACAGCTGAGAAGGAATTTGAAACAAAACCTCCTTGGTCCTAGTCTGACTATCTATCACTTTGAAATCCTGTATCATATTAGTTCTCGCTCTTTCCACCATAGGCAACCCCTCTCCTTGCCAATATCTTAAATGTTGCCAACTCTTCCCCCATTCAATAATGCAATTATGACAAATTTCTCAATTCCATCTGAACAATTTATTACTGAGCATGGTGTTTGGTTACAGATCTTAGATATTTTGGGGACATTTATATCAAAATTATATACTTTACTAATAATTGGATGATACCAAACCACACATGTTAGCTTTCACTTCATTTCTGAGCTCAATACAAATTGCTGATACTGGTATTAAATGGTCTGGGACCAGATTTCTGCAGAATCACCTCAGCCAATACAAATCTTCCCAACTCTTGAAATAGCCTACTAAGGTTCTGCTTCATTTACCTCTGCCATCTGAAATACAGCAGCTAAGAATGATGAGGGGAACCTTTTCTTTGATGGTGCCAAGACAGCAGAATGTCCCAGCACAAAGTAACTGAACAGGGGTGGTGAATGTGCTAGGACCATTAATTTCAATGGGTATGCTCTGAGTAAAACTTAGCTGAATACCAACCAAAGTTTGAGAATTGTGACTCAAACAGTATGATAGCCCTTGGACCAGAGTGGAACCCAAAATTGTCAGAAAAGTTGTTGTTGGTTTGTTGTTTTTTTTAGGCCTTTCTCCAAATTGCTGGATAACTTCGAGGCCAAAATCCCACAGAGGAAATTTGACCTTTTGGGAGAATTCATTTCACTTTTCCCTAGAGATTATTCAGTGAACACCTCTGTCCTCTCACTGCCACCCTGCAATTCTGTAAATAAAGCTGGAAAATTTTGACAGGTAATTCAAGGGCTGGAAAACATTTTCAAGGGATTTGGGAAATGGATGACCCAATGAAATGAAAAAATCCCCTGAAGACCTGTGACCTCTTTTGCCTTTTGGTGGTTCTGCCTCTTTCCAAATGAATTCAGGTCTTGCACTGCTACAATGCTCATAAAGGATTATTGCCTCCTTCCATATGAGTAATCGGCCTGGTGACAAAAATAAGCTTATGTCAGATATGTGACAGATTTCTATTAATCCACCAGGGAGAAAATGTACAATTTTAAATTTAAATAAACTTCTTTCTTGCACTGGAAAAATAAATAAAACTTGGAGGTGGCGTGCGGAGGGGAGGGAATGGGAAGAGGGTAAAACAAAAAAACCCACCCTGAACCAGCAGTAATCTAGAAGATAACAGTTACTTTAATTTCATTACTGAAAGATCAGGGTCACAACAACAGCAATTACCTGTAATTTCCCATTCTGGCAATTATATTATTATGAAAATGATCACTTGCTAACTGCACTAAAGCTTCTAGGGGCACTAAAGTGAATTCTTTTTGCTTTAGCATGCTTGCTAATTGTGTCGGGTCTTTAGGGTAATGTGATTACCGCTGCTTTTGTTTCCCTCTCAGAGCACACACAGAGAGAATAACTGAATGATGGCCTAATGCCGCTTTTGAAGTACATCCTCTGTCACAACAAAACCCCTGGGAAAAGACATCCTGGTCTGTGCCCTCATAAGAGTATCTAATATCTGGCCAATTTATTTTGGTTTCATTAATCGTTTTGGATTGTTTACTGTTCCTATCAGAGGAAGAACCATAGCTCAGTCGTAGAGCATCTGCTTTGCTTGCCGAAGGTCCCAGAACCGAACCCCAGCATTCCTAGATTGAATTGGGAATGTCCCTTGCTTGTAATCACAGTGTGGCTGTCAGACAGTGTCAACAGCACTGAGTCTGATGAACCAATCACCTGATTTGGCATAATGTAGTTTACTAAAAGAGGAAAGCAGAAAGTTGTAAAATTTAAACTGTGCCTGCCCTGCAAAACCCCTCAAAGACAACTGTGGGCTTTAACTTCTGCATATTCTCAATAACTGCTTCAGCTCTCTGACAAAGCAATTCTATGGTGGGCATTGGACAGAAATGAGTACAGGTACCACCACTTCCTATAGCTTGCTGGGTTGCACAGGACAGGAGGTGGTGAATAAGTATACAGTGGTACCTCGGGTTAAGTCCTTAATTTGTTCTGGAGGTCTGTTCTTAACCTGAAACTGTTCATAACCTGAAGCACCACTTTAGCTAATGGGGCCTCCTGCTACGACTGCGCCGGCGGAGCATGATTTCTGTTCTCATCCTGAAGCAAAGTCCTTAACCCGAGGTACTATTTCTGGGTTAGTGGAGTCTGTAACCTGAAGCGTATGTAACCTGAAGCATATGTAACCCGAGGTACCACTGTACAAGCTTTTGGTATATTCTGCCTTTCTTGTGGGAGTGTTTTATGAGAATGGGTGGACACTGGATCATTCAGACCCAAAGCCTCCCTCAAACCATCTCGTGACAGCCCCCCCATCACTATTGAAGCACCAGCAGTGGCTGGCTGTGGAGGGGGTGGGGGTGGAATGAGAGAGAGATGGATTTTCTACTTTTTCACTTATGTGATCTATGTGTCTCTTGGGATGGGGGAAGGAACCTCACATTTGTTACTCAAGTTTAAATTAAAGCTGTAAGCAACTATTTTGAAATGAAAACCTGCAGGAAGGACTCAAGTTCAGGAATCTCTGTGGATTTCTTTTGAAAATGGGAGGTCTCTATATAGCAGATACTAGCATTAGACACCAGCAGGCCAGAAGGCTTGAATAGTTCCAGTGAAACAACCCCCCTGCCCTCCACAACCAACCAGCCAAGGAAATTAAAACCCACAAGCAAAACACAAAACTCATCAATATTATTTGGGGGATGGGGGGCAGATCTATGAAGAGACTGTCATACTGGAACTATCAGTCACAGGAGTTCTAATTTTAGGTGCCATGCTTCAGGATCATATAAAATATCTATTTGGTTGGGAAAGTTTCTGCTTCCATATATTGGACGGCATAAATTGAGCTAGGGATATACCAGCACTATCTTTGTTCTGTGGACCATGAATTAACAGCCCTCAACCTCTTTTGTCTTGTTCTCTCAAATAATCTTGATGAACAATGGTTACATCCTGCATCTCCACCAAATGCATTGTGTGGTCTCACTTCATCATTGACTGGTTCAGCATGGCAATGGGGAGGAAATGGACGTGTAAACTTTGGAAATCCACTTTTTATCCAACAAGGCTCTTTTGATGTTGTTATGATAGGGTAACCGTAACATACCATGCATTGATGATAAGATAAAACAGAAAAGCAAATAAATAAAATAAGAAGCTAGGTTAACTAGCTGTGTGATATCCATCCTTGCTGTGGTTTCCCCCTTGGGCTACAAACAATGGAAGAAGGTTTAAATGAATTTCTCACCAAGCAATAAGAGAGAATACTGTCTGCACACATTGCCTCAAATCTTTGAATCTAAAGAGGAGGGATGGGGGAGAGATGTGCTTCAGTTTGCATTTAAAGACTAATTACTTAATTTGTACTTTCTGAAGCAGTACGTGAACCAAAAGTTAGCCATCCTACAAAATTCATACTCCTCCAGGAGCCCTAACGTGCCACTTCCTGGACTGAGGAAACTAACAAATCCACAGGTTTACTGGATGAGAACAAATAAACTGAAGCTCAGTACAGAAAAGGCAGGGATAACTTAACTTTTGTCAGCCATGCTCTGGTAATCTCTAGGTTATATTACTGCACTGTTTTATACATGAGGTTGCCTATAAAGATGGTTGGAAACTTCAGCTGGTGCAGAATTTGGCAACCAGGGTGCTCACTGGGGCAAGATAGTTTGAGCTTATTACACTGATCCTGGCCTGACTGCATTGGCAGCTGGTTAGTTTCTGGGCCCAGTTCAAAGTTTGTTTTGTTTGTTAAAATTTGTATACTGCCTTCATCCGTAAATCTCAAGTGCTGGGTTTGAACTATAAAGCTTTAAACAGCTCAGGACTGCAGTAGATCAAGGACTGCCTCTCCTCATATGAACCAACCCAGACCCTGTGATCTTCATCATCTGAGGCTGTGTTTTGTGTGCCTCCTCAGTGAAATGTCCAGAGGGTGGCAATGTGAGAATGGGCCTTTTTTGCAGTGGCTTCTCCCTTATGGAATGCTCTCCCCAGAGGGGTGGAGGCGTACCTGGTGCCTTCATTAGATATACTTAGGCACCTGGCAAAAACATTTCTCTTCTCCTAGGCCTTTGGCTAATAATCTATGGCCTTTTCAGCTGTGGGGGTTATTGTTTCGGTTTGCACATTTTGTGTTTTGTGTTTTGTGTGTGTTTTCGTATTGTGTTGGGTGTACTGGTCCCCTGATAGTAACTGACTGCTGGGCAACTGTCCTTTACATCACTAAATAAAATGGCCCTGCCTTATAGCAGAGCAGCTCCAGAACCTGGCAGTTTAGGCTGATCTCTTGTACATCCCTAAGTCATATTTATAACAGAGCTACATAAATAATAATAGTTATTTGCATTTTTATTGCATCTTTCATCTGAGATCTACAAACAAATTAAAGTCATTAACTCCCCAAGTCCCTGTGAAGTAGCTGTATCATCTATTTCTATCACTACTTTTTATTGGAATGGAAAGGAATTACACTAGGACCACTCTGAATAATGTTTTTCCTTTATGGAGGAACAAGAGGTAGAGTAGAGAGGAAAGAATGAATATTGGAGTACATTACTGAGACTCATTTCTCCTCTCTGGTTGCCAGGCTCAATGCCAGTGGTCAGTTGGGCTGGGCTCTGCCTATGACTCCTGGACAGGGTCCCTGAGCAGCCTGACTCAGCTGCAGCTCTATTCATTGCTTCCTTACCAGACCTCTGGATGCTTTTCAGTAGTGGTTGGCAGTGCCACTTTTTAACAGGAACCAAGCTCAGCTTGTGGGATATTTACATGCCTTCCCATTAGCAAATAGTTCACCCCATATTTTACAGCTTCCAAGAAATTAAAACAAAGTGCACTTCCTTGTTGCTATCCTGTCAGCTTTTTAAAAGTGGATTTGCTAGACTGGCATAACAGTGCTGTCATGCACTTCAATTGCAGAAAACTAAATCCCTCCCACAGTTAGGGTCTGGAGGCACCCTTAGAGCAAGCTTTTCAAACTTACCTGCTCAGCTAATCTAACTTAAATGGGTCTCTGATAAGCACTCTTCAACAATGGAATTATTTAGCTCCAGGTTATATGTTAAGACCAATATTTGCTTCATCTTCATGTTTCTCCCTTGATTACAAAATTAAACTTGCTTGAACTTCAGAAATATTTCTGTCCTGTCTTTTGAAGTCATACTTAAAACAATGAACTGTCTGAAGCCCAGTCTATCAACTACATGCCAGCATTTCCTAAACAAAGACTTTCTACGTATGAACAAGACATCCAAGGATGTTTCCACTATGTGTTCATCTTATTATTTTAGCAAGCAATGTTAAGAAATATAGCTTAATTTAGAAGGGAGAAAATGTCTTTTTGTTGCAGTTATTATTAAAATCAAAACTCCTGCTGATCAGTGGAGGCTGGTAGGCGCTGGAGCTGATGGGGGTTCATTGGTGACCAAAACATCAGAGGCATGGCTAGGCTGCACTGCTTTCCTTCCTATCCACCTCCCAATGATACTATGGTCCCAAATCTACCTTCTGCTCACTCCTCTCTTAGGAGACATTGTGCCCTAGAATTTTCTGAATATGTGTAAACATTTAATACATTACTAGTTCTGGGGTGTATTGCCAGTTTTTGCATGGGACCCCCACAATTATCTTGACCCACCTGGAGTATTAACAAAATGCTGTCACCAAAAGTTTTAGGGTTTTTGTTATGTGTTACTGGGGTGGGGGGCGGAAACTCCCCCCCCCAAAAAAAAAGTATGTTTTCTCAGCAATCAGAAAACAAGAGACTTATTTTTCCTGTTGTGGAAATTGTTTAGCTTGTAGAATGTCAGAACACATTCTGCAACACAGAGGATTCCTAGAAACATAGATTCAGCCTCAAGAGTCCTATATGGCACAGGGAGCTACAAGTCCAATATTCTGTCCAGTGTTTGCTTAGATAATAGGAATGCTGGGGCATGGATGTACATTTAGAATTCTAAGGTAAAAGCAACAGTGTAAAGAAAGCCCAATCACAGCTGCTTTTCAACTTCACTTTCAAGCTATGAATTCTATTAAAAACTAGAATGCAATAAAAATCACATTAAAATTCTTAAACACTCTGTAATTTTCACCCCAGTCTCCCACAAGCATCTTCAGGGACGACCAGAATGTATCAGACTCATGAAAAACAGCAGCATTCCTGCAAATAATTTGCATGCCAAATTGCCTCTGTATTGGCCCCAGTACAACCATTTAACACTTCATGTTTGGCTACCGCTGTGTGTAAAACACATCTCTGAATACTATAATACTCAAAAACCCTAGTGGCTCCCTTAAGGAAGAAACATTTTATAGTCCCTTCCCAGAGCAGCTGGAAAATTCAGAATGAAAAAACAAGAAGAAGCTTGCCTCAAATAATCTTCAGGAGAAGGAAATGATAACAGACGTTTGTAAATCAACTCTTTGATGTGCTTTAAAAACCAGGCATTGTTGTTAAGTGTTGTTAGAAGAACTGAAGTCAGTGGAAGTTGTTTTTTAAAAAGCAAAACAGTAGTGGTAGCTAATCCTAGGCTTTTTCCAAGAGCAGGGATAGCAGATCAGCCTATCTCCAGTCCATGCAAGATTGGCATGCACATAATCAGAAATCGGTCCCATGTGGGTATTTTTTTTAATGCAACAAAAATGCATTAAATTTGTACACAGTTTCCACTAAAACAAAGGCGTTGTGTGCCTTCTTCTCCTAAATTAACAACAACAGCAACAACAACAACAATGTATCTATTATCTTTTTAGCATCTGGTAAAAATGTCCCTTCTTCAACAAGTCTATTACAGTATTTATCCCAGTTGGTTCTGTATTGAATTTGTATTGATTTTATGTATATGCTAGTGTTCAAAGATAATGACACATGATGTGTCAATAACTACTGGCTAAAACTGTGTCAGAACATTCAGCACTCTGCTGATACTGGCCATACTTGCAAAATTTATGAAGGCATGAAGAAAGCCTTTTTACCAACAGTCAGGAAAATGAAACATTGAAAACTTCGTCGGTGAGGCCATTACAGACCACAGCAAGCAGATGAAGCAATGGCAGGATCCGCAAGGACGTGCTCTACAGGGAGCTGGCTTCAGGCACTAGACCTGTTGGCAGACCAACTCTGCATTACAAAGATGTCTTCACATGGGACATAAAGGCTGGCAACATCAACCCTCCCTTGTGGAAATCCCTTGCAGATGACTACAGTGCCTGGAGACAGGCAGTCAGGTCATTCGGCCATAGCTGTGACCAGAGGGGAAATGACTGCTGTGAGGAGCACAGGGAGAAGAAATGCCATTGTGCATCTGCAGCAGCACAACTGGATGCCTTCATCTGCCCCAGCTGCAATAAAACATGTCTCTCCCATATCGGTCTCTAAAGCAACAGCAGGCATTGTAACCTCCCAACAGTTTGGCTCCACCCCCAAAGGCGCACTCCTCCATTCTCTCCGGAGACAGATGGATGCCAACAAGAAGAGCTGGAAATTTTGCGCCCCACCCAAGAGAATCGAAAGTCGAAATATGTGAGGTAATTCTTCCCCACAGCACTAGCAACAACAGCTAAATTAGGGACCAGGATTGGGCTGTCAAGACCTTTGGCTCCACCTCAGTTTAAGAATAGGAGAATTTACAACATCCTCTCTGCACGCAAGAACAGTGATGTTTGCCATGTAGAGGACCTACATAAAATTCTCTTTTTTCCTTTGTTTCTGTGGCATTTTCAAGGGTGTAATTACACCTGTGAATATACACACACAGATACACTCTGATTTCTACAAGATCCCAAGCTAAATATTTGGTAACTAGCCCTTTTAAGGCAAAATATGTTATTTACAATATAGAGTTATCACTGTATTCCGTCTGAGACTGTAAGCCACACTAGATAGACGGGAAATCAAACCGTTTAGTGCTCACGGGGTAAACATGAGGATTTGGATCAAACCACAGCACTTAGTCCATAGCTTATCCAGATTGTCCCCCTCCAGCTATTTTCAGAATTCATCAGCAAGGAAGTTATGTAAAAAGGCCTTAAACCATATGTTACAAAGTTGTACTCACATCAAGTGCATTAAGATTGACTGTAAAGGGTTGCGGAAATACACTTCATACAGTGTTTTGTCGGATTTTCTCTCTAACAAAACAGATTTGGGTAACCTGAAGTGGAGAAATGGATGTGTAATGCACACAGCCATTGTGTTTTGCTAGCAGAAACACTGATAGAGAAAATGGAGGTACTTGTCTCCTACAAGAGACAAGAGTTCAGAGCTATCCAAAATATAATCAACAGAATGCATCTGAGAGTGAATTACTAAGAAGCAGAAAAACTAATTTAAAAAGAAAATTAAAGTCAATATTGGTCTGCATTACATAGTCCACACACATACACACACACATACTCCAATCGAATGTCAAAAAATAAATACATTGCTGTTTCTTCTTGATGGCTGAGCTGAAGCTATCGCCATGTAGATTTGAATTTGAATGTTGTAAAAAGAAAAAGAAAAAATCTAAAGCCATGTCAGTCAAATGCAGAGGATGGAGTTACTTTGCAATATTGTCATCTCTTCAATAGCTTGTTAAGAACCGCGCCACTTTCTGATGCGGTGCTTGCAAAGGATCAGAGGCCAGAGATACTCTTTGTTGTACCAAAATGAAAAGTTGGAGGTATAAAGAGAGACAGGGAGCTAGGAAGAAGAGACAGAGAGTCCTGTCTACTGTGTTCAATATCTCATTTTCACTTGAGGGTGAGATGAGATGGATTTGGTGGTTTGTGGTTGTTGTTTTTCAATGACAGAAAAAAGGAGCAGAGTGCTTAGGTAAGAAACACTTGCCATTCTATGCAAAGTAAGATGCATAGTACATATGAATGTGATTTGCCTTGTGTAGACATATGACATCCACTCTCAAACTTACATTTATTTCCTGTTGTGGGTACTGCTGAGATACTGCATGCAGTAAGGAAGCTGCCATGCACCAAGTCAGACCACAGGTCCAGCTAGCTCAATTACACCAGGTTTGGGACATTTGACTCTTAGCCTTATTTCAGGGAAACTACAACAGGGGAGACAACAGACCTTAAAATGGAGGGAACGAAGGCGGGGAGGGAGAATGAAGTCTTCAGTCTAGAGCAGGCATCCCCAAACTCGGCCTTCCAGATGTTTTGGGACTACAACTCCCACCATCCCTAGCTAACAGGACCAGTGGTCAGGAATGATGGGAATGGTAGTCCCAAAACATCTGGAGGGCTGAGTTTGGGGATGCCTGATTTAGAGGATGGGTGATAGGTAGCAAGGATGACAACTTGAATAAAATATTACAAGGATCGAGGTACCTGCCCCATATAATCGATCACATGACGCAGAGCATATACACAATTTTGAATGGCAATGCCCACCAACTTTGTGGGAGGGCTGGCCCCCTCAAATATTTTAGGGGTGTGTGAAAGGACCTCAACCCCTAGGAGTTGACTTCTATGGTGGGTAAACAGAAAGGTGTGGTAGGAACAGAATGTTTACCTTTTGTTTTCCCTCAGTGAATTGCTGGATGTTGTGAGGGGAAATCCCTCACAACTCTGGGTCTTTAGAGATCTCCTTTCCCTCTTTTTAAAACCTCTTTTTTAAAACTTTGTTTACCAGGCAACTGGGCATGCTACAAATTGCAGTGATGGTTACACTGCAGTCCCACACCATCGTAATTCACCTAGAGGCAACATATGCAAATTGTATGCACATTTCAGTCACAGGTGTGGGTCCTGAGTACCTCACAGCTCCTTTGGTACTTTTCCTTCTCCCACATCACTGGCTCATGTTTTATAAGAGGTGTGCTGCTGGATCTGATCAAAGGCCTGCCTTGACCAGTGCCCTGTTTTTCACAGTAGCCAACCAGATGCCTATGCCCTTTTCATCCATCTTGGCTTCACTTACCCCTTACTATCTGGTTTTTCACACAGTAATCTTCTCTAATGGGCATCCGTAGAGAAAGCACATCTTGCAGCCTGACAAGCAAATTTACTATAGCAAAAATCAGTGCCTTCTTTTTAGTATTCCTATTAGCGACGTTTGAAAATCACACATCTTCACGCAACGTGTGCCCAAGCACCGTGGTTAATTTGCTAAGCTGTCTCCGAACAGGATTCGTTCTTCCTTTAAATGTGGCACTGAGAGCTTAGAAGCCTATGTTTTTAATTTTTTTAAATCCACTAATTTCATTGTGCCTGACACAAAGCAGCATATCTTTAGAGTAATTACTGTATAACAGTTATTTTCCCCCCACAAAGTAGTAATTTTCCTAAAATTAACTGGACGTCCTCAATTATGTAAATTGAATATCTTGAAAATGTAATGGCTGTGCTGGATAGAAGACAAAAGAACACAATGGGAAGCTAACCCCAAAAGAAAAGAAAACCCCAAATGTAGAGATTCATTTCGGATAGAATCAAGGGCAATTACTGGTCCTGCTGTTAAGCTGACTGACACAACTTTTCCTCTCGGATGCATTCGTTTTTGTCTTGAAGTCACCATGGGTTACAGGGAGGCAAAGCTCAAATTTTGAAAAGGGAATTAACAGAATGAACAGCATGAGATACAGTGAGGGCTTATTTCCAAGGCCTCCTTAATATTGCCTAGGATCCTCTAGACCATACCTGCACATTTCATTTCATTTATTTATTACACAAGTGTATAAAATACTTCTTGGCCTAAGGCCATCGAAGCAGTATGCAACACGATAAAAAAATCATACAAAAAATAATTTAAAATAATACAAATTCTTTAAAAAAAGTGCAAACCATTTCTACCAACTCAAGAAACAATAAAACTGTTCCTACAGGTGTGCAGTTAATATTCCATAAATGACTGGGTTACCCCTCATGGAAAAGCTCCTTAAACAAAAACATCTTCAGTAGGTGACTAAAGATTATGAATCTGGGGGTCTGCCTAATTTCAGCCGATAATACATCTGGAAATGTATTCCTTCCTCTGGCTTTAGCAATTTTAATTTATTCTTATGTGTTTGATTTATTATAATTACTACTACAAGATTTATATGCTGCTTAATAAAAAATGCCCTGTGGTTTACATAAGAGAGTATAAGATATAAAACAAAATATTCAAATGAAACTACCAATAAAATAAACAGACTTTTAAAAAGTAAACAGCAAAATTACTTGCATGTAGATAAAATCAACAGCATTTCTGCCATTTTTCTAGCTTGCCTTTATTTGTTTAATTTTTTAAGAAGATTCCCAATCCATTCCAGGATACAATTGCATAAAAATCATGAAAAAACCCAAAATGTTGCCATTTAGTGAATATTCAGCAAATGTGGTATTGTTCTGAGGCAGGTATCTATGGCCTATACGAAGTGGACACAGTGAGTATCTTCACCAAACCCATGGGATAGTACAGAAGAAAAGAGACTTTTGATCTCACCTTTTCCAGTTCTCCCCCAAATTTCTAGTCAAGCACAGCTAAGGAGGAGGCATGAAAACATCAATATAGCAGCTTCCAGCAACAACTGCAGGCTTGTTGTTAGAAAAGTGTCGAGTTCCAGCAACAACTGCAGGCTTGTTGTTAGAAAAGTGTCTAGTCACGGTGTGCAAAGGGTCTTCTCTAGTTCCAATAAGCAGCAGAAGTCATGAGAATCTTTATGAATGACAGAACAACAACACAGCATAGCAGCAAGGACTTGCTACTTAGGCAATACTAAGGTTCCAACTAGTTCTCCTTCAGCTATGGGGGAAACCACACCAAAGAGGGGAGGGGAGCTTCTTATAGTTCAAGTAAATCTCTTAAAGAGACAGACGAAACACACACTATAACTATAACTATGACATACCCTCCAACATTTCTTCGATGAAAATAGGGACGTCCCATTCCATAATGATAATTTTACTATTTATACCCCACGTATCTTACTGGGTTGCCCCAGCCACTCTGGGCAGCTTCCAACATATATAAGAACATAACTGAACATTAAATATTTTTTTAAAAAAAACTTACACAGGATTGCCTTTAGACATTTTGGGGGTCGGATAACTCCTCACCCTCCAATATTTCTCCAATGAAAATAGCATCTCCATCCCCATTGTTCAGCCTGGACACTGAGGTCCAGCACCGAGGGCCTTCTGGCAGTTCCCTCACTGCGAGAAGTGAGGTTACAGAGAACCAGGCAGAGGGCCTTCTCGGTAGTGGCACCCGCCCTGTGGAATGCCCTCCCAGCAGATATCAAGGCAATAAGCAACTATCTTACTTTTAAAAGACATCTGAAGGGAAGTTTTTAATGTTTGATGTTGTATTGTGTTTTTAACATGCAGTTGGAAGCCGCGCAGAGTGGCTAGGGAAACCCAGCCAGATGGGTGGGGCATAAATAAATTATTATTATTATTTTCTCCAACATTTCTCTCATGAAAATATGGACATTCTAAGGGAAAGTGGGACATTCTGGGATCAAATCAGAAACTGGGACAGCTTCTCTAAATCAGGGACATCCCTGGAAAATAGAGACACTTGGAGAGTTTGCTATGATCCCACTTTTAATTACTTGTGGCAAATTGGTCTGAAAAATGTCAGACTTGCCCAAGGTCATCCAATATGTCAACAGCAGAAGAAGCTTAGAGCTTGGCTTCCAGCCACTGAATCATACTGGCTTTCAACAAATCCTAGTGTAGAATAAGAATGGAAGCTTTGAAAGCAGGAGAAGCCTTGGGTGATTATAAAACTCTTGGTGTGATGGGCCTTGTAAAATTAAATTGAGATTGCAGGAACAATAGACCAAAGTTCATCACCAGACTGCCGCATTGCAAGGAGGCTATTAAGTTACACAATGTACACTGATTTCTCCCCTTATTGATAAGAACGAAGCCTTCAGAGGGATATTATAGGCTTTGAACTCTCTTATACGTTCTCAAACTGCAAGACTCAACTAAATGGGTGGTAATTATGTCATTTACTACACATGGTCTCATCTGGCTCACTGTGGACATCTGTAGAAGGGATCTTCAATTAAAAACACAGATAATGAAGAAATTCTGCATCACAACTAACTCTGAGCACCCACGGATCCATAACAAGAATTAAAAGCTCATGCAAGGAAACACTTACTATTTCTCTGATATCTCACATCTTTGATGTGCGTTTTTATCATTCGGGCCACAGCCAATTAACAGTATACCAAAGTTTAAAACCTCAAAGAATCTTTAGATAACACAAGTTTAATTTTGGACTCCCAAAACTAACAAAGTGAACTTTTAAAATATGTTTCTTGAATATTTTTAATTGATAACAACAATAATAATATAAAAAAGACAAAGCAGTACAATGATCGTATCTCAAGGAATAACTGGTGCTAACTGCAAACACTCATTCCACAAGCATTAACATACTGCTATAATAAGTGTAACTCAAAACATGGGTGTATGTAAGCTTTGCTTTGTTCTCTGATTTTGAGCTATTCAGTATGGCTTTTCTTAGTGGGCAAATACCATTTCAAATCAGGAAATATATATATACAGTGGTACCTCGAGTTACAAATGCCTCAGGTTACAAACACTTCAGGTTACAATCTCCGCTAACCTGGAAGAATTACCTTGAGTTGAGAAATTTGCCCCAGGATGAGAACAGAAATCGTGTGCCGGCGGCACAGCAGCAGCAATAGGCCTCATTAGCGAAAGCACGCCTATAGTTAAGAACAGTTTCAGGTTTGTTACTTATTACTGAAGATTTACCTGAACAGCTATATTCTTTCAGGATGCACCTATATGTAGAATAAACATCTTGAAATTGGTTATTTCCCTCCTTGAACTTTTTAGTGGAGATATATATATATATATGTATCCAAGAAGTATCAGTCTCCTTTACCTCTTTCAGGTTTAAATCGGTGCTGGATTCTTATTTAAATGTGTGTTTGCTGTCATGGCCTTAGGAGATACATGTTTCAATTCCACGAGCATCCTGGGAGACAACGAGCATATGGTAAGGGCTCAAGTGTCCTACTGTAAACATTCTAATGCAAATTGCTCAGAATAAAACTGGCAGCAGCAAGTAGGATTGTGTGTGTGTGTTTGTGTATGAAGAGAAGTGGGGTTTTGCTTAGTTCCTGAGCTGAGGTAAAGCTCGTGAGTTCATTTCTCATAGTTGCCTCTCCACCAACCTAAGCCACAGAGAGTGTAAACCAGGGGGGAAATAAATAAAAAGCAAGTTGCTGATTGTAAAAGAGTGGAATATTAGTCTCCTGAACCAATCAAAAGAGATCAGGTTGTCCCCCCCTCCCATTTTCAGCCAAGGGAGAAGCTCCTTCCTAATTTAAACCTATTGTTTCCGTGTTGGACAGCAACAATATAGATTTGATACTGTACAATAGATTTTGACCAGTGTCAATTACCCTAGACTGTGCCAGTGCTTCTTCTGGCTATATATTTCTTTTTCCTGTTGGTAAAATGTGATAGTCATAGTTGTGTTAAACAGTGAAACAAACTTGTAAAGCAGAGGTGGGTAACCTGTAATCCTTCATATATTGTTGGGCTTCCATTTCACTTCAGCCTCAGCCAGCATGGCCAATGCTGAGATGGGATGGTGGCAGTTGTAGTCCTTGAACTTCTGGAGAGCTGCAGGTTCCCCACTGCTGTTGTAAAGATTTTGCATTTTCAGAAAAATAACATCTGGTTTTAAGAAACAGTGCACATGCACACACACACACACACACACACACACGGAGAGAGAGAGAGGGAGAGGGAGATTCTTCCTTTCCTGTGATACTAGAACCAAGATTCATCCATTGGTGGTGCTGCCAGGGAGAGTCAGGAAAGACAAAATGAATAATTTAATCAGACAGCTGTGGTAATATCCGTTAGCTTAGGTGGCCTTAAATAGTGATGACTTTGAGATTCAAATTTCTCCTCAAGGTGTCTAATAAAACAATTATAACATTCTAAAAACAAGCAGAAGGGTGACAGGTAATAATGAAAACCAAGAATTGTAACAGAAGAGAGTCAATACAGTCAAAAGCAATAAACATTCAGACCCATGGCTTAACTCTCCAGAAAGGGTTTCAGGTGGTGGCCAAATGCCATCTCAGAGGTGTGCTAAGCAAATCTCTCAAAGCAACAGTTGATGAAACCCCATCTTATTTCGGGCTGGGGATGTGTGGAATGGCCTCCTTAGATGAACTCAGTGCATAGTCAGGATCAGACAGGGGGAGATGATCCTTTAAGTATCCTGGCCCCAAGGCAGGATCCAGTCAACAGTTCACCAGCTACATTCTTTCCCTATCTGCAGCTTACTAATATAATAGTATTATATTAGTCCAAACTTGAAGTAACTAAGACATATCTGACCATAGGCAAGTCCACTTTCCTCAAAACTGGGTGTAGTTGGTGCACTCCTGGTCAGAGAGACTAACTGGTATTCCAGGAGCAAGGCCATTTACAAGACCTCCCACCAAAGCTTCAAATGTGATGTGTTAAGAGGCCAGAATGAAGCCCTATCATTGGATCAATGGTTCTCCTAGCCAGGAACATTTCCATCTTTCCAAGGGTCCTGTTCCCTTCTTCCAAAGGGTGCTTTCACACAACTCTAGATAAATGTTAAGTATAATGATAATATTATAACAGCTTTGCCATAAACAGCACTGCTGTACAGGGCCTGCTATACAGCACTGAATGCTGCCCATTTCATAATATTGTATGCTTATAGCTATATACGGTATGCACTGTCAGGCAGTTGTAATAAATGTGATTTGAGAGTATCAATGTTTACTTTGTTTTAAATACATAAAAGATGTTAAATCAAATTCATATAAAAAGTAAACTGACCAAAAATGGCACAATAACAGTAAAATGGTAGGCAACACTGTTTCCCTTACTCATTCTATTTACTATTGTAGATGCCATGGAAATATCCTGGCAAATTACAATTCATCACAGCTTTATAGTACTATTTCCCCCTGGGTATCCTTGAGATTTTATGGCATTTCACTACATATCTGAGCCGTTTACAGTATTCATCAACAAAAGTGATAGCAAAATAGCCTTCTGATGTATGATTCACAAGATTATTGCTGTTAAAACAATGTATCTTTCCTTCTATTTCTGATTAGCTGGTTTTCTTGAACACACATAAGGGAAATGGTATGGTCATAACACTGAGCGGAGAAGAAAAATGAACAGTGCACATGAAAGTTACCAAGCAATCTTTTAGAATGCTAGAAACATCATCAGCTGCCCTCTGAAGAGAGAAGAAATTTATACTCAGAGACTGCCTTTATTCTGTAAGATCCCCCAATATGGTTATGTATGCCTAAGTCGTTTTCCCACAGTTTCCCAAGAATTAACAATTTAAATAATTGGAACATGAAGTGAAGTTTAAGAAACAAAGGCTATTCATCCAGGCAAAGTCAATGTTTTCTGAGAAGTCAATATGGCAAGCCCAATTGGCCTGGTACATAGACTGGCAGAGGCCCTCACATGAATGCATTGATACGATGTGAGGCTGCTGCTGGACTCGCAATCTGACATGGAGATGCTGAGAGGCCAGGGACCTGTGCATTGAGAACAATCACAAGGGATTTTTGGTGGGATAATGCTTTTCCAAGTAGAGCGACAAGGAAAATGTGTCCTTGTTAATTCTCCTTCACCCCCTCAACAGCTTTCAGTAGCATCAACCATGGTATCCTTCTGGAGCAACTGTCTTAGTTAGGGGTGGGTGGCTTCACTCTGTGGTTGTTCTGATCCTACTTGGATAGCTGCTTCTAGAGGGTGATGCTTGGGGAGTGCTCTTTGGCCTGGTGAAGCTTTCAATGTGGGGCTCATCAAGGTTCATTTTTATTCCCCATACTGCTTAACATTTGCATGAAACCGCTGAGTGGGGTCATCCAGAGTTTTGGAGTACATTGTCAGAAATATGCTGGTGACGCACAGCTCTACTTCTCCTTTACATCTGCAGGTATGGTAGTGGATGTGCTGGACTGTTGTCTTGCCTCAGTAATGGTCTGGATGAGAGCCAATAAATTGAAACTCAGTCCAGATAAGGCTGAGGCACTCATAATGGGTGGTTCCCTAGACTGGATGGCTGGGAAGTTGCCTGCTCTTGTTGGGTTACACATCCTCTGAAAGACAGAGTACCTTTCATCAGCTTCAGCTGGTGGCATAGCTGCGCCCCTATCTGGTTAAATGGCTCAGGACCACAATACCCCAAGAACTGCCTCCCCCCACATGAACTGACCTGGATCCTGCAATCAACTTCTGGGGCCCTTGTTCATATGCCTCTCCACAAAAGGTATTGTTTTTACTTGTTACTACATTACAGTATGTACTTCTGTGTTTTTACATTGTAAACCATCCTGTGAACCTCAGATAAAGGGTGGTATAAAAGGTAACGGTAAAGGGACCCCCTGACTGTTAAGTCAAGTTGAGGATGACTCTGGGGTTGCAGAGCTCACCTCGCTTTACTGGCCAAGGGAGCTGCCGTTTGTCTGCAGACAACTTCCGGGTCATGTGGCCAGTATGACTAAGCCGCTTCTGGCGAACCAGAGCAGCACATGGAAACGCCGTTTACCTTCCCACCGGAGCAGTACCTATTTATCTATTTGCACTTTGATGTGTTTTCAAACTGCTAGGTTGGCAGGAGCAGGGACAGAGCAACGGGAGCTCACCCCGTCACAGGGATTCGAACCGCCGACCTTCTTATTGGCAAGCCCTAGGCTCTGTGGTTTAGACCACAGTGCCACCTGCGTCCCGGCCCTTAAGGGTGGTATAGAAAGTTAAAAAATAATAATACGATTGCAATAATATGTGTGAAGCATAGAATCAGAGAATTGCAGAGTTAGAAGGGCCTTCTAGTCCAACCCTCTACAATGCAGGGATCTTCCACCCAACATGAGGCTTGAACCTATGATCCTGAGATTAACAGCCTCATGCTCTACTGACTGAGGAAAGTTTCTTCTTTGTTCATGGAGAACATGTAACAGTCATACAATACCGCCAGTGGCACGTGTTTTGATCTGGAACACCTTTCTATCATGGCCTGAAATGTGGACTCTCCACCTGGCCCTGATGAGGCCTTCTCTAAAGATAAGTGAGAGGAGGATCCTCAGGTGGCCAGAACGCGGTGCCACTTCCCCAGAAGACATCCCACCCAAGCAGGCCCTTTGTCAGGTATCCCATCCCAAGTTCATATTCCTTACAGGAGAACATGAACAGGATGTTGGAAGTCAATTTGGATAAAGGGATGGAGTGGTATTTGGGCAGCAGCCCTTGCCCCAGATCTGTTTGTATTTAATTTGGGTTTAGAACGCAGCCTGCATATACAAAACAAATTACATGGAGGGGAGCCTATATACGTGCATCTGTTCTATCCTTGAACTGAATGCATATAGATGGCATGTGAGGCCTGCCATGGTTCTGCCTCCTGCTTTACATGCATTCAGTCACCCTGGTCTAAACCTTAGGAACAGGCTCCTAAAAGCCCTTAGGAACAATAGGTGACGAGCTATTTATTTAGAGTGCCTCTTCAATTAGAATTTTAATAGCGCAACTGTGTGCAGGATTGCAGCCAACAGTGTTCTCTCTTTCACTTGCTACTTAATTTTATGATGGGCTGAGAACTATTCTACTGCTTAACATAAATATCTTGTTGCTCGGTCATAAAAACTGTGGAAAAACAAAACAAAACACAAAGTCATCATTGGAAAGTTAATGAAGGAAAAAAGATGACAAGGAAAAATGTTACAGACCTGATTCACCTTGAAAGACATGGATAGGCACGGTTGAGCTATTTAAAAAAATGGAGAAAGTTATGAGCCTGGCAGATCTATTATTATTGCTATTTATCATTTATATAGATCCTTTTAGCAGTGCAAAGTGTGTTGCAGTCTTTATCTAATTTAATTCTCTAACAACCTTGCAAAGTAGACTAGATGATCATCATCCCCATCCCCATTTTACTGAACTGAATCTGTGGCCACTTCATACATTACTTTTCCTGACATGGAAATTATATTGTATCCTTTTAAGAATAGCACAAATGTTTTCCACAATGCATGTATTGTGGGATCTGCTGCATGTACCAGCTGCTTAGGGTTGAGAGTTCTTTGTTGCTCTGGATCCGGGGTGCCAGGGAAGGACATCAACATTTCTGCTCTCAGATTGACTCATTAGCCCTTTATTCGAAAGAGAAATGTTGATAGACCTTTGAGCACAAGGGATGGCCATGCACTGGTGAGATTGCCATGAAGCTAGGCAGAAGCCAAAACTGAAATTTGAACTAGTGACATTCTTGTTCATGCTCTTAACTCCTGGGATATGTCAGTCCAAGGACTGCCAAGCTTTTTAGGATGATGGACACATCTGGGTTTTCAGTGAGTGCCATGGGCACAACCTCCTCTGGTCTCTTGTCACACACACACACACACACACACACACACACTTTTCAAATTTATACATTTCATTAGTTTTGCAATCAATTTAACATTTCAAAATTTGACTTCCTTCCCCCTCATTCTGCGGTTCCTTAAATTTATTTTTTCATATCTTCTCCATATCCAGATTCATTTAACTTACTCATTTAGTTATCTACTGTAAATATATAAGCCTATAAAACTTCAGGTTATTACAATAATCCTGCTAATGGTTTTATCTGTTTATGATTTATCTGTAAATATTCAATAAACCATTTCCATTCTTTTATAAAAAGTTTGTTATCTTGATTTCTTATTCTTCGGGTAAGTTTTGCCATTTCTGCATATTCCGTAAGTTTTTGTATCCATTCTTCCTTTACTGGGATTTCTGCTTCTTTCCATTTTGGGGCAAGTAACATTCTTGCTGCTGTAGTAGCATATAAATAAATTTCTATACAATTTAGGTAGTTCTGTCCCTATAATTCCCAAAAGAAAAGCTTCTGGGGTGTGTGTGTGTGTGTATATATATATATATATATATATATATATATATATCACCCATATATATATATATATATATATATATATATATATATATATACATATACAGTATATAGATAGATAGTTATTTTGAACATCCTTTCTAATTCATTATATATCATTTCCCAGTAATGATGGGAAATGGTCTCTTGTCTAAATTGAATCATTTGACTAAACAGTATTTAGGAAACTGTACATCAGATCAAGTGTTATGCTCAACACAAGGCAAGAAGGGGAGACTGGAAAACGCATGAACTGATGCCATCACACAAGTAAATGTGTCAAAATGACTGAGGGAGAACTCAACATGGGAATGCCCATTTTGGCAGGAGGCCTGTATCCAGTGTCACATCTTTTCCCATCCTCGAGGGAGGATTCAACCAAATGAGTCCTGTCAGGAGAAGCCCTGAACAAGAACTTCCACTGGCACAGCAGGTTCCACTCCTTTCCCCCCTTTGCACACCCTGCGTTCCCCAATATTGGCAAAACCAGCATCCCAACATCGAGTTCTATCTCTATCTCTGTATCATTTGGGCACACTTCCCTGTGTTGTGCTGACATCACATTGTGTATTTCTCGCCCTCTCCTTGTAGGGAGCCATTGGGAACATCCTCCCATTGCTGTGGGTAGTATGGATGTGATTCTGAGAGATCTGACTGCCCCTCCTCCTCCATCATTGGTGATTTATTTATTTTTTTAAAAAATAAATAACACTAGTGCTAAGGACATGAACAGTGCCATTGTATAGCAGAGGTGGGCATCCTCCATGCCTGTCTATCTGCCTCTGGGGACTCTGCCCATCCACACCCTCTGCTTCATACCTCCTTTTGATATTTTGGCCTGCCTGGAATGTGTCCTTAAACTATGACAACACCTCCTACTTCCTTGTATGGAGAATAGGGAGTGTGTGTGTGTGTGTTCACAGAAAGTAGCCTACTTAAAATAAAAAAAAATCTCTTTATTAATTTTCATAACACGCAAATACACACAAGACAAATTCATCACAAAAGAAAAAGAAAAGAAAACAATTTGACAAACAACGAAACTAAATTGTAAAGAAAAAAAAACCACAAATACAACATATAACTAATTGACTTCCCTCCACCTCAGTTTTGGGTTATATAACAAAGGATCTTTTCCCGCAGTTTATCTTTAAAAATATCTGCACGTCGTAGGGTTATATTGAGCCTACTGTGATCTTTAATTTTTTTAAGTCTGCTTCGATATATGCTATAAATTTGTTCCATTCCTTAATAAACTTTGTTTCTTTCTGATCTCTGATTTTTTGTGTTATTTTTGCCAATTCTAAGTATTCAAGTAATTTACTTTGCCATTCTCTTACCGTTGGTATATTAATTGACTTCCAATTCTGTGCTATTAATATTCTAGCGGCTGTTATTGCATACTGGAATAAAGTCTGGTCCTCTTTCTTAATTTCATTGCCAATCATCCCCAGAAGAAAATTTTCAGGTTTTTTAAACATCTTTTTTAATTCGTTATAAACAAGTTCCCAAAACTTTTTAATTTTTCACAAGTCCACCACATATGGTAGAAATTTCCTTCCTTATTTTTACACTTCCAGCACATTTTATCTCCAGTCTTATAAATTTTATCTAATTTTACAGGAGTGATGTACCACCTGTACATCATTTTTTCCATGTTTTCTCTTAGTGCAACGCAGGCTGTAAACTTCATATCTTTGTTCCAGAGCTTTATCCAGCTATCATATTCCAAATTATATCCCATTTCTATCGCCCATTTCACCATAACTTCTTTTATCTCCTCATCCTTAGTGTCCCATTCTAACAATTGGTTATACATTTTTGATAAAAGTTTTGAATTTCCTTCCAGTATTTCTATCTGAAATCTAGATTTTTTTTTGTTCATCCAATAAATCTTCATATGTCCATCTTTCACCTTCCATATTTATTTTTTTGATTGTTAAAATATCTATTGGTGACGACCACCAGGGAATGTTTCTTTCAAGCAGATTTTTGTTTCTTTCCCATACCTCTAAGAGTGGTCCTCTGATGATATGATTGGAGAATCCTTTATGTACTTTTGCTTTGTTGTGCCACAAATATGCATGCCATCCGAATCTGATATTGAAGCCTTCTAGATCTAACAAATCAGTATTTTTTAAGACAATCCATTCTTTAATCCAACAGAGGCATGAGGTCTCATAGTACAATTTTAAATTCGGTACCGCAAATCCTCCTCTTTCTCTTCTGTCAGTAAGTAATTTCAATTTAATTCTAGGCCTTTTTCCCTGCCAAATAAATTTAGATTTTTT
This sequence comes from Podarcis tiliguerta, assembly GCF_965153285.1. Taxonomy (NCBI): domain Eukaryota; kingdom Metazoa; phylum Chordata; class Lepidosauria; order Squamata; family Lacertidae; genus Podarcis; species Podarcis tiliguerta. The sequence continues at coordinate 80,523,212 of NC_139534.1, forward strand.
TTTTGCCAATCTTTAAATACTGTGGCTCCCCTTATCACTGGAATATTTTGGAACAAAAATAGCAACTTTGGAAGTATATTCATCTTAATTGCGGCCATTCTTCCTGACCATGATAATTTTATTCTGTTCCAAACATCTAAATCCTTTTTGATTTCTTTCCAAGTAATTGAATAATTGTCCGCCATTAAATTTATGGTTAGCCAAATTCCCAAGTATTTTGCTTTTTTTACCGCCTTAATTCCAATTTGTGCCTCTAACTGGTTTTTCACTGCTTCTTCCATGTTCTTGGTCATCATTTTAGTTTTTGATTTATTTAACTTAAAACCCGATAACTTTCCAAATTCTTCTAATAATTCTCTTACCCTGTGGACACTGTTTTGTGGATCTTCTAATGATAACATCAGATCATCAGCGTACGCTTTCAATTTATATTCTTTCCCCCCGATTTTAATTCCACGCATTTCTGGTGAAAGTAGCCTACTGTAAAAAGGTAAAATTTACATCCATCACTCCACCCACTCTTGCTTCTGGCCCTGCCCACTACTGGAAGGGATTGTAGTGCCCAGGCTGAAAAACTTCCCCCATCTCTTGCATATAGTTTGACCCCAACTTCCAATAGTCCAAATAGAAGAGAACAAGAGAAAGAGGGGAAAAAAATCTGAAGCAAACTGATGAATGTCGGTGAAAGGAAAACTATGCTGACACACAATGTTTCAGAAACAGACCTAACGTAATAGAATGTGAACAGCGGAGCTGAGATTAATTGTTTATTCTGCTCCTTTAATTTAAAGTTAACCTATGAACACATGGATGGCACCGAGTGCAGCAAGAGTGACTCTTTGCTTTAGATGCTGAACAATTGATGTTCAATTCCTGCTAGGAAGAAAGGTTATGGAGCTCGGCACCTGCGAACTCCAGCTTATATTGAGCACTTGAGCGCTCCCACAGAGGTGACTACAGGTGCATTTTTGATGCGGTCAGAATCGAATGACACAATGAGCTTCAGCGCACTGTGTTATTGTCATGCAGTGGGCGAAAAGGAAAATAATAAGAAACAAACAAAAAAAAACCCACCACCATGCAAACAGACCAAAAAAATCAATTTTTCACACAGTTAAGTAAATCAGTCCAGTGCCCAGTACCAAGAAATAAACCATTAGGGGGACCTCCTGTGATACAGAAGCTGTTATAAACTGATATGCTGCAGTATTTTTATATTACTTTCAATAGAAATAGAACCAAAGCTGTATATCTTACATTTTTAATCAATTTTCCATTTTATAGCCTCATTTTCTGAAGAGGCAGAGCGAGGGCTCTGGGAAGTCATCCCTTCGGAAGCACCAAAATGACCTCTGGGATATTCTTTGATGTAATAAAAGTCACAACTAGTAAATATGTCACCCTTATTTGGTATTGATTGATATGTGGCAGTTAAACATGTTTTTATATAGATGACAATTTTGATATCCTGTTAAACTGTAAATAGGAAGGGAGGAATCATTTCGCCCATCTGTGGTATGATGTGTATAGGTGGATTCTGAGCCAAATTTTTCTCCTCTCCTCCGCATGCAGAGACTGCAGCTCTACTCAGGTGAAATTGCAGCCCTCAAATAAATGTCCCTAGAGCAAAGGTGAGCAAGCCTTTTCAGCCTCAAGGTCACACACTTCCACAGATAATGTGTGTGAACAGGGTCAGGTGCAAGTTTGAAGATGCACTTGGCAAAGCATCCACTAGTGACCCCTGTAACAGAAGGGTAAGGCGAAGAGAGCCTGCTTACATTCCTCCTTGAGCAACAGTCCTGTAGGGTTGGCCAGTTGTGTCTGAACTATAGCTGACCTCCCCGCTCCCTTTCAAACTCACAGCCTCCAGACAGGAGAGAATTCTGGGGTGCCCCAGGAAATACTAGAAACCAGGATCTTGAGACAATGCACCCTGCAATTCCCAGGCAGATTTACTGAAGGAGTAAAGTCAGCACATCACTCTCTGCCTCACCCAGAAATCAGAGCTGCCAGCTTTTCTCTAACAACCCCAGTCCTTCACCCAGTAGGATGCACCCATGAGTCATGCACATAGGAAATTATCAGAATCCCAAGGTTTGGCTTAAACACACTTCAGATCCCAGGAGAGGCCATGGAAAGGCAACACAGTGCTCCCTTCCAGCTGCCACTGTCACTCAGGACAAGCACCAGCTCATCTTCCTTGCTGAGCTTGGTGGCAGCAGCTCTGGCAAGGGAAATAGGGACATTCCGGGATCAAATCTGAAGCCAGAGTGGCTTTTGTTATTCCTGGAAAATTGGGACACTTGGAAGAAATGCGTTCTCTCTTTCTTTCTCTGCTCCAGTTGCAAGGGATGTAAGAAACAATGCTGGAGGTTTTTGCCCAATCCCCAGCAACACTTTTACAAGTTAGTTTACAGGGCTTGTTGGGAGATGAAGTCCAAGTGTGGAAAAGAAAGAAAGGCAGCAGTACCCATCAACTTTAAGGGGACCTCTCACATATTTTATTGCAGGGCTCGAAGGGACCTGGGCCCCTAGGAGTTGGCGCCAGTGGGGGCAGGCAACCTTTTTCAGCCTGAGGGCCACCTTGACTTCCAGACAACCTTCCAGGGGCCACGTGGCAGTGGTGGGCAGAGAAACATGCTTTACCTTTCTATGGTAGGCTACTTTCTGCACACATGCAGATACCTTCCCAGTCCTCAATCAGGCAAAAGCCATCATCAGAGTTCACAGACACATTGCAGCCAGGCAAAAGTTATCAAGGAGGAGGCAAAAAGCAGGGCCAGCATGAGCCACATCCCTGGGAGATGAGGTGTAGCTGGAGAAGGAGCATGGCCTGGGGAAACCTCAAGGGTAAGACACAGAGGCCTGGAAGCTGCATTTGGTCCACAGGTCTGACGTTCCACATACCTCGCTTACATGGATATTGTAAGGATGACTAAGATAATGTAGCTGATGCTTATTGAATATTTAGAATATATTATTATTACCAAAATGTAATATGAGTTGCTTGTGTCCTTTCCAATGCAATTCTTTTTTGTCCTGAAGATTCTTATGAGAAAAGAAAAGATCTTTTTAGAAAAGAATATTATCTGCTGCAGCAGTTCTATTGGATTGCAACTTTAGTCCAATCAATAGAATAGGCCTGGCATAAAATTGGTGCAACACAGTGATGAATCAGACCCTTTATTATTTACTCACTATATTAAACTGTTATGTAGTGTTGCGATGGACTGTTAAACATCTGATTACTTTTCCTCTAGTTTAGACAGCAAGGCTAGTTTTATTGCCTTTTACCAACTCTGAGAGCCGTGATGTTTACTTGAAAGATGTAGTAACTGACAGCATAGATCATAGGGTTTATCTGAAACAGGCATAACCATTTCTGTATTAGGAACACATTGAATTAAAATACTCTGATGAACACACTACAATGCTGTATTGTTTGCGCTGGAGCCAGAGAAACAACAACAACAACAACCCTTTTCTGCCCCCAATCCCACCCACTCAAAGTTTCTCCCAAGGGTCAGAGGTCCACATTGGTTTTGATAGGCTATAGCACATGGGGTTGATTCACTGAAAATTGGGCAAAAGCATCTTCCTTGAGTGCAAACTGCTATAAACTCTCTCTCTCTCTCTCTCTCTCTCTCTCTCTCTCTTCACACACATGTATGCACACACAGAGGATCGTATTAGTATGCTTTCCTCACAAGATCTCAGCTAGCAGTCCTGTTCTTTAGAGCACAATGGGGATATTTATTGACACACACACCATCACAGCAGTTGTCTTTTGCAGCTGTCATGACACCCCAAAGTTGCACCTGCAACACTGATACAATGTTGGTACTTTTTGAATATTATCACCCCCCTGCAGAAGCCTCACCACCACCAAGTGCATAAAATTCAGCACCCTGACCTATTTTACCTTGCAAGTAAGAGATAGAAATGCTCATTTTCACTCTGTGCCTTCTCAAAGTCAAAGTCAAAATTCATGCGGCTCTACAATTCTGCACCAGTCTTTTGATGATGTTGGTTGGAATCCTTCCCTCATTTTAAGCACTCTTGCTGTGCATCAGAAAAACCATTTCCGGCTGTGTGGAAGATTGTCTTTCTTTAGGCAAACTGTCAAAGATCCTGAAGTCTCTGACTGCCTGCATCCTTTGAGCTCCCTATCTGGTATTACGCTTGTGTGGCATCTTAATTTTTGCACACTTAACTGCTAATGCATTATTTCATGTTTCTGCTTAGTAGCTGTGTGGATTTTTGAATGAAAGTCAATTTGATTCACAGTTTATTGACAAGTGATGAATAAGAGGGAGCAGCCATAGCTATATGGTAGAATCCAGGCTTTGAATGCAGAATATCTCGGAATCAATATTTAAATCTCTAGTAAAAAGATTTTGAGAAGCAGGGTTGGGAAATATCTAGTGCTTGAAAAGTTCCTTCTTTAAAAAGGAACTAGTTCCAATTTCAGTTCATTCATTCACAAAATGAAAAAACAAAGAAACAAACTTCAAGGCACACCCCAAATCCATCCTCAGCAAACAAAAATATCCAGTATTCAAAATGTTATAATCTGTTCTGCTAAAGTATAGGGTCCAAAAAGCAAACCGGGGCTCCACAAATGTAATATGATGCCTGACTGACAGACAGAATGTCAACAAATGAAGTATTCCACATAATGGAAAGACTTACCCACTTAACTTTGTGCTAGCCAAACAGAAGCACAGGGCTCAAGATATCATTTAGTTTCTTCCTGTACCTGCTACTATTGGAAGAGAGCAAATATCTTCAGCAGGGATGATATGACATATTTCTTCCTTCTGACTGCTTAGCAATGGTGATTAAATAACTAAGCTCCACCTCAACAGCTCCACCTCAAATTCTGCCTAATAGGCTTGGAATATTGCCGCCATATTTTGTCTTCTAACTTTCTTTATTGGCTTTATTGGAGGAGGAAGAGTGCGGGGGGGGGGGGTGAACATGATAAACTAGGGTTTTTTTCAGAGTTCTACACCAAAATGAACTTAATAAACCTTTAGTTTTCCTGGCAATTGCAGGAATTAGCCTCAGCTGTGTAGAGATTTTGAACTAGTTGAACCAGTTCATTCCAAGCCCTGGAAATATCCCACCTTGGACAGCCATGTCAAATTGGATTACATGATATTGGTCTTGATGGTCTAATGGTCTGGCTCAACATGAGGTAGCATGTCATGCTCCCAAGATTTTGAGATATAGACAGTGATTCTCTTGTGAAGCTATGGTTAGAAACATACAATACTTTACAACTCATTGAGCTTGCTCTAAGGCCAAATTTACAGTACAGACTGACATTGTTTTAATAGCAGTTTACCTGCCTTCTTACAAAGAATCCTGTAAACTCCCACAGCATAGCACAGATACCACATCACAGACATCCAAATATATTGTCAACTCTGGCCCTCAATAATTCTGTTATGATACAGTTGTGTCTAATGGGTGGCATTCACTGCTTACATTTGGTCCTGTTATTCTTGAGAAAGAACCTGCCAAGGTAAGCACATAGAAGTCCCATTCATTTCAAACAACTAAGCATGTGAATAACTCTTCTACTGAAATCCATGAGATTTTAAAGCACTTAACTTTGACCTTTTCTCTCTTATTTTAGATTACCAAATATATTTCTCCAGAGAAGGGTTAGTGGGTAATTGTCAAAAACAAATGAAAGCCTTGTGCAAAAGCCTCCTTCCATTTTTTCTCCAAGCGGTAGCTCACCCTTTTTCATTTTTAAAAAATTCAAAATTGTCCTTCAGCATAATAATTCTTCCTTAAAGATTTTCTGTTCTTGTGTAATTGGATTATGAACTACAAGAGTCTTTACTCCCTGAGTCTCAATATTGTTACAATTTATTATGCTGCATGCTAGACAGGATGGATTGAGCATGATCTGCTTTCTAAATTCCACTGATGTGTTTGATCTTTGTATTTTGCTGCTATAATTTGTAGTGGAAAAAATTGCCCATGTCATTTTCATCCTTGTGTTTTTTTCCCCTTTTTATCAAGATTGGATTATTATTTTCACTGGAATACAACCTCTGCTGATGCAGAAAATGAAACAGAACAAAGCTTAAACTTCTTCCAAGTAGTAGTGAAAGGACACAAGCTATTTCTTTTCAGCCCATGACCCAGCTCATTATTCTCACTTTTCAAAAACAGAAAACTGGGTACCATTTGAGCGCTTGCCCATTCTGAAGATTCATCTTACTAGATGACTCAAGTGCTGAATTTGCCATTATTCTTAAGCTGGATTTTGTCAGTTTTTTCAGGTGTTCCAAACGACACAAAATGTGTCAGGCTATGTGGTTATGTGCACACCACATCACCCTCAGTATTTCCTATACACCAACCCCAGCCCCTTCTTTCACAACCTTTCATCGGTTGAGCACAAAGGTCTGTAGGAGAACCGTGTTCAATTGAAAGCATTTAGAATCTCTTGACAGACCTTTGTTCTTCTGTGTAAAAGGCTGGGGGAGGAGTGGGTGGAAACAGCAGACATGGGGAAATTGGGGGCAGGACTGGAAATTTGAGGCAGGACTCTCATTGTTATTGATCTGACACTAAGTAAAAGTGAAATGAAAGAAGTGCCATGGTCAGACCACTTGCTGGTGCAACTTGACTTCTCCGCGACCCTTCCCCTCTGCAGGGAGGTGGGACCGATTCAGATGGTCCGCCCCCGCCACTTAATGGATCCGAATGGTTTCCAGAGAGTGGTATGAGATGCTTTCTCCCATGTTGATGGCCTTTCAGCTGATTCCCTGATGGCCCGTTGGAATGTGGAGTTAACCAGGGCTATTGACTGTTTGGCTCCGAAGCATCCTCTCCGATTGCATGGAGCCCAGACAGCCCCGTGGTTTTCCACGGATCTGAGGGCAATGAAACAATCGTTGAGACGGCTAGAGCGCCGGTGGCGGATGACCCATTCTGAAGCTGACCGGACACAGGTTAGAGCTCAATGTCGAGCCTACCAAGTGGCGGTAGCGACGGCGAAGAAGACTTTCTTCACCGCCTCTATTGCATCTGCAGAAAACAGCGGCAGGAGACTTTTTCAGGTGGTCCGCAATTTAGCGGAACCACCTGCTACATCGGGGCCCAGTACAGGCCACATGATCTCCTGCAATGATTTTGCAAAGTTTTTTGCAGATAAACTCGCTCAGATTCGGGAAGAGGTAGACGCCACCGTGGGAGCAGGGCCGGGGCGGGAGAGTGCTGGAGTCCTGTCTAGTCAAATTGCGTGGGATCAATTCCAATCCGTTACCTCCGAGGATGTGGACAGGCTGTTTGGACGAGTGAAGCCAACCACCTGTCTCCTTGATCCTTGCCCATCCTGGCTTATAAAAGCTAGCCGGGAAGGGCTGGGCGATGGGCTTCGTGGGGTGGTGAATGCTTCCCTCCATGAGGGAGCCTTCCCAGACCCGCTGAAAGAGGCGGTTATTAAACCGCTTCTTAAAAAACCATCTTTAGATGCAGCCACGATGGCCAACCCAGTCTCAAATCTTCCATTCTTGGGCAAGGTGATTGAGCGAGTGGTTGCTGAACAACTCCAGGCACGCCTGGAAGAAGCGGACCATTTGGATCCCTTCCAGTCGGGATTCAGGCCTCATCATGGGACTGAAACTGCCTTGGTCACACTGGTTGATGATCTCCGGCGGGCTAGGGACAAAGGTGAGAGCTGTTTCCTAGTTCTGCTGGATCTCTCAGCGACGTTTGATACCATCGACCATAACATCCTTCTGGACCGTCTTGAGGGTCTGGGAGCTGGGGGTACTGTCATACAGTGGTTCCGCTCCTTCCTCCTGGGCCGTGTTCAGAAAGTGGGGGGGGGGTGAAGAGTTTAGACCCCTGGGCTCTCACTTGTGGGGTGCCTCAGGGTTCTGTCCTCTCCCCCATGCTTTTCAACATCTACATGCAGCCGCTGGGAGAGATCATCAGGCGGTTTGGGCTGGGTGTTCATCAGTATGCGGATGATACCCAGCTCTACCTCTCTTTCAAATCAGAACCAGTGAAGGCGGTGACGGTCCTGTGTGAGTGTCTGGAGGTGGTTGGAGGATGGATGGCGGCAAACAGATTGAGATTGAATCCTGACAAGACAGAAGTACTGTTTCTGGGGGACAGGAGGTGGGCAGGTGTGGAGGATTCCCTGGTCCTGAATGGGGTAACTGTGCCCCTGAAGGACCAGGTGCACAGCCTGGGAGTCATTTTGGACTCACAAGTGTCCATGGAGGCACAGGTTAAATCCGTGTCCAGGGCAGCTGTGTACCAGCTCCATCTGGTACGCAGGCTGAGACCCTATCTGCCTGCGGACTGCCTTGCCAGAGTGGTGCATGCTCTGGTTATCTCCCGCTTGGACTACTGCAATGCGCTCTACGTGGGGCTACCTTTGAAGGTGACCCAGAAACTATAACTAATCCAGAATGCAGCAGCCAGACTGGTGACTGGGAGCGGCCGCCGAGACCATATAACACCGGTCTTGAAATACCTACATTGGCTCCCAGTACGTTTCTGAGCACAATTCAAACTTTTGGTGCTGACCTTTAAAGCCCTAAACAGCCTCGGTCCAGTATACCTGAAGGAGCGTCTCCATCCCCATCGTTCTACCTGGACACTGAGGTCCAGCACCGAGGGCCTTCTGGCGGTTCCCTCACTGCGAGAAGCCAAGTTACAAAGAACCAGGCAGAGGGACTTTTCGGTAGTGGCGCCTGCCCTGTGGAACGCCCTCCCACCAGATGTCAAAGAGAACAACAACTACCAGACTTTTAGAAGACATCTGAAGGCAGCCCTGTTTAGGGAAGCTTTTAATGTTTGATGTATCACAGTATTTTAATATTCTTTTGGAAGCCGCCCAGAGTGGCTGGGGAAACCCAGCCAGATGGGCGGGGTATAAATAATAAATTATTATTATTATTATTATTATTATTATTATTATTATTATTACTACTACTACTACTGTTAAATAATACTTTTGATTGGTTGAAGAGCTGATGTCACTGTTAGGCCCATTTATCTCAGCTCAGTCCTTTGCTTTATTTCAGGCCAATTGTTTTGAATGCACTTCTCTGCATACCCAAGTTTCTAGTAAGTATATTAGCAGCTAATGCTGGTCTGCAGCTGTGTAGTTTTATAAAGAGAATCAAATTCCCAAACACATAAAGAATATTTAAGAATATTTTTAATGTGGCTCTGAACTAAAAAGCATAATGGTTTTCCTTTGCCCAAAGCTAAATCCCTTCCATTTGGCTGTGTGAAGAGAGCGATATCAAATTATAACCACAGCTAGCTGATTATAGAACAGATCGTTAAATCCCAGAAGATTTAGCACTCAGTTCAGCAATTGTCTGTAAATCATATTTAGAAACATTCAGAAGTCTATTCATATTTTCACAGATGTCTTTTGGGTAGATTAAATGGAAGTGGGAAACACCATAACCCACTTCTAACAAAGCTTTTCTAAAGTATAGTTGAGAACTTATTGTCCTTTACATTGTACTTAAACAGAAAATTATCTGTAGTAAATGAATAGGATGCTGCAGTCCTGTACTAGTCAAGGTTTCAGGATATGTTTGAACCGTGACTCTTGCTTGTTGATGGCTTTATGATCATTTTTTGTGTATTTTATTGATTTCTTTTGCATACTGTTCTGATAATGACTGAACCATAAGAATTTACTACTTTGTGGTATTGTCAAGGAGGAAAGAAAAACCTATAGATGTTTCTGAAAACAGGTGGAAAGCATGAATCAGGGATATGGACCAGAACATTTAGGAGACTGCGGTCATATTCTGTTTATATCCTGATTTTTTAAACACTCTCCAACATGGGAATCCACATTTCTTCCTCTTTGTGACAATGAGATCTGAGGCTCTGCATTAATCTTGTTGTGTCCACTGCTGCACAACTGTGGCTGAACTGCATGTTCCTTGCCCTGCTGTCTGCACCGAAGGGTGCAATGGCGGGGAGGCAGTGTCTGAATTCTCTTTTTTGAAGCACTGAAACCCATTTCATCTTTTCGAAGCTTGTCCCTAGTATCAACAACAGGTTTACACAGGAGCGTTGCCAGAGACTTCTTTTAGGAATCAATGAACTTTGTCCTAGAGCTTCATTGATTCCCGAGGAAGCCAACCGTGCCTCTGTAAAGTTTTTACGCTGTTCTCTGGTAGATGAGCGCTATTTCAAGAGGAAGGACAAGGAAAAGAAGCAGAGAGTAAGGTATTGTACACTTCACTTCAGCCTTAACATGTGGAGTGTGCGTGTTTAGGAAGGGGAATAGGCCTTGTATGAGTAAGTGCATGCATCCAAGAGAAAATAGCTAGAGAGAAGAATCTTGTTGAAAATGCATCTTTTAGGTACAGCCTCCCAATATCTGGCAAGTGTTGGTGCTGACCTTTAAAGCCCTTAACGGCCTCGGTCCTGTATACCTGAAGGAGCGTCTCCACCCCCATCGTTCAGCCCAGACACTGAGATCCAGACCGAGGGCCTTCTGGCAGTTCCATCATTGCGAGAAGTGAGGTTACAGGGAACCAGACAGAGGGCCTTCTCGGTAGTGGCGCCCATCCTGTGGAACACCCTCCCTTCAGATGTGAAGGAAATAAGCAGCTATCCTATCTTTAAAAGACATCTGAAGGCAGCCCTGTTCAGGGAAGTTTTTAATATTTAACGCTGTACTGTTTTTAACACTTGATTGGGAGCCACCCAGAGTGGCTGGGGAAACTCAGCCAGATGGGCGGGGTATAAATAAATAAATTATTATTATTATTACTACTACTACTACTACTACTACTACTACTACTACTAAGTCATGGTTTTGCATGATTTGCTGGCTATCCTTAGAATAGGTGTGCAGAGCCAAAGTCCCAGGCAGCAAATGGTGGCGTTCAGAACTCCATTTGGCCTTCAAAACTCTCCCAAGGCCCCAGTCTGAGTGTGTGTAGAAGCTAACCTACTCCACAAAAGTAAAATTTACATTTCTAACTCAACTTTCATTTGCTTCTGACCCAACCTATCACTGGCATGTGGCCCTTGGAAGATTATCCAACGGACAATCTGATATTCTGGCTGAAAAAGTTTCCCACCCAACAAGGTAGTCACATACTGAAATAATGATTTCTCTTGGACCCCATTTTGTTGTGTATTTTACATTGCTATCCTATACATTGGCCTTCCTTGAACTTGAGGTTTTGGACCAAAACTCTCATCATCCCTGACCATTGCACATGATTGTTAGCGTTGATGGGAGTTGTAGTCCAAAATCTCTATGGGCACAAGGCTGGGGAAGGCTGCTGTACACCCTCATCTGGGAGCAGGTCACATTGAACTCCTTGGGGCTTATGTTTGAGTACATTTGCCTCGTTTTGCACTGTTAATACTTCTTTAAACGGAGATAGCTTTTCATGCCAGAACAGAATAGGTGTACTGATTACTAGCAATCTGAGGGGTAGGTACCACCAGTGAGATGTGTGCTAAATACATATTAAGACGACAGTATGGGCACAGCCAACAATTCAGTATGACAGTTCACTCATGTCTAGAAGAGAAAAAAAGAAATAATCACCACCAATTCAGAAGCTAAGCGCACAGCATTCTTTTAATCCCCTTGGACAAGCTTGAATATTCGAAGCACCTGATCACAAGGCAAAATGTTCTTTGAATATCTTCATCAAGATGTGTTGTTGTTGTTCACTGCTGTTGAAAAATCCTCCTAATTATACATTCAACTGACAGCTGGTCCTCTGTGCTTGGAGCAGTGTTCTTAATTCCCCCCCCCCCTCCTTCTCAAAAATACCATTATCAGTCTTTTTTATTATTATTTCAAAGCAATTTCTTCGGCCTTCATTCTCTAACCCATAAATTAAACTTGACAAAGTTTTTGGGGGGAGTTGGGGAGATGTGTGTGTGTGTGTGTATGAAGATGATTTAACTTAGGACTTCGTGATGCGAAAGGGGGACACAAATGAATGCATCAAATGCCAGATTAGCGAACACCATGGAAGTACATTTTGTAACTAATTTAACTGACTTGGCGCAGGTGCGTCACCTCAGGGAGCACTAAAGGGAGCAGCAGTTCTCAGAAAAGAAGGCTTAGTAAAGGGAACAAGATGTACTAACTCTTAGCTATTTGATGGGCAGCTTGATTCCAGTTTCAAGTTCCAGTCACATAACTAGTGTGATGTAATAGGGCATCTTCCACTCATAAGGATGATATATTGATTAATATGAATTTTCTGTGCTCGTAACATTGAGTTATATAACAAGGCAGGTACTCTTACCATGAAACTTTTGCTCCATTTGCAAATACTGAAGAGATGTGTTTTGAACTGGGGTCAACATGGGGAGGGGGAACGAAACCACTTTTGCAATGTACTTTCAGGACAAGTGGGCCAGGTTCATAGCTGTTGTTGCCACATGGTCAGAAACTGATTACATTAATGACTTACTTGGGCTCCATTTGTGCTATACAGTTAAAGCAATACCAGGCTACTTTAAGCAGCTGTGGCTTCACCAAACAATCCTGGGAACTGTAGTTTGAAAAGGGTGCTGAGAGTTGTTTGTAGACCCTTGTTTCCCTCACAGAGCAACAGTTCCCAGAGTTCCCTGGGAAGAGTGGTTTATTGTTAAACAACCCTGAGAACTGTAGCTCTGTGAGGGGAACAGGAGATCTCCTAGCAACTCTCAGTGCTCTTAACAAACTACATTTCCCATGTTTCTTTGGAGGAAGCCATCATTTGAATGCTTTTAACAACCTGTTTATAACTTTTTAAATATTTCATTTTATGGTTTTCTAAAGTGCCTGGAAGTGCATGCGGTTTTTTATTTTAGCAATCAGTTGGTATATAATTCATATCAAACAAACAAACAACATGTCAACTTAAAGTGGTATAATATTGCTTTAAATGTACAGTATAGTGCAGATTGCACCTAGGTCTCCATGAAAAAATGTCATTCCTTCTTAGCAGCATTTTAGTCTAATGTTGGTATCCTAATTGTTGGAGGCTAGGTTGCTGTCCAGCTGACCTTAAGATTCTTTCTTCTACTGGGAAAGTGTGCCACTTTCCTGGGTCAGGCCACAAGGCGAAGAAAGATAGATGGTAGTTGTGTGTGGGACTGCTGCTTGGTGCTATATTTCACTTCTCTACTGCAGGTTGAAGGCCATCACCCTGATTTTTGTTTGCAATGTTATCAACAAACAATGTTTCTGATTCGCTATTGTCTTGAAGCCAAATCAGAGTGAGGGCACCTGTAGGAAAGAGGAAGGAAAGAATGTCATTGAAACACATTAACCACCACTAGGGCCACTGTGACCTCTGATACCAAGAATGACAGACACTTGACCCACATTCACAAGGGCAACTCCAAAAAAGCAAAAGCACTGAAAGGAAGTCCTTTTTTTGCAGTCTCTGAATATACAGATCAGCGCACATATTTAATTAATATCAAGGAAGGTTAGTATTGTATTTTTGAATTTGTGTGATATCTCTAATGGTGATGAGTGAAAAACCAGGAGCTTGCTCCTGAAATAAGCAACCCAACCCAATAAACCTTTGTCTTGAGCAGAGCAGATAATCCAGCCCTTGTCAAGCAGAGTTGCTTGACTCTTTGCTAATTGCCAGAATAGCTCCAAAACTGTCTTCTGTGGCAATGCCTCACTTGCAAAATGAGGATTCATACTTGGGGAAGAAACACTGAAAAAATGACACTGGGGGGGAGTGGTGTGATGTGGGCTTCTGTCTCATGGAAGCACTGGAGCACTGGAGCTTGCTCAGCTTTCAGCAGCTGGTCCAGGAGGGCAGATTAATCTAAAATAATCTCAACTCCCTTGCACCCTAGAAGCTGATAGCTACATGCAGCATGCCACTCACGCTCCTAAATGGTTTAGATGACATCATCACAAGTTGCTATTTCCAGTTTCAAAAAGTCCATCATGTAAAGAGGCTTATGAGATTACAGCTCTAAGCGCATAACAAGAATGGGTTAAATCTCAGTTCCCATTCTCATTACCATCATTGCCACAAGATGGGATTAATGTTGTGCCGTTTTTCCTGCTTCCTCTAAGCCCATCATTATGAGAATGAAGATGACAGCAGAGCAGGTGAGTGAGCTATCGAGGGTGGGCCGCTACACATTTGCCTCCCTTGTTCTTGTTTGGTACTAGTGATTGGCTGGTTGTTCACTGACCTTCCACCTCCACCTCCCAACTCTACCATCTTTAAACAGTTGATAGAGATGGTTGTTGTTCACAATGCTAAAAATTAGAGTGCTATTGAAATCAAACCAATTGCGACATTTCCCCCTATGAAGACAGCACTGACATACCTACATCACATTTTAAGGCAAGCACAACATAGTGCATAGGAGGTAAAACAATCTCATTTCCAAGAAGTGGCAAATTCCAGATGCAGTTCCCTAGCCAGGGGTGGTGACTGTTGTACTCCACATCCAGGATGGGAGAATTGCATTGTTTATCCCTAGTTTACATCCTCCTACAGTGATGTAGCCATGAATATTCTGTAGGAAGGTGAATTCTACAGAGTAGGGAGGCATCACACTTATGGTATCTCCCTGTACTGAAGCTAGAACTGTACACAAAAGGGAGATACCATAATTTAGTGAAATGAGGGGCCATGACTGAACATGGTCTCACTCACCAATCTCAGGAGATGGGGAGATAGAGGCAATACCAATCATTGAACAGCTACACACAGTGTTAACTGTGGTATTTCATTTTAAGACTGCGTATGGCAAAGGTTGCTTTGACATCATCTGAAAGTCTCTCTTCAAATAAATCTTCATTAGTTGTGTATCCTTTTTTAACAGAAGAGGTCATAGGGGATATAGTAGGCATAATCCGGAGTCCTTTGGTGTCTAAAATAAATTCTGAATATAAGATGAATAAGAAATAATGACACAATATTTTCAAGGGCACAGTGCAGTGCTCCTTATTGGAGGGAATCAAGCAATGCCAGGTTGCTCATAAAAGTTGGATTCAATCTTAATTATGACCTTTGTAAGAAATTAAATGTTATTATACCATACGGATTAGGAAACTAAGGGACAGAGAAGTCAAGGTAGTTAATGGGAATAAAACCAAGTCATCCTGAGAAATTCTATTTTGCAGTGATCACATTCTAAACACAAGTTTTTGGGCTCTTTTTAATGCCCCTCCCCCCCAGTTCTGCTTTTCTCATGTCTTCTAGTCTAACAGTCCAGAGACATCTATTTCTCTTGGTTGGCTATGTCCTATAAGATAGGAACACCTATCTTATACTAGACCTCTAGGGACCCTCAGTGTCTATCAGATACATACCTCAGTGGATGTAACTGAACCATCTTGCCTTAGAGTTTGCTTTCTGGAAATGGAAGGGTAAGAACAAATGTATTACATGTATCTTAGATCTAAGAATGTATGAATCTTACAGTATCTCATTCCTCCAATCTTAAATTCAGTTCTCCACATTTCCACATCCATTTTCATTTTTAAAAGTTCTTGTGAAAATTCACCAGCATTTCAGTCCAAATTTCTCCCAATACACACATTTTTGTATTCAAGTTTGTCTAATATACACATTTTTTTGCAAAGTAGCTTCCCCAACGTAATGCATTTTTGTACATTATTTTCAGTAATAGGTGCGTTTTTGTGCACAATTTACCCTAGCATATGCATTCTTTTGGAAACTACTTGGCTTGGAAAACTGCATTGTAAAATTCAGAGAATTGCAAGTTTTGATGGATGGCTGTGTTTTCGTACATGTATTGTTTCAGTGTAAGTTCACCAGGTTCACCTTCAACACTGAATTATAGGGTATACTATCATTCCTGCAGCTGAAAATGCTCTGCCGGCTAAGGGGATGCAATTGCCTCCACTGCTCTGCTACTGCTGCGGTTGTTGCCACTGCTGCTGCGGTTGAAAGACACCTTTCATTGTCTGTTTCTCAGGAGGATGTGGCTTTCATTTCATAAGACTCAGGACATGGACTGTGCCAGAAGAGAAATACAACATTCAAAATAGATACAAAGTAGGGGTTGTTGTTGTTTTTTTAGTGGCAATGCTCACAAAATGAAAAAATGGGGAGGTGGAGGTTTCTTGCTCAGACCTCTCACTGCTCTGCTCTATTTCCCTCTGTTAGACTCAGCCCTGGCTAGTGGGAGGGGGGATCAGCCAGATACACTTGCCCTGAGTCTTGGAGGGCTATGCCAGCTGGGGGCTCCGCCGAATGCACACTGACATGCCAAGAACAAGACTCCTGCCTCGGCCCTCAGACAAACTCTGCTCAGGGCTGTTTAGACTTCCAAAACAATTCTAACCATGTCGACTCAGAAGTAAGTCCCACTGAACTCCCAGGTTAGTAAGGGATAGCCTTACTATTCAGTCAACACTTGGAATGAAATGCAAGCAGAGACTGATGTGGAATTATGAAGAGGCTCCTGAAAGGCTGTTGGACTTGTTGAGTTACCGTACTTGACTATATTTATTGCCAGAGTACACTTTCTTCTGAACCTCCCCGTCTTTGAATCACCACCTCTCCTTAGGGCTACCTGGTCAAAGACATTCCAGTGCTACGCACTACTGTACTTTTGAAGAAGTGGTTTGTGTAGTTTACACTCAAACCGAGTAAAATGTAGGAAAGATATGGGAGCAGTTGGAACTAATAAAACTAACAATGGTGCTGAAACTGCAGGAGGAGCAGAAGGAAGCACTGACTGGCTGGCTGAGAACTATAGTTAATTATATTAAATAAAAGCTACAGATTTCAGGGGTAGCAAGTGATTACATTTTCCTGTGCAAGTTGTAAGACAACATGGAGATTATTAAATTGGAAGTGCCTATGGCATATTGCTTTGTAATAGTAAGCTATTCAGCTTGCTAAATGTTATATCATTATTTTCTTATTTATTTGTTTAGAAGATTTATTACCCCCACTTCACCATACAGTCCCAGGGCAGGTTACAACAATATAGTCCATATAGTGATAAAACAAAAGTAAAACAGTTTTAAACACACACACACACAGAGAGAGCAAAAAATAGAACAGTATAGACAAATCCACACCATAAAGTTAAAGCACATTACTTCCTTCAAGGATTCCTGAGAACTGCAGTCCCCCCCCCCCCCTGCTCTCACATAGCTATACCCTCAGCAAAATACAGTTTCCAGGATTCTTTAAAAAAATTAAAAATCACAGGAACTATAGTTTGTTAAGGTGCTGGTAACTGTAGGTTTGTGAGGGGTAAATCACAGTTGCTGGGATTTTTTGCGAGAAGCAATATGTTTTAAATGTCTTGTGTGTACACAACCTAAGTTTGGTAGGTGTTTTTAGCTTAACTCTCTGCATCCATGGAGTCTGTTATCACTAGCTTCTTAGAAAATATGATGGTTAAACCTTTTAATTGAAGAACTGTTTCCTATAAGCTGCTGATATTTCTCCCATGCATGTTCATGTCCCATGCCAAGAACATTCCTAATCATGAAGAAAGTATTTGCTAAGGGTTATACCAGAACAATGCAAAGGAACTGTGGGTGTTGAGATGGGAAGAAATGGTGGATAGAAATGTTTTAAAGATTGACTAGCTCCTTGTGGAATCAGCGAGAGAGGAAGTGGAAACATTACAGGAATGAATGGGAAATGAAGTCACAGAGGATGGCAAAATGAGCTGAAGCATTAAATGAATGCTTTACAGCAAAAGAACACTAAAAATGTGCCATCTGAAGCTGCCTGTTGTATCCACTCTCACGGATGACTTCCGGGCTAGTGAGGCAGAGATATTGAATAAGTTAAGGAAAGTTGAAACCAACAAATCATCCACACTGTGTGAAACTGGTCCTCTAAAGGAGCCCAGAACAGAAAATGGCACAGATTGGCACTTTCCTATCCATCATCTTCCAAGGTACAGATTTTACACTGGGTGGTTCTGAAAGAGAAAAGAAGCTGCAGACAAAATGCTTGACAGTAAAGAAACATCCTTTAGGTCAGGTTCAATGAGGTCGAGGGATGCTTCCATATCCATGCACTCATGACGCTTTTAGCAGCAGAGTTGTTTTGCATACCCCTGAACCAAAAGTAATAGCCATCATGCATCTTTCCTTTCTAGTGTTATGGAAATGTGATTTACAAAGGAGGAAACAGGCTGGCCAGTAGTTGGTGGTGGGGCTGTGCAGCACGGGAAGCACTTGCTTTTCTCCTGGCCATTTTATGAGCTTTTTCCTTTTAGGAGGAACCAGCCCACCATCTTCCCAAATGAATGTCATTCACTGCCCAACAAGTACAGAAGCCATGACTGTTCTAGGACAGTTCAGCCAAGACATGTCTTTTTCTCTCCCATTTAATGTCCATGCATGTCATAATAAAATATGCTATCATTCATCTAAATGCCTATGGTATAAATGTCACCTGAGGAGTTTATGTCTTAATAAATCTGAAAGATCATTTACCTTGTTGATGTTAACTGCAGTAAGGGGAGTAAAAAGAAAAAAAGAGGTAAAAAGAGAATAAATGCAAAGCTATATACCTGCAGGAGCTGCTGAATGAAATATAGGTACCATGGGAATTGGGATCTTGCAGAATGTAGGATAGTATATAGTGTCACTTCCCCTGAAAGAAAGTCATTTAAATCTTAACTGTCAGACCCCAATTGCACAATCCTCCATAGAAAATTGCTTGTTGGAAACAGTTTCTGCTACATGGGTGCTAATTCTATTGATCATCACTTGGGTTCATTTAGAGTTTATCTTGAGGTCCATTTTGATGACAAGCTCCTGGATGTTCCCTATCCATGCTCAGTAAGGCCATAGCTGTCAACTTTTCCCTTTTCTTGTGAGGAATCCTATTCGGAATAAGGGGATTTCCCTTAAAAAAAGGAAAACGTTGACAGCTATGAGTAAGGCATGTGAGAAGGAATGGGTAGTATTCAGTGCTAATCCTACTCAGAGAAAACCTAATGGGCATGACTAATTTAGGTTAATTAATTTCAGTGGGTCTACTTTGAGTAGGCCTCAATTGAATATAACTCTCACTCAGGGAAAGTATGTTCTATGTTACATATCTTTGTCTTCCCCAAGTGGCGATGGATCAGACCACATGAGTGGATCAAACTGCATGTTAAGAACAGTTTCCCCTTGAATTCAAGATATTTATCTCACTGAGTTGTTAGGAGGCCCCGATTACCCTCACAGGGCCACAGTTCCCAGAGTTTCCTCAGAAAGGGAACTGATTGCTATATCACTAGGGGAACTGTAACTCTGTGAGGGGAAAAGGTGTCCCCTAACAGCTCTCAGCACTCAAAACAAGCAAGTTCCCGGGATATTTTAGGGAAGCCATGACAGTTAAAGCAATATCATATTTTCAATGTATGGTGTGGATGAAGATTTGGTGTCTCGCAGTAGAGATATGTTGGGCCAACCCTGGTGCTTGAGGCTTTGATCTTTATATGTATTGAATCAAGTTCTGTTTCATGTAGCCTCACATCACTATTTTTCCCTGCTCACAACAGCTGAAAACAAAGCAAACATGTGGTGGTAAATCTCAAAGCATTTCTATGCGGCATATTCTAAAGCTTTTATTGAAGTGAAGAGCTTCTAAATGGTAACTTGGCTGAATGCATTTTTACAGCAATATTTAGTGATCAAAATCCATCACCCAGAATTTTATGTCCAAAATGCTGCTTCCTCAAGAAAGAACTATAACATCATTAATCTGATTTGTTCTTTGGATTTAAAGGAATTGCACATGCAGAGAGAAACTCTTAGCCCTTTATAATATTTTCATATAGGAGAAGCTTCCCTCTCAGCCTTTGTTATGCATTTGGCATCTTCTAACATAGGGGAAACAAGCCAGGAATACTTTAAAGGGATTAAACAAACCTTCTGTCCTGCTTCAGCTTCCTCTTTTAGGGGAGATTTCCACTGATCACAATCCACAGCCATGGGGGGGGGGGGGAGGATGCTGATATTGCTGGAGTTTTTCTGATACTGTTAGGTAATATATAATTGCATGAGGTAGGTACTCGGTGTAATCTAATTGCTGTTATGTGATCAACTTGTAATGATTTTTTTACTTGATCCTATTAGTCCATATCCACTGTGCTTCGTGTGTCACTGAGAAGTTTAGTTCAGCTGGAACTCTGCACATGCCCTGGAATTATGCATTTAATTTGGCTTCGTCCTGAGCAGTGAGCATTATGCCACTGTAAAGAAATAAGAGAAAATAGTGATATTTCAAGGTAAGTATATTCCTGTCAGAGAAAGCTCAAATGGCCCCCTCCTGATATCCTTTTCATGGTTGCTCCTGTACAGGGAATTTATTGAATAAACTGGTGTGCATAGTGACAACATGAACAAGCCTCATTAGTCCCCAGAACCTCTACCGTATTTAAGTCTAAATTTACATTTCCTGGGAGATCTTTCTACTTTTCCCCACAACAAACACCATAGTCATCTAGCTGACAGTTCTTCTTCTTCTAATTAAGAATTGTATTAAATTTTAACAGTAAGAAAAACAAACATCATATTTCCAAAATAGAGCTGTAAAAAAACCCAAAATTGGCTGAGAGGTCAGATTGGTCAGAGGTAAGCATTTTACCGCTTGGCAGTGAGAAACTCCATCAATATGTTTTAATACTTCACATAGTCAACATTTAATTTCTTTCATTCAGCCTTTTTGTGTTGGATCACCATTTGTGTGAGTGCTTACACCCTCCAGGAAGTATATTTTGTGTACCTGGATATGTCTCATTCCATCAGTCCCTACCTTGAACAGTTTTTATCTTTCTCCATTCTCTCCAGTTTAGTGCTTTAAGTATAGCACTCACTGAGTCTAGTCTTGTACCTGAATCACTACACTCATTCTCATGAAAATATGGGTTCCTATAGCACAAAATGGATCTGGTTGGGTTCTTTCAGATCAACTCCTAACACCAGCACCAGCAAATAGAGTTGCCTGGTGGATTAATCTCGGTAAAGATTTGGAAGAAAGATACAAGAGGTCATTCTTCAGAGCTTTGCATCTCTATAATCTATCTTCTGAGAAAATGCCCCTCCCCCCCAAAAAAGCATCAAAACATGTTGGTGTTCAAAGAACTCTCAATAATATACTTCACTGGATAAACTGTAGGTGGAGATCTAATATTTTGTTGTGATATTTCATTATTCTTGAGAATTTGTTTTTGGTTTGCTTAAGCACTGCATTGGGTATAACAGAAAATGCAATTTTGATTTTACTCTATTATTCTGTATGAGATTTACTTATCAGACATGGAATGAAAAACTGGAAAGATGAACCAAAAGGGATTTTAAATGAAAGAAGAGTACTACTAGCAGTTTAGCACAACCTCACTTGTCGGCAGAATATTCAGAACCTCATCAACGTATGGGAAGTTTGTTGAAATCCTGCAGAGTATAATTGCTGTTCTTCTTTTCAATCATTCCATTACATCCTTTGACTAATTGGTTTAAGGCAGTAGTGTGCTGTTAAATCCTATGCATGTTTATTCCATGGATTTCATTAAGGCTTGCTTCCAATTAAGCACACAACCTTAAAGTTATTTGAAAGTTCTGTAGGCTGCAGACTTTTTAAGTGGCAGGTGCAAGAATCTGGTTCAGGATTTGCACAAAAAATGTGCACACACACATTCAAAAACTTTTCATGTATGGCATTTGCTAGCCTATATTCACTCTCTAACAAGATGGTTTTCATTGTCTTGCCCTGATATTTGGTCACTGTAAAATGGAATAATATAGTGAAAAGCCATGCGAAGAAGTACTCCAGATTTCAATATTCTTCCCCAAGGCTATATTACCCCAGCTTGTAATCAGAGCTATATTACTTGACAGAGTACATTGATGCACGTATCAAATTCACACTAATGCTACAAAATGTAGGCTTCGGCTGAGGTAACTGATGGAAAGGTTGCTCGTTTTTCTTTGCAAAGCAGTAATTACTGTTAAAACAAATGTCAGTGAAGAAATTTTCTACAAATGCTGCTTTGTCCAGCCTTAATTCAAAGATCTGTAATCTGGATTTAAAGAAATTGTGCATGTAGAGAGCAATTCTATCCTTTTATAAGATTTATTTGGGATAAAAGGATATTATGTTCATGGTTTTCATCACACAAAGTGAACATTACTGGATAATTCAAAAAAAGAATTCTACATACAACATGACAGTAAGAACAACTATTGCAACCAAGTATGGGCATTTACCTATAGATGCTGGTCACATGGAAAGAAATCTACTAAACACTAGAAATTGTTCCCCTCAAAATGCTGTTTAGAAATGTGGCCTTTCTGGTGAAACAAACAGCGAAACCAGGAGACCCACAAATTCTGAGTAAACCTGAAGGAACTGAATTTTCGACATGATTTGTATGATGCTTCCATGGTCTTGATTTGCTTCAGCTTCAAGTCTAAATTAAAACATTATTGATCACTTGGCAACAAGCCATGGGAGAGAAGCAAAATGCTTACTAATCATATATAACTTTAAAATCGATGGCAGAGTGTTATGAAAGCCTTTGGGAATGGTTCGTGAAAATCAGCCTCATTTCGCATACACTGCATGCATAGATTTGGGGGTCAAGAGAATGATCTATCAATATCATACTTTCTGCCTTTTCCAATGGGATTGGTAAGAACTTCTGCACATTCACACCATAATATCCATAGTTACCCTCCACATGTGGAAGTCAGGGTGAATAAAGTTATTATACAGAGTACAGGTGAACTGTAGGTAGGTCCAGATGGTTTCCAGTATCCCCTGAAACCAGCACACATCCTTTCAGACATTGGTTCCTGACCCAAAAAGGAATAGTTTATTCATTTACTTTTACATTTGTATCCAGCCTTCTGGAGGGAAGCCCTTGGAATAGATCACATAGGTAGTTCACTAACTTCACATGGCTCCTCATGTTTCTTTTGACACTTCCCTCACAGACTTGTGGCTTTGTGTAGAAGGAACGGGCAGCATTTCCTCAAGAGGAGCTCTTGTGCCTAATCTCTAGAGTGGTGGTGGTTGTGAACCTCTTGGGTTTCTTGGGCCAGATCTTTATAAAGATTCGCCTCACAGGCCAAATTTGACAGGTGGTTGGGGCTGACCACCTGTCGTTCCCCTGACATAGCAATGACATCAGGTGCAAGGTTCTTTAAACTCCTAAAGTCAGGACTTCATAGCATCTTGAAAACAGCAGGGGATTCCGGTACAAACCCTGAATCCCTGGCTAAAATGTGCCTACAGAGCCAAAACAGTATTTGACCCCACACTCCTGCCCATCATATTATGCCATTAGTGACACCAGCTGATGGGTGGGTTGGTGTGCTTCGAGGGAAATACCTTCAAAAGCCACGATTGCCCTGTGGGCCAGAGGTTCTCCACCCCTGCCCTAGAGCTGCACAGCTTTGAGAGTGAGGTTTGAAGAAGCCTTTCTCTTCATTTTAACAATGCTTTGCTATGCTAACCAAAAAAGTCTCTTCAAAAAGTCACTGTGTTTTCATAGTTCCAGGCTTGGTCATTACAAGCCACAAGCCCTACACTTAGGTATTCACCCTTCTTCAGTGTGGAATAGTTGGGTGGGATAGCAGATATTGGTCAGCCATGCAGCCTTGTAAGTAGCAAAACTCACACTGCACCAAGATGTGTTGGGGGGGGGGGTGATATTTAAGAAATGGCTGAAGGGGGAAGTTATCGCTTGTGAGTTACCCTGTAGCAAACGTTAAACAGTCTGGCTGGGATCAGGTGAGGATATTGTTGATCTTTGTGGCAACTATGACTGATATAGTACATACCAACTCTCTGTCCTTTTAGTCATCATTACAACCAATCTCCACTCTGATATCCTCCGTATTTATGAAAATATATTTAGTAGTAAACTGAGAGGCGGAAATGAACATCTATGAAAAAATAAGCTAAAAAAGATATAGCAGCACATCATACAAATTACAAGATTGCATCAATGGATCAGAACAATGTCTTTGTTTTCCATTTAAGCAAAGTGATATACTTCCATGTCTGAGTTTTGAATAAAAGCAACTTCACCACTTCAAAATATCCCCTTGTCTAATCCAAATCCTGTTAATAATTACAGCCTGCCCAATTTAGCTGCTTTAATTGATATTTTCCTTTCATCACCATGCTGCTGAAGTGATTTTATCAAGGAGAAAAGGACACTGCTGTCAAAATACTCTCTCCCTGCACCCCCATCCTCAAGCCCTGATTTCTTTAAACATTTCTGATATTCCTCAACTTAGCTTTCAGCTACATTTTTGCAGACATCATGGTTCAGGATTTACAGAAGCATATTCCCAATTCGCATTTCCCATCAGTCAAGAAAGAAAGGAAATGGGTCAGGAGAGGGCAAATCAAAGGTGGATGAACCAACAAACTCAAAGCTCTTGTAGGCTCATGAAAGATAGTGGTGTGTATTTTTTCCCCTCTGTCTTCCAGGTGGACAGATGTTTTGATGCACAAATCTAGCTTTTAATCACTGTGAATTATTTTCTCAAGGCATTCCAATCACAGGATTTGGGAGAAGTATTAAACACTTGTTTTTTTTTATGGCTCTCTGCCTTCCCGCGTAAGCAGTGGAAGAGATCTTCATTGTATCTTCATAAATATCTGTGGGGACAGAAGCCCATTCTACAACAACCGTTGCGATAACAGGGGTCTTGCTGGGTGCTTACATTCATTTCCCCCACCACATTATTTTATGGGGATTTATGTCAATTTTACACACAAACATGCATACCTTTCTCCTGCCCAGGGCAACAGAAAGAAATCTCTCTCCCATAAAGAAGAGGTATTATCCCCAAAAACCTATTGTGGTGGGGCATATGCGTATCTCCAACCAGTGGCCCTTGGGAAAATAGAGTTGTTTGGGAGGGGAATGACATTTTTGCTACCTCAGTCTTTCCTGGGGATCCATGCTGTTCTCACACACCCCACATTGTATCTGCCCCCTAAGTGGTGAAGTCTCCCTTGTGGGGGAACTGCTGCAGCTATCATCTTGATAACTGGCAAATATCCTTCCATATGAAGGGGTCAACGTGTGTTCAAACCGCACACAAATTCTGAATGCCATTTTTTTTGCTTAAAATTCAGTCTTTGAAAGTGTGTCTTATAGGAAATTGCCAGTGTTCTCTGTAGTTGTAGTTGTAGTTGTTGCCATCCTCACTCCAGTAATGAAGAACTGGGTAATAGACAATATTGGTCAGCAGTTGTTTAAGTTGGAGGGGAGAAGGGACAGTATCATATTTAGTCTTGTTGTACATTGTACCTGTTCAGAAATGCTTACCTCCTGAATACAGTGGTACCTTGGGTTACATACGCTTCAGGTTACAGACTCCGCAAACCCAGAAATATTACCTCAGGTTAAGAACTTTGCTTCAGGATTAGAACAGAAATCGTGCAGTGGCACGCAGCGGCAGCGGAAAGCCCCATTAGCTAAAGTGGTGCTTCAGGTTAAGAACAGACCTCCAGAATGAATTAAATTCTTAACCCGAGGTACCACTGTAATTCACATCATGGCTCACTTTCAAATCTGAAGGTAAATAATATAAAGGGCAAAGGAGTGTGATGCTTCCCTGGAGCAAACAGTGTGATCAACCCCATCTAAAATGCTGTTTGATAACCTTGGAAATAACCTTTGGAATGGGGAAAGGGGGGTGTTTGTTTTACCTATTTAGATGTCTAAGTGATGTAGGTGGCTTTTGTGTCTGCGTCTTTGGCTTGTCTAGCCAAAAAGTAGAATTGTAGGTAGAACGCCAGTTAGGAACCCTGCTGGATCAGACCAAAGACCCATCTGCTCAAGCACCCTGTTTCTCACAAGGATTGACCACATGTGAATGGGAATAACAGAAGGATAAGGGTGCAATAACATTCATGCCTTGACCCCTGATCCCTAGCAACTAAAAGTGTTTGGAATAACTATGAGTCGGTTGCAGTGCGAAAGGGGCAGGGTGTACTTAACCCCAGCCCCCATATTTTCAGGGGGGCAAGCCACTTGGGGGTGATCCAGAATCTGGAGTCTTGCAATGGCAGGCTGGAAAGAGTTGTCTGTCCTCCTATGTAAGTTGCCTCTTCCTGAGAATCCTCCAGATTTGGGGCTCAGATTAGGGGGTTAGGGGGTGAAGGGCAAAGCAAAAGTTGCTGAAAATAGGATGCGGGTGGCACTGTGGGTAAAAGCCTCAGCGCCTAGGACTTGCCGATTGAAAGGTCACGGTTCGAATCCCTGTGGCGGGGTGCGCTCCATTCGCTCGGTCCCAGCGCCTGCCAACCTAGCAGTTCGAAAGCACTCTGGGGTGCAAGTAGATAAATAGGGACCGCTTACTAGCGGGAAGGTAAACGGCGTTCCGTGTGCTGCTCTGGCTCGCCAGATGCAGCTTGTCACGCTGGCCACGTGACCCGGAAGTGTCTGCGGACAGCGCTGGCTCCCGGCCTCTAGAGTGAGATGGGCGCACAACCCTAGAGTCTGTCAAGACTGGCCCGTACGGGCAGGGGTACCTTTACCTTTACCTTAGAGCAACATCACTGTTTAAAATTGTTGGAGTTTCTCAGATAAAAAGAAGCAAGGCAACCCACACAGAACTCTGGCCCCAACAGTGAGAGAACAAAATAATAAATGTGGTATAATATAGTAATTTATATTTGAGTTACAGTACAGAGAAACCTATTAAGGGGAAAACAAAAGTTACTGACTTATTCTATATATGGGAAGACGTTAGATATTAAAAATGGTTCATTTTGAAGCAGTATGGCTACACAATTCACATGCAGCAATGCGTTGTTTGTTTATTAGATTATGACTTTGATTTATGAAGGCCAGGGATAAACTTTGCTTAGTGCTTGGATTTTTGATAGGCATCACGTTTTAGGATGAAAAACTGTATTTTGCAAATTTTAAGTGCTCCCCCCTTTCTTTCTGAACATGCTCCCCTTTCAGGAAAGGTTTTCTATTCTCTTATAAGCTTCAAAATAATGTGATGGTTACAACAATGAAGGTATAAACATCCTAGAAGCAAATATTATTATTATTAATAATAAGTCACCTAGAAGCTACTCAGACTTCTGCAAATATTACTAAATATACTTACTGAAAATATACAGTGGTACCTCGGGTTACAGATGCTTCAGATTACAGACGCTTCAGGTTACAGACTCTGCTAACCCAGAAATAGTGCTTCAGGTTAAGAACTTTGCTTCATGATGAGAACAGAAATCGTGCCACGGCGGCACGGCGGCAGTGGGAGGCCCCATTAGCTAAAGCGGTGCCTCAGGTTAAGAACAGTTTCAGGTTAAGAACAGATGTCCAGAACGAATTAAGTTCTTAACCCGAGGTACCATTGTATACCAATAAACAGCCATACACACAGGGTTTGCTGGTTGGTTATCAGCATCTCCAGCCCATGCCACCAGACTGGAATAGCAGTGGTTGGAAATTGCAGTGAGCAGAGTGCTATTGCATGCATGTCCTGCTTTCAGGCATCCTACAGGCATTTGGTCAGCTGTAGTGAGAACAGAGTGCTGAACTAGATGGGTCATTGGCTTGTCCTAGCAGGCTTGTCTTATGTTCTTGTTCCACTGCATGGTGAAGTGGGGCACATTGCCCTTGCTAGAGGGTCAAAGAACTATTAGTTGAGAGCCTGGGTGACTGATTCAGCAATGTACATACATGTGTCTACTAAGTAGGTAGCAGGGCCTGGCATAGGCATGCATGAGCTGTGAGTCCGGGTGATTTCATGAAAAAAGAAAAGGGAGTGCAGTGGTACCTCTGGTTACGAATGCTTCTGGTTATAACACTTCAGGTTACGAGCTCTGCTAACCCGGAAGTAGCTGCTCCTGGTTGCAAACTTTGCCCCAGAATGCGAATGGAAAGATGCGAATGGAAATTGTGCACCAGAGGGAGGCCCCATTAGCAAAAGCATGTCTCGGGATAAGAGCGGTTTCAGCTTAAAAACGGACCTCCAGAATGAATTAAGTTCGTAACCAGAGGTACCACTGTATTGATGTCGTAGGAAAGCTGGGAATGAAAAGGCTGGGGAGCGGGCAGGAAAGAGTAATGGAATATAGGAAGCTGCCTTATCCAGATTCAGACCAACAGTCCATTTAGTGCATGGTTGTCTACACAAGGTGTAGGCTTTTTAGCCTCGGGTGAGAAGAGCTTTGCGCCCGGGACGGGGAAAATGGGAATCAACAGACACTCAAGGAATAGTTTCAGAGAAAAAGCTTTATTTCTACCATCCGGACTGGCAGAAGGAGCAAGTGTGATAGAGTCACAAACAAGCACGAGTTCACAGCCATTTGCACAGAGCATATATTCCCCTTCGGGCCTAGGTGGGGCACCTGTCCTCACCTCCTTCAAAGGAACAGTGCAGAGTGAATTCTACTTCAAAGAATCATAAGTTGGAGAGTTGGAAGGGCCCTCAAATGTCATCTAGCCCAATCCACTGCAATGCAAGAAATGAAATGAACTTGAAATGAACAATATTGAACTATTGAGCGTGGTAGTCTGACTTAGTATAAAGCAGCTTTGTGTGATTATTGCTGTTGGTTTTTTTTTTTTTTAAAAAAGTTTCACTTACTTATATTTTTTTCAGCCAGCAACCATCATGGTGTTGACATTTGCATTTTTTATTTAGCTTTTGGCCAGCCCAACATAAAAGTGGCTTGTTTTGCTTTCTGGGACTTACCATATGTTGACGTCTATAAGATGATTTGTTGGCATTTGGCTCATTAACTATCCTGCAATGGTGAGTTCATTATACATTGCATGAAATACTACTATTTCAGGGTAATCAACCATCTCTGTCCTATGCTTCTTAAAAATAAAATAAAATCAGAAGTCTGTACTTGGAATAAATTGCAAATAAGACTGGCTCATTTTACAGTATTGACTCTGCTTCCATGATTCAAGTTATGAAAAGAGATAAAATGCTTTGGCAAGAACCCAGGTAGCAGAAGTCATGGATGGAGGGAAGGACATGGAAGTTGAATATAGCTAAGTTGAATGCTGAATGGAGTGGATTAATTTTGTGAAGTGTTTTCAGGCCTGTAGAGAAAATAAATAATAGGATATTGATTGGGAATATTGTGTTTCATGATTGTATTTAAATACCCCCATTAATAGAATTTAAATTCTACCTAGATCTATATATTTAATGAATTGTATTTATTTAGAAAGTAATTTATATACTGCCTGTTCATAGAATATAAGGTGTGATGTAAAACAATATATACAATAAAATACAAAACCATAAAAATGGTACAAAATGACTGGCTATTAGAAATCTAAACAGCCTGTCTAAATAACAAAGGTCTTAAATGGATGCCTACAAAGATGAATCTCTCCTAGAAGCATCTTGCACAGCATGGGACTGGTGACCTTAAATGCCCGACTTTTAATGGACTCCAGTTGTGCCTCTGCAACATGGGGAACATCTAGCAGTGTACCTCTGGATTGCCTACTTGGATTGGTTGGTGCTCTCCAGGGTTTCAGGCAAGAGCTTTTCTCAGCCCTACTGGAAACATCAAGGATTGGACCTGGCTAGCTTCTGCCACTGAGCAACAGTTCTTTCCATGCAGCAGAGGGCTCACTCATCAAGGGAAGACTGCCTTCTGCAATGGTGGATGAACTCTGATTCTGTTTGTCCATATAATTTGTGTTCTGTGTCATTCATCAAGTCCACTTCTCACCAGTTAGATTATACTGCTCTACAGGGATGAATGGATGGCTGCGTTTCAGACTACATTATCTGACGGCAATTCAGCAATGCGCAAGTTGTTTCATATTCATGTCAAATATCTTAGCTTAAATACATTTTTGGTCTCTTGACTGAATTTGGTTTATATGGGCATGGGATGCCTCCATTGACCTCAATGGCCACAAAGTTAGGTCTCCTGGAAACAAGATGCTATATAAACAGGAGCCATTTTCTTTTTCATTACCAGCATGGGACTCCAAATTTCCAGATAATTAATAGAAGATGGCAGTTAAGACTGAGTGATGGGGAAGCCCTGGAGATGGATGAATAATGAATGCAAGCATTCCTACTCATGTTAGCAGATAATATCATTGCCTACTGACTACAGCTAGATTACAGCATGACAGGTTCATTTGTAAAAGCCTGTACTGGCTTTAAGGACAGGTCTGAGCAGGAAACAGTCAAAGTGAGTAGAACTGGTTGGGAGAATGCTGGGGTCTGAGCAGGGATGGGTGACTCATAATTCTGGTTTCTCTCTGTTTCTCATTTTTCTACCTTACAGTTCACCCCATTTGCACATGTGCACTTTTGGCTGGAGAACTACACTGTGAAATTCAGTGAAGTGCGAATTTCAAAGGCTGGCATTGTTTTGGTTTGTGTATTGTTTCAGAAAGTGTGAACTGGGATCATAAGAAACACTTGTGCCAAGGGGCAGGTGGAAGGAGACATTCCCATTTCCCTCTGTGTCCCCCCAAATCACATCCTGAATGCCTGGGGATCCTCCAAGGTGGGGTGATGGTGCAGGTTGCTGAGGGGATCCAAAGGAATAAACATAAATTAAGCAAATACGTCTTTCAGTTTTAACAATTTCCCTGTCTCCGATTATCTCTCAGGACACACAGCCTACATCATTAAGGAAGAGCACCCAACCCCCCATAAGATTTGAGGGTGATTAAGTCTCCTCCCAGCTCCCTCGGCCAGTGAAGCGAGATGAGCACTGCAACTCTAGAGTCATCCACGACTGGACCTAACGGTCAGAGGACCCTTTACCTTTACTTTTAACTCTCCTCCCCCCAACCCCCTTTACAGCAGTGGTTCTTAGTATCCAATCAATCATTTTGTAAAGGGTTGCCACAAAGGCTTGTGCCATTTGCATTTTGGTTCACCAAAATCAGCAGCCAGTCAATATTGAAATATTGAAACTGATGCATCAAAGCCATCTGAAACTGGCTGAGGAAGCAACGCAGAGAAATACTCAGCGAACATAAAAGCAGCTTTCAAAATGCTGTATTTTATTAGGATCTGGTGTATACAAACTAGCTTCTTCTCTCCTATAGAGCTAGCAGAAGTAGATAAAGTAGACTCTAAGACTTCTGATTAGTTGGGAGAAACAGTTCCATATCAGGATGTCTGTTTCTTTGTAGCAGTGCATATGTCAAGGCAAAGCTGTCCTCCAGACAATGGTGCCATTGCTGCTTAGCTAAATGGGACTGGAGTAGGATAGGGTAGTGATAAGGTCGGAACTGCACAGATGCACCAGCAGAGCCAATCTGGCAATCTTGTAGGTTTCACTTTCACATCCTTGACCTTGTCACAGCCCAGGCCCATTCAGGAAAGTAGCAACAATGGTGTCAGAAGGGTTTCTCTGTTGCTCTACCCCACCATATGAATAATTGCTGGGTACTATCATATCACAGTTAGATCACTGGATTTCAAGGAATGCTGCTCAAGATCTTCTTATTGTACACCAACTTATGTGTGCATTTCGATAAATTGCTATATGTTAGGCTGTCAAGACCACTTCTCCATAGCAAACCTGTCTACTTATCAGTAGCTTATGCTCATGTTCCTATGGGAAAGATTTATGAGGTTCTTTGTTTTATTTCTTTTTCAGGGCAGGGTGGGGGAAGAGTTCATTACCATTGTACTTCCAAATTACTGTTCTTTTAAAATCCTGTTTATGTTGGATTGGCTATGTTCCACTCCTGGACAAAGGCTGTTTATACCGTGACTTTACCCAATCACAGAAGTTTTATTTGGGCTCTACAATAAGCATTCAAAATGCGAGAAGCTGGAAATGTATGATGGAAAAGTCCCTTCTCTAGAGTGACAAAATAACCACCACCATAATCTCTATTAAGTGCTCCAAAATTATAGTATAACAGCTCTGAAATTACATGTGACATCTGCATGAATACCAAATTGATTCATTATGTTCAGCCCTATTATAAAAAGCACTTACTGAATTTTGTACTGATTACAACTCTTACAAATTAACAGTTACCCGAGCAAACCTACTGCCAATATACATATATTATTTAAAGATCACAGTTCAGTTAAAAGGAAATAACAGGGCAAATAATCTTGCCACTTACTGAGGAGTGCCATTTCAGTTGAGAGTACCTTCTACCCCCCCTTCTACCCCCTGTGTGTTTGCTTTAAGTTTAGGTAGAGAGGGAAACACTTTTTAATGTGCATATAAATGTGCCAGGCAAGCAGTGATGACTGGTGCCCATTGGAAGTGGTAGGGTGGGAGGCAGGGAGTTCTACAGCAGGTGGCGCTAGAGGTAATGTCAGGGAAGTCAACTAACTCTAGTTTTGCCTCCATCTTCCTCCCTGATGAATTCTACAATGGTAACACCACGAGGAGAGGAACCTAACAGCTAATGCCATCCCTTGGACTGGATACTCTGGGCTAGAATTTTAAGAGGAAAGGAAACTTTTGGGTAAAGGGTTGTTCAGTAAGGTGGGGGCAATTTATCTGAGTGAGAGTGGGCCCACCGGCATGAGAGGAAAAAGTGCTGACACGCCCGATGCACCCACAGCTCTAATGGACTGGCCTCCACTACAAGCATGTATTTTCATCCTCTCTCTCTCACTTGGGAAACAAAGTAAAAAAGAAAGAAAGAGAGAGTGATAAATGTCCGCTTTATGCAGAATTTGCCTTTTTTGAAATCCCTTTCCCCATTGCACAAGTTGGAATTTTATAGAGATATAAATCACAAAGAAATAAGAAGCCAGTAATGAGATAGAAGTGTATGTGAAATATGGATGCAAATCCTCACCACCTGCTGAGCCAAAATAGTCTGTGGAGACTGTCCTCAAAACTGAACTGCCATTAACATCTTGTAAGCACTAAATTTAAAGGCGAAGAAGAGGAGCTGAATTATATGTCTGCAAAATGCCAAAGGCCCACCTGATTTATCTCTCAGCAGAATGTTTCAGCCACAGCTACATAAATATTTTAACATGAATTTAATTTTCATTGGAGTCACATGATAAATCTTTTCATTGTGTGCTATCACTCTGCCCAAAATGAGGTGCCGCTTTGTGTGTGGATTCACATGCGATTGGTCTACGTTTGGATTCAGGGCCTCAAACATGCACCAATGGCTTCATTTATACATTTCTCATTGCCTTAATATAGGTACTTACTATACTTACTATAGGTACCTTAAAACTGGGTGTTTTATTTCACAGGCACGTACCATTTATATATGTTTAATGCAAATGAAATCATGAAGTGACTGCAAAGAAATTTTTCTGCAAATATGGACATGAATCATCCATTTCTCTTTAGAAAAAGAGCAGCCTGTACATGCACATGTGGGCAGGCTCAGTATGTGTGGGAAGTACATACTGGCCTCCCATAATGGGTAATGCCCAGTATATTGTGGAGCCCTTTCTGAAGGTTGGTAGGGAAGGTGGAAAAGAAACCATTTCTATAGAGCTTTATGGCAATCCATTCACATGCATAGAACTGTTCAGTGCTCACCAAAAAAATGAGTGTACATGGTGGTTGATGTCACTCTCTGGAATACGTGTGCACAAGAGGTGCTAGATTGGACAGCGGTTTGGTGACTGGGGTGGGGTGGGGAGAGCTGAAATAGCTTGTCTTCTAATAAATTAATGAACCAGAGGTGTAGGCTATAGAACATTAGATGCAACAATGCATCACATTATGTTCTTTCTGTAACCAGGATCCCTAAGCAAATGGGAACTCAGCCAAGACCAGGTGTTAAATTATGTTCAATAAAAAAGATCAATAATGCTTCAGTTGTTGAATTATAATTGCAAACCACATTAACTGCTTCCTGTAACTAATGCAAATGCACACAGCCTCCTATATCACTTCTATAGTTCTCCCTTCCTCAGGAAACAAGAATATGGGGAAGATGAGTTTGTTGTTTAAAATACCACAAGTAACCTTTCAAATGCCATGTTTTCCAGTCATCACATTAAAAACAAAAGCTAGCATAAATGCAGATGCTGTTAAATGTCCAAGTTGATGGTCATCTGGTTGAGACTGATGGGGACTGTTGTCCAACAACATCTGGAGGACTACTGGTTCCCTATCTGTGAATTGGAGCAAATGAGTAGAAAACTAGACATTATTGTTGTTGTTATTGTTGTTGTTGTTGTTGTTATTTCTATACTGCCCTTCACAAGGTGGATTACAATATAAAAATGTGAAAATATATACCATAAAAACAAACACTCCCCCCCCCCTTTAAATGACCATGGAATGTTTAATTAGCCAAAGGCCTTTAAGAAAAGGAATGTTTTTGCCAGTGTCAGATTTATGTAGAAGCTAAACAAGCTATAGCTTAGGTCCCCACACTCTTGGGGGCCCCAAATTTTTTTAAAGGAAAACAACTGGATGTAATTTTCCAAAATATAAGATAAAAAACAAATAAAATAAAACCTACATACAGCATCAGTGTGTTGTGTTGTGTAGGCTCCTATTTTTATGTGCAAATGGCTTTAGATACCTATTAGATTCATAATGGATCATATCCATTACGCCTTCACACACATGTGACAATTTATCCACATATTATGCAAGCCTGGGGCGCATTGAGAAATTCAGTCTTTGTGAACTATGATATCAACTGTCCTAATCTGTACTTCTTAGACCCATGCACACATTAGAAAGTCCACAATAGAAAGTGTCCTTTCATACTGCATCACAGTGTGCTACGCTGGTTTGACATCAACTGATAGGAAGTGCCTACAGAGGGTGGTGAATACAGCACAAGATATTATGGGCTGTCCTGTGAATCCGCTGGATGACATCGTGGAAGAATGTTGCCTCAGGAGAATGAGGAAAATTCTCAGGGATGATTCACACCCTGGCTGGCACTTTCTTGATCTCCTGCCCTTGGGCAGAAGATGTAGAAACATGACTAGTCGCACCAACAGGGTAAAGAACAGCTTCTATCCGTGGGCTGTTAGGCTGCTGAATGAAAAGATAACAACAGGGCAACTGACTTTCGGGTTTGGTGGGTGTGCATCAGTAAACGAGGGGAATTAAGACTAAGAGAGCTGAGTGGGGGGGGGTGCTTGTGTAATCTCACCATATACAGGTTGTACAATAAAGTATTTCAATTTCAGTCTCAATTATAATTTACCTATCCAGTGCCATTCAGCTTCCTGAATGTTCTGATGCAGTTCTTAGCTTAAAAAAAGGTATCAAAACAAACATTTTGAGAGAACATTCACATTTAAAAAAGGTAAATGGTTCACATACTAATGCAGAAAGTAGAAAGAAGAAAGGTTAGGGGTGAACAGATGCAAAAGTGTCACGGTGATTTGCCCATCCCCAGCTGCAGCTCACAAAGGAGGAGCATGTGAGTGAGTGAACCAGCCCAATGGTGAGGATTCAGCTGTCAAGTAATCAAATGTGAACTTGTGCCTGCATGCCAGCCCTCATCACACCAACCATGTGAAGGCATCCATTTGTAGTGTAGCATTTATCTTCATGTACCCTTACAGCTCAATCTGTCATAGCACCGAAACTCTTTTGTATCTTTGGCAAAGGGAAGCCTTGAACAGCACGATTGTTGAAAGACAGCTTTCAGTGGGACCATCTTAGAACATCCTGCAGAGTCCCTATTAGCGGTGAACTCTCACATATCCGATACAAGATATTATACATGCTTTTTTTCAAAGGGTTACAGGGCCATCTACACTTCAAAAGCAGGGCAGTGTGTTTAACTGTGACAGGGAGCATTTCATTTTTAACTGCTGACATAATTTGCTTTGCAGCCTAAAAGGGAACTTTATTCATGAGCCAGGCTTCTTCAGTTGAGTTCTGCTAGGGTTAAACTGTGCAATCATCTTCTCCCTGCTTAGTTCTTCTTGGGTCTTTTTTCCCCCTAGTCAGAATCTTGCAGCCCAGGATTCTCTGAGTTTCCTGCATTTTGCCAGTCTGTCACTCAATTTTAGATGATGCATGAGCTGACAGTTGGAATAAGGCGAAATCCCTTTTCCCTTCTTTGCTGAGTCTCTTGATTGTTGGTGGTGGGGGAGGGAATCTACCTTAGACCCTGCAGTTTCTCATTACATTTGTTTTCCAGTCTATTGGGCAAGGGAGGAGGTCTCACCCACAGCGGAA
Source organism: Podarcis tiliguerta (assembly GCF_965153285.1). Classification (NCBI taxonomy): domain Eukaryota; kingdom Metazoa; phylum Chordata; class Lepidosauria; order Squamata; family Lacertidae; genus Podarcis; species Podarcis tiliguerta. The sequence continues at coordinate 80,559,316 of NC_139534.1, forward strand.
ACTTAAATGTTAAACTTCAAAAAGGCTGTGCTGATGGCATTTGATGGCACTTCTGCTTATAGCCAACCCACCAACACACTATCAGCAACACTGTTGTAAGTAACTGGTCACATCTGTAGTACACCTAGGGGTGTTCATTGACTCTGTACGTGCTCTGAATTACAAAGCATATCAAGGTGATGTGGGGAAAGTTCTCACATTTCCAAGTGAGTCAGATTGCAATGGTAAAAATGCCTTTTCAGGCAGATCAAGGAGTCACTAAGCTTCCAAGTGACTGTGTGGTTTTGGCTCCACACAAAAATACATGGCTATCCCCGCCCTCCCACCCCCAAAGAAAATTAAGCTGACTGGAGAAACACCTGAAATTCATGAGGGGAGAGGATCCCTTAGCCTGCCTGTTAACTTCTTGGCCAGGGTTATTGTACCATCTTGATACAGTCAAACTTTGGCCAGTTTTCCAGCGCTTGCTAATCAACTGTCATGTAGCAACCATAAGGAATATGACTAAATTGTTGTAAGGCAAATCCAAGTTAGTGTCAAAAATTTAAAGGCATTTTGATAGGAAGGTCTTAGTGAATAATTTTTCTGAGGCCATTCCAATAAGAGTGATTTTGGGAGGGATGCTGAAGTAAAGAAACAAGGATTGTTCTTCATGTGGATTGTCACCCTCCTCTGAGCTTTGGCTGTGCAAGCAGGACAAAAGTTATAGCATTCAATTACTAGGATAGAATCATAGAATTGTGGAGTTGGAAGGTTCCCCTAGGGTCATCTAGTCCACCCCCACAATGAAGGAATCACAGCTAAAGCATCCATGACAGATGGCCATCCAACATCTGCTTAAAAACATCCAATTAAGGAAAACCCACTATTGATGCAGCCTAGAATAGAATTACCTTTTTTGCTGCATCACACTGTTGACTCATGTTAAACTTGTGGTCTACTAAGACCCCTAGATCCTTTTCACATGTACTACTGGTAAGCCAGGTATCCCCCATCTTATATTTGTGCTGCTGGTTCTTCCTTTATAAGTGTAAAACTTTACATTTGTCTCTATTGAATTTCATTCTGTAGTCTGAGCACAGGTGTCCAATCTGTCGTTTTAAATCCTGATTCTGTCTTCTGCAGCATTAGCTACACCTCCCAGTTTGGCATCCTCTGCAAATCTGATGAGTATCCCCTAAATTCATTCACCCAAGTCATTTATAAAGATGTTGAACAGCAACAGGCCCAGGACAGTACCCTGTGGTACCCTGCTTGTTACTTTCGTCCTGAAGTGATTAACAATGAAAACATCAATAAACATACCCACATACCCGCCAACATTTGTCCAATGAAAAAAGGGACACCACATTCCATAATAATTTTACTATTTATACCCCATACATCTGACCGAGTTGCCCCAGCCACTCTGAACAGCTTTCAGTATATAGAAAAACATAATAAAACATGAAACATAAAAAAAAAAAATTCCTATAAAGGTTTGCCTTCAGACACCTTGAGGGTCGGATAACTCCATACCCTCCAACATTTCTCCACTGAGGAAAAGTGGGATATTCTGGGATAAAATCAGAAACTGGGATGGCTTCTCTAAATCAGGGACATCCCTGGAAAATAGGGACACTTGGAGGGTCTGTACTCACACAATTTCAAATCCAATACATACACAGATGAGGATAAAAATCCCCATTTAATAGGCTGTTGAAAAAGGAGGGTATTCAATGGGTGCTGAAAAGACAATACAGACAATACAGCCTGATATATGTAAGTTACAAAGGGTAGGTGTCACCACACTCAGGGCCTTGATTCCTACACTGTACAAAACAGAAGTCGCGAAGAAATGCCCTCTTTAAGCTCAGAATGTATCATGACCAAATTAGTAAAAGCTTAGAATTGCTACAGAGTGTGGCTAGTGAATTAAGAGACCATTGCACCCAGGTTCCAGTTACTATCTGGTAGAAAGGAAGGGAGCTGGAAATTTATCATTTCGCACCTGCCTATTTCAGTAGATTCTAGCACACAAACATTACCTTTATGTCATATTTAATGGAGTTACACTGCTCTGAGAGCTTTTCCCTGACACAAAACATTTCACTCTGTGACTGCTTCTTCCTGCTGGACTTTTCTCCCCCCACCCCAATATGCACGGAGGTGGTTTTGCTGCTGTTGTGGCACAGACCATATTTTAAGTTATTAATTTCTCAGCAGGGCTGGTCTGCCTGCCTCTCCTTTTCCACTTGAGCTTTAATTTCTTCCTGCAGATATTAAGCACAAATCCCAGATGACCCAATTCCCCAAAATGCCAGTGATTTGCGTACAGCTTTCTGCTGCAGCTCTAATTACCTGGCTGGCTGGGGTCTACCTTCCTCTTGAATTCAATGGGAATTCTCCTGAACCCTTGCAATAGCTCTGATCTCTCTTTTTAAATGACAAAAGCTCGGGAACAGAACAGAGCGCAAAGAGACAAATGGTGCCTCACTTTGATTCTGCCCCGCACCTTAGAAACAGCTGACCTGCCTTCATTTTTGCCGAAAATTCGTACCTTGCTCTGTTCTTAATGAAACAGGAGTTGCTTGACTCGGGGGAGGAGAGGAGATAAATTACATTTGGATGTGGGAGAATGGGGCTTGTTATTAACAGTGACTGTAATTTCACTCAGGTTATTATTGTGAGCTGGCTTTATGTTGCTAGGCAACAGCTTCATGTGGCCTCACTAGGAAACTTGGTGCTAGGTGGCACATAGGCTACTCATAGATTTCTTTGAGGCAAAGGCTCTACGGTTTGATAAATTTTCCAGCCATAATTCTGGACAATGTCCCCCAAATGCATTTTTTCTCAGATCACTGTCATTAGTGATGTATTTTTGTGATAGGGTACAGGGGCAATAGTTGGGGAAAGAAAAAGTTATGTTAGGTATTCATCTATTTAATAATTGTATTTGCCACATTTCAGGACAAAGCCCCCTCAAGGCACTTTAGAAACATAATTGAAATTCACTCACTCACTCACTCTCTATCTATCTATCATCTATCCACCCACCCACCCATCTATTTATCTATACCAACTGTTAACAAGATTAAAAACAACAGCAGTTTAAAGTAATACATTTAGAAAAAGGAAAACACAACGTATGATGACCATAGGCACTAACTCCTATACATGGTCTCATAGATCATGCTGTGGACTAGTAACATGCTTTCCTGGCAGTAACTTTGTTCTTCATGATTGTTGGTGAGAATTAGGTTGTTGAAAAGGTACAGCATAAATTTCTCCTCTGATATTCCAAGATGGAAAGAAAGAAAGTTGTACAGGCAAGAAAGGCTTTTAAATATACAAAGAATGTCTGTGACAAGTCAAGTTTATTCAAACAACAAACACTGCGATATCCTTCACATACTGCAGTAATCACTCCTTCATGCTGATTTGTTATGAACTCTGGGAAAAATGATCCCCTGAAATTCTCCAGCCTATTCAGAGATCATTTCACCAAAAGATTCTCAGGAATGGAGTCACTATTAGCAATGGAAGAGCTTCTTTTTAATCCTAAGGTTATTGTTTTTGCTCTGCTACTAATGGCTATGTTTGTATCATGGCCACCATTTTGTATCCTCCACAATGCCCCAGACCTAAGGCCATTTTGGGTAATTCTTTGTGTGCTGCAGGGGAAAAGGCAGACACCCCCCAAAACACACACACACACACCTGGTGGAGGATAGTCTAGGAACTTTCATATTCTACAAAGATTTTGTTACACAGCAATGAAGGTTGAAAACTACCTTCCATTTGGACCTCTAGAAGGTTGTTCTCAAAATTAATGGTAAAGTGGTTGTAACACATTGATAGCAGGCGACTGTTAACTCGTCTCTTCAAAGCTGTGATACCTTCTCCTGCAGGTACCCTCTGCACCACAACTAGGCTTGAAAAAGTCATCTCACTAAAGAAAACATGTGACATTTTTCTATCATAAAAGGCACTGAAAATGGAATGGCAGCAGCCAAATTAGGTGGCTAGATAGGCTCTATACAGCCTACAAGCCACAGGTTCCTCACTCCTGATTCAATCATAATATTCACTGAAATTTTATTTGCTATAGTAGAAACAGGGCCAGTGCTTGGCTGCCAAGGACATTGAAGGATTCCTTAACTTTCCCTATTAACTGCAAGAAGTGTTTTGAGGAAATACTTTTATGGGTTCTCAGAGATCGGTACTTCCTGAAAATGTCATTCTGACTTCAGGAAACACACTTTTCAAAAGACAAAGATGTGGTAGCGTGAACCCACATGAATCAAACAATGATCTAATCTTATGTCCTTGGAAAGTTCATACTGCTCCCTCAATTCCTTGACCAAGAAAGCTGAGATTAAGGTCACTATGCATGGGTTGAACTCTATTGTTTTTCAATATACTGTGTCTAAAATAAAGGTAACCGAAGAGCTGGTTTTTCAATAAAGCTTAGATGTCCCTCAGGCTCTTTAAATACCTAGCAACTGTAATGCAATAAATGTATTAGAAAAACCAGAGGGGAAAGAAACCAGATTCCGTCAGACTTCATCAACATTTAATGGATGGGTATTTCATCCAAAGGCTTTCAAAACAAAGAGTACCGTATTTTTTGCCCCATAGGACGCACTGCCCCATAGGAGGCACCTAGGTTTTTTTTGGGGGGGGGGAATAAAGAAAAAAAATATATTTCCCCCCCAGGTGCGGGGCTGGCCCCCACCCCAGCCCCGAGAAAAGCCTGCTATCCGCAAGCCTAGGGAGCTCGGAGGGAAGTCGCCCCAGTCTCCCCAGGCTTGCGGAGAGCAGGCTTCGGAATGCAGGCGGCTCTGCACAACCCTCGGGAGACCAGCACGACTTTGCGCCGGGCTCCCTAGGGCTGCGCAGAGCTGTGCGAAGCCCGGGACTGCAGGCAGTTCTGCACAACTCTCGGGAGACCAGCGCAAAGTCGCGCCGGTCTCCCGAGGGTTGCGCAGAGCTGCCTGAAGCGAAAGCCTGCATTCGACCCATAGGACGCACACACATTTCCCCTTCATTTTTGGAGGGGAAAAAGTGCCTCCTATAGGGCGAAAAAGGGACGCGGGTGGCGCTGTGGGTTAAAGCCTCAGTGCCTAGGGCTTGCCGATCAAGAGGTCGGCGGTTCGAATCCCCGCGGCGGGGTGCGCTCCCGTTGTTCGGTCCCAGCGCCTGCCAACCTAGCAGTTCGAAAGCACTCTTGGGTGCAAGTAGATAAATAGGGACCGCTTACTAGCGGGAAGGTAAACGGCGTTTCCGTGTGCGGCTCTGGCTCGCCAGAGCAGCGATGTCACACTGGCCACATGACCCGGAAGTGTCTTCGGACAGCGCTGGCCCTCGGCCTCTTTGAGTGAGATGGGCGCACAACCCTAGAGTCTGGCAAGACTGGCCCGTACGGGCAGGGGTACCTTCACCTTCACATAGGGCGAAAAATACAGTAGATTTCTATAGCAAAGAGATATGGTTATAATGGCTGAGGGCACAATACCTAAGAAGACCGCTTCTTCTGTTATAATTGGAAGAAGGGACCCTATTTGTTGTCCCACCTCATCAGAAACTCAGAGTGATGTTGGCCCAGGAAAGGGCATCTTCTGTGGCAGCCCCTAAATTGTGGAACTCCCTCCTCACAGTGGTGCGCTGGCATCTTCATTATACAGCTTTTGGCAAATGCTGAAAAAAACATTTATTTTTTCCTGGCTTTGGATATCTGAGACCCACCTTTGGGACCTACCTTATTTTTGTGATTGTAAGTTGTTTTAAAACATTTTTAACATTGTGTTTTTAATTGTTGTAAGGGTGGGATGGATGGATGGATGGATAAATAAATAAATAAATAAATATACACTGCCACTAAAGCTTCTCTCTAAAAGCAAGAGTCTGGTGTTAAAATAAAGGCCTACTTGTCCTGGAAGGTGTGTGGGTGTCCAGGAAGAACATTTTATAAACATACAATGTCTATACTGGCAACTAATAATGTAGTTGGTACCATCTAAGATGCCCTTAAGAGCTAGGACCCAAAAGAGAGCAACACTGTCACTAGATCTTTTTGTGCTCCTGTTACATTGTGCACTATTTCACACAGATCAGTGTAAAGAGAGGTGGATTAAAATAGCCCAGTTTACAGCACCCAATAGCAGTCTACTCTAAACCAGCCTAGCCTTCTCTGTTGGCTATGAATTACTGGAACCAGTTTGGTATTATAATACTGAAATATACTCAGAGTCGCAAAGTGATTTCATGCTCTTTATTCAGCTCATAGTGGTGAGGAGGAATGAATGAATGTCCCCTCAAAGTATCTGCCTTATATACATTATTTACACAATGGACTGCACATGATTGGCTAATTCCGGAATTCTACTGTAAGCCAATCAGGTTGTGGATTCACTTCTATCTGGAGCATGATTGGGTGGTTCCTGCCAACCAATCATACTGCTGCATTGTTCTAGGACCAATCAGACTGCTGCATTCTGAATCCTATTGTTCTAGGACCAATCAGACTGCTGCCTTTTGGATCCTATTGTTCTAGGACCAATCAGACTGCTGCAGTTTGGATCCTATTCAACTCAGTACATAACAAATACAAACATATATATAGTATGCTGTAATTGACTTGGTTACCTTTGTGTAGAAGAGTGCTGTAGAAATGAAATGAAATGAATTAATTTATAAGATTTCTTACCTGCTCTTGACTGTAAGGTCCCAAGGCAGGTTACAGCAATATAATCATACTATTACCAACCAGGAAAACAGTTAATGGTTGGCACCCGTCTGTCTCAGGAGAAAATGGAGAAGTGTGCCTTTGGGGGTGATGCCAAACTGTTGTTAAGGTTACAGTGCCTGCTATACCTGTGGAGACCAATACAGGGGAGACATGTTTTGTTGCAGCTGAGGCAGATGAAGGCATCCAATTGTGCTGCTACAGGTGTACCATGGTGTTTCTTCTTTCTGTGCTTCTCCCAGTGGTCATTCCTCCTCTGGTCACTGCTATGGTTGCACAACCTGACTGCCTGTCTCCAGGCACTGCAGTCATATGACACATGGCAGCGTCAATGTTGCCAGCCGTCATGTCACGTTTGCAGATATCTTTGTACAGTAATGCAGAGTTGGTCTGCCAATGGGGCTGCTGCCTGAAGCCAGCTCCCTGTGGAGCAGTTAACACCTAAACAGTTAATACAGCTATAAAAACAAATAAAGCATTTCACAACAAAAGCCTCACAATATAGATTATTATTTTTTAAATAGCATTTGTCTTGCATTTTTATTATACATAAACATAAATGCAAAATAAACAAACAGGACAGTATATATATGGTGGATGAAACGAGGAAAATATATCTATAAAGGCACAATAACATCTGAAACAGAACACTATCGTGAGTTCCAGATCAAAGCCTTCAGTAATACACATTTAGACATTTCCCATTTCAGTGTCAATTAAACAATTATACTTAATGTTCCCCATACTTCTAAGTGTGGTGGAGCCACCAGGAGAGTCCCCCTTATGTTCTAGTAGATAACTCTACAGGGTTCCCCTACTTTTTTAATGCAAAGAAAACAAATAGCTATAATTTTATATGGGGCAATCAGGCAGAACTAGTTGAAGAATTTTGACATCTCAATCCTGAAAGCATTTACTCAAAAGTAAGCTTCACTCAAATCACTTGAGGTATAAATGTGACATCTCATTCTCTGTATGTTACCTCCAGCAGAAAACAAATACATTTTCAAAAGGAGGAAGCTGCCACCAGTCTGAGGTGAAAAACATTAAGTTGTCAACTGAATGCATCTCTCAACTGTCAGCCTTCATCAGAGCCTGGCTCTTTTCAGTTTCCAGGTTAGTCATCTTAGAATTTGGCACAAAAAAAAGTTAGAAACAAAAACAGCCTATATCCCTTGAAAAGCCACAAGCCAGAAACAGTAAATGAAAAAGTTGTCTGTGGCATGGGTGCCCTGAAGCCATGACAGCTGGCTGGGTACTAAAAGAAAAAGAAAAGAAACAGTTCAATGTGAGTTCTTGTTTCATTAATGTGATATGTGTGTAGTCCACCTAACAATCTGTAGTAGCCTTAATTTAAGCTCCACATACAGCTCGTATGTTGGTTATAAAAAAAGATCTGTGTTACAATTAAAAATTGATTGTTATGAAGCTGCCCTTTATTGAGAAAAATGGACAATCAAAATAACCAAGGCTTCCTCTTATTAGAGGCCCATGAGTGGTGTGGAGGAAGTGGATAGAAGATTTTACTTCCTCTCTCTTACACCCGAGATCCTCCAGTGAAGTCAAATGCTGGGGAATTCAGGATAAAAAAAAAAAGGAAATACTTCTTCACACAGCACATAGTTGAACTTTGGAATGTGCTACCACAAGATGCAGTGCTGTTGTTGTTGTTTAGTCATTTAGTCGTGTCCGACTCTTCATGACCCCATGGACCAGAGCACGCCAGGCACTCCTGTCTTCCACTGCCTCCCGCAGTTTGGTCAGACTCATGTTTGTAGCTTCAAGAACACCGTCCAACCATCTCGTCCTCTGTCGTCCCCTTCTCCTTGTGCCCTCCATCTTTCCCAACATCAGGGTCTTTTCCAGGGAGTCTTCTCTTCTCATGAGGTGGCCAAAGTATTGGAGCCTCAGCTTCACGATCTGTCCTTCCAGTGAGCACTCAGGGCTGATTTCCTTAAGAATGGATAGGTTTGTTCTTCTTGCAGTCCATGGGACTCTCAAGAATCTCCTCCAGCACCATAATTCAAAAGCATCAATTCTTCGGCAATCAGCCTTATTTATGGTCCAGCTCTCACTTCCATACATCACTACTGGGGGGGAAATAGCTTTTACTATACGGACCTTTGTTGGCAAGGTGATGTCTCTGCTTTTTAAGATGCAGTGCTAGGATGTATTTAAAGGGGGATTAGATAATGGAAACTAATCACAATGGTTGCACACTACATCCAGGTCTGGAGGTAGCATGCCTCCAAATATTAGTTGCTGAGAAACAACTACACAAGAGGACTCTTGCTTCCCACAAGCATCTGGTTGGCCACTGTGGGAAACAGGAAGCTGAACTAGATAGGCCCTTGGTCTGATCTAATACTGTTCTTCGTATCCATTCTGATCCTGCTGGGATCATCTTGTGTTCTTAGACAAATATGTAACCTCATGTACTTTAGTTTATACGGCACATGTGAGGAATCTGGGGTCCTTCAGGTATTGTTGAAGTCCAGCTTCCCTCATCCCTGATCATTGGCCATGCTGGCTGGGGCTGATGGGAGTTGGACTCCAATAATAACTGGAGGACAACAGGTTCCCCATCCCTGTCCTACGGGAGCACATGTATTTTTGCTCCTTGTTGTAGGGATTGAAAGGTTTTCTGAGGAGATGGCAAGAGAGTTATGATGAGATTGTGACAATTGGCTGATGAACTTCAGGCAAGAAGCAGCTTTCAAAAAGAGAAAAGAGACAACTGGTGGTATTCAGCTAACTTCTACTCAGAGTAGATCTGTTTAAATGAACGAATGACAAAGCTAGATTCATTGTTTTCTATGGCACTATTCTGAGTAAAACTTATTTGAATAACACCCATTTTTCTTTCTTTACAGTATTGCCTTTGATTTCAAGGTAATGCTATGTAGCCAGTCAGATTTGTCTACATGGCGACATCAGGAAACTAAGTCAAAGATAGGACAGCATCTCTAGATCTGCTTTCCCATCAAACTTTTGAGAATCAAAAGAGGATGGTATTTGGTGTAGCCCTAGTTAATACAGGGATTGGAAGAGCAGATAAATTGCTGAGGCTGGCCCAGGTGTGTGAAAGAACTGGAGAAATCTTATTGATCTCTTTAATTGACATGCCTTCTAAGAGGAAGAATCAAAACTTTCAGTCTTTAAGACACTGACAAAAGGTAATTAAGAAGAACTTGAATTGACTAGGAAAGGAAGTTAACTTTATAGATCTATTACGATTTCGCTGTCTCTCATTAGACCATCTTTTCTCTTTAACTTTTCAAAGATTCTTCTCTTTCATGCTGCCTTATGATATTCCATACCCACTCTGTTCACACTTACATGCCTTTCTGCAGTTAAAAATATTAATTCTCCCCAAGTATGCATCTTCTTCTTCTTCTTCTTCTTCTTCTTCTTCTTCTTCTTCTTCTTCTTCAAGCAAGCAAATAAAAGCAGTTCAATTTCAATTCTGTTTCAGAACTTTGTTCTAAAGTAGTGACAAATCACTTTTTCAGCACTACCTTCTTTTAGTAAAAATATGTTAACCAGTTTTATCAGTTGGAAATAAATAACAATCCAAGAGCAGCCAGCATAGACTCAAATTAAGAATTAATATAGGTCTGTAACCCAATAATATCCAGAACATGCTGCCTCTATATTTAATCATTTAATCATCAGCCTATATGTTTTCTCAATGGTCTGTTTAAAAATGAACTATGCTAGGTCATTTATAACAGTTACTGGGAATCAGAAATGAGGAGAGCACTACCTGCTTGCAAGCTTCTCATAGACATTTGGTTGGCCACTGAAAGAACAAGATGCTGGTCTAGATGGGCCTTTGGCCTGATACAGAAGGACTTTTCTGAAGTGCTTATGAACTGAAATAGAATGTCAGTTGATCCACATGATTATAACAAAGAAAGTTTCTTTGTTGCTGGTACTGAGTAGATCCTAGTACCTCTTAACCAGAAGCCTTTACAAAGCCTTTACACAATGCAATTCAATATATGTCTACTCAAAGGTAAGCCCCACTGAGTTATTTTCCTGGGACTTACTGCAGGTGAGCATGAATAGGATTGCAACCTTAGGATTATATCCAGTTGTGTCCCTTCATTGAAGTGGAAACTTCTGTGAGCAGAAAGTGGGGAAGGTCAAATTTGCACCTCTGCTGCTGTTTCAAAGTGTCTCCCAACCTGTGAGGCAGATATCGATAACTGTAGGGGGCTGCAAAGGGCATGGGAAATAAGCAAAAATTGCTTTCAGTGCTGCCCTCAAGCCCCACTTTTGGGAGGGATCAGTTATACTCCAAAATTTCAGTGTTTAATTCAAGACCTGTTGGATTCAGGCACACTCCTGAGTGTCCAATTGGGATTGGCTGGGACCTTCCTTTGTAGCATAGCTAAAACTCATGCCAAGTGTGGGTTGTATAATGGGGAAGGGCCATCACTCAATGGTCCATCATATCATCATATCATCACAACAACATAGTTGATTATAATATAACAAATTTATTCAAATAGATGTGGCAGAATGTGATTATCTCCACAGAAAATTCACATATCTATGTTGTTTCCAGGATTTCAGTCAAAGGGACATGTGAATTATAAATAATGTTGGATAACAAGGAGGCTGTGATTGCAAAGCTTCAGAAACAGTGAAAGGCTTATGTGTCATTTCCACAAAACAGACAAGTCACGACCATACTGGTGCCAATTGCTCTATGAGAGCTAATTGATACTGGGGAATATGGAGGACTTTCCTTGCCATCATCTTATTGGGGCCAGGATGTTGTCGCTCACTGGAGTGGCCAGTTTTAGCTAGACTTTAGAAAGCAAGGATGATGCAGCTGCTACACTTCACCTTGTCACCTTGGCTGGGGAACTCTGCAAAATAGCAGATGGTCCTGAATTTGCAGCCATGAATCACTGTCAACAGCTTGTCTCTTCAGACTGTCTACAGTACAAAGAGCTGCTGAAGCCTTCCGTGATATTTTCATTATGATTAATGTCACTGATCTCTAGTGTTGATTCTGACATAGTATTGATTATTAAAATTATTGTCTTGATTATTGAGAAAGGAATAGCGGGGAAAGAAAATCAGAGTGATTCAAAGTGTGGTAAAGATTTCTGTCATCATCTCTGATAGGAGAGAGTGCAAGGATAAATCAGTATCATGCATTCATTAAAACTTCATACAGTTTCATGAGTTTACAATAAAAAGTATAGCTATTTAAAAGTTGTTATTAACAGGTTTGAATGCTTTTAAATATAATATAAAAGTGACCTTTTGAATGGCAAACTGTGAATCCAACTGATGAGAGAGCAAGAGTGAGGGAGGTCATTGTCTCATAAAAAACAAGCACATTTTTTTAAAAAATCATCAAACAACCCACTAATTAAAAATGTAGGTATACCAACTAAGGCATGTCAACAAGGGTGATCTACAACATCCTCCATTCTCAGTGATTGTTGGACACTTGGGACAAACGTGTTTGCATTGCATTGATATTAACAGGCTGATGTACAAATGCCCATGGAAAAGAATCACATGGGTCATGACAGCCATTCAGAAAACAGCAAAGAGGGCAACTGAGGCTGAGGACAGTGAGGTCAAATAAAAAGAATGGCTTCAGGAAATAAGGCACAAAAAGGGGACTCAACTTTATCAAAGCAATGTGAACATTCAGCAAGGCAACTACTTTTTCAATAACCTTTGCAGCTATAGTATGAAACAAGTGAATACTTAGCATAGCTCTAAAATTTCTGCCTGGTGTTTAAGCAATGGAAGCATTTTAAGCACCCAGCTCAAAAGCCTGTTCTGTCATTGACTTTATCCACTGTATGTTTGAAGAACCAAGTGGCTTCAATGCCAAAGGTTTGTTTGTTTGTTTGTGTTGTTGGAATGACCAGTGATTTCACTGATATTGGGTGCAGTCTAGGTAAAGGTACCCCTGCCCGTACAGGCCAGTCTTGACAGACTCTAGGGTTGTGCGCCCATCTCACTTAAGAGACCGGGGGCCAGCGCTGTCCGAGGACACTTCTGGGTCACGTGGCCAGCGTGACATTGCTGCTCTGGCGAGCCAGAGCCGCACACGGAAACGCCGTTTACCTTCCCGCTAGTAAGCGGTCCCTATTTATCTACTTGCACTTTGATGTGCTTTCGAACTGCTAGGTTGGCAGGCGCTGGGACCGAACAACGGGAGTGCACCCCGCCGCGGGGATTCGAACCGCCCACCTTTCGATCGGCAAGCCCTAGGCACTGAGGCTTTTACCCACAGCGCCACCCGCAGTCTAGGAACAGAATTAACCAATGGTATTATTCATTCGACTTTAGTTTTCACTTCTTCCTTCCTGTGTTCTCTAACTTTCCTTTCTTTTGTGTATTTCATGTAAGTGACATAATAATGTTAAATGTTGTTTATTCTCCCCATTTTTGTCAGAATAATGTCAGGAATGTTGTAACCACATGTTTCTGATGACAGGATTATCCCAGCCTAGGTTCCAGAAGTCATTTTAAAGAGCTTTTTCAAGGAGCACATTTGTAACTTGACAGGTGGTTCTTCAAAAGCACATTCATACTCCCAGTTGGTATCTTCAAGCTTAGTAGTTATGCCTTCTGAAATAATAGGTGTCAGCCAACACATAAAAAATGTTTTTGAAACTTTGAGGGCACTTTCAATGATTGACTTCTTTTTTTGTTCCAGAATTTTCAATGCACCTTGGTTTCTGTAATTAAATGTCTTATGAAACGTCTTTATTTCTGGAACAGAATATTATTTCACATCATGATCAACCGAGCTATGTAGCAAGAGAATTTTTTCCTAGGGCCAAATCTATGAAGCAAGTATGGCCGGAGTCAGATGGTGAGTTAATGGTGAATGGGCAAGTAAAATTGCAAAATATGCAACAAACCTTCACTGCCTTGTCTGTGTTCCTAGCAATCAGAACAAGTTGACACCATATAGGCTGCAGTAGTGTGGTATTTTTCAATGCAAGCACATACCTAACTTTTTATAGAAACCAGTTCATAATGCCTAGTCTGGAAGAGTTGCCTTTTCATGTCACACAATTATAGAAATCTGATTAAGGTAAGAGATTTGGGACTAAATCTGTAGCGAGTAGATCTACTGCTACAATTTTGATTATTTAGAATTTGAATATGCAATATGGGCTGCCAGTTGCCATCATTTATTTTGATTGTGGTAGGTATGCATTTCTTCATCATTTTCACATACCGCACAAATACAAACACAAACTGGACTCCTTCCAGCAATTTTTCATTTCCTCTTCCAAAACTTGATGAAACTCCTTCAGTACTCATATCAGGGAAAGGGAGCATGAGTTTTTGTTGCCAAGGAACCAGACCAATACACCCTTCATCCTGACCCGGTTGCACATAACTAGCTAGTTGGTTAGACTATGAGTGCGGATACACATCTGAATTGCACCCCCATTGAAAGTCTTATGGTGGGCATGAACCACTAGATGTTCTCCTCCACATTGATATACTTTCAGTCTAATGTATATCCAAATGCACACCCTCATATGAGATTATGCAGGATTGCCGTGAGAATCTAGCTGTGCAGCACGAGTGGGTAATGAAACCACCAGATTACCATAGCAAGACAGTTACATGGCACAGCAGTGTTGGCCCAATTGCTTGGTTGCATTTCATCTCCCTAAATTCAGATCAATGGGAGGGCTCCCCCCCCCCACCTGCTATATCACCAAGTCTGAAGCTGATAGAATTTATTCACTGTGCAATCTCAGTCATTCAAGTTTGTTTGTTTGCTAAAAACATGTTAGGAGAAGCTGTTGAGGAACTAAGGCTGAAAAAAAATACATGAATTGTGTGAAAGAATAGGAATCCCATCGCACACTTTCACACTTTTTAAAGCCTGCTAGTAGGCTAGTAGCCATTTTGCAGAACCTCACACAGTGAAACACTTTTCTCCCTGCTAAAAAGTAGTTTTCACACTGAAAGTTCAACAGAACAATTTAATGAAACACCATTTTACATAACCTGTCACTATTAACACAACACCATTTTCATAACCTGTCACTGTTAGCTATCAGCAATTTGACCTTGATGGCTAAATCCTTGTAAAGACCAGTAAAGTCACAGAATTTGTTGCACCCGGACAGTCCTGAGGATTATTTTAGCAAAGCACAGAATAATTGTGGAGACTTTCTGATGCATATTGAAGCAGTATTGTCTTCCTCATAATACTTAGTCTCATCATTTTTGGACTCCGTTTTGATCACTGAATAGAAGACTCAACTCAGTGTATGTTGATGGAAGATGTTGGCCATTTGACTCTCTATAATTATCTTTTACTTTGCCCAGCCAAAAGTCTTTCTTTTCAGTTTATCACCATAAAAACAGATATTGACAAATAGGTTAGAACCTAGTTCTTTTTATAACTGTACTTCCGTTGCTATATTTTTATTTCACCCCCCACCCACTCCAGAAACAGTACAAGGTAACAAATACTATCAGGACAATCTTGATATACGCAGCTAGCATCTATGTTACATTGTTACAAGTATATGAATGAACTGAAATTGTTGTCCCCTGTAGTGATGTGGTAGATTCTGCAGTCTAAAATCACATGGTGGAAGAAGAAAATAGTGGATTTTGTTTGTTTGTTGTTCCTTTCTATCTCCCCACCACCCCTTTTGGTTGCAGGATATAATTTTTCAACTAATATTTGGCATCTTGTTATAAACCTCACAGAGGATGTTGGGAAAATAGAGCTGTGGTTCACTGAACATCAGAACCCGGAGGATCAAATCACAAAATCTCCAGGCTGCTCTTAGATATGAAAAAAGAAGCCAAACTTCAATTTCATTTCTCCACAGCCTTGTGAGATGTGACGCTGGAAAAGCATTAGGAAGAATTGAGCTGTGCAGTGTGAGCCCTAACAGAAAACATGAAGCAACTGAACCTGAAAAGACCAAGGATCTAAGTGGTTTGTTTTCAGACTATGTCCTCCAATCAAATAGGCTGTGTGTAATATGATAGTCTTATATTGTGGGTTTCTTAGAGCTGGGAGCACAACAGAAGCAGCAATGAAGGTCAATGATACATCAGAACAATTTGTCATCTTCAGATATGCCCTACCTTGCCTAATATTTCATACTCATATGTCCTGCACTGAGGCAGAAGCACAGCTCCTTGGGAAGGTCCATAGGCAGAGGCAGCAAGATTGCACAAGACAATCCAAGACAATAGTTGATAATTTCATATCCTTTAATAATAAAGGTAAAGGTACCCCTGCCCGTACAGGCCAGGCTTGCCAGACTCTAGGGTTGTGCACTCATTTCACTCTATAGGCCGGGAGCCAGCGCTGTCTGCAGACACTTCCGGGTCACGTGGCCAGCGTGACAAGCTGCATCTGGTGAGCCAGCGCAGCACATGGAACGCCATCCTTTAATAATACCACCAGATATTTCAGCAGGGGCAAGCAACAGAACTATGTCAGTAGTAGAGCCAGTGATGCCGACAAAGCACATGGTTGGAGTGCATTGGGTGATATTCAACTACTAAGTTGTTGCTTGTGTGGAATGAGGGATCCACTTGTGCAACAGGACCTTCTCCCCTCTTACTCTGCACCACCCACACTCTCTAAATCAGTCCTGAAGGGTTGGGAGATCTTCAGGACAGGTTTAGGAGGCACCCAAGGACACCCAGTGGGAAGAGAGGGTGGGAAGCCCTGTTGCATGAACAGACTTCATTGCCTCCACTCATAACCCTCTTAGCATTATGTTCAATTCCACCTATAGGGTCCCAGGCTCAATCCCTGGGATCTCCAGTTTAAGGCTGGGAAAGACATTGGACCTTCACTGCCAATCACAATAGACATCACTGGACAAAAGAGACAAATGGCTTGACAGCAGAAGGCAGTCTGATATATTCAAATAGAGGAAGAAGCGGGGAGGAAAACAGTGGGAATGGAGCTTAAACTCTTTCCACAAAAATATATGGAACATATGAAGCTGCCTTATTCTGAGTCATCAGACTATTGGTTCATCTAGATCAATATTGTTTATAGTGCCTGGCAGCGGCTCTCTATATCCAGTCTACACACTGGCTTGGGATGTGAGGTCAGATGAGTCTTGTTTGGAAGCTGAGTTTGCAGATTCTCCCCCCTCTCTACAGGTAACTGGAATGCTTCTTCAGCTTGGCTTATTATTGAAGCTGGAAAAAGACTCTGGTATGATAACACTTGCACAGAATAGGCAACTATCATGCTCCACTTGTGAGCATGGTGAATAATGTTAATTTCCAAGCCAAGGAAGTACAAACATGTCAACAGCATCACTTGGGAGAACTGCTTGCATGATCTGGTTATTTCATCACTAGGGAGAACTGTGGGTCAAGCTTTAGTTGAGGATGAGCACCATCCTAGAACTCTGTTTCCAGTTTAAACCAATCCACCTGCAAGACTTTTCTTTTTGTTTACTCTTTTCTTTTTTATTATTTTTTAGAAAATACATTATTAACCATGCCTTCAAGCTGAGATCCAGAGCTCCTGAGAGCAGAATCAAATTCAGAAAGTCTCAATCAAAACCTCTTCGGCATACCAATAAGCTATGAAAGGGTAGAGGGTAAAGAGGAGCTGTAGGGGTGCCTTTAAGAATTGTGATGTGTTTTTATACTTTCAAATAATAATAAAAAATAATAATTTAGGAGATGGATCATGTAATTATTTAAAAATATGAGACGCAATTGCCATCTATGCAAAGAAAAAGAAAAGCCGGTGCCATTATAGCCTTACAAATCTTCACTTATGAAAGGAAGACAAACAAATTTATTACCCAAGTTGGGGTTTTATAAAATATTGAGTGGGATTATGTGTTCTTTGGAAGCAATATTATTTTAATCTGTCATTAGAGGTTCAATCCCTATTTATATGAGAAGATCAATCATGTAATATGATTGACTGACAGGTGGAAAGAAGTCCAAAAATGTGGATGCTTTTCTTCTTCATCTATAAAGTCTTTATTTCTAGACTATTTGTTTTATATAACTGCAATCATCACAAAGGAGTTAAACACATGGGGGCAGGCCCATAGTGCCACTACTGTGCCAATGTGACCCTCTTCATGTGCCAGCTGAAACAAAAACAAAGCCCAGAAGTACCTTGAGTTAATACTGTACAGTCCTACTGCAGCCTTGAACCAACTTCATTGCTGGGAATGGTCAGAGCAGCTCTAATAGATCCAACTCCTGTTCAAAAACAGCATCAGAAAACCTGCTGAACCTCATTCTTTCCTCCACAATGGGACACAGCTTTATGCACGAACAAGAGCAACTGTTTTGGGTGGTGGCTTCTATACATATTCTGGGACCATGTGGTGTTCCAGTCCTTTAAATGGCTAGAGTTGACTGAGGCTCATCTGCCTGAGCTAGCACTGGAGGTAAGAGCACAGGGCTGTAGATTCTGCATTTAGGATACTATCCCTTTAGGACAATAAGACCATATGTAAGCAGAAGGAAAAGGGAAGAAAATGTTTTAGTATTGGAAAAGGTTCAGAAAAGGGCAGTCAGAATGATCAAGGGGATCAAAATGATCAAGTGACTCCTCTATGAAGAGAACTACTTCTTCTTCTTCTCCTCCTCTTCATTTCTATACTGCTATATATATATATATATATATATATATATATATATATATAAAATCTAAGCAGTTTACAACCTACATTAAAGCATCAAATAAAACATTCCAGAATAAAGCATTATTGAAGAAAGTAAAATTTAAAGTATATGTTCAAAGCAACATAATTAACAACAGGAACCTAAAATATTCTCTTAAAGATATCAAAATAAAACATTACAAAGGAGGTCAACCACAGAATGCACATTTAATGCAGTTTACACACACACACACACACACACACACACACACACACACACACATATATATATATATATTGAAAACATTAATAAAGGAAGTCAAATATAAAATGCACATTTAAAACAGTACAATTAACAAGAGCATTAAATATTATCATAGGCATGGAACATATCTTCTGCTGTTGCTGTCAACCCTGCCAATGATGGTTCATGATGGGCAGTGGCTGCAGAAGCTCAGGCTCGATAACCTGGGTCTGCACTAAGTGACAGGCAAGATGGCTGTAGCATTTGGGACTTGAGAAAAGGTGAGTGATGGATGACATCACTATAGTTTCTATAATTATGCATGACATGGATAAAATGGCACAGGACGTGTCCAGAATGAGGCTTGTAGCACGAGCATTTTCAGGTGACCTCTGACCTCTGGAAAAGTCATCATAGTGCAACAAGCTACAGATTGGGATAGCTGGGGTGATGAGAGATGGTATGAAGGGACAGAATAGAAGCTGAAGTAATCACAAAAGGAAGGAGTGGTGATAAGTCAGGATTTCCTGACAGGTGATAAGGATTTCCCCCCTCCCAAGCTTAATTGCCTCCCTGTGGTGGTTGTGATAATTGCCTTTCCCTCAGTGAACTGAGGCTTAATTATAAGGCATTTGATAGAGCTTTGTAGAATTTGGTAAAAAAGGCATTGAGTAGTAAAGGAGGCCCTCATAAGGGGCCTAAGGGGAGGATTGGCTAAGGCATGCCTTCAGCTCAGGTTAGGACCTCTGCCTTGGCTTGCACCACATCAGAATTCAAGTTTTGGGCAACTCCCTTAGAGGAGGTTTGTCCACTTCTCCAACCCAATGAGGCATCTGATCAAGGCCTGTATTTTAAAATGAGCTTAAAACTATATTTACAAATGTTTGTATGTTTCATGCCAGGCAGAAAGCAGCTGGCTAAGTACTCTGGCAGCTGTTTATCTTCTTGCTCTTCTGGACAAGGGCCCCATTGATTTATAGCAGTAGCAGGAGACATGTTTCTCAAAGTTGTAAAAGGCAATTACAGACTGGGAACAAAGGTTATACTGACCCTGCATATTACGGAATACAATCAAGCTGCAAAAATACTAATTAAGAGTTGGTAAATAGTAAGATTTATTGTTTAACAGAAAATAATACCATGTGCCTCCCATCAGACTCTAGTCATATTTTCCTAAGGTTAAAGGGCAAAGAGCTAATGGGAAAAGCAGCTGGCTGGAAAAGGGGGGTGCAAATTAAAGAGGCTTCCTTTTGAAGCTGTTTTTTACTGAGTTCCTTTTCTTATAAAAAGCTATCTATTATTATTGGCTTTAATGATGCAAATGATTTAGAAAGTAAGAAATGTTAGATTCTTATGTTAGATTCTTATTTCATTGATGGTGTGTGAGAATATGAACCCAAGATCTCTGTTTAAGATAGAATTTAATACTATGAGCCATCTGTTTTAGCCTTTTGTTTTGAAGGGGCAGCAGGGGCAAAAAGGGCAAAAGGTGATCTGGTAATTAAGGTGCCTTGTCGAGGCAAATGTAAGATATATGGCTACTTGTCTGCCATTTATGAATAGAAGGAAATATAGCTCTTTGTCTCCCATAAAAGGTAATAGGAAATGGGTGTATCTTTTATGATTGGTTCTAGCAAACAGCCAATAGGAATTTCAACCAGGCTGATTGGACAGAGGCAGCCAAAGGAGGAGCAAGGGGGCTGGGCTGAAGAAATATAAGTGCTGGCCATCAGGGCTGGAGTGTGCAGAGCTTTGGTAACCATATACCACTGTGCCTATCATTTATTTGTCTGACAAATAAATTATTATTTTAATTTCTCTATTGCTGCGTTGAATATTTCATTCCAGCTAAGCGTTAACCACAAGCAGGGTGCTACACCAATAGAGATGCCATTCCATCAGCAGGGGCTGAGTGAAATGCAGGAAGGGAGCCTTGCCCCACTGCCATGCCAACTCCATTACCTGTTGTCGTCAATAAAGATTTGGCCCGATCTCACCCAACAGCTGTGCCCCGTCTCAGTCATCTCAGTGCTCTCTCAGGGCTGCAGAATGCACCTGCCTGGGCAATAAGCCAGCCTCTTAAGGCACATACCTTCTGTGGTCTCTTTTGATATAATTGGCCCAAGCTAAGTGCTGTCAAAAAAACCCCTTTCATTGAGTTAATTGGATTTTGAGTCAGGCTTACAGATGCTATAACTGCCTGTCAAAGGAAATATGGCATTTAGTGATTTGCAAGATGCTAAGCATGGGGACAAATAGCCTTGGACTCTACTTCATAGCCTGCTACTGAATTATTACATAGCCTTAAGCAAGTTACTTTTTTTGAGGTGGTGGGGCATCTGTCTCAGTTTCTCTTTCTTGGGGAAGGAGGGGAATGCAGCTATAAACATTTACCAAGCTGCTGTGAAACTTAATTAAATGATGTTTTCCATAGAGCCTTGAAACTTTAATGCACGATGTAACTGCCAAACACTATTATTACTGTGGCACTAACAATAGCATCTGTCAGCAAATGGTCTAATCTATATAACTAAAAATATCAGGAGATAAAGGCTTCCAGTAGCTTCAAAAGAAGGCTCCACCAAAGCAAACTCTGAAGCAAAAGATTGCTTGGCAGCCTACTTGAAGAATTTACCAAAGAATCTGCACCCTTTTCTCATCACAAATGGCCTCACGTAGGATATTCATTAGGCTTTCTTTTGAACAGACAGAAGATCTTTTGAAAGTTCTTGTGTAAAATAAAGCTAAGGGAATTTTTCTATACAAAGAACACACAAAAGCTTTTCATCTCACTGCCATTCATACTTTGATCCCTTCGCGTGGGCAACCAGTGGTTTACCTTACCCTTTTCATGGATCTTATATGTAATTATTTCAGTTTTTCATACCTCAATCTCCTACGAAACTTTCAGTTAGACTGATATATATGTGTTGACAATTGTACAAGAGGGAGAAATGAAATATGCTCACATGATTATTCTGTATCAAAATTCTCAGGTACGTCTGGTATAGAAGCTTTCACAGTTCACGGCCTTAGGATGCTTGTTTTTCCATATGCCATATAGGTCTGTGCTGTTTAAATAACTTCTTGAGTGCCTCCCACCCAGCACTTAACCCGGTTGGGAACAGGCAGGTTGGAAATGGAAAAGAGAATAAGTTTTAAAGGCTTAATGGTGAAGTCTCAATAGACCTCATATATCATAACATGAGAGGTTGTAGACTTTCTAAGTAGAGGTAAAGTGAGGTAGCTTCCCACACCTGTACCTATCTGTACCTAGGCAGATAAGAAAAAGGTGGCTTCTCTTATCTGCCTAGGTACATAAAGGCAGAAAAACATATGCAAATCTTATGGAGCAGCTGAGAAATGGAAGAGGGAGAAGTCTGAAAACAGCAAGAAGGGAGAGATACCGATGGGGGAAGTGACTGTTTTAAACAATGGCAGTATCTGAGTAAAGCAGGGATTGATGTACACTGAGAGGCAGGTGCTGTTGGGTGTTGTTGTTGTACTCAAAGCTTGTTTGAAAATGTCACTCCTCCCAATGTTACCCCCATTCACTGTTGGGAGACATTCTGCACAGAAACATGTTTGTACCTTTAAGAACAGTTTTTGTGAGCTCTGGACTAATTGGTTGCAGCTGGCCATGACTACAAAAGGAGAAAAGCTGCAGTTTGAACCCTGCCTGCAGAGAAAAACACCCAAAAGCTTTGCTGTTTGTTGTTTTGAAATAAAGTCCTTATTTAATTTTGTTTTACACCGGTCTCATGGTGTCACAGTCTTCTGTGATCTGCCACCAGTGAAAAATCCCCCTCTAACATCCACTCTATTCAAATCTCTGTCATTATTTAAGTCACCATTTTCTTTATTCAAAGAAACCAACAGTGAAGGCCTAGAACTGGAGTTACCTTCACTGACACCGGGTGTTTTATTGCTGGCCTGCCGCTGACTCCAGTTCCTGACATGAGTGTAAGTAGAGAGTAACCTAATTTAGACTGCCAATCCTATAAAACTGACAGGGCAATTGGGATCACAGAATTCAGCTAGGGAAGACACACACCAGATTGTACTGTTAGAGCTCATCCAGACTTCCTTTTGTGCCATGTTTTTAGTCACAGGACCGCACTTTAAAGTTCCATGTCCAAGCACTCCTCTGACCTGCTTTCCCCACAAAAACCCAATGTTTATTGCTGAGTCAGAGCAAGCAGAAAACCTGTATTGCCATTTGTTCTGATTCTGTATCAAAGAGCAGGTTTTCTTGGGCAAAACAAAAAAGCGCTCAGACACAGAGCTTTAAAGCATGAACCTGTGCCTATAGAGAGCAGGGCAAGTGCTTGATTCTGGCAGCACATATACTAAAATTGGAATGATACAGAGAAGATTAACCTGGCCCCTTTGCAAGGATGAGAGAGCAGGGCAAAAGGTAAGTGTGGATGAGCCCCTTGGTCTGCACAATTCCTCCTGCACTCAGTTACAAAATCACAGATTTTATAATTTTAATAACAAGCCAGTTCTCTCTCCCCACTCCCCTGTTTTGCTGTCCAGATAGATAAGGAGTTATAAAGAACTTGAAAGGTTGTTCACAATTTTGTGACATTTCTCTTGTTCCTAATAACAGTATTGTGCTTCTATGAATTTCAGGGGGTTTCCACCCCCCAATGGATGGTCATGGCTATGTATGTTTCTTGTTTACCTGCTCAAATAAATCCCCAGCTTGATTTTTGTAAAGCTCCTTCAGCTAATTTGATGAATGGGAGCACGAATCAAAAAACAATGAATCAAATGGTAGACAGCCATGCATTGTACAGTAAACAATACAACCTTTTAAAAATACATTAGAGTCAATATATGACGAGCGGGCCGTCTATGTCTCTAAGCGGAAAGGGGAATGGTGCTCAAGGTGGGTAATTAAACTGACAGCAGAGCAGCTGAGAAGTTGCTGTGAAATTTTTATGTCAACTTCAATGTAGAAAGCCAATGGGGAAATTCTGATTCCAAGGACACTTTTTAATGGAAATCAGTGTGTGGCCTTGACGAGAGATTGAAATCTCTAAGGAAGCTGTTGTGGAGCACATCAGCATCTAGGACAGTATAGTATTCTTCTGAGAGTGGGGAAAGTCTTCTGAGGAAGATTTGCAATTTGTCTTCAAAGAAAGACTTTTTCCTCAAATTGGGGATGGGGGGTGGGCAGGGAGAGAAAATCACATCGATGGTTCCTTTTATTCACACTGGAGCTTAGGGACATTCTGAGACTTTCAGCCTGGCAAGCACCAACTCGCAGAGAGTCTAATTAAGGAGCAAAGTAAGCAGAGCCTGCTATGGTCAAGCCAACCTGACTTATGGAGGGAAGGGGAGCACCCTAATGCAAGATGGGCTCTCAGAGGTATGTAGAATGGTTTATTAATAAGGGAGATAAAGTCATCCATGTGGAGAAACATTTTGACTAACTTTTATCATCATCTCTTGGAGGGGAATATTACATAAATAAAGAGTGTGCTTAACTCTCTCCTGATTAAATCAATGGGCTTCAATGGTGCTTACCTCTGGCTAGTTTTTGCCGCAAGATTTTTGCTCTCCTTCGTTAGACCTTTGTACATTTGTTAATACAGGCTAATCTGTCTCTCATGCAGAGCCGGGGCCTGTGACACACAGAGTCCACTTAACATTAACACAGGAGGGAAAAGTGGATGGTTCATCTAGATTCTCCTAGACTGTATATTACAATATATATAATTGCATAGTTTCACTGGTGCTCTGGGCCTTATGGAACACTGAACTTTCAGCTGCTGAACATTAGCAAAGGACGTAGAGTAGAGCAGAGAAAGGTATTTCTGCTAGGTCCAGTGGCATTAGAAACAATTGTGAATATGAGTGCCAACTGCTTCATTTTTTAAACTGTTTATACCCCATATTTCCATTTAAAACTACTCAAGGTGGATTGCAAGAAAATAACAGCAGACTAAAAGAATGAAAAAATAGGGAAGAATATAGAAAGAGAACAGGGACTAGCAAACGATTTTTTACCTTTTAATTGTATTTTCTGGGTTTTCTTGCAATTACTATGGAGATGTTTTATGTACAATGACATATTTTGTTATTCCCTTCACAAGTGATTTCTCAGACAATTTTGGCTCTAGCACAGAATGTTTGAGGGGCATCTGACAGGACTCTGGTTTGGAAGTAACATTGACTTCGCAGTTACTGGTGGCATAAGCAGTAGCCCGGATGGCACAATAATGTTAGAAGCGTCCTACCCTCGTGTAGTACCTTGGCAGAGACACGTGCCCGGCTGGCATGTTCTCTCCCTCCTGGTCGATCATTCAGGAGCTTCAAAAGCTTTCTTTAGCCCGAACATCACAGCAACCAATGCCAACAGACATCAGCACACTTAGGGATCTGCAGAGTGTTCGCAGTTTGCATAACAGAACTCAGTAGCTCAGCATTTTGGCTAATCTACGTTTATTTACATATACACTTGGAGCATTCTGATTTAGCTTCTTCCTCTTTCTCATCAGACAGCAAAGAGAGAAAGAACAAAGGACAATAGTCCCACTTCACGGAACACAGTAACACAAACATCCTATCTCCATCATTTCCCACTCTGTGGAATGAAAACATACACCGTCATGTAATAGACAACAATCTCATGACTGCAAACATGGAACAGGAATCCCAACAAATGATGGCATTCTGGTTTTCTTTGTTTTAACCAGACAAGGTGTCTGAGGATATTGGTGGGCATTGTAGTGTCACTGTCATGGGCAGATAGGATTTGGAGTCAAAGTCCAGTGGAGTTGTCTCAGCAGGATTTGGGTTTCCCAAAGAAGCTATAGGTATCATTAAAGTAGTGGGGAGATTGGGGTGGGCAGTGGTGACCACAGTGTCACATTTCTGCAGCAGGGTCTTCCCAGCTGCTACCAGCAACTCCCCACTAAGAATATCTCTTTTGCCACATACAGCACTAGGAAGACATCGCCACACATGAGTTAATTGCCATATATTTAAATAAGCTGTGGCCTATTTAAAATCAAATTATGTCACTAGCAAAGTGCAAAATCTGGCTATTAAGATTCAACATATTTACTTTGGAAGATGAATATTTGAATCTATAGCTTCATATAATTTAACCAAGCTATATTGCCTGAGTTCCTTGCTAATACTGACTGGCCAGCAGGTCATGGAGATTCATCTGATCTAGTAAGATCTTATCTTAACACTGTTAAAAAAGAGCTTGTATTCCACAATCCACATGCAGGAGCCTCCAGATGGTTAGAGATATGGATCCGAAAAGTTGCTGAATAATACATTTGTCTGATAGAATCGGCTCCATGTTATCGCTAGCTGTTCAGCTGTCTTTCTCAGGCTTGTCATCTTGCTGCTCCACATGACTACCTATTTCTTCTCCAACTCACATCTGCAATACTGCCCAGCATGAGACCACTTTTTCGCTGGGATTTTAATTTCAGCATATTAAATGTTTATGAATTTCAATGATAAAAATCCTTATGAGTTATTTAGCATGCATGCTAGAGCATTTAAAATGGCTTATTTTGTCTCTGGCTGTGCCATCTGCAATAGAACTGGCTTCACATTTATACAGGACACGTAGGATAATGAATGGAAGGACTTTATTTCACTCCCATGATGGACAGAAAGCAATGCAAAGCAAACATACTTTGAAAGTCAATATTAAAAAGGTGCTTTGAGGAGTTTTTCACAGCCACATTTTTCATAAACCAGAGATCTGGCTAATAATATAATAGCACTGAGTATGACTGATGTGAACTATAAGACAATCTTAGCAACCAACTAGCTGGTTCTTAAGTAGTCCAAATAACATGTAACTTTCAATACTCACAACTGAAGAGGGAACAGATAGACAGCAACAAAGAGCAACATAATCCTAAGAGAGTCTGTGTACTGGTCCAGTAAATGCTTCCACTGCGCCACCAGCAACAGCTTTCTTTGCAGAGTATTAATTAAGTCCAGTGCAGAGATTCTTGTTGCAGTACAAGCTCCAAAGTCTCAGCAGCAAAAAAAACAACAGGGAAGCCTGTCTTTCCAAAGACAGGTTTATTGCAGAAAGATAACAGAAACACCTCCGGAGCTTTCAGACATTTTTCCTTCACGTCCAGCACGCCCCAAACAGGCAGAGAAAACAAACACTCTTTATATACTGAGCAACTTAACAACTTAACAAGCTTGACTTCTTAAAGTCACATGACATTGCTAATTTGCCAGCGTCTTAGGTTTCACACCCTAACACCCCCTCTCGCTGGCAATACAAAACCAAAAAATTACTTCAGACCCATTTCTTCACAAAAGTTTTCATGCCGCTGAAACCCAAGCGGTTTTGTAAAACCATCAGCTTGATTTTCATGACTGGGACAGTAATTTAATTTAACAATTCCTGCTTTTACCGTTTGACAAACATTTTGAAAGCGGATATCCAAATGTTTTGTACGACCTTTAAACTGCCCATTTTGTGCTAACTTAAGACACGGTTGATTATCACCCCATACAGTGATTGGAGTGATGGCCTTTTCATACATCTCTTGTGCCAAGCATTTGTAAAATTCTAGATCTCTACATAACTCAGATAAGGCACAGAACTCAGCTTCTGTTGACGACAAAGCAATCAGGTTCTGTTTCTTGGATCTCCACCCAATCAGAGAGTTACCAAATTTTATTACACAGCCAGACACTGATTTTCTATCTTTTAAATTTGCCCAATCACTATCTGCCCAACAAGTAATCTGTGCTTGTCCTTCCGAAGATAATTCAAGGCAAAAATCTTTGGTGTATTGTAAATATCTTAACACTCTTTGAATTCCTTTCCATGCATTTACACTAGGTTTTGAAGCTTCTCTGCTGAGTAAGTTAACAGCGTAAGCAATGTCTGGTCTACTCCATTGCGAAAGATGAAGTAAGCTTCCCAGTGCTGACTGAAAGATTTCAGCACGCTTGAATTCAGCACTATCCTTGAACTCATTGTCTTTTACAAAACCCATTTCCATTGGTGTTCTAACACCTGCACACTCCGTCATGCCAAACTTTTTCAACATTTGCAATATCTTGCCTTTTTGATTCAGTAGAAAACTGCCATTTTTGGTCCTATCTATCTGAACACCAAGATAGACCTTCACATCACCAAGATTCTTAACTTTGAAGTGTTTATTTAACTCTTTGGCTAGTTTTTTTACTTGTTCTTGTGTCTTTGAAGTATAAATCAGGTCATCTACATAAACAAGCAAAGATTCTTGAGCATCTCCTGAACCTCTGAAATATAAGCAACTGTCAGCCTTGCTCCTGCTAAAACCAATGCCTACCAAAACGTCATTCAAACTCTCATTCCAATTATGAGCAGATTGCTTGAGTCCATAAATAGATTTATGTAGTTTCCATACCTGATTTGATTTACCAACTTTCAATCCTGGCGGTAGCTCCATATAGAGCTCTTCAGCCAAGTCTGAATGAAGATAAGCTGTAGAGACATCAAATTGATTCACTTTAAAGCCTTTCTGAGCAGCAACTGCTAATAGTGCCCGTAGGGTTTCACTCCTTGAAGTGGGTGCATAGACTTCGGAATAATGTAACCCCTTTCTTTGTGTAAAACCTCGAGCTACAAGTCTCGCTTTGTACTCTGGTTTCCCCGTCGCTGTTGTCTTTATCCTGTACACCCACCTACAACTTACTGCCTTGGTACCTTCTGGCAGTTTGGTGATGGAAAACACACCCAGGTCTTTCATAGAATTCAACTCCTTTTGCATGGCCTCACGCCACCTACTGGCCTCCTCCTGGGGTAATTGCTCAACCTCCTCAAAACTTTCAGGTTCGCAATTTGCCAAACCAGCCCAAACACTAATAGCTTGGTACCTTTCAGGAGGTTTACCTTTGTTGGTACGCTTGGAACGCCTTGGCAGTTCCTGCGATGTTCCTTCAGTTTCCCCCTCTGACTCAGAATCACTAGTCGTCACCTGTTTGTCACTAGTAGTCACCTGTTTGTCACTAGTAGTTGAAGAACTTTCTGATTCTGACTTTACACGTCTCTCTTGCTGTACAGGTGAACTTTTAGAGCTAGAAGATTCTGACTTTACAGACTTGGGTGAACTAGGCGATTTCTCACCCTCGTCCTTGGACTCAAATTCCTCAGCCTGTTCTGGAACTAATACCTGCCCTGGGGCCTGAGTTTCATTGTTACTGTCCACCACATCAAATAGTATGTCAGGATTTCCATGAATTCTATTCCAACCATCCTGTTCACAAAATTCCGCACTTCTGCTGATTGTGATTTTCGTTTGATTGCCTTCTACATTCACAAATCTCCAACCTTTTGTGTTTGCTTGATAACCACAGAAAACCATTTCTTTAGACCTAGGATCGCCTTTCCTACGTTGTGCCCTAGGCACCAGCACATAAGCACGACATCCAAAAACTCTTAGATGATCAATTTTTGGTTTTTTCCCAAATAGCATGAAGTAAGGAGTGTTGCCTACTGTGCTATTGTACACTCTGTTAAAAGTATAATTCGCATACAGTGCAGCCTCAGCCCAAAAACGCTGTGGAAGTCCAGAATCAAACAGCAAAGCAGCAATGGCTTCCTGTAATGTTCGAAATTTTCTTTCGGCAACTGCATTCTCCTGTGGTGAATAGGGATTGGTAAGTCTATGAACTATACCTTTCCTTTTTAACCACGTCTCCAGCGTGTGGTTCACATATTCCCCACCACGATCTGATTGTATTTTACGTACCCTGGTGTCAAATTTACATTCGACTTCTTCAATCCAATCCATCAGGATGGAAGCTGCTTGTGATTTTTCTTTCAGAAAGAAAACCCAACTCGCTCTTGAAAAATCATCCACCAAAATTTGCATAAATCTCGCACCTCCAAGCGATTTGACTGGCATAGGGCCACACACGTCTGTGTGCACAAGTTCAAAGGGTTTCTTGCTTACTCTATCAGATCTAGGATAGTTACATGTCTTAACCTTAGCATGTTTACAAGCACAACAATCCAGAAAATTTGGACAGGGTTTAATGTTACACTCCTCAGCTAAATCTGGCATCTTGCTTACATACTTAAAGCATATATGAGCTAACCTTCTGTGTAGTAGATGTACACAACCTGTATGAGGAGCCTTATTTACACACTTAGCTTGCGCTTCACCTGTTGAACATCTACCTGCTGCTAACTGCTCTTCATCCAAAACAAAAAGCCCATCCTCACAGGGAATTTTAACTAGCTCCTTCCCCTGTTTCGAAATGGTGCACACATCATTTTCAAACTCAACCTTAAAACCACTTTTTACCAGGCATGACACACTCAAAAGTCCATTCTTCATTCCTGGAAGAACAAAAACAGGAAGGTTAGTTTGCAAACAGTTAACATAAATTGTGCCTTTAAGGTTCATTTCTCGTTTACTATTGTCTGCTATAGTCACGGTTTTTGCAACTGGCAATGTCTTGCAGTTCAACAAGCTGCCACTAGATGTCGCTGGAACTAAACTGTGACTTGCTCCACTGTCAATTATCCACTTCAAGGTTTGTTGGCTCTTTTTAGGACTCTGTTGTGCTGCCATTGCAGATAGTCCCTTATCAGCACCTGCTCCCCCTCTGGATCGTTGATTCTTGTAGTTCTCACGTCGTCTTCCCCTGTAGCTCCGGAAACTGGCCTTGGACTGTTGAAATTCCTGTTGCTTTTCTGGACACTTTGCTATCAAATGAAACCTGCTGCCACATCGAAAACATGACTTGCTGGCCATAGCAGACACTTGTGAGGCTTCCTTACAGCTCTGCCTGCTAGTTCCCTCACGCTGGGAATTATCTGAACATCCAACCCTTGGGGTATTTGAATTATCAATACGTTTTCGATGATGTTGATATTCTTGCTCACACAATCTACCAGTCACATAATTCATATTCAGCTGGTCCTCTGGCAAAACTTGTAAAGTTAGTACTAAGTTTTCAAACCCTGCATGCAGGCTGCTAAGCAGAGTATAAACTTTAATATTTTCAGGAAAATTCACACCTAGAGATGACAGTCGGTTGAAATACTCAGTCATCTGTGACGTGTGTTCAACCACACTATCCCCTGGCTTCAGTTTCAACTCATACAAAGCACGTATAATATTCACCTTCTCTCCGGGCGTGGCTCTATGGTGAATTCGCCTAAGAGCTCCCCAAATTTCAAATGCAGACCTTAAATTTTCCACATGAGGTAATTGGGAATCGTCTATCGATACCATCAACATGCATCTAGCTTTAGTGTCCATTTTATCATGTTCCCTGTTCTGAGCATGTGCAGCAGCCTGTTGCTCTGCTGTGGCATCTGCTGCAACAGCCACAAACGGCTTTCGCCTCTGGACATAGTCAGCCCACACTTCTTTGGCTTCCAACCAGACTTGAGCCCTCTTAGACCATTGCACGTAATTAGCAGAGTTCAACTTTGTAAAGGGAACCTGGAAATTTTCCACTGCCATTCTTGGGGTCTGCTGCTATTCCCTCTGTGTGCCCTTGCTTCTCTTTCCCCTTGGGATTTGTTTTACTCACTTTTCAGACGCCTCCAGCCTCTCAGTTCCTTTAAGAGCTGGATTTACGACCACGCCGGTCTTCTCTCATCCGAAAGCTGCTTTCACTTTCTCTGCACACAATACAGCTGTAGAAACGTAGAAGGATCCATAACCTAAGAGAGTCTGTGTACTGGTCCAGTAAATGCTTCCACTGCGCCACCAGCAACAGCTTTCTTTGCAGAGTATTAATTAAGTCCAGTGCAGAGATTCTTGTTGCAGTACAAGCTCCAAAGTCTCAGCAGCAAAAAAAACAACAGGGAAGCCTGTCTTTCCAAAGACAGGTTTATTGCAGAAAGATAACAGAAACACCTCCGGAGCTTTCAGACATTTTTCCTTCACGTCCAGCACGCCCCAAACAGGCAGAGAAAACAAACACTCTTTATATACTGAGCAACTTAACAACTTAACAAGCTTGACTTCTTAAAGTCACATGACATTGCTAATTTGCCAGCGTCTTAGGTTTCACACCCTAACAGTTAGGTCTTTAGGAAATAGGAAATTATCCTATAGGAAATTGGAAGGGACAATATTTTTCCTGTGCAACAGTTACTGGGGGGGGGGGCAGGTTCCACTGATTCCATGTGCTTGGGAACACTAAACGTTGTGGGACTTGCTTTTAGATTTACATGACTAGGACTGGATTACAAGTAACTGTATTTTTAATGTCAATTTATTTGACTCCTGGAAATGTGCGAGTCCTAATGCAAGAGGTTTTATATAAGCAATTTCCAAGCTTTAACAAAAAAATTTTTTACTATTGTTTTGTCTAAGGCAAATAAATACTACAGGTTTAAATGGAAAAAGGTGGTCCACAATATGCGAAGGTTCTAAGACATTTAAGAGCGAGATTAAGATTATTATTTTTTTACTCAGGCTTTTACCCACACTTCCTCTTCTCCCACTGCTTTCACCTGGGGAAAACTGCTCTTTAGTGCTCATTTAGAGCAAATGGTAATTCTGGTTTTCTCCGGACTGATGTTTGCTTTGATTTAACAATAAAGAATGGGTTTTACCTGGGAAAGAAGTGGGGCAAGGGAAAAACTGCTTAGCCTGTGCCTAGAAAGCATGGGTCAAGCGTAAAATTGCTTGGACCTATAAAAAGTACATGCATAGAAGTGTATGCTAAACAAAATGGCTCATTGTCAAGAATGGGATTGGTGTGTGTTTGTGCGTGTCTGTAAAATAATTCACACAAATTAAATATGCACAGATTTTGATTGGTGGATGATACAAGGTGAAAGGTCACATTTAGGTTGCTATAAATCATCAGAGGCAAGTAAGAAAAATGTGAATGAACTGTATGAGGGAGAACAATATGTACTTGAAACTTCTGAGGATGTTTTATTTGAAAGGGGCTGTATTTGTTGCAATGGTTGCCTTTTCCTTTTCCTTACTTCTGCGGAAGTGCATACCTGATCCACCAAGTTTTTGAAAGGTGAAAAAGATGTGTCAGTCTGCTGGAGAACAGGGCTTCTAATGTTGTTGAAAGCACCTTCCTGTGACACTTTGCTATTGCTGGTGACCACTATTGGATGTTGTGGAGAATGCTTTCAATCACAGCTAAACTGTTTAATAAGCTTTCAATGATGAGAAATGCAGCGCCCTGTTTACAAAGCATATTTGGGGCACACAATGCATTCCGCCTAATCTAATGCCTGATGTGATTCTCGCATCTCCCTCTAGTGTTTTAGAAGATTTTGCAGAAGTCAATGAATGATGGAAATGCCTGAAAACAAATGAAACAGTCATATAATCTTTCCATGGATGTAAATGGGAGAAAAACAGAGTGTCCTTGGTCTAACTCTTCTCTTGAGTGCTGTGTGTGTGGTGTGTGTGTCTCACTTGGATATATATGTGTGTGTGTACCTTAAAAAGATTTGACAAGCATATAATTTAATCATTTCTGCTACCTTCCATAATCACATCACTTTCTTAATATGTAAAGGTGGGGAGGGGGGAGATTTTCTATTTTAGACCCAAACATGTGCTGCAGATTTTGACAAATTGACACATTTTTGGGAATAAATATATATATTAAAAAACCTTTGGGGCATTAAATATTTCATGTGATGTTGAAAAACAAAGCATCATTTTGGATCTAAGTAGTAACGTTATTTTTGATTCAGAACCAGTTGCAGTGGCTATGTCTGCTGTGCTTTGGCAGAGTTTGGGGCTCAAGGAAAAGGAAAAGATCAGAAACCAGAAGGGAGGTCTGCTTGCAATTAATCTTGGTGAAAGTAGATGTTGTTCCAAGTCCATGTGGCTAAATGAAATGTGGTGATGAAATATGGATGCAAGTTAGTGGTGGTAAAAAAAAAGTTGGTCAACAGCAGTGTAGGATAAATGAACAACAAATAGAATATGTCTTTTGGACATGTTGCTGTTATAAATATAATCTGCTTTGGCTGTTAATTGAGTTCTCCATAGGAACTGTGGAAATCTAAGTCCTGTGGTGGAAGCAGGGTTCATTAACAGAATTTGCTTCACCCTTGTAGTTCTTAAAACTATTTTTTTCTCTCCAGAGCAACAGTTCTTTCCATACAAAAACACTTGTAGGAAATGTGGTAGTGTGACACACTATAGGCTGGTCTGAATATTACATTTCTCATGCAGATGACAAAGAGCTGCTGCATACAGTGGTATCCGGTTATGAACTTAATTCGTTCCAGAGTTCTGTTTGTAACCCAAAACTGTTCTTAACAGGAGCCACGCTTTTGCTGATGGTGCTTCTTGCTGCTGCCACACTGCCGGCACACGACTTCTGCTCACAACCGGGAGCATCTACTTCTGGGTTAGCGGAGATCGTAACCTGAAGCATTCGTAAGGTATGTAACCCAAGGTTCCACTATACAGTCTTATGATTTTATCACAGTATAAACTCCACACCATCACGAGTTAGCATCAATTGCAATATGTATTTATCCTGAAGAACAATGTAATGTCTGAGTTCTGCATTGTATGGTGAAAACAGCAATAAGATGACACCACGCTGAAGCAATTTCAGATCGTCTCTGTTTGTTATGAAGGCAACATATAGCTCAACCCTCAAACCAGAGATTTAAGTCCATGAGAGTTGTAACTTCTTATCACTCAATATTGATTACATAGCAATGCACTTTATGGGAGTCATACCAAGATATCTACTTGTTTCCTGGATATCCAAAGCCATTCAAAATCTGTATACATACAGTTGGTCTGAAGCAACAAAAACAACAGCAGCAAATAATTTAGTTCCTTTAATACTTGGTTATATTGTGCCTGGCCTCCATATTCAGTGATTCGGAAGAACAAGGAAGTTTTGTATCCATTTAGAGTATATTCCAGGTCTACTTCCTCAAAGACAGGCACATTATAAACTTTTATCAGCAGTGACACTAATTGACACCCATTTCACTGCCTAGAGTTGAAGGAAGAATAGTCACAGAGGCACAACTTCCCCTCTCTTTTCCTGAGGTGAATTTTTCAAGAGTGAAGATTGAGAATCCTGAGCTGTTATTGTCCACACTGCTTCAGAATATATTGTATAATAAGGTTATCATATGTCCCCGTTTCCCGGGGACAGTCCTCGGATTTACAAATCAGTCCCCTGACAAAATCCATCTATTTAGTGGGAAGTTGAAACGTGTCCCCGGATTCATTGAAAAAAATCTGTTAACCTTACTGTATAATAGGCAGTTCAGATTTTCCAATGCAAACCAGGAACACAAACAAGTAAACTTTGTTACACTCTGGTAACATATGCAGGGTTTTCCTGATTTCTGCTTGCAGCATATATTCTTTCTCTAAATTGTTATGACAGGAATTGGGAATAAAGAGGCAGGACACAATGTCTGGCCACAACTATTAATTACAAGAGTCTCTGCAGAGGGAAACCACAGTGTGGGAAGCTAATCTAATCTAAACAAGTTTAACTGGATTAGAGAGAGCCAAGCCCTGACCAAACAATGTATCCTATGCCCCATAGCACTAATCAGGTAAGGCAGGTAGTCCTCAAAGGCACTTTGTATCAAGCCCACAGGCCAAACAACCCATAGTAGCTGGTCTCAGGTAACATCGATCACCTTCAAAGATGCTTACCAACTCTCATCTCTACTACTTCAGTTTCCCATACCTTCCTGCTATAATATTACTGAAATAACCTAGTCAAAACCATCCTCCATCTGCTCCCTTCCCTAAAGCATCAAACCCACAATGCACAAGCAGGGGAAAAGCCTCTACCCAGCCTCAAAGAGACCAGTTAAATCTGTAGGATGCATGCCAATAACAGATAAAGGCCTGGTGGAGCTTGACAGAGGCCTATATATCCCACACCCCTCAGCAGTGTATGTGTGCATGCACACACATGCTACATGTACATGCTACACACACATGCTTAGCCCAATCACCAGGGATATGGCATTCTTACTCCAGATGCATTAGCCATCTGTCAGCCTTGCAAACAGAGGCATGTTTCATTACCAAATGCATAATGTGAGATGGGCTGGATCTAGACACAACAAAGAAGCATTTCAGTTTGAAGTATTGTAAATTTAAACAGGGAAAACAGGCAGAGAGAAACGGGACTCCACTTCGCCATCTGGTGGCACAATGTTATATCACACATACAACACATATAAATCACTTTTTCTTTACCAGTCTAGCTGAGTCCATGGACTCAGTGAAAGCAAAGAAGGGGGCTAGGCTGTGGGAGTCCCCTGAAAGAGGAGGATATTAGCACACAGTAAAGCAGCAGGAGGATAGAGGGTAGTTTTTGGCCACATTTACGCCATACATTTGAAACATTATGATACCACTTTAAAAAGTCATGGTTTCCCCCAGAGAATTCTGGGAAGTTTGTTAAAGGTGCTGAGAGTTGCTAGAAACTCCATGCATGTTCCCTTCACAGAGCTGCAATTCCCAAAGTGGTTTAACAACCAATCCCTCTTCACAGACGACTCTTGGAATTTTAGCTCAGTGAGGACAATATGGATCTCCTAACAATTATTGGTGCCCAAAACCAAACTGCACTTCCCATGTTTCTTTGGGGAAGCCATGTTGAATTATATACAATTGAATGTATAGTACAGAATGGGGCCTTACTGAACATTACACAAAGAGAAAGAAAAGTGGGCACATGCCATTTTGGGTGGCAGTGCCCTGATCAGTGTTAACTTCATTAACAAGTTTATACTCATTATAATTTGATTCAGGCTCAAGAGGCATGTGCATATGATGTTTGGGATTAGGGTAATCTCTGAAACATAAAGTTTCTTTTCCATTGGCTTCAACCTTGCCTACAACAGATACAGTTCCACAAATACACAGCATTGTTTGCCTTGCTGTTGGGAATAATAATTCATTCCCATTTTCTCAAACAGAACTTATAATGTGGAATTATGGGTAAAAAAAAAAAAGAGGTTGGCCAACTGAACAAAAAATTCGCTTGGCATAATCTTCATTTTGAGCTCAGAGATTGCAAATGTCTTTCCACAAACCAGTAAATGAGAGGGGGGAAAAAACCAAAAAATAACCCCAGAATGTGTTGGCTGGAGAGTTGGAAGGGATTTAACATTGTTCTCTCTCTCTCTCTCTCTCTCTCTCTCTCTTCATATAATGTGGATCTTTTTGCTTGTAAACCTCACCTTGGGGAGAATAGATCGACCTTGAATTCTCTCCACTCTTTAGATTTCACTTGCCTTGGTGGCAGTTATATTGCAATTCAAGCTGTAGAGTCCAGTGGGCTGCATAATATCAAATGTTATTGAGAACTATCTCCTCTTGGAACATAAAATGAAAATGGCACTAGTGCCTCTTTTGCTGTATTACTTATGTGACTTTCTCCCTGAGGGTTGTAATTAGTGAAATGTCATTAGAGGTAGCTTTATGTTTTGTGGTTAAACTTGCTCTGCTCAGATGCAGAGGGGGAAAGAAAGAAAGAAAGAAAGAAAGAAAGAAAGAAAGAAAGAAAGAAAACTCCAAATTACTATACATAGACTTTTGTGAATTTTCAGATAATGGAAACTAGTCATACAATAGAACCCACCTTTATGTGGAAAATAAAGAAGGCTATTGAATGATTTAGGGAGCAATCCTATACATAAAACGTTAGTGTAAAGCAAGCCAGTATTAAGCTGGTGTAAAGTCTACCAGATCCAAACTCCGTTTAGGAGTGGAGCTACTACTGGCTGAAATGGCCTACCTTTTTGTCAGCTTAATTTACACCATGCTGAGTGGGCTTAGCAGCCAGCCTAAGCCCCCCACTCCCCAAACTTGGCTCAGCCAGCTGCATGCTGACAGGGATGGGAGAAACAGGTTAGCTTATCTCTGGCTGAACTGAGGATGGGGAGTTACACCTGGCTGAGCTGGAAATTCAGTGGAACCTAACTCCATGCATCCAAATGGATCTTGTTATGCTATAGGATTACTCCCTTAAGCCACCTGACATTTTTCACCTTTTAACCAGCACATAAATGAAGTGCATACTTGCAGTAACCACATGGTGAAATTATAATTACTCATGAACAAGACTGCAAACTGGTACACACTTATCAGTCTAGGCCGTTCCTGATGTGGCCACTGTTGCACACTGAAAGTTTCTAGGAGCCACAGATGAGAGCTGAGTGCAAGGTGGGCACCCCAGAAGGAGCATTACGTTCCCCTACAAGAGGTACTACCCCCCCTAACTTGGGAGAAGGCACAGATGAATCTGTCAATTTCAGTTTCTCTTGGTTCCCACACTCCCATCTTGAGTTCGGTTCATTAAAATTCCTGGTATGTGATTTTGTCTTATACCCATTTTTTGCAATAAACTTTCCATAATATAAAGTGAAGACATTTAACCATCAAGGTACAAGGAAAATAAAAGACTCTGTACCACCATATAACAAGCTCCCCCATTGGGTATTCACGAGATCCAGTCATGTTATTTTGCTTATTTTAAAATCATTTATAACTCACCCTCCAACAGCTTCCCAGGAAGGCCTAAAAAAAGTATGGCATGCATTTTCATAACTTGAAATTTGCATGCCAGCAGAGTGAAAGCTTAATTTGTGTGGAGGCAGGGTGTGTGTGGAAGACACCTGAGAGAAGTAACATCCTGTGGTTGATGTCTATACCTAGGTGATCAGCTTTCCTTCCATTTTATACTCACTGTTATCTTGTTGCCAAGCTGCTTCCAGAGAGTTTGTAGGAAATCAGTAACCTGAATTAACTACAAAATTATAATGCAGATCAACAAAAAGCTTTGCTGAACATTCACAATTGAACAGATTTGATTCAAAATAATAATTTCAGCATCTTTAACAGTCTCTCTCCCTATATCTTTTAGGCTGGTTTGGAGCATTTTTACTAATGCCCCCCTCACCATTAACAATAGTCATGTAGTTCTTTATCTGCATACCATTTATGTTGCAGTGTATGTGCATCTTCTCTCTTCATGCAAAGGAGAGCAGATTTCTTTTGATTTTAAATATTGGTTAGCGTCTTTCTCACAAGGTATCCTGTGGACCATATTCACATACAAATGTGGGAGCCTGAGGTCTACATGCCCACCTGTCGCTACATCATAAAAATTGTGGGAGGGAAAGGGAGGGTGGAGAACCATCCAAAATTGCTTTCACAGGCTCTTCAAAGTCACTGAAATTATGCACACTGAACGTACTGCAAAGATAGTGGGGAGATCTTTGGTTCAGCTTGTGTTCATATTTGAGTCTACTATAACATTATATTAAGTCTTATTTTTGCCCTTATTTTGATAGGGTTGCCATATTCTGAATAGCAAAAAAGAGGACATGTTTGCTGACTTCAAACTATGGATCGCTATGATGACTCTTATTTTACATACCCATGAAAAAGAAAACGTCTCCTGGAAAAAGAAGACATATAGCAATGTCTGTTAAGAATAATTGTTGAATTGTACATTGGAATGGACAATAACTCTGCATGTGTCTGTATGTTTACTGCTGAAAGCATAGCAATGGAAAATTCCATTGAAGCTAAGCAGGAGCAGCAGAGAGCCTAACAGTTGATAATTAACTAGGAATGTACCTTTGCTACTCTGTCATGAGGTATTTATCTTAGATGGCATGAGGAGTACTTGGTTTCAAATCTCCATTTTGAGTGTGTGAGTTGTTCTTTGTTCTCAAGCCACTGAAGAGAAAGGTGTGCAAATTATTCTTTCCAGAAACACAGTCTCAGGCAGTAAAGGAGGCTGTTGAAGAGTCAGAGCTTTGTTTTCGGCCCTGGAAGAAGCAATTTCATATTTCTAAGATGCTCATGATATTATGCAACTATTTGCATGCAACGTTATTGTTTTGAGTGTCTGTTTTGGAACATGTTCTGCTAGTAAAATATTTGAACCATATTTTTGGACTGGACCATTTTTATTCCAAGAAGTCAGTTTTTATTTATCCTATTGCTTCCACATGCACAATATTAATGACCACAATAATGTCTACTTAAAGGTAAAGGTTAGGTCCGGTTGTGGACAACTCTGGGTTTGCATGCTTATCTCACTCTATAGGTTGAGGAAGCTGGTGTTTGTCCACAGACAGCTTCTGGATCATGTGGCCAGCATGACTAAGCTGCTTCTGGTGAACCAGAGCAGCGCACAGAAATGCCATTTACCTTCCTGCCAGAGCGGTACCTCTTTATCTACTTGCACTTTGACATGCTTTCGAACTGCTAGGTGGACAGGAAATGTCTACACAGGCTGTTAAAAATGGGTCTTTACATTTCAATGAGGCTTGCCCTGGAATACTTCATACTTTTGAATTGACTTGATCTTCCAACTAACCTCCTTTGATGAGGCATCTATTATTAACAGAGACCATTAAAGCATCTAATTAATTTGACCACTTTTTCAGCTGTGATTCAGTTGTGATTTGAAGTATTTGTTTTTGCAACCTTACAATTTTACACTGACCCTTCCATACTTTTTCAAGAAAGTGATAAATAAATGATGCAAATCCAGAGTAGCCCAAAAGTTCAGTAGTCCTCCTGCCAGAACATATATGAAAATCTCAAATTGGATTTCCCAACCTGTGGAGAAGGATATCCTAGGCATCCATGAGATGCTGTTCATTCATGAACTTTATTAACAAGTAGGAAAGTCTTCATTGCTTAATGCTTTTCTGTAGAAGATAAATCTGCATTTCTTTAAAATGGAGAGTGATAGGAGTCCCTGGTTACTTTTCAACTAAGGAAAGGGCCTACTCAGAACATGACAAGGAATATTAGCGGGACATAATGCTATCAATGACCTTTAAAGAGAATTGTAGTTATTACCATACAATACTCTCTCATTTATTACCTGTCACTTCATTGAATTCCAAAGCCTTTATGTAACAGAAATTTAGATGCTTGCCTTCAAAGTATAGAAATATGTTTTGACTATTATAATGGCTCCAGGCACTCAAATCTAATTCAATTTTTTTCTCATTATGTGGAATTTTTTTTGAAGATGATGGTGGTTACTAGACCAAGCAGTTCACTTGAGACAGTCAGACAAGCTTATATCTTGCGGCAAAATTGTCATAAAGGAGTATTTTCTCAGATCTGGCAGAAGTTCATTAAAGTGATTATGTGCTCTCCTGGGATAGCGATCTAAGTAATTATTGTGGGTAAAGTCCTTTATATTCTGAGTAAAATGATAGCCATCAAGACGTATACAATTTGGAAGATTTTCATCCTCTTAGGCCTAGTTACAAAAATGCTTTCTTAAATGTAGCTTGATTTATTTCAGATATATTAATTTCCTCCTTCACTTCCTGATCCCAAGTGCTGTACTTTTGATTTCACCTTCCTAGTTGCTCTTCTTTTGTAATAGGTGCTAAGATATACTTCCCAGGCTTTACACTTCAGCTCAAACTATATCATTATCACCTACATCATTCTCATGCATTATTTCCTCCATCCATGCTTTCAGATATGTTAAAGGTTGCCCCTCGTTTTCTTTTCCCCAGGCTATTATATTTTTTTGGGGGGGAAAGTCTACTTATTCCAAGCTGTCCTTCTATATTACTCCATGAAGTCCGCATATGTATGCTACATTTATATGTAATATGGCAATGTGGCTTAATCACTACCAAGCTGAATGGTGCATTGGAGTGTTCTCTCTGTCATTTAAAATAAAGAAAAGAAACTAAGCAAACCTCTGGTAATAATAATAGAAAAATAAAACTGTCACAAAAATTGGAGAAACTACAGAAGCTAAAATAATGAGTTTAGTCCCTGTTCTGAAAGTATATAATGGAAGAACAGTTTCCCACAAAGTAAGTTGCCAGTTTTCAGTATGAAGCCACCTGGAATCATGCTAAGATGAAGGTTAAGATGCGATTTTGAAATGGATCATACCAAAGAGTGTTTGTGGTCAAAGCAAGTCAAAAACAGGCAAGACACAAGTATATGAGGTTGAACTAGGATCACATTTAATTCAGTACTGATTTCAGCAGAGGGTAAATACTAGGTGGGAACAACCATAAATCAACCAGTCCCACAGTTCATACAGTTCAGAGCAGCTGGCCTCAAAATACAACCCATCTCATGTACCTACCTGCCAACATGTGACCAAGTTAATCTATTTAGCCACACCCACCACCAATGCCCTTAGTTCTGCAGACAAGCAAAAAATTATCACTCAGCCCTGTACTGGTTGGCACTGAAAACTGCACTGGAACCTGGGTTTGTGCCAGAAATCAATGGAGGATGATGCTGGTGTGAATAGCCTGCAAAACCATGCTCCAGTCCTTCTGCAGTGTGCAGACACATGCAGCAGCTGTCCCACCCAATTTCCTCCTGTCTCTCCCCCCCCCCCAACTACTAATAATACTCCCAGTTGGAAGCTTCATGCTAGTGGTCAAAATGGATCCTAAAGTCCATGGAAGTTTTGACAATATGCAAGGTGATTCACTGCAACTTCTAAAGCTGAGGTTGGAAACCTGTGGCCCTTCAGATGTTGTTGGACTCAACTCCCAGCATCCCCAGCAAGCATAGCTGTTCGGTGTAGCTCAACAACATCTAGACAGTCACAAGTTCTCCACTCCTGTTCTAAGGGAATGAAGATACCGCTTTGTTTTGGGCTTCTGCTATTTATGTAAATCATTGTTTTAGTTTGAATGAACTTTGATTGTGAGCTGCCTCATTGACCCTATAGAATAGGGATCAAAAGACAGGAAATACCGTATTTTTTGCACCATAACACTCACTTTTTTCCTCGTAGAAAGTAAGGGGAAATGTCTGTGTGTGTTATGGAGGGAATGCCTACAGGTGGCGGGGGGGGGGGGATCTGCTGCAGTCGTGAGCAGATGATCCATGGTTCCCCTTCCTTCCCTCCTCCGTGGCTCGCTTTGAAACAGCAAAGCGGGAGAAGAGCCGCTGAGTGGGGAAGAGAGAGGGACAGAGAGCCTGCTTCTTTAAAGGAGCAAAGCGGGAGAGGAGAGGAGCCTGTCCGGTTGGTTCCTTTAAAGCAAGCAGGCTCTCTGTCCCTCTCTCCTCCCCACTCAGCTCGCTAAATAGCAGCAAAGTTTTTCAGCTCGCTAATCCGGGGATGAGCGGGGAGGAGGGAGAAAAGCAGAGCCGGCTTGCTTTAAAGGAGCAAAGCGGGAGAGGAGAGGAGCCTTCTCCCCTTATACCCCTCTTCTTCATTATTAGCAGTATCCTTCTCCACCCACCCCACGCGTGCTCCTTGTCCCTTGAGTGCTTTTCCTTCCCTCCCCACTTAAAACGTGGTTACAAAGCACGGATCCACATGGATCCTCAGGATTTTTGCACTGGGTCACCCCAAATTCACCATCAGATCACATAGCATGTCCATGGCTACATCTTGCACCAAAAAAATCACGCACCCACTGTTGCCTGGGGCCGCAGTGGTGCAAAAACGTGGTTACAAAGCAGGGATCCACATGGATCCTCAGGATTTTTGCATTGGGCTACTCCAAACTCACTGTCAGATCACATGTCTGTGGCCATAGCATGAACCACAAAAATCATACATCCACTGTTTCGATTAGAATATTTTTTTCCTTGTTTTCCTCCTCTAAAAACTATGTGCGTGTTATGGTCGGGTGCGTGTTATAGAGCGAAAAATACGGTACATGTTGTAGTAAACAAAATGAGGTTTAAAGTTTTGCATATCCCTGATACACTCACATTATATGCTTTATACTAATGATTGCATCACTTAACCAAATGTCATTAGTTCTGGTGATGTGTATAATGAGCTGATACAATAGGACATCATATGTTTGGAAGAAGAGTTTGGATTTGATATCCCGCCTTTCTCTCCCAGGAGTTTGAAATACAGTGTTACCAAATGAAATTATATACTCAATGTGGATTGGTAGTTTATATATGACCACCTTTGTATTTCCTAAGCAGGAGCCAATCGATAAATTTTATTGTCATTTTTCAGCACCTCAAATTTAGTAAAGATTGGCTATTTTCATTTCAGAGGCACTTTGTGTGTTGTGCAGTGTTACCAACCATTGTTTTGTATGCATACAATATAGTATGAATGTCTATATAGGGCATCCTTTGTGGCATCTATCACACACATGTATTATGAGTCTGGATAATTTCTTACATGTATGGCACGACCTGTCCAATGTGGCACGCCTAACTTCATTCAGACTATACAAGTGCAAGTGACCGGTTACATATTTCTCAACATATCTTCTGCTAAAGTTTAATGCCAAAATTCAAATCAAATGATTTTCCAGTGGCTGGCCAAGCTGATTTAAACTGCATCTTGACTGCTCAAGGTATCAGTACTGTGCAGAGTTGAAATACAAGAGCTAATCTGACCTATTCAAATCGCATTACAACCTCCCAAGCTAATGAGCCTTGTTTTGATTCTGATGAGAATTTCCCTTCCGAGGCCAGCTGAAGTTTAGCTGAATATTATATTAAAAGCTACACAGAACAGCAACTTTCCTTGGCCTCCAGCCTGCATCTTTTAATAAAGAATCTCTGTAAACTGGG
This sequence comes from Podarcis tiliguerta, assembly GCF_965153285.1. NCBI lineage: Eukaryota > Metazoa > Chordata > Lepidosauria > Squamata > Lacertidae > Podarcis > Podarcis tiliguerta. The sequence continues at coordinate 80,603,443 of NC_139534.1, forward strand.
TGCTGGTAGGACTACTTCTGTATGGCCCAGGATTGTCCTTTTGGACGACCGCTTTTTGCCCTAATTTCTTTCTTTTAAAAAAATGCATTTATTTATTGAATGGCTTTGAAGTTCGAGAAGAAGAAAAGTCAAAGGTTGCTGGTATCTGCTATGCTGATGAAATAGTCATGCTTCCCTTCTCTCCCCTCCTCCACTGCAACCTGACATGATGTCTGCTGCCAGGTGACAGCTGATGGAGGGAGAAGCCTGGTTTCCAGGCATTGCTGCTGATGGCCCTATCTCCCTTTTTAAAACCGGATTAAAGCCAAGAAAATCTAAGGAGGGGATTCTTCACGATATTTTAACGGGGGGGGGGGGAGCTTTGCTGACATTTCAAGCAACAGCTTGGCTGCCCATAGCAGCTCGGCAGCATTCCCTTTGAAATTTGGGACAGAATACACTATGAAATCAACACTACATGATGATGTAGCATCATTCCCATGGGTATTCTGTCACAAAATTCAAAGGAGCACTGCCTGTATGCTGGGGGCTGCCAAGCTGTCACTTGAAGTGGCAGCAAAATTCTTCTTGTTGTTGACAAAAGAAAAGAAAAGCTTGGCTACCTTGTATTTAAAAGGTAAGCCTATCGCCACCTGAACATTTTTGTTTTTGGCCTGTGCTCCTGAAAGTGTCCAATATTCCATCCAACTATGTGGGGCATAACAGGTGGGATCCTGCCAATCTTGAGCCAAGAATGCTGAGTCCCCATTGGCCTGTTTTAGTGGGTGGGTTGCATTTTTTACATACAAGTCCCCCTCCCCACTCCACTTTATCCTGAAAACAATTCTCTGAAGTAGGCTTGGATAGATGAGACTGACTAACCAAGGGCCACCAAGTGACTTTCATGACAAGTGAACATTTGGAGGCGAATCTTCATCCAAGTCCAGCATTCAGGGGTGGCACATCCCGTTTGGCCACCTGAAGCAAAACAGGATCGTGCTGCCCTGCCACACAGCCGTGCCACCCTGATGCCGCTGAAGCCTCCCTTACCTGTGTTGTGTGGTGGCACCTGCAGAGTGCCAGGAGCAGCACTGGAAAGCAGTTCCTCTGGTATTGGCGCTTCTCCACTGGCAGCAGGGCAGGCAGAGAGGAATTGATGGCACCACCGCTTGCGCTTCCACTACATGATGTGGCTGCCTCACCTTTCCTAATTAGTGGGATGGCCGTGCCAGCACTGCAGCACTTGGACATTCGAGCCCTGCTTTGCGCTGACTAGAAGAGTAGCCAATGTGGTGGCATCCACATATTGCCAGACTGTAACACTCACCAGTCCAGTTGGAACAGCCAGTGGTTGAGAACTGTGCAGCATCTGGGAAGGCAAAGTAAAAGGAAAAGGAAAAGGACCCCTTGGCAGTTAAGTCCAGTTAAAGGCAACTATGGGGTTGTGGCGCTCATCTCGCTTTCAGGCCAAGGGAGCTGGCATTTGTCCACAGACAGCTTTCTGGGTCATGTAGCCAGCATGACTAAACCACTTCTCGCTCAATGGAACACCATGACGGAAACCAGAGCGCACAGAGATGCCGTTTACCTTCCTGCCACAGCGGTACCTATTAATCTACTTGCACTTTGCCATGCTTTTGAACTGCTAGGTTGGCAGGAGCTGAGACAGAGCAACGGGAGCTTACCCTGTTGCTGGGATATGAACCACCAACCTGATCGGCAAGCCCAAGAGGCTCAGTGGTTTAATATAATAATAATTTATTATTTATACCCCGTCCATCTGGCTGAGTTTCCCCAGCCACTCTGGGTGGCTCCCAACAGAATATTGAAAGGCACCATGTGGGTCACCCTTGGACCAGGAGAACAGCCATTCTTTCTCTTAAGTCTGCTGAAATTGTCAAGGAATTACATTGCTACCCTGTTCTCAGACCTTGGAAGCACTGGAACAAAGATGAAAATTCCCCACTCCATCTCCTGTTTTACCAGAGCTTGCCTAATAAGCAAGAATATTTCACTAGGCCTGATTAAGCATGGTCAGAGTGAGGAAAAGGCAAGACTTCGGAGATGGAATGCTCTCTGTCTCATCTTAAGACATTGCCCTGTGAATCTTCATCCTCTGATACTCTGTTTCATCGTAACATTTTGCATCCATAAATTGGCCTTTCGTTTTGGATTATTCCCCAGAATGAATTGGGGTGGGGGTGCTTTAAACATATGGTAGGTGCTCAGTCTTAATTTGTTAACTTGTATAAATATGTATTGGAGAAGGAACTGGCAATCCACTCCAGCATTTTGCCAAGAAAACTCCATCGACATAAAAAAGGAGAAGCTTTGAGAAGAAACTGAGAGTTTCCAAGGCATGCTTTGGTTCATGGGGTCATGGAAAGTCGAACATGACTAAGAAGACTAAACAACAATAAACATAAATATGTATAAAACAGAGCACTAAACAGTACTCAAGCATTATTGCCAGGGCTTGGAAAGTTTATTTTAAAAAAAAAAAGTTTTCAGTGCATCTGAGAAGGACCTAAAGCCAGTTCACGTTCATACCTTTATGTTGTGCAAAGAAAGGATGTAGTAGCAAGGGGGGCAGAGAGAGCTGTTGGCTGTCAGCCACTATATATAGTACCACCACTGTGACATAGAAAACAAAATAAGGTGAGTTGTGAGAGTGTGTTCTGCCCCCTTTTGTCTCCTTCTTACCCCCCAAATGTAAGCAAAAAACTTTTCTTTCAGACAAGGATTCCAAAAAGATCACCTGGCAATATTGCCTCAGCCTAAGGGTAGTTTGTTGAGCTGGTTAGTAAATGCAGGAGACTTGTCTATTTGAATGAACCTGTTTTGCCACATCTTCTCTCATGTGCTGCTTTAGTTCAAGAAACACAGAGCCCCACTCCCCTGCCAAAAATAAATCTGCATACTAAAAATAGGTAACTGAGGCACAGTTTTTCACAGTCATGTGGAAGGAGCAGCTTATCTGTGAGCAGCTCTCATGTAACTGGAAGTGCCTTTTCAGATTCAAGCTGACAGAATGGAAGTGAAGGCAGCGAGATGCTCTGTTTTCCTGCATCCTTTTTGCACCTTTAAATGTTTCATTATTGCTTTTCCTCCTTTTGCAAGTAATTGAAGGGAGAGAGGAGAGAGAGGGATTCATGCTCAAGATCATGATTAAATATCCCCTGTTCTGGGGGCATTTTAACGGAGCAGAAGGAGTTTCGGTCCTTTGGTTCAATGACTCTTCCTGAATCACCTTTGTTTTGGTCCTACAAACTGATGTCACTTGAGCCAATGCTTCAGCAGAAGGAAGGGAATGTCGATACTGGCTATCTTCCTCCCTTCCTTCCTCTTTCATGCCACAGCTCTTCCAGGGACCATAGGATTTCATAGGTCCTTATCAGGAGAGACCAAAAGGAACTGAGCCAGACAGCATGAATGATGTTTTTTGGGATTAAAAAAACAAAACATATATTAAGGAGGGCCCTGAAATCTTCCAAAACTTGCTGCTACAGTAAGGGCTTCAAAAATTAATATGATTTAAGTTGAGAGCTGTATAAACCTCAGAGGCAGTGCATATATTTATATGTGATTATCTCTTCCCATATTAAAAGATTATCTGGAGATGGTTCACATGTTTGGGGTTGTTTTGAGCCAACTGGACTGCCTTGTTTTCTCTCTCGAACTGTGTTGCCGTATTTCGATTCCACTTGCTTTTATATTTGCATATTTTGTAATGTTTACTATAATTTCCCAGCTATCAAAACTCATCTAATTTATTTGTGAGGCTTTAGTCACCAGAAGCATAAACAAATTTTAATTTCCTTTTAAAAGAGGTGCATGGACAAAGGAGGGGAGGGACAGAGGACAGGGGAATAGAGGAAAGCATATTAAATGGTGAGCCAGGCTCAAAGCATTTATGGTGTCTCCCCCCCCCCCCCCCCGGTAGGTTTCAACATATTTCCAATGTGTGTGTGGCTGATTTCACAAGTTCAGTGCACAATTTGCAGGCATGGTTTATAAAATTTGCAGGCTTGGATCTAGTCACAATCACTCGTGCACATCAGTTATTTAATCGGTAATGATTTCCCACCCCCTTTTTGCTCATGTTAACACAACACAGGCCATACAGATAAGTGCTGCTGACATTACAAATGAAAATGAACTCTATTTGTTTCTGCTGTTGAGTGGATATGTTTGCAGAGATAGCCTGTGACAGGCAGCTTCTACGTTTGGTTCCCCACAACCAGGTACGGCAGGCAGCAGGGACAGTCCACCCCTGTGGCAAGGTGAGGCAACTGCCTCAGGTGCCAGGATCCAGGGCGGCAGGAGATACAGTCTTCCAGGAATGCATCACCCAGTGCTGCTGCTGTGGCAACAACAGCTGTATGTGCTCCTTGTAGGCCAGGTCTGCTGCGTCCATCCTCAGCAAATTCCCCTCCATTTTGCCTCTAAAGAGGTGGTGAATAGGAAGTGCTGTTGGTCTCATCTCACCCCTAGGGAGGAAATGCTCTCTGGCACACCCTCCCTGTGTGATTCAAAGCAGGCCTTTTTTGTCCCTACCCTCACAACTGCCTTTAATTCCCATTTCAACCTTTGGGTAAGGCTGATTTGATTCCACCCCCTCCCTATTCACTCCCAATGCAGATCTTTATTCCCTGCTTGTTCCTGATGTACAGCTTCACTCACCCATTTTTCCCTGGTGGGGAAGGCACCATTTTGTGGTTTGCCTTAGGTTCCTCTGGCTTGGACTGGCCCAGCCAGAGATTCACCTCAATTGACTGTTGCTGAATCTGGTCCTGGAGGAGAGAAACACCTTGCTGATACTCATGGCCAAATAGCAAATGATGCTTTATTCTTTTAAGAGGAATGTTTTTCCCTTGATCATACGCTCTACAGAATTTTTTGGAAATAGCAAGATTGGTGTGATGCATCTTAGTTGAAGTGCCCACACAGAGATAATGCAGTTTGGAAGTATGTGAGCATTCACACCTGTCAATTTTAAGAACAATTTCAACAGCATCTTTTTAATGTAAGCTACTCAGAAAAGTGTAATAAATTGTAGTTGATACAAACACAAACAATCCTGCTGCCAAAAATCATGAACTGTAGACTTAATAATACTCATAAAACCAATTTTATTGTGGTGTTGGCTATGTATTATTTTGTATTTTTGTATTTTGAATTTATATGTATACCACACCAAAATCTATTTTTTGGATGAAGGTACAGTTCATAAAAAATTAAAATAAATCATAAATCATCTTACTATTTTTGTACATTATCCATCCTTTCACTGCAAAGATCCCAAAATACTCTCTGAGATGTATAAACATTAGACCAAATGTTATTAAGTGTTCTGGGGCAGCGTTGCTTTGGAAGGAAATAATTAATATCTTTGTTAATTGAAGCTGCAGGGGGGACTTTAGGGAGGCAAAATATAATTAAGCAACTTGGAAGCTGGCCAGCAAACTTATGGATAACACCACTTCAATGTTAAGGCAAGTCCCATGAAATTGTTAATAACCTCAGCTTGTAAGTTTTAGAACTGCCACCTGGATGGTTTAAAGCTGCTCTAACAAGTACTTAGTGATTCCTTTTTGTTGTGGGGTGAATATTAAAGCAATATCCACTAGAAAGGTATCTCATGCAAATCCCAATAAAATAATGAGAGCCATGCAGGAAAGCAGAATGCTAGCACTGATTTCAGTCGTGCTTGCACAGAAAACCTTCCCACAAATGTTGTCTTTTGAATTTCCCCCTCTTTCTAATGAACTTCTTTTTCCAATTTACTATGGATGAGGATAAATGAGGAGCTGTCTATGGAAGCTGGGGACTGTTATTTCTTGAAGGTTTCAGACAAATGCTGGACACAGAAATGCTTTAGGTAGCCTTCAGGATCAGTCTCATACATATTGCCTTTATGGTGGGAATATTTAAAGCATCCTGCAAAATGGCTGGGTAGCAGCAAGCATGCTTTAGCAGACTTCCCTGCAAGTCTGAGCCATGCCTCTGCTGCAGAGCGGAAGGTTCAGTCTTACCTGCTCTGTTTGGATCAGTTATCTGGGATGGTGGTCTTGACATCCTTGTTGAGTTCAAGCAGAAATGCTCAATCTGTGAGACTGGCAATCCTTCCTCTGTGTGTCCCAGTGACAGATTCCACAGAGGTACCAAGAAGGAAGAAGTAAACAAGAAAAAGTGGAATTGCAGGCTGCCTCTCCCATGGGTGAGAAGAGGATACATTATGAGGCAGATCTTAATCTGACAAATTTAGCTATGGTCAGCCATGTTACCTTCCTATACATCTTTATTATATAATCTGAAGGAGCTCTTCATTTTCAAAAAAATGCCACCATGTATGATTTCCATGTATACATAAATTTCTCTGCGCAACACAAATGCATTTCTGACTAGTAAAAGTAAAGAATGTGTAACAAACCCTAGGGTGTGATATAGATGAGAAAGGTATATCATTATATGGGAGAAGATCCAAAGATCCACTTTAGCCACACCTAAGAGCTGGACATACCCAAGAAGACTTCTGGGATGGCTAATCAGGAAAACTTCAACACACCAATTTTGATCGGGCTACTGGCTTTTCTTTCCTGTTGCTATGAAAAAGCCATGAGCTGAGTTTATATTTACTGTTGAAGAGAAACTTCTCCCTCAGTATCCATGGAAATGAGGAAGGTGCAAAATGAGTTTAAAAATGAACCTCAGAAATGAGTTCAACTGTGCCATCAGACAAAGTGGAAGCAACAAACTGGAAAGAAACCATGCTCCTTTTGCACTCTCTCACAGAATTTACTCTGAGTATCTTTCCACAGCAACCCATTTGCCTAAAAATTCCATTCCAGAGCTGCAGGTTTTTAGTTTTCTGCATTGTCTCACACACAACAGGATTTTCTTGAGGTGAGGAAAAGCAAATCATGTCACATTTCATCAGCCTCTTTGTCTTGTCTAGCTTCTTTCAACTCTTCCCGTTCAAAGTTTTTTTGTTTTGTTATGTTATTTTATTAGAATACAACATGAAGTTTGGGCTATTTTAGATGTCCCTAAGGTTGAGAAACAGAGCACTGACATTCTTTTGAGAATATGGTGTTTGCCTATAAGTTTAGTTTTAAAGTAATGGTCTGAATTGCACTATATCTAAGAAGTCCCAAAAGAAAGGCAGAAGAGCTTGGCTAAGCTGTGAAAGGTACAGCTTCCTCAAACTGGTGAGGCAGATGTTTTCACAAGTTGTCACTGTTTTCCTCCTTTTCCCCTTGCCTGTCAGTAATGTTATGATCTCTGATCCTATCCATATGGATGCTAGCTCAGCCAGTTCCAAATGCCTGAAGCGGATTTCATGTTTCTCATCGCAATTAGGAGGAAGATACCAGCTCCAAATCCTTCCATCAAGGAATACATTAAGAAATGGACCAAAATGGAGTAGATTCTCTTCATGAAGTTTTTTTGTAAACTGCAGGAAGCTTACAGTTTTGATTATTTGGTTGGCAGGTTTTGTTGAAACAAAGGTGGTAGAGGTTTGGGTTGTCATGCAGGGCACTCACTTGGAATGGGTGTGAGGAGAAGGGTAAATATGTCTAATTCCTCAGCAACTGGGGGGATGGCCTCTGCTTTTCCACAGTGGGGCAGCAAGGACATACTCTACTCCTCTACCCTCAATATGCACCCTGAGGAAAAACCATTGGCTTTGTTTGTCCTTAGAGATAAGCCTACACCTTGTTTTCACTATGTGATCTTTGATTAGTTGGATTTATTCATAAAGGATTGGGGGAAGTCCTAAAATGGTGCTGAAATGTTCCAGATCAGGCCTGTGAACAAGGCGAAAAAATGTAAAGAAACACCAAAAGATAGATCCAAGACTGAATTAAGGTGGTTGGGGGCCCTGCTGCAGTTCCCAAAATAGGGGCCCCTTCCATCAAAAGGAACACATGAGCAAAGTACTGTGGTATCTTACAGAGTAACGTATTCATGTGATAAGCTTTTGTGGACGGCAAAAAGACTCAGAGTATGTAGAGCTTGATAACTCACAGCGAACAAAATCCGTTTGCAAAACAAACAAAAATGAACTATTTGAGGAGGTACAGTTTCGTTCATTATTGGTTTTGTTCACTTGCTGCCTTGGGCTAGTCAAAACTCCCAGCCTAACCTTGGCTGTTGTGAAGATATAGAAGGAGGTGGAAAATGGGTGAAAACAAAGAACTACTTTTTGTATTAAAGGCACCAAATTATGGGGCCAATTCAGCATCACGCTTTTCTGATGGTTCAGTCAGCACAAGCATTTCTGCTTGCCAGATGGAACTATCTCTTCTCTCTTCCCCCTTCCCTCATATGTTGCTATGGCCCTCCAGAGCAAATATGGGAGAGGAACGGGGGTAGGGCACATGGGGGAAGGAGAAGGGATCCATTCGCACACACTTACTTGCATAAAATAACCCAGAGAGATCTCAAACCAACCACAGGAAAGATGAATCCTAAACAAGTAAATAAAGGACAAACTACAGCGATTCCAAGAACTACAAAATGAGGCATAAAGGAGAAGAAAACTTCAGTTCTTTAGGACCCCCCCCCCTGCCGATTTCTAGAGGCTGGTGTTTTCAGCCAGTGAGTAAAAGCAGAGCTATGATTGACCAGTGAGTTGTTTGCATAAAAACGCTGAGGTGGGAGCAGCCATGTTGGCACATCTCACAGAAATCGCTTTGAAAGTTACCACACATTTTGCTTTCTAATTTTCCTTCCAGGAGGGCTAGAGACTTGCTTTTCTAAAATAAGTAGTAGAAGAAGCAGCTTAGCATCTGGAGCCCTTACAGGCATGGACTCTGGTTCAGTTGTTCCAATTGCATCATTATAATCTGACCACACACCCCAGGGAGTTTTATTTATCCCCTAGAGACCTATTTTTATAGCCCCAAATATTTAGAAGCAACCATTTGTTGGCAGCCCTCTTATGAAATATGTAAATGCAATGGATTTTTCTTTTCTTTTCGTGAGCACAAGGAATTTAATCATCCCTTAGAATGACTCCAACTAAAGGTGTTTTTCCAGGAATAAATGTGGCTAAGTGTATTGGAAAATGTACTGTTTTGCTAAATCAGTTTAAATGGATTTGGCAGGAAAGGGCCACTTGTCTGAATAACATGTATTTTTTGTTAAGGGTATTCAGTCTCTATTCATTCACAGCCTAATTTTCTTGTTAGCTCCAGGAGGTCTTGAGCACGTTTGCATAATTCTCACTGTGAGCTTGTGTCCAGTTAATTTAAATCACATTAAAACTCATTATTGTTTTCTTCCGGTCTCATTGAAATTATGTTCTAAGGTTTTAGCTTTTAAACTGTGACAATGCAACTCCAATCCGTTAGCCTTTCAGCTGGCTTCCTACTCAACATTACAGCCTGCAGAGAGTTGAAAGCGTCACCTAGTCACTTCATTTAGTGGGAAATGAGATCGCTGCTTTCTAATGATGATTTCATTTGCATTGCAAAACTTTGCCTCCATTTTAATCTACAGCTTTGGAAAGAAGACTTGGAACACCCCCCCCCCGTGATTTTTTTATTATAAAAAACCCCTACATATGGGTGTCTCTATCAAAACCAGTATAGCACAACTTAGCATATTCCCCACTCTGTTGATTATAACAAAATGGACTATATAACAACTGGACAACCTGAGCACCAGGACCAGGGGGCCCAGAATGCTCCAGCCCCCACAAAATTCCCCCTGAGGGGGCTGGGCACCCACAAATTTTGGTGGCAGGCACCCAAAGGGAATGTTCATCAGTAGGCAACAAATGCTAAATATTAGGCCCATAAAGGTGCTCTTCAGAATGTATCATTTCCTCCTTGCATTATAAGATTTGTGATATTTTATATTATCTATATCTATCATTTATCTGTCTATCATCTATCATCTGCCCTGTGGCTTGTGCAAAAGGCAGTATAAAAATAATCTAAACAAACAAACAAACACAATTACAAAATGTGAGGAAGCCCCCAGAGACCTTGTTTCCAAGGAACCTGAATCCAGGTGAGCACAATAACCCATCTACTCGGAGACTGTGGACACACATAACACTATTTTTCAGTTGGCAGATGTTGAGACTGAAGAATGACTTGCCCAAGCAAACATATGGATCCAAGTCAGATCAATCAATTCAAACAGGGGGAGATACACAGTAGTACCCAGATGGCGAGAAAGGCAGAGGGATGGAACACCAGAGAGAGACAAGAGGGCGAGAGAGACAAAATGTATACAGGCAAACCACCTACACAGTTAGACAGGGCAAAGAAGGAACTCACAAAAACCAGCACTAGTCCCAGATACTCCACCAGCTATCAGTGGTTACAACCTGCTGCTGCTATGCTATCAAGTGGCATGGCTTAGCCAGGGAGAAGGATGCAAGAGTTAAGGACCAGTAGGTGGCTGGTTACATGAGGGCTGCCTCACACTCCCTCTTGCCTTAATTTCACTTATTGAGCCGGTTGTAATGAAGTCGATGCAGAAGACCATGACCAATCATAGTGTTCCTGGACAGCTGCATCACATCCCAGGCTGAGCTAAGTGGTCCAGGATGCTGCCTGTCCTCCTCCTTTTCTTCCTGTCACATCCATGCCACACACAGATGTGCCCATGCCACAGTGGGATGGAGGCTGGGAATAGGTAACTTAGTCAACTCCTGTTTGCTGTTGTTTGGATGGGAAAAGCAGCTGCTTTAAACCTTGTACACATTGCCTGGATGTGCTAGATGACTTAATGAAATGGCCAGGACACATGAAATACAGCCATACACAAAATAAATAGATTTATTTGAATGGTAATTGAGCAGCGGAGAGGAGGCCAGAGGCAGTAACAAATGGCTCTCCTCCTCCATTGAGAGCCCTTGCTCTTGTCTGGCTGTTAAGTCTAGACATACCATAACTGACTCTATGGACACCCATGATCTAACAGTTTGAGATGGATAAGTAGATAACAGGGAGTTTAGATTTTGTAGCATCCAATTGTAACAACATATTTGCATTTGCAGTCTCTTATTCAGATAAGGATTACAGATGGAATGAGATCTGATAGGTCAGTTGAGTAACGCCTCAGATGGCAACTACTTTTTGGTCCTTGGGGGCTCTTGAACTCTGGTTTCGGTTAGTCATGTCTCAGATAAATATGCCTCCATCACCATCTGATGTGCCGCTGTAGCTTAAGTGCTGGCTGAGTAATCAGTGCCTGCAACTGCTGCCATGCTATATCACACTACTTCCAGACTAGTGACACGTTTCTAAGATTTCCACTATAACCAGTATTGCTTCAGCATGCCGGTTTGCCCCTGAACAGTAACGTTAATTCAGGGCCGCTGTCCTACACAAGCAAAACCATGTCATTAATTTTTGTGCCCATTTTTACTTCAGCTCTAGAGAAAGGCTTGTAATAGCCTCTTAGTATCATCCTTCCTCCTGGGCTCCATTGCCGACATATGTCATTGTAGGAGCTTGGTGCATCTAGTACAGATTGTCTACTACAGTGTTAATTGCAGTTCTCTTACTGTATCTGCCTTATACTGAAAACAAGGGTAGTGTATACTTTGCATGGGAAGTAGCGTTCAAAATGAGGAGGAAAATGCATCTCTGATTAACAGATTATGTTGTTGTTCTTATTATGGTATATTTATCTATACCCCTCCTCAGGGACTCAGGGCAGTTTAGAGATAAAAATAAGAACTACTAAAAACATAGAAAAAATACCAACCATTAAAAACAATTAAACAATTGGTAGAATTAAAAGCCTATAGATATATAAAATCTATTAAAACCACACAAACAATTACAATAAAAAAGTAGAAAGCAAGCCCAATTTCAGTTTGGGGGATTAGAGTGAGTGATAATCTGAATTTGTCACTCCAGACTGGTATTCCATGGCAGAGGGGGGCAGAAATCTGAATGTGAAGAGCCGTATTACATGAGAATTATACATAACATTAGAACAGCTGCGTACAATTGTTTCCATCCCATTTTATGTATAATAGCTATCTCCCCCACTCACAAAGGAAGCAAATACTTATTTCCCTCTAATACAGTTGTTATCCCTTGGGGATATAAAAAGAGATTGGATGTTTGGGAAAGGGATGATCACCCCTTATATCATCTTTTGACAATATATTAAAAAGGAAGCAAAAAAAGAGCACAAACTTCTTCATCATGTACAAGCAACAAATCCTCCCCATTAGCAGAGCCCTGGAAAAAAGGAGAGGACTAAACGGTTTGTCGCTGGAGGTGCTTGAAATTCTATGCACAATGTTTTCCCCTCTGTGCTTCCCTGATTGTATCATTTTAGCAAACAAATGGCTTGTGTTGTATGTTTTACAAGAAATGATGGTCTGATCTCAGAGGAGCTCAAACAGTCCTTGAATTTATACTTGCTTTAACTGTGAGGTGAGGTGAGACTCACTATGGAAAACAACACTTTCGGGATGTCTTCACTCGCTCTCACTAATTAGTATTTGCAGGGGGGCAAGTGTGAATGAAGAGAACCTTGGAATAGATTGCTGTCTTAAAAAACAAATAGTGACTGAGTATTCTGCCCCAGGTCAAAGCATGTGGAAGAAACATCCTCTGAACTCCTTTCAGTTAGTAAAGAGGCTTGATGCAGGGATGGAGAACCTCCCATCCCACTCTGTCATGGGTATGTCCTCAGTGCAATGAACTCCTGCAGCTCACAGAATGAGCTTATTCCCTTGAGGCTTGATTGCAGAAAGCTGAAAGGCGGATGAGGCCTTCAGGGACATGTCCCTGCAAATGTAGCACATGTTACCTGCTGTCTAGATAGCTTGGAAGTCAGAGCTGGTAAGAAGTCAGTAGCCATTTCCCCAATGGCATGGAGAAATGAAGCCTGGGAGGGAGGGATTGAGCCTGGGAGCTTTTAATTAAGTTCTACCACTGAGCTACGGTAGATTCTACTCTATAGAATCTTAGCAAGAAAAATTTGCTACCACTCCCTGTAGTTTTGAGTCTCGTACAAAGGGAGTTGGTGAGGGACGTGAGACCCAGAAACATGTGGAGGGGAAGTTCAAGTGAAAGAAGCTCATGACATATTTGGTAATATGGCACAATAGGAACTCACTTGGAGCAAAAGACAGAAATAAACCCCCCAGGGCCACTAACCTCTTTGGAAATACATTTTGTGTATATGGAAGACAACATAGGACATTCATCTTGATTAATTGGGAAAATGGATTGTGCTCAGAACAGAGTGGGAATGCACAAGTCAGAGGAATTAATGTGCAACTTGTCCATAGAATTTTAATATTGTTGAGTTGGAAGGGACCATGAGGGTAATTTAGTCCAACTTCCTGCAATGCAGGAATCTTTTGTCCAATGTGGGGCTCAAACCCATGACCCTGAGATTAAACGTCTCATGCTCTGCTGACTGAGCTATCTGACTTTAATCTAACTGTTGTCTCGCTTGTCTTTTTCTGTTCCAGTATTGTGAATTCAACCTGATCAAGACATCTGCATTTCCCTGTCATTAAAGTTAATTGGCACACATTTGAATGGAAGTAGTGGGTTCCTCCCAGTACCTTGCTATAAAACGTAAATAAAATAAAAAAGCAATAGGATTCAGTGAGTCACAAGAGGGGGATCTTGTCCTTTGCTTCTTTGTCAGCTGATAAAGCTAGTTTCTGGATTCATTTTATGCACTCCAAATAAAACACTTCTCTGCCATTCAGATGCTGAAGTAAATAACGTAGCAACTTTTGACCTCCAAGATGAAAACTCATTTTGTCCTAATGTGAGCACCTCATTTCTGAAAGAAGCGAGTGAGGCTTGAACAATCCGACTTTTCAAGTGTCATTCCATGTCTTGCTGCTTATTTACAGAAGTGGTTTTAGCTTTTACTGGCAAAAAGAAAGTGAAGGCAAAAAATGGAGCGAGTGAGAAAAAAGCACCCTAAAACAATAAACGAATTGCAGAGGATGCTTTTTTGGGGTACTTCTGGGGAAGCCTGAATGGGATAGCTTGTGTGCATTGAACATTTAATTGATGGCTTCAAATTACTTGCACTGGAAAATACACAAACCAGCTCTATAAACTGATGCAATAACATTTTCCCCCATATAAAAACGATCTCTCTTTGTTTTCGTTTTTCAATCTCAATGTAGTTCAGGCCCATGATCATGTATTCTCGGTGAGGGGGAAATCTAGATACTGAAATTCAGGAGCAAAACAAACACACAAAGGTCAATAGTCCATCTAATGCCATGCAGTCTATTCTGAATGCCTTGAAACAGGTAGGGCTACAGTTCTAACTAAATAAATACATCATACAAAAAAGTAATACTTTGCATTAGCTCCAGGAAAAAGCACAACTGTAAGAAGACTATACTGCATCTGACTGGAGACTCTGGAATGTCCTCCCCTATGAAATGAGGTTGCTTTTTGCCTCATGGCATTCCAAGAAAGTTCTAAGACCCATTCAGAAGGTGTATCTGATAGCTTATCTTCTCATCTGCTGTGTTGAGGCTTGGGTTATTTTAACTGTTTTTTATATGCACTTTGAAAACATATTGCTTTTATTTTGTTAGTTTTGTGTTGCATTATGTGATTTTTCTGTTTGACTTTATGAAGGGTCTTGAGTCTTAAAAAGATGGAATAAATATGCTTGGCGTAAACGTGCTTGGAATAAATAAACAGATAAATGAGTGTTAATTGTTCAATATCCCTTGTTGTCGTTATACCAAGCTGTTCAGGGGGCAATTTTATCCTGACAACAGTCCAGTAAGGCATGTTGATTTAAGAGACAGGAATTTGCCCCTGAGCATCCATGGAACTTCATTACCTGACTGGGTATTTGAATCCACATATCTCCAGTTAAGATACCTGTATGGTAGAACTATTTGAGTTTGTGGGTGCTAGACTACTGTGATTGCTGAACTGAGCAAGTGCCAGAATTTAATCAATGCTTGAAGTATTAAAACTGGGAAATAGCCAGATCCATGTGTATTAGATTCATGTGTGTTGAGCCAGATCCGTGTGTGTGCTGGGTTGTGTGTTAGACAATGCTAATCCTCTGGAATCAGCGTGTGTTAAGGGCTAATTAAGTAGGTCTGGCCTCCTGTGTCAGGTGATAGCCAGGGGATGGGACATTAAGAATAACATCAAAGGGAACTCCATGTGAAACAGCAAAGGAGTGATGCTCCTTTCACTCTACAGATAACGCCAAAGATTAGAGAATTTGGGGGAGGGGGGTTATGTGGCAGAGAAGCAGAGAGCAGGAGTAGAGCCATGGCTGATGTCTGAATCAAAGGCTGTGGTCTATGGAGGAGGCAAGACCCTCTTGGAGTTGCTGGGAACCCCTTCAGCTCAGGTTGTATATATGAGTAAATAAACCATACATCACAAGGACACCACACCACTGTGCCTCATTTCCAAAAGAAAACACGTATCCTAGGTAAGTGCACTTGGAATGCTTGGAATCTCGCATAGCTTGGATAATGGGCTGGCATGTAACACTGTCCTCATACAGAGAAAACAGAGTTCCCAGTTACCTCCCCTATGAAATGCACTGTCAAGGAGCTGTCAGGTGAGTGCAGGTCATCCACAGGGCAGCAAAGAACATGAGGCATGAAATGCAATTAGCTTTTGTTCACAGAAAGTAACAACACTGTAGAGTTCCATTGCTGAAACAGACCACTGGCCCTGCTTACCCCCTCTAGCCTCCCACTCTGGATCCCTTCCAAGCAGAGGGAGACTGTGATGAGGGGGTGGGCTCCTCCTCTGAGTCTGCCTTGCCCATTGCACAGCAACGTGCAGGACTCTCGAGTGGGACATCAGGTGAGGAGGAGAGCCAGCAGGACTGGGACTGTCCAGCTGCTAGGTAGCCGGGGCAATCTCGGAGTCCTCTATGTCCGAGTCTGTGCCAACACTGAGACACTCAGCCTTCAGCCCTGTCCTGGAAGAGCCTCCTCCTTCTGACCCCACTTGATTGCTTAAGCTTCCTGCTTCAAGCACCTCCCGGCTTGGCCTTTCCCCAGACTGCTCTCCAGTGTCCCACCACCATGATCTAAGTTGTTTTCTGTGTCATCCCTGGGGGCCTCTAGGGCAGGCAGCCTCAACCACTCTTCCTCATACAGTCAGTCCCTGACATCCACTCACCTTCTTGGTGATATTTTGCACCACTTTGTTAGCATGGATTTTAGGGAGAAGGAGGAATCCATCCTCATTGTTGAGGCAACTGACTGATGTGACACCTATCATGCCATGCAATGCAAACTGGAGCAGAATGTGGATAGGAGTAAACTAGTCATGTATAATTATATGCAGCTGGAGCTGGAAGGAGGTGGCAATCTTGTTTGGCTATACCGGTGGGCAATGCAAATGTTGGCATGCTATCACAAGGGCCACTCATTACATGCTTGTCATGCAATTTTGTTTATAACCCCTCCTGCTAATCTATCTGTACCCTATTTGGAATTATTTGGATGAAAATAAACACACTGACTGATGAAACTGCCATACACCATGGCCCTGGCTTTGATTTTGTCAACTGCCCGACACACATAAAACATCTGGACAAACAATACAAATGATTTTATAATACGGTGCACACTGCCTGCACAGTTAGCTGGGGGACTATGTGATGTGGTGCTAAATGGGGCATAGTACAATGCTCCTTGCAAGAAAGTAATGTGTGATCAAAATTGATTAGCCGGAAACTGTGGATATTAAAAGAGATTGTTGCACCCAGTCACTGGTAGCCCAAAAATATTTCTGTGGACATGTTTATGCTGAAAATGGGAATACTAAAAGTATGGAAAAGAAAGAAAGAAAAAACAAGAGAGATGAAATACAGTGGTACCTCAGGTTACAGATGCTTCAGGTTACAGACGCTTCAGGTTACAGACTCTGCAAACCCAGTAATAGTACCTCGGGTTAAGAACTTTGCTTCAGGATGAGAACAGAAATTGTGCTCCGGTGGCGCGGCGGCAGCGGGAGGCCCCATTAGCTAAAGTGGTGCTTCAGGTTAAGAAACAGTTTCAGTTTAAGAATGGACCTCCAGGACGAATTAAGTTCTTAACCTGAGGTACCACTGTACATTTTAAAAAATGTTATTTTTAATGACCTTAGAAGTCAGCTCACCTGTGTCACTTGTTTTGTTCATGATGTGAGCTTTTTGTCTTCACTATTTCTTCTGCAAAACTAGGCTTCCGATTTCTTCCTTGGGGCAGAGGTCATCCTTGTGCCATGTGTCTGCGCCGTCTGAAGAGCACCGTGATGCCTCAGGATGTAACTGCAAGTGTACAAACTTGCAAACATTAAGATCTAAAATACAGTTTACTTTTGGTGTGGTGGGTTCTTCTTCACTGGAAAAGCAGAAGGTGGAGGTGTATCTGTCAGGGATCTTCCTTCACTGCAGATCTTGCATCAAGGAAGAGGGGTGAAGAAAATGACCTCCAAGGTCCTTTGGAGTAGCATTATGAAATCCTAGTCAATATTTTGTGAGATGCCTACAATTTATTTAGATTTTATATCCAGAACCAGAGCATTTGCCCTTCAGAAGTCTATCAGCATCTAAAATTGGTGGAAATGAGGGCGTGCAGAGTGGTAAGATGCATCATCACTGAAACCATCTATTAGGCAGGAATGGTATATGACAACCTTCTTTTCCTGCTAAATTGTGTGGCTTTCTGAGGCACATAGCTCATTCAGTATAGACAGTGGGGACCATAGAGCAGGGACCATGTTGAATAACCTGAAAGCAGTAAGGCTTGAAGAAGGATAGGTGGGTGCAGAATTACTTGGTATATCCTGTGGTCTCTGCTCCTATGCTGAGTAACATGGAAGCATTAATGCTAGGAGAGAGAGAGAGCTATACGCATTCTCTCATCCAATGGAGCATACTTGTGATCATCATTTTCTTTGCCAAACTTTCTTTGTGCCAAAATATATGCCTCCCCCTCTTTCTTTTTTTTTAGTTGTGAACAAAACAAAATCAAATCACACTCTAATACCTCCTTCAGCATTAAAGTGCCATTAGCTACTTCCCTTGGCAAATTTTTCTGGGTTGTTTTCCTCTCCAAATTTCCTGACTGATGTGAAGGCTCATGAAGTGCCATATTAAGATGTTTCATCATGCATTCAAATATGTGTACCTAATCTGACCTATACAACTTGAAATGCTACATCTTTCGTATAAGGCATCAAGCAGTAAAATCAACACAGCGGGAGACCTGGAGATAGAAATACATTAAGAAATAGTTTTGTGCGCACGCAGAGCTTCAAAAACCATATGGAATATTCCATAAAAAGTAATTCTGCATGTCCTGATAAAAGGTGTGTCTGCCTTCTTGACAAAAAAAACCCCTAAAAAAGACTGCCCTGTTTGAAGAGCTGATGATGGATCTTTAGAATCCTGATTGCTTTCCTGTGCCTGAAAACATGTCCCACTTCAACATTGCAGCTGTTCCTTTGCCTGGAATAATGGGGAGCAGGCTATTAATAATAATACTTAGTGATATTCATCACTACCATGTTCTACAAAGTAATAAAAGTTTTAAAGGGGCATCCTGGGCCCCAAACATTTAACCCATTAATCTTCTGCTGCTGAGAGGACTGTATGCACCCAACTGGTGACCACAGACAAAGAGGGGCTCTGGCCCCAAATTCCAATGGTGGTAGAGACAACAAAGAGCTCAGAGGAAGAGAAGTGGCAAGACTAGCAAGAGATGAATGCACTAACCAAATAGCATATCCTACAAAAAATAAAAATCAATTTGCTCCAGGCTTTATTTTAGGTCTGCTTCACCCCATGCAACTCTATCGTTTGATCTGAAGATGACTGAACTTAATCTGAGTTGGACAAAGCAGAAGAAGGAAGCCAGGAAGCATGTCATGTTCAGGAAATATCATAGCTGGCGCTCAACTTCAAAGGTAAACACATGTGAAACAGGAAATGGTGAGAATCAGGTTTTGATAAGAATCTTTGAAGATATTTTGGAATTTTGTGAATTATTGGCAATTTAGGTCACATCCACACCATACACTTAACACATTGGTACACTGCTACACTATGCTTATGGCTTCCACCAAAGAATCACAGGGACTGCTGTTTATTATGGGTGCTGGGTGTTATTAGGAGACCCCTTTTCCCCTCACAGAACTGCAATTCCCAGAGTTCTCAGAAAGAGGGATTAATTGTTAAATCACTCTGGAATTTAGATCTCTGTGAGGGGAATAGGGTTCTCCTAATGGTTCTTAGCTCCCATAACACAGTTCCTAGGAGTCTTCAGAGCTGTAAATGTGGTATAATATGGCTGTAAATGTGGCATAATAGTGCTAAATAGGTGTAGTGTGGATGTGGCCCAGATTAGAGAAGATGTCTAACAGTCTTGAGGTGAGTATGAATATCCAAGGAGAAGCTGTCTCCTCTGCTCAAATACCTGAATTGTGTTAGCTTGGTAGAAATTTCTCCCTCTCTAAACTTGCTAGCTGAGTTGCACAGAGTTAGATTTTCACTGTTGGGTTCATTTCTGTTTTATTAGATTTATCTCAACTAGTTCTATTTCTTTTATTGAAAAGTATTGTTATGACATACATCTATCTCCACATTATCTATTATTATTATTCCATTTGCATAACCATTATTCTTCAGAATTTATTGTCACCATAGATATGCAATTTTCATTTTTCAGTGTATTGTATTCTAGTTCCTTATGTTAATTGGAAACATTTGTTAAAATCTATTCCTGGCCTATTACCTAAACTATGATCTTTTTAAAAAATAATAATAAAAAAGAAAAGAGAGGAGGTGGTAAAAGGCATCTTTCTCACCTAAGAGAAGTCAAAATTTATCAGAAGGTATTTTAATTGTAACTGCCATCCTCCCTCCAGAACCACACTAGATCCAAGATGTTGTGGAGAAAAATAATAATAATAATAATAATAATAATAATAATAATAATGACCAGGTTGCAAACATAGTCCATATACAACAAAAAGAAGGAAGGTATGCTCTGTTGCCATAGCTATGGCGGAGCCCCCATTTCTTCAACAGAAATATGGTGAATTGATGCTACAAATTTCTCTACCCATGAATAGGATAGGGAATTTCTCCATTTGCTCACAGCTCTATATGAAATGTTGGGCTCTCAAGTGCACACTCCTCTGCCAACTGGCTGCACAAGCTTGGACCCTCTAGCTCCAATGATCCTGAGGGTTGGGAGGTGATTCAACCTTCCCTTCCGACTTAACTGGAGGTTCCTCTGCTGCAGTTTCTATACTGGAGGTTGTGGCTGCGTCTGCTTCCCTGGATATCCTGACTTCAGGAGATCTGGGTCCTGAGAGGATGAGTCCACCTGCTCAGTATGACAGGATTCCGTATTAACCAGTTCCTTCCCATTCCTTTGTCTTCCAAGCAAACATAGACTTACAGGCATCTGATAACATTTGCTGCTATGTCTTTTAGATTTCAGGAGTGCTGCTTTTCATATTGAAAGAGACTGCAGCTTATTTATAGAGCTGTAATGAAACATCAATATTTCAAGGACTATTGCCAAGCGTTTAGAATGAGTTCCAAATGTTCCACCAAGGAAGCAACAAGATGATCGGAAGAGTTTTAAAGTGTTTAAGTGGCCAGGTTTGGTGCTGGTCACCCAGCTCACACTTCCTAGGATGATATGCAAACTGAAACAGAACAATCCTTTGAACTCTACAATTCTTGCACCAAAAAGTAGTGCAAAAATGTATACATTAAGGGAAACTATGCATATATTGGTGAAAATAACATACAGAAATGTATTATATTATGATTTTTTTAAAAAATGTGCATATTAGGCAAAAAATAAATAAATGAGTATTTTAGGGAAGAACACTAAAATACTGACAAATTTTCAGTATTGAGATAAACCTAAAATTGACAGATGCATCGATCCATATTAGGTGGGAATCCCATTTGAGTAACCTGATCAGTTCTGTTCCTTTCTCAAATTTGATATGCCAAAAGACCAAAATCTTTCAACTCTTGACCAAAAAACCACATTCACAGTACTTGTGAACATTCTTGTTGTAGTCTCTGAAAGGCTTCTTCCGTTGTTCTTCCTGCCTATACAGCTACTATCAGGTGAAAGCAAAGGCCCTGATCCCTCTATCATGCTTTCATTGCTAACTTCATTGCCTTCCTTACGTTGGGAAGGGAACTTCTGCACTGGAGACCTTCTGTTCTCAGGTAGAGTCCCCACCCAATTTAGAACCCTGATCCTCCAGGATTCTAGATCATAGGGAGACCCCACATGAGTAAAGAAAGCTTCAGTTATACCCTACAATCAGAAGGTAAGACATTGTTAGTGGTACTGCCACTGAAGGCTGCCTGGTTGGCACCGACCCATTACAGGGCCTTTAAAACATTCCCCACCCTTCAAAACATTCCCCCAAGGAGCTTCCTACTGGCAAGTATAAGCACATTCATAGACTCACAGGAAGAAAAAGCCACTGGAAGTATGTGGAACAGAGAAATAGCAGGATGATAAAAGTGATACACATGTGTAATGATTTTGCCCTCTAAATGGGCTCCTCCCTATGCAACTTTTCTCCCCCCCCCCAAAAAAAAACAACCCATAAAGGGGAACAGAACTAGATTTGCATTTATAGATTCATACTTAGGCTCTTAGATTAAACTGCAAAAATCTCAGATGCCCTGCAGTGAAGCTGGGGTGACCATCATAATGAAATCCTGTTCCAGTTTGGCTCTTCTGAAGCAAAACATTTATCAGGGCTAACAGGAGCAAACAGCATCCAATCAAAACAGAAAGCAGCAACGTAACTTCTTGCCAAGGAATTGTTATCACAAATTTCAATTTGATAAGACAAGAAGCAACAGGGCTTTTTCTGTTTGAGAAGAAATCGCCGACACACTGCTAATTACCATCAGTGCAAACAGAGCAGCTCCACGGGAAACATTTTGGAGCCCAACGACAACCGCAAAGGGAAATGCAAGAAAAAAATTCACAGGCAAGCAACATCCAGGTGGAAAAAAATTGGAAACAGTGGAAATGAAATACAGTGTTCCCATAGACACAGAGGAGGGTAGAATTCCAACTTAATGCCTCAGCAAATAATGGAACACCACCAAATGCTCCAACACAGAGCCACAGCCCCGCTAGAACTTGATTCACAACTGTTTGCTACATACCACTGTTTGCTTCAGCTGTATCCCAGTTGCGAGAGGTGTATGTTTATGTACAAAGAAACCTCTGCCTTTTGCATGGCTGGAATGTACGAAGGTAAGTTGTCACATTCATTGCTTTGCCCACTTTTTCATCTGGACCCACCCACCACTGGTACGTGCCCCTGCCCAAAATTTGTCCAGGAGGGAGTATAGCCCTGGGAAGGAGAGATCCCCCTCCACTGGTCCAAACTGATCAAAGAACATTCTATCTAAATTTGAATTTTGCCATGTTCAACTTAAGAAAGCCAGGGTTTTCTTTTCCTTTCGGCAAGTTTATTACAAACAAAGGATTGCCACAACCCAGAATGACCTCTCAAGTTTGCCAAAGAGTAATCTGCAGAAATTGGCTGAGCCACCTAGGAATTTAAAAGAAATTAAATGAAATAGGGGTTTAAAACATAGATAATTGCCTTGGAGTTGTTTTGAAGGGGGGGTGGAATGGACTCTTAAGTGAGCTTGTGGAAAATCTAATTCATATTAGAGAGCCAATCACCATTCTCTATGCACAGTGCTGGTACATGCTGATGTATTAAAAGAACCACAGTGCAGCCTGCATTTAACACACTCTATAATTGAGTCTTTATTCATTTCTTTGTAGGATTACTTATAATTGGAACAGGGCTCTCGGTCATTTGGTTGTGGCCCGCTTCGGGAGAGAACATGCATCCAATTGAATTAAGGCAAATGTGCAGCAGGGAGGGAATTAAACCACAGGAATGTAACAGAAAATGAAGAGAGCATTATCTGAATTTGGGAGATGAACCTTCTTTTGCTGTAGGTCAGACCCATACTGAATAGAAATATATATATATATTTGATAGTGATAGATAGCTGGTCGCAGTGATCCAAAAACTGCAAAGAAAGAACAGAATGCATGGCTGAAGGGAGTCTTCTAAAGAACTAATAAGACCAAAGAGTGGTTAAATAGGGAATGAATAGGGGACAAGTATGAAACCATCTTTAGGGTGTCTTCAATTTGCCCAATCTCAAAAGCCCTGTACAGGCATTCTAAATTTGTGTGACCTTGCAAGGTGGGGGGATAGCTATGGGGAAGGATGAGAGTGCTTTGCTTTGCCCCTCTTGCCATTCTGGTCACTGTCCATGAGTTGAAGGGTGACGTTCTGAAGTGGGAAGATTACTACAATCCTGGGTGCTTTAGAACCCAGGTTTGAAAGTGCTTGGAGAGCCTCCATGAATACAAAAGACTGATTTCTTTCAGATGGTCCTTCTCCAACTAATTGGAAGTGGGTGGATTTGGAACTGGCCTACTTTCCCTTCCACACATATTAACTAAATTCAGATTTAGAAGACTGGAAGGGGATTTATGTCTCTTTGTAGATTATCTAACATGTTATAGTCATCTGTGTGTAGGTTTCCTGCAAGTTTCCATGCAGAAGCAACCCTGGGAAAGCAGCAGGAACCAAACATCCCGAGGCAATGTGCACCCTGCACCAAGTCTTAGCAAGATCACTCAGATAAGATGCCTTTTTTCACAATCCCAGATAAATCATTCACTGATTATTTGCTGCTTTTTATTTTATTTTATAGCCGTTGGTTATGAATTCCAGCTTTATTTTGATCTCAGAAAATATCATCAGCAGATCATTGCAAGCTAAGTCAAACCTTGTTATGTTATTTTTTTACAGTGCGATCCTTGACATGTCCACCAGAACATTAAGTTTAATGGGACTGACTCAGAGATTTAGGATTTTAGCCCTTTAGTGCAATCACATGCATGTTGAAACAGAAGTGTTCCATGAGGCTCATTCCCTAGGCAATATGTTTTAAGATTTCAGCATTAGCTTCCAAACATGCAGTGACCAACTTGAACCAATGGCTCCAAGTTGCAGGAAAGGAGATTCCAACTAAACATTCGGAAAAACTTTCTGACAGAGCTGTTCACCAGTGGAACAGACTCCCACGAGAGGTGGTGGGCTCTCCTTCCTTGGATGTTTTTAAACAGTGGTTGGATGGCCATCTGTCATGGATGCTTTAGCTGAGATTCCAGCATTGCAGGGGGCTGGACTAGATGACCCTTGGGGTCCCTTCCAGCTCTCAGATTTGATGATTCTATGGCATAAACAGATGGTATTTCGTCACCTTTCTGCAGCTTGTTACTTAAAAGTAAAAACAAAAATTACTTTCACACGCTTTTATCCATCGGACAGCCAATGGTTTATGCCACTTTGTAACACATCTAAAGAAGTTCTTCCTCTTCCATTCAGCAGCACAAGTATTTAAATAAATTACACAGCAAACAGTAGCATGAGTTTTGTGCGTGTAATTGGGATTTGGATTACAGGCCAAGTAATTAGCTGGCCCTCAACTCCACATTGGTTAAATAAGAAAGTGTTTCTTGTATGTTTCTAGTGGCATAATGCATTAAGCTAAAAATTATAAATCATGTGTTCTATTGTCGCAAGCTGAACATTTCTCATCTAGTCAGCAGATGGAGTTCATCACCATTTGGATAAATTAAGCTGAAGATGACAAGGAGCTTTTTTGCTGATTTTTCTTGGAGCATTGATAATGGATTGGAACAAGAGATGCTGCAGCAGTGAATTATCAAATTTAGGAAAGGTATAGGTATTGAGACAGTCAATCAATGCTGAAGGATAGTTAAGTAGGTTCAGTGGGGGTTTGTTTGTTTTTTTGCCGGGAGTTCTCAAGGGTACACAGTACCAGACCGTTTTCTTCTTAGAAGAAAAGCACTGAGTAGGATGAAGCGCTGGAGAGACTGTTGTATGCCACTGCCTCTTGTACACTGACCAAAAAAGAATAGTCTGACTACATGCATATCCTATGAGGATTTACTTAATCATAAGTGGGAGAAATTTGGTGTAGTTTAGGATGGTTTAGCTCCTGCTTTGATATTATAGAGGGGTGATTTTCACCAGCTACTCCCTCATTGCATATCCTTCTACATCATTCTCAGATGCCCCTCCAGCCCCAAGCCCAAGGTTAGGTTTTTCTGTGATTGCAGCCAGGGACTGCAGAGGGAAAGGAAAAGTCAGGAAGCCTTGTTGCATGAATGGGAATGGGAAGAAAGTTAGAATCCAAGCCCATATGCTTAGTCTACTTTATACTTCTCTGATACAAAATTAGTAAAGACCAATTGTTATATTGCTGTTTATTCTTTTATTTGCTTAGTTGTATAGCTCTCCAAAGATCCAAAGTGGCATGGGGAATCTGTGGCCCTCTTGATGTTCCTAGATTACAATTCCCATCACCCTTGACCATTCTTTATGCTGGTTGCAGCTGATGGGAGTAGGAGTTGGACTCCAACAACTACTGGAGAGGGCTACATGTTCCCCATCCCCAGTATAAAAAGACAGGGTATGACAGCACAAGCTCAAAAGAAAAACACTCAAAATCTAGCCAAATGCAAAAACATGACATACTGTAGGCATTTCTTCACCCACTGCCCATGTAATGCTGACTGCCAAACAGGCACGCTACCTTGTGTGACATTAACATATGAGAGTGCTGGAGAGTTAAACCAGTTACCCAATCAGAACCCAGGGGGTTGGAGTCAGAGGGACTACAAAACCAGCTCTGGGAGGGATGAAGGGGGAGTTTGTTGGGAGTTGGGTGGTTGGTTGGAGTGGATAGATGGCACCCTTGTCACCAAGCCTTCTGATAAATCGAGCCTCCTCACAGAGGGCACGTGTTGCGGTGAGATCATCAGGACTGACGTCACTGTGTGGGTGGGAGCGATTGGATAGCCACAACAACCCGATTGGTGGTCCCTTGGTTGCTGGGCAGATCTGGCAATGGGGAATTTTGTGTATTAACCGAGAGACCTTTATATACCACTGCACGCTGAGTAGAGCTTCCTCTTTTCACGTTGTGCACCGGATGACCTGCCCACCCTCCCTATGACCTTGCTATGCCATTGTTGGTTGTCTGCTGTTGGGGCAGGGGCCCGGTAGGAATTTTCCCATTTGACTGATTGGCTAATGCCACTTGGGGTTCACCTGCTGCGTAGCAAATTGTCACAACTTTGTAAGGTTTGGCAGTTAGGCATTGGTTCAAAGTGGTCTGGAGGGGGGGTTGGAACACCTGTCCCCTCCAATACACAAAGGCATTCCGTTAAAGGAATCCAGGGTTTTGCCATGCTTTTGTCGACCCCTTTTTTGGGGGTAGGGCCACGCAAGAGTCCCTGGGAGCATTTGGGCTGAGCTTCAGTCTGATCCTGGATGATTGCTCCCCCCACAATGTTTACCTGTACTGACGATATGGTGGGGCCCAGTCATCAGTGCTGCCCTGCTGAGGTCAGGTGCAGCTAGTCGGGAACCAATGCCTAAACAAACCACTCACTATCTGTAATCAATAAAGTTGTGGCCAAAATTATGCCAATAACCTAAAACTAAATTCAATTGTGCCTTTATTTATTGGGAAGCTCCTGGGTATCTTAACACGCAAAATACTTCCTCAAGGTGCTCAACTTACAGAGAGTCTTTAAAGCTGCATTCACATGGCAGTTTATTCCATTTTCCTGGCATTTCTCTGTTGCCAATTTCCACACTATATTTGAGCTTTCACGTGACGCAAAAGACAATTGGCAAATGGGTGCTTTTTTTATGGAAGCGAATAACACAGAAATGAGCACTATATTCCACTATATTTCTGGAAGCCTCCTTTAACGTCATATGAAAGCTCATTTATAATGCCAAAATTAACAGTTAGATAAATGTCCGGGAAATGGAATAAACTGCTGTATGAAGAAGAAAGCGCAGTTCTACTGCTTTTAATGCTTGCATCAAAAAAGCCCTAAGCAAATGCGCAGGAAAGAGGAATCCTGTGCTAGCCTGGAAAGTACATAGGATATCCCAATTACTGCAAGCGCTCCCTCCAAATATTTCATGATTGAAAGGCCTGAACTTCCCATGGTTGATTCTAAAAGCAGAGGGAGGAAATGGAAAAACAGGTGAATGCAAATATTTGCTATAATTTATTCTGCTCTCACTTTTCTAGGTCTCTGAGTAAATATGCCAGAGAATAATTAAAACTGCTTCCTATAACTGAAGACACAGTGACTGCTAATACAACCAGATTCACATATGTTCAAAAAGAAGAAAGTTAGATGTTACTGCACCGGCAGAAAGCTCATCTTGAGAAGTCCTTCAGTAATACTTCAATCAATAAGGACTCAAAAGAGGAAACAAGCAATTTCTTCCCCTACAACATGCACCAAGTAACAGAGCTGTTTTCTCAGGAAAGCATTTAAAGCTTTCACGGTTCATACAAAAAGCAAGTGGTACTTGGCACACATAGGCTGGTGGCATTTTATCTCCATTTGCTTGTTACCAGTTAGAGGGTTTCCCCCTCTCACTATCTGCATTTCCTTCTCCTACTCATGTTAATGCTTCCTATAGATTTATATATATATTTTTAGTTATTGAGCATTTTCTATGGAAAGGTAGTGTAGAATCAGGAAGGGAGGAAGGTTACCCACTGAAGGCATTAAAATTATTTTGACATCACCCAGGTAAGGACACTCTAGGTATCTACTACCATAGGGGTGAGGAGCTGAATCTGAATGGCAGGCTGAATCCTTACCCAGAGGTGGAGCTAGCTGCTCTGGCACCCGGGGGCGGGGTGGCGAGCATGGGGTGGTGCAGCCCATGGCGCGCATCCCTGGGGAGTGCCGTGGCAAGCAGCAAGCGATGAGCGTCCCTGGGGGTGCTGCAGCAAGGGTCCCCGGGGGTGCCGTGGCGATGTCATTCCCCCCCCCCAGGATGACACCCGGGGAGGACCGCAACCCTCCCTTCCTACGCCACTGTCCTTACCTTCTCCAAGGGCCACTCGACAGTTGGGTGAGACTGCCTACCTGTCAATCAACTGGCACTGCAATGATATCAGGTGTCTTCTGACATCAGGTTTCATTTTTAAATCAAAGCACAGAGGCAAAGGAACAGTGTTTTAGAAGGGCAAACAATCTGCTGATCCTATATGGTATAGGGAAAATGGGTGTGGCCTGACAGAGACAGGCAAAATGGAGACGATTGGCAGGCAAAGTATCAAATATGTCAGTTGCTCCATTTTCTCCCTTAATGAGAACATAGAGGCAACACATTGCAGACATTTGCATGGAAAACACTTTCTGACCATTGTCAAACCAGTGTCTGAGAAGTTCATTTTAAACAGGGATTAGTTCTGGGACTCAGCTACATTGGTAAAGATAAAGCGTTTTATATGTGTTGCAACACTGTGACATCAGATGGCACTGTGGAGTCCCATTTTTCGCCAACGGGATTTCCCTGTATGAAGTTTACAACGTGTTTAACTGAATCGCTTCTTTGATGTATCTAGATCCAGCCCTGTTCCAGCTCAATTCAAAATTCAATCATGTGATCCTTGGCATCCCGCCCCCCCAGTCTTTGGAATGCTACTAGTTGCTCTGATAAAGTATTAAATATACTTAAGATTACTAAGAAAGAATCAAAACATCAAATGTGAAGGAGCACTTCACCAGTGAAAGTAGATACTGTGGTGATAAATGGCACCCCACAAAATGTCACCGTATATGCAAACATAAAACCACCCACACAATACCCTTCAGATTGTCCACAGTTGGGTAATAGGTGATTTTATGTGGGATTCCCACCCTCAACATAAACTTGGGATCCAAATAAAATGGTGGGGAGAATGCAGGCCGTTTGATGCGGACAGCTCGGTGAGCATGACACAAAAAACATGCACATATACGGGAATCATTGAATTCACTTTGAAATGCTGTGTGCGCACAGCCATTGTTTTTGCTGTCTGTGTTTGTGACCTGTATTTTAACTTTTTTAATGATGTTATGCACTGATTTTACTGTACAGTTTGAAGCAGTATATAAATAACAAATAATAATAGTAGTAGTACTTGATTCAGGTAGGTAGCCGTGTTGGTCTGACACAGTAAAAATAAATAAAATAAAATAAATAAAAAATTATTTTTTTGTGTACATGCACGTGAAAGCTTATACCGAGAACAAACTTAGTGGGTCTCCAAGGTGCTACTGGACAATTTTTTAATTTATTTTGAATAGTAGTACTAGTTGGATATGAAAAACACAAACACAAAATCCCTAGCCATTTTTACCACAGGCGGTAAAGGCTCACTTTAATTCTTATGTTGCCTTGAGTCTCATCAGTTCCCACACAAGGGATTCAAAGAAATTTAATGTGCGTAGAATTGACCGTCTGCCTATAGATGCCTCTGGTAAATTGACCATCTCCAGAGGCAGGTGAAAAAATGAAACTGCTAAGAATGCTTCCAGCTTTCTTAGCCTTACTCCTTTTCTGTTGCTGTTGTTGTTGTTGTTGTGCTGCTGCTACTGCCACAGGTATACACAAGGGTACATGCGACAAGTGGTAAAGGCCTGAGGCTGGAACACATGCTAAACATCTCATGGGATACTAATCAGCTTGTGTCATCAAGCTGAATGCAACCACGTATAATGCATGGCCTGCCAGTTACTTGAAAACTTGCCTTTTTGTTTTGCAGGCAGGCAGCAAAAATAAGTTTTTCATGCCTCGAGGCAACCCCTATGGAGCACCATTTGCCTTGTGGCCTGATCCCACATACAGAGTTAGGGTTGGCTAATGCAGTTGAAATCCGTTGAATTAAGCATACCTAGCTCTGCACAAGACTGTCCATAGTTATTTAGTTCTGTTACTCCTGGGCTCAAACTGCACCTTATCATACGCCCCGCTCCCATCAAAGCATGGTGAAACTAGCCACTTTTTATTTCAGAGAAGGAACAAAAGAAGAAATGTTTCGGCCTGAAATATGCTCCCTATCCAGTTGGAGAATTGTGCCAATTTCTTGCTGGAACTTGCTCCCTCGGTGTTATTTCCTCCCCACCTCCTCAAGCTGTGCACATTAAACAACACCTTCAAGGGCACATAGCAGTCAGAGGAGATTGGGGTAGGTGAAGAGCCTTTATCAAAATCAAAGGGATACTGATTGGGGGACCCCTGGCTGCTTCCTGCCCTGCCCCCATCCCTAAATAAAAGTGTTCATTTCAAATGTGCTTTTTAAAAAGTTTGTTTATTGTAACATGCAGTTTGGCGCCTGTTTAGAAGAACGAGTCTTCCTTCCTCACCCTGATGTGTTTCTTTTGCTTAAAGATTTTCCTTCGCAATGCCCCCAACTTTTGGAAATCAGGTTACAAAGAGAGATTAATACTTGGAGATGATCTTTGACTTTGGTTTTAGAGAGCTTAGGAGGAATAAATCTTTGTCATTAATAAAGAAAACAAAAGATTAAAGGTAAGCTGATTAGTGCTCTTGTGCTAGAGATGTACATTTGTTTCCACTAAATTCTTGAAAGAGCACTGTAAAAAAACACACCACAACCACCTCACCCAGGGCTGAAAGATGCTTATATTATGTGAAGATTGTAGTGTTGTTGTCTTTTCCTTAGTAGGGAATGTTGGGTAATTATCTCTGTGGAGAAACAGGAGGGCTATAGAGGTTCAAATCATAATTCTGATAGTGTCATAACCCTGGGCTTTGCTTTTCAAAACACAACTGCATCCAGAATGCACAGGAGCAAAAGAAAATATGCCAACCTCCAATGACATGTGGCTCCTCAAATTACTCTTGGGCTACCCTGTCTACAAATTTAGTACTGATATGGGTCACATCTCCAGGGAAACATATGAACACACTTGATTGGATAACTTATACTGTTCCATTTCCCCCAGAATGACTGCAGCCTTGATGTGAGGATGGTGCCCAATTGCACTGAAGTTAGTGTAGATGGTGGTGGCTCTTACCAACCCCAGACCCAATTTTTATTTTTATTTTTAATTACTGAAGGCATTCTGACATCACACTAAGGATGGAAGAGTAATTCAACTTATTTTGCATTTTAACAAGAAACTACCTAATTCACACTTCTCAAATCAATAAGTAAACCAAAACTCAGCTTCTCCTCCAGAAATTGGGACACAGTTCCACAACCGAACAAAGCATAAAAAAATGCAATATATATGGGGAAATGGCTTGCCAAAAAAGAAAGAAAGGTGTACATTGCTTAAAAGTGCATAGAAACAGGTGCTTATTAGGAGGAACTCACACCAAAATCTCACAATTATTATTTTTAAATGAAATTAAATTGAGTTCTCCACATTTCCACATTAGGATTGAAATCAATTGAGAAATTTAGAAAACCAAAATTATCTGTCCATCACTACATCAGACACAGTCGACACTCTGGGACCACAGCATTTGCCCCGCTATGAAGTTTGCATGCAAACAGGAAAGGAAGAAGCAGACAGAC
This sequence comes from Podarcis tiliguerta, assembly GCF_965153285.1. Taxonomy (NCBI): domain Eukaryota; kingdom Metazoa; phylum Chordata; class Lepidosauria; order Squamata; family Lacertidae; genus Podarcis; species Podarcis tiliguerta. Next base: position 80,634,904 of record NC_139534.1, read on the forward strand.
TTGGAATGATTTAGGTAGACAAGCAAGAAGAAACAAAAGAATAGAAAGCCATTTCAATACCCAGCTGAGGAGTTATAAGTAAGAGCTCCTGATCAGTTTGCCAGCAGGCATTTCATGCTTCCTTTTTTATACGGGCTTTGGGGAGTTTAGAGTCAAAAAACAGATGGAAGCAGGGGGCCTTGGATTTATTTCTTTATACTACCCTTCAATTTTATTCCCAGGGTGGTTTACCAAAAAAGAACAAAACAATTAAAATCGAAGAATATAACTGTCTAAAAGCCACAAAATCATAACGGCAGCATAAAACTGTCAACATCTGAAAAGCTTGGGAAGATAGTGCTGGAGGAGAAGTGACAATAAGGCAGGTCCCAGGTGAACTTTCTGGGGGTGGCCCTCTCTCCCTGGAAGCTTCCTGCCTCACCTCAGGTGATGAGAGGAACAGATAAGGCACATAAAGAACGTCTGGATTTTTTGGACTGAGCTATAACTTATTGGCCCTCATGCTGCCCATTGTTGTTGTTGTTGTTTAGTCGTTCAATCGTGTCCGACTCTTCGTGACCCCATTGACCAGAGCATGCCAGGCACTCCTGTCTTCCACTGCCACCCACAGTTTGGTCAGATTCATGTTTGTAGCTTCGAGAACACTGTCTAACCATCTCGTCCTCTGTCGTCCCCTTCTCCTTGTGCCCTCCATCTTTCCCAACATCAGGGTCTTTTCCAGGGAGTCTTCTCTTCTCATGAGGTGGCCAAAGTATTGGAGCCTCAGCTTCACGATCTGTCCTTCCAGTGAGCACTCAGGGCTGATTTCCTTAAGAATGGATGCGTTTGATCTTCTTGCAGTCCATGGGACTCTCAAGAGTTTCCTCCAGCACCATAATTCAAAAGCGTCAATTCTTCGGCGATCAGCCTTCTTTATGGTCCAGCTCTCACTTCCATACATCACTACTGGGAAAACCATAGCTTTTACTATACGGACCTTCATGCTGCCCATTACAGTAGTCAAACACAGAGCACTTCCATTGCTTCACCTGAATTGGATTAAAAGCAGAAATAGAATTTGGTGTCATTCCCATATTGATTATGACACTTTGCCTCTATCCTCCAGATGACCAGACTCATTAGTTACATGCAGATGTCAGATCACAAGGATGGCATTGACACAACCAAATCCTGTGGAAGCCTGTAACTTAAGTACCAAGGAGTGAAGCGATAGTAACCCACCAGAACCACTTGCTGGAATCAGTTCTCCAGGTAGGAACTGAACCATCAAACACACAATGACTTCAGCACCCATTATGGTTGAATATTCCAGAAGGATACCATGATGAATGGCATTAATCTGAGAGGTATAGGCACTGCTGTTTTTCTAGAAAAAGAGGTGCCAGAACTCACCATAAACACCTCCTTTGTTCTCTTAGAATGGCAATGGTGCCCACCTGAGAGGTGCCAAAAGTGAGTTCTGGCAAGTTCCAGCTGAAAAAAAGCGCTGGGTGTAGGAGAATCAACAGGGTCACATTTCAGCTATCTTTTCCAGAAAGATGTGATCTATCAGGCTGACCCAAGCAGTCTCAATGCCAAGACCATGGCCTGGTTTTCCAACGTAAAGTGGGGCTGACTAGTAGAGCTATTCCTGACATAATCATTCCTCAAGGCTATAATCATATGATAAATGCACTGCACGGAATAAATTCTATTGATCTCAGTGGACTTATTTCTGAATAAGTGTTCATAGCATGTTTTTGCAAATTTCACCCATTCACATTCCTCTCCACTGTAGAACTATCAACACAAACACACCCACACACACCCACACCGACTTTCTCACAAATTGAGGTGTGTTTATCAAACTATAAGCTAATGTCCATAGCTCACCACAGGTTCTCTGAGCTTGCATTTATGTAAGAAGAGAGTCAAGTAGCAACACTGTCAGTAGCAACAGTGTTGGGGGTGGGAGTAGGAAGGATATAGAGGAAGGATATAGAACGATTTTCATTTTCATCATGGTATTGTACTGAGAGATTCCAGCCTCTGCCCAGTCCACTCTCACAATGGGAATGTAAATTGTTCACTCATCAGAACAATCATGGAATCATGCCATAGGGGGAGATTTGTTTTTTCTTTCTTTCCTAATCCATTTCCTCCTGTGAAAAAAGCCATCTCAGATCTGCCATTGGCACCACCGACAACTTCATGCCCAAGGCAAATAGGTGGTAGTGATGGATTGTCACTGGGACAATGAGATGGGGTAGAATTAAGTCCTTCCCCTTTGTACTAGGGCCCTGATCTGGATTAGGCCTCTGTAGTTGATTTTTTAAAAAGATGCAAATACAAATTTAAAGTGTCATTTAGCCCTTAAGACAATAGCTTTTAGTGTTGTTGTTTTAAATGCACATGATTTTTTAAAATAAAAACAATATGCCTTTTGCAGTTCTTGTAACAACAATTTTACCCAAGGGCATGGGAATTCTGAAAATAGAGTCTGAACAATGACTGTTGCAAAAATCTTGATCATCCTTTGAACTCCTGCAAAGGAAGAAGAGGTTTACAGCCAATGGGTCTTGCTAATCTACAAAATATGAAATTGGTGCTTGATTAGGGTCACTTCATTGTGTGTCATTTTTTTCCTGTTCTCTGCTGACCCAAATCTCCCCTCAGACCTATGACAGAATTACTGTTCATCAGCTGTCTCTCTGCAGTGGATGCATTGCACTTGTGACTTATTAAAACACACATGCATTAATGGAAACCCACTATGTAAACCTGCCGAGCTACAATTACCATACAGTACAATTAGACTCCAATTTAATTCATTTAGATCTCCTATCCTGCACACCAAGCATTTTTGAAATTTAATTGGCATGAAAGGCAGGGTAAACTATGCACAACAAATTGAGTGTGAAACAATGTTAATTTAGATAATGCCTATTCTGTAAAACTGCATCCTCAGCAATATTTAAAGACGCACCATGGAAAGGAGCTGCTGGCTTCCTTTTCTGTAATTGCAGTGACTTTATGCTGCGTCGTAGTTGAATTTTCACGCGGGCCTAGGTTAACATCCAGCTTCTTGCTTGTTTTTTATTTACAATGCCAGTGAAAATGTGATTTCATATTATATAGAAGATGTCTACAATTCTATGATTTTATGATGATTCTAAGACAAAATATTATCATTGTTCCGAAGCACCCATGTCTAGAAACAGTACACTTTTGACTTAGCAGTCTTCTTTAAACTATGACTCCTGCAATGGTGAAAAAAACCTAAATCAGCAAATGACTTCCATGCCTTGCGGACCCTGGAAAATTGACTTTGATGCCAATTCGACGTCTAGTGCTTTCACCCACAAAAGATAATGGAGTTAGTGCCAACTGTAACATTTCACACAAAAAATCAAACAATTCTAAGCTCAGAGGCTGAAATCTTGTACACACTTATTTAGACTTATGTGAAAAGACATCAAATGCTGCAATTTTATCTCACCGGAGCAAAGCCAACCCTCAGTTGTTGTTTATGAGTTTCATCCTCAACTGACTTCTGAGTTCTAGTAATGACCCATTCTGTGGGGGGTTGCTGACCTTTTTGGTGCACAGGCCCATTTGCGGTCTGGAGAAACTGTCTTGAGGACCCCACAACCTATTTTATTGGCTATAATAGAATACTTCAGCAGGGCAAGGGGACCCTATGGATGCCTGCAAAAGCCTATCTTGGAAACACATTTGCGTCTCCTCATTATTTTAACATTAGTCTCTCTCATAATAGTTTAACTGTTACTGTTGGGATATGAGTCCTACGCAGCTGCAAACAAGCAGCTCGATGTTTACATCGCATGGTGGAGCTGACCGTGAGACCGGAAGCTCCAATGAATTCACAGGGCTTTGTTCTTTGTGTAATATGAGACCTTCCTGTTGTTCTTGTGAAGGAAGCCTTTTGCAGTTGCTCGGAGAGAAGTCTGAGTGAACGGACATGTTTTGTACAGTTGTACAGTCAGAAATAAACCGTAGATGAAACAGACTTTCTAGCTTTCTTCTTTCTCCTGCTAGTATGCAGGGAAGAAGGGGGTGTGCATCTTCCACACAGGGAGATGTCGCCTATCAAGATCTTCCTGCACTGCGGGGAAGCCAGCCAGGGTAGATCACTGGCAAACAAGCCCCAGGAGCCGGCGAGAGGGGCCAGCCTCTCCCAAGTGGGCTAGTTTTCCAACAGTTACATCCCTTTCCTCTGTATTTTTTTTTTAAGATACTAAAAGATTTGAACCAACCAATGCCCAAATATACAGCCATTAAAAAATAACCCACAAAGATTTCACTAGAGGTTCAAAAAGTAAAGATCGTTGAATTGCCAGTTGACAAACAGCTGCATAGAAAAACCCTCAACTTGTTTTGTAGAAGCAATATTTCTATTGACACTGAGCAGAGTACTAACAGAAGCGAAGCAAGTAATGAATTGAGACAGGCCTATGGCCTGTTGTTTATTTTAACAGGCAAGCTGCACACATTTGGAGGTAACCTTCCTGAAGGAAGCCTTGAGCTCAAGCTGGCTCTAATTACACAGCTGGAAGAGTCGCCGCATGAAATACCCTAGTGTACTTTTTCGTGTATTTCTGGCTGAGCATGTTTCATACAGTACTCAACGTATATTGAAAAACCTGAGGTCTTCTCAGGTTTGTTTGGAGCAATTCTGTTGCAATGCAGTGTACATCATTTGAAGGGAAATGGGGGCACTGCCTCAGTTAGAAAGAATCTTGGTGCATATACTGGGTTGGATCCAGACTTGCTGTTCTGTTGGATCAGGGTGGAAATCCTTCTATATATGTGAAATAGGCTTCTATCCATTGAAGGTACTTGCTGGAGGAAAGGGATGGCAATTTTCACCTATTTTTCCAGCATAGTCACACACACTGCTCTGCAAGGTCCCTCAATCCTCTGGAGAAGATTTTAGGGGAGTGTGGGGAGCTGCACAGGGGGTGGGCAATAATGGCCTCTCACCTCCTTCTCCAAGCAAACTGTATCCTTGGGATATATCTGGATCCAAATAAATAAAATAATAATAATAATAATAATAATAATAATAATAATAATAATAATTTATATCCCGCCCTCCCCAGCCAAAGCCGGGCTCAGAGCGGCTAACAACAATAAAAGTAACAACATTTGAAAATCCATTCATTCTAAAATCAATTCAAGAGTAGCTTTACACATAATTATCTTGCTTTTTTTTTTAAAAAAAAATGTATGCTCATTATGGGACAAACAGAGATGGTGGTTTCCCAAGATTGCCCCTAAGATTGAGGGGGTCCTGTGCACGGCATGTGGCACTTTTATGTGATATTAAACAGGATGGAGATTGTTTAGAAAGTGAATTTTGAAAAGCAACATTAGTGTTACCCCCACAAGCAGCACGATTCACATTACCATTTTTTCCATCTGAACTTTAGTGTTCCAGTAAACCTAATCTCCAACCTAGTTAAGCAGAGACTGATATCAGGATAAGGTTCCTTGCTTGAAGTGAAATATCCCTATACATGCAGATAGCGTTTTCCTTAACAGAAAAATAAAACAAAAACCCACAGTTTAGAATCACTCCCTCTAACAGTGAACTCAGATAATAAATGCTGACAGGAGTAGAGCCAAGATGCAGCCACTGGGAAGCAGTAAAGAAGTATCAGGATGTTCAGGGGAACCACAAGGTCACATGCAAAAACCCATTACTACTACTGCTACTACTACCACCAGCATCATTAAATTAATATTCCACCTTTCCTCCAAGGAGCTTGAGGTGGTGTACATAGCACCGCCCCCCCCCATTTTCTTTCCTTACAAGAACCCTATGAGATAGATTAGACTGAGAGGCAGTGACATGAGTGAAGATGTGAAGATGACTGGCAGTCATGCTCAGAACCCATGATATGTTGATGATCATTAAGAAGGGAGTAAGGAAAAACAGGATAGGGAAGTAGAATGTCCAGGCTGCCTAGGAAGAAAATAGGAGCATACCATATACTGCTGGGCCCGGGTGTTAACCCGAGCAACGCGGTCTAGGTCTGTATTCTCATTCCTACATGATACCCCTGGTGGCCAGGGTGAGAACTTCAATACATAACAAATATGTGTCTTTCTTTCAAGTTCAAAGTGGATTTCTGATAAAAAACAATAACCTGTCATTTAAGCAGTCCAGGTGGGGTAAAACAAAAGTTGTTGAACTCAAAATCCCATCATTACTGATCATTCCCCATGCTTCTCGGGTCTGATGAGAGTTGGGGTTCAGCAATGATCTGGAAGGCACCATGTTGGCCTGGTGTAATGAAGAACATGATAGTAAGTGATTTCAAAACAGCAACCATACTTGCAGAGATTTCATCATGACAAAACTGAGTGTGTTCCTTTAAATTGTTCCTTTATATCAGGAATTAATTTGATACAAGTTTTAGAATGTTCTTCTAAATCATGTGTTGTGCATTTTACAACTATTTTGAGTATTATTCAAGATTATTATTCTTTTGCAGTGAATGTACTTTAGCCCTTTGTACAAATATGCATTCAATATTTTTATTCAAGTTCTGATATATTTCCTTGACAGGAACAGACTGTAATTTTTAGAGGAATGGCAATATCTCAAACAAAAATGGAAAAGCTCCCTTCCTTTCTTTTTTTGAGGTTGTAAATCAATAAATCTTGTAACAGCACCTTGCAATCCACCAAGGCAACTCAGCCTATAAATCAATTAAACCAATTTACTGCCATCACTAACATTTAAAGGATGAAAAAACCTGGGCTCTGCCACCCAAAAGCACTTTATGCATGGGTAGTAGCAAGTTTATGGATCACAGTCTGAAAAAGACTCTCTCCACTGCTACAGGCTTCTGATCTCATGCTCTGTCTTTTTGGATAAGTGGGCACATTAAGAATTTTGAGAAAGTGCCATGGTTTTTTTAGATTTTTAGATTTAAGCAGTCATCTTCTGCAAGCAACTTTAAATTTTGTATCAAAATCTCATGAATTTTTAAGACAGTCCATAGGCCATTCACTGCATCAGACCTGCTGTACAGTGGATGCTCAGGTTGTGAACGTGATCCGTGCAGGATGCACGTTCACAACCGGCTGCGTTCGCAACCTGCAGTGGCGCGCATGCGCATGCATGGGTTGCAATCCGGCGCTTCTGCGCATGCACGACTGCCGAAACCTAGAAGTAACCCATTCCAGTACTTCCGGGTTTTGGCGGGTCCCTAACCTGAAAAAACGTAAGCTGAAGCGTCTGTAACCTGAGGTATGACTGTATTTCAGCAAGAAAGAACTGGCTCCACAGGCAGCCCTGTTCAGGGAAGTTTTTAATGTGTGACATTTTAGTGTATTTTTGGTCTCTGTGGAAGCCGCCCAGAGTGGCTGGGGAAACCCAGGCAGATGGGCGGGGTACAAATAAATTATTATTATTATTATTATTATTATTATTATTATTATTATTATTATTATAGGTGTACAATGGGAGATCAAAGAATATGGCAGATCTGACGCACTGGGGAGCTATGGACTATCTAAAAATGTCATGCCATTTGACGAAAAAATCCAAAGTTACATACAGCTGAAAATGGCTGCTTAAATTTGGAAGAAAAGGAAAAAAAACTTTGGTCAGGTGGCTCACATAATAAAACATTTCCGCTGTTTTGCTAGTCATGGATCCTCAACAAAAGAATAACATTTAGATTCTAAGGGAGTTTTGTATTCTTAATTTATGCTGTAAAACAGGGGTCAGCAAACTTTTTCAGCAGGGGGCTGGTCCACTGTCCCTCAGACCTTGTGGGGCGACGGACTATATTTTGGAAAGAAGAAGAAGAATGAATTCCTATGCCCCACAAATAACCCAGAGATGCATTTTAAATAAAAGCACACATTCTACTCATGTAAAAACACGCTGACTGTCCGCAGGCCGGATTTAGAAGGCGATTGGGCCGCTTCCAGCCTCTGGGCCTTAGTTTGCCTACCCGTGCTGTAAAATAAGATGTACTTTGGGTTATGCTATGAGATGAAAAGAGCTAGGTATTTTTCACAACATTGCTACATTAGGAGGTAATCATTTGCTTCTATTCTTCCAATGTATGTATAACATGATGTCTAAATGTAACTGTAACAAAATCTGTAACCTTATAAAGAAAGTGTTAAACAAACTCACTCTGTCTTCCTACTGCTCTTGCTGTTGGTCCAAGGTACCAAAGAGATGAGTCAGAAATCATAGTCAAGGAATAAGAAGAAGTCGAGAGTTAGAATCAATGGATCCCTAAGTGAGCTAAATCTACGCCAGCAGTAGATTTTGATGGAATAGTGACCATAAATCCCTTCAGGGAGGGGATTTAGGGTAGAAATTCTAATGAATGCTGAGCTGTGCTGGTGTTAAGGCACCACTATCATAATGCAGAATAATTAGAGTAATCAAGATGCAGTCCCTGACTTAATTAAGCTCCAGAGCACTGTGTGAGGAGTAATAAATTTATACCAAAATAAAAGTGGAAAGGATTTAGTGCTAGACTGAATTGCATATTGATTCAGAGGATAGTAAAAATTATGTATATGGACAAACCAGTAATTAATGAACTGACTGTAAATCATCTAAAAAGGGGCCTTATTTTAAATATATTTAGGCGCACATGTGTGTTTTGCAGACATGCTGACGAGGGCATGGTTTATGTCATAATGTGATAAAGATTTGCTTTCTGACGCTACCCTACATTCGATGAATCACAACATCCACACATGGATTCTGGTAATTTCAGGTCAATTTCATGAAAGTCAGTGGTAAGTGAAAGGATGGTTTCCACCATCTCCTTTCTCCATATTGTGCACCATTCCGAAGCCCAGCCACAACCTCCAGTAGTAGGAGGTGATGAGAAAGTTCTCCATGAATATGGGCCTTGTCATACTCATGGAAGGAAAGGATAATACAGGGATAGTGCTGTGATCTGGGTAAATGATCTGTGCATATATATATATATATACACACACACACACACACACACACACACATATATAGTGAATGAATACATTGAGCTGGAAGGGACTCAAAGAGTCCTCTAGTCCAATCCCTGCAATTCAGGAACATTTTTCATCTCACACATGCAGATGTTCTTGAGATCACATTGCACTATTGTAGTATCATAACTGTGCAAGCATTTAGCCATTTAAATTACGAGTGGAAGAAAAACATCCACACATTGGAAAAGAATGAGGTACCTAAATGGGTTCTTGTATGCTAATACAATTGGAAAATGTCGATCACTTCTCCTACCTGGACAGTTATCTTTCCATAAGGGCCGACAAGCCAGCATTGCCTGAGCTCTGAGAGTGCAGCTTTCTCCCAATTGAAGTGTTTGAGGACCGAGACATTGCAGGGAAACCAAAATGCTTGTTTACAAAGCTATTGTACTACCAACCTTACTATATGTTTGTGAAACATGGACCACTTATAAATTCCGGTACTTCCAGGTTTTGGTGGTTCGCAATCCGAAAAAACGCACCCTGAAGCATCTGTAACCCGAGGTATGACTGTACTAGAAGAAGCTAAGAGGAAAACACGCTTGGCAAACCCTCACCGTGATCAACTCCACCTGGAAACCTATGTGTGTTCCACTGTGTTCATGGAAGACGATCTTACTTGGCTACAAGCAATTGCCAAAGAAGAAGAAAACAGGATCCCAGCAGGTAATTAGGTACAAATTGAGAATAAATTGGGAATAAAAGCTTCCTACAGAATACTTGTAGGCATGGTGCAAAATTACTTACACCTTTCGTGGATAAATTTGAGTTAGTGGCTCTTAAGTCTGCTCAATATTTTGGATACTACTCCGTTTTGGTGGAACTATTTTTAAAATTAGTGTTCTGAACAATTGTATACACTTCTGTCCCCCCCCCCCCCCCCGCTCTGTGTTCTGCCAAGGCCAGGTGGTTTCACCTCCCCCCCCCCCCCCAGGGCAGAGGTTCTTTTAAGGATTTGAGAGCAATAAACACCTTTATTGGGTGAGGATCACAAGCTTTATCAATGCACAGCGAGAATAAACTGAAACACTTCACACTTAATTTGAAGCAAAGCTTAAGCAGACACCTAAAGCACATTACTGCATAGTTAGGCAAAACTAAAAGAAACACTCCAAATAGCATCACTCATGCCCCTTCTGCTGGGGAAATCTGTAGACACAAAAGCTGGCAGAACCCTGTCATAGGTGGAACTGGACAATGTGACATTCTGCTATTTTCTACTGAATAAATGATAATTATGCAGATCCATGTTAACTCCTAAAAGCATGGCTTATAGTTATAAAGCAATGGTAGGTCCAGGCCTGTTAGGACTTATCTTGTGGCATCAAGGGGAATCACACTATTTCCTTGTGATAACAATTCTCTTCCACAGTGCGATACTACCATTTATTCTCGCGACTTCATTCTCAGTGATTCTGGCAATTTAACTGAACTCCCATAAATGTTCACATCCAACTCATTGTTGGAAACAGTGTTAAACATGAGGAAACCTTTGTCCTACTGTCACATTCAACAGTCATCTCCATTTCTAACCACTGGGGTAAGTTGTTTGTGGTGCCAGACCTCTGGTGTGTTCTAGCTCTGCTTGAACTCCTTAGCTGTTGGGTGGGATGCCAATCACATTTCTGGAGCATTTTCCTTTCCTTGGAGGCACCCCTACAGGTGATGGTGCATACATAAATTCACTCAAAGCTGCTTGGGCCCTGCTCCATCTCCTACTCTGACCCCTTGCATTACTAGTTGCATACTTGGGCCAACTGCAATTGGAGGAATATTGTATTTCACTAACATAAATTCTGGTGCATGGCCTGCAGTTATCGAATCGGGTTGCCTTTTAATTGCCAACATTAATCTGAAAAAATAAAGATGTCATGTCAGGCAGGAAAAGCACATTCATCTGCTGGAGACTCTGAGTGCTTTCTGGCGATCATCTGCTGTGCCTGGCTGGGCTGTCGCTCTGTTAAACAGTGCGTGAAGCTGGCTAGACATCTGAACAAGGTGATCTTCAGAGAGTGCTCTCATTTGGTAGCCAGTCACAACCATTTAGCTCACTTGCTGTCGTGTAGCCTCTTACATTCATTTTTCCAGAGCTCAGCACTTTTGTGGCAGTTTTTTGAGGGGACAGGAGAATTCAAAGCAATAATTGAAGTGGATCAAACAAATGCATTTCCTCCTCTGTGTTTCACAGGAGGCACCCACCATGTGGAAAATGAAGGCAGAAAGGTATTTGTTTGCATTCTGGTTTCAAACAGGAAAGATGTTTGAATCACTTCTTAGGGCCATAGATTGGCTGCTGCAAGCTTCCACAAAAAATGGGATGTCCCATTTTTTCCAGGACACTTGACGGGTATCATAGGAGTCAACTCCTTGCATCTGTGGTCCCTTCAGCTCCCCCAATAATATATTTGAGGCAGCCCCCCCATTTTTTTTAATAAGCATTGCTATTTGAATGTTGTGCATATGCCGCATCATGTGAGGCGAGTTTACCTGCCCCCCCCTATATTGGTACCCCTGGCAGGTATGGTAGGCATGGTGGGCCCCTTTCCAGGGTGTGGGCCTTGGCTGATGTCCCGTAATGTTTTTCTCTGATTCCAGCACTGATCACAAGTATAACTTCTCATTCCCCCATCAAGAAAAGCTATTCATTGTTCTAGCAGATATTGTAGAAGCTAATAGCATAATGAGGGATGGGTAATGACCTTGATAAACTTGTATGTGTAATCAGTTTAGGAGTGGATAGGGGGCAGTTTTAAGTTGACAATCTGGACAAGGTAGGAGTGACACTGATCAGGAACACTAGCAAGCCATTCTTGGAGAGGTGTACTGGATGGGGTTGAAACGGTATGAAGTTCAGCTGTACACCTGGATCTGTTACTTCCCCTGGATGCCAAGGAGGTTCACCTAATCCCCATTCAGTATTGCTTCCTGTGGAATAGAATTACAGTGGAACCTTGGGTTGCGGATATAATCCATGATGGAGGCATATCCGCAACCCACAGCATTCGCATCCTGAAGCCCCACACCTGCACAGGTGTCAGCGTGATTTGGCTCTTTTGCACATGCACCAGTGGCGAAACCCTGAAGTAACCCATTCCAGTACTTCCGGGTTTCCCGTGGTCTGCAACCTGAAAACACGTAACCTGAAACGGCCGTAACATGAGGTATGACTGTAGCTCCACAGCAGATCTTGTGATGCAGAAGGCCCTGGCTTGAACCTTTAGTGTATTAAGAGAGAAGGGTCTTAGAGAGTAGGGCTAAAATGTTAAAATCATTTCAGGAACCAGAGCTTAGAAAGACATGGCTCAGTTCAACATTTTAGGCTCTGTACACACCATACCTTTAAATAACATCTACCCAAATAATCATGGGAACTTTATATTCAATAACCCCCAGGTGGTTCTTGGGCACCTCGCAGAGCTGCAATTTCCAGCACCCTTAACACACTACAGGTCCCACCTATTCACCTGTATATATATGGGGTGAATAGTGAAGGATTTGCTTTGAAAGTGCTTATTGGAATGATATGGCCCACTTGCCATGCTGTTTCTGCCATGCTGATAGGTATAGACCGGCAAGGAGCTGTGAAAATTCTCTACAAATTTGGAGATTCACTACTTGCAACTTCCTACCCCTTGGATCTGCCTATTCTGTTTTGCTTTAAGGGTTGAAATAATTCCCAATATGTGCTTTGGCAGTAATTCTTTCTTTAGCCTAATGCTGCTACTTTTTTCTCGATACTTAAAAAAAACAAGAATATGTTCATTATAAAGTAGAGCAGAAATATAATTAATAATTCACTGAATAAGTTGTAAATCGAAGGAAGTATCTATAAAGCATACAGAATGACGATACACATTTAAAAAGATTCTTCTGCTATCCTGTGCATCCAGACGTTGTTAAAACATACATTGCCCTTCAAGTTCATGCCTCTGATTGTCATTTCATAACTGCACCTCCAGTTTGCCCTTGCATCCTCAACGGATCCCAGTTGTATAACATCCCTTGGGTTCCTGACAGTGGGATTTTTGTACCTTCTGTTCATCCTCTGTAATTATACCGATAGGTATCAAGCCATTTTCATAAATGTCATTATAATAAACAGACTGTGCGTCACATGCTTTAAAATCCAATAAGCTGATTATTACGGTGTTATTTTAACCTTCCATTAATTAAAAGGAGCTCCAGTTAAAGAAGCAGGGAGAGAAAGCAAACTTTGGCATTGTTGTTATAGCTTCCTTTGCAAGAGAAAGGACACAGGTTATGATGAAAGAAAAAAGTTCTATGCCATTTACTCGAAGCTTAATTACTACTATCAGATAAGCCAGTTGAGCTAGGCAAGGTATCCTTAGGCAGCTCTTGGAACATTTATGAAGAAGTGTACTTGACACTGTTTTCATATCCAGCAGAAATGGGTCTCTCTGATTTCCCTATCATTATGAAATTTATTCAGCCATCTTACTGAGCTGTGTATGATCAGGTTACCTTGAGAACTGCCTAATCTCATATATCCCTGCCCAGCTTCTGTACTCCTCAGATGGGACACTGCTTAGATGACCTTATTTATTTAATTTTTATATTTATAGACCAACTTTATCTTCCAAGGATCTCAAGGTGGTGTGCATGACTCTCCTCCTCCCCATTTCATCCTCACAATGACCCACTGAGGTTGCTCCAGAGGGGCATTTAGCATGCCCTAGAAACCAGGCTTTTAGTGTGTAGCTCCAGCAATCTGGAATCAGTTATTAGCACTGCCAAAGACAGAGCTGACTGGTTTTTAAGAGGTGGGAGTAAGGTAAAAGATAAAGGGACCCCTGACCATTAGTCGTGGCTGACTCTGGGGTTGCGGCACTCATCTCGCTTTATTGGCCAAGTGAGCCGGCGTACAGCTTCCGGGTCATGTGGCCAGCATGACTAAGCCGCTTCTGGCAAACCAGAGCAGTGCATGGAAACGCCGTTTACCTTCCCGCCGGAGCAGTACCTATTTATCTACTTGCACTTTGACGTGCTTTCAAACTGCTAGGTTGTAAGGAGCAGGGACCGAGCAATGCGAGGTCATCCCGTCACAGGGATTCGAACCGCCGACCTTCTGCTCGGCAAGTCCTAGGCTCTGTGGTTTAACCCCCAGCGCCACCCGCGTCCCTAAGAGGTGGGAGTAAGGTAAAAGGTAAAGGTACCCCTGCCCGTACAGGCCAGTCTTGACAGACTCTAGGGTTGTGCGCCCATCTCACTCAAAGAGGCCTGGGGCCCGCGCTGTCCGAAGACACTTCCGGGTCACATGGCCAGCGTGACAACGCTGCTCTGGCGAGCCAGAGCCGCACACGGAAACGCCGTTTACCTTCCCGCTAGTAAGCGGTCCCTATTTATGTACTTGCACCCGAGAGTGCTTTCGAACTGCTAGGTTGGCAGACGCTGGGACCGAACAACGGGAGCACACCCCGCCGCGGGGATTCGAACCACCGACCTTTCGATCGGCAAGCCCTAGGTGCTGAGGCTTTAACCCACAGCGCCACCCGCTGTGGGTGAATACTGCCACACTCAGGTCCGCTCCCAGGTCCTGCCCCCCCAGGCCCACACAGAGAGGCCAGGATTCAAACTAGGGTTTGTTGGAACCTCATAATGTTCCATGGTGGGCCCAGGAGGACACAATGGCTGCCTGCGCCATGGCTGTTGCTCCGAGGCGTATTTTCACTAGATCCTCTACCCCATCTTACAGAATGCTTTCCACAGTGAGGTCTGCCTGGGGCCAGTTCTGTCAGCTTTTCTGCAGCAGGCAAAAACTTTCCATTTCTCTCAGGAATTTAATGATGATGGCGGTGATGATGCTTTACAGGTGAGTTATGGGTTTCACTAATTATTTTTAAAGGAATTTATGTGGGGCTGCTTATATAGCATTTACTGTAAAATGCTTTTATTTTGTATTGTAGTCATGCAAGCTTTCTTATTTTTTTAAAATAAGGAGGTAATGAATGAATTATATTTCATTACTGTTTTTATTTTTAGAGGGTCTGGAATCCAACACAGCTAGGGACTATGTATTAATGACACAAACACATAGCAAGAACCTATATCATGGGCTTTTCTTGTGGAATCTGGCTAGTTCTGTGGACAGTGAAGCCCTAAGCCAAGCACATCCAACTCCCAAGAGAAAGCGATCTACTCACATTGTTAAAATACTAGCTGTGATCTACCCATTGTCATTGCCAGGCAAAGTTGTTGAACTTTTTGTTTTTGTTTTTTGTTTTGGTCACGCTGATCACTAAAGGTACCGCGGACGTAACCCCCCCGCCGCCCCAGTAGCACCGGTCACAAAAGGGCTCGTGAACGACAGCGATCTACCAGTGATGTCACGATTGACAGGTAGATCGTGATGGACCTGTTGGACATGCCTGCCCTAAGCCATGCAATGCAATTATATATTGTGCTTGTGGAGAGGGTCTGATACATTTATGTATCTTCTAAAATTTGAAGAACCTTCAGAGACAATCACAGCTCAAGTCAAGAGCCACAGGAGCAGGGTGGGGGAATACGCCGACAGATTGTCTGCTGAAACACTTTGGAAAGTCTGAATTGGAGAAGGCAAAATATGTAAATTGGAAGTCCCATTCCTAATGCCCATGCCAGCCTCCAGAAGTGTTTAGCTGCATAAAGAGCATGATGCTGTCAGCAGGGGGCTTTTCAAAAAGAATACTAGAGCAGAAAACAGTATTACACATGCTTTGGATACATTAAACATTGTTTCCCTTAATATTCTCTTTCTTTCTTTCTTTCTTTCTGTCTGTCTGTCTTTCTTTCTTTCTTTCTGTCTGTAAAACAGGATAGGATAGTTCATGCAAAATCATTCTCTTCTCCACCAATACTGATGTTTGACATATTTTCATATAATCTTTTAAATCAAGATTTTATCCCTCCACCCTTCCTGCTTGTGCTCTTGGTTTTACAAACTTATTCTTTGTGTAATTTATGCAAATGAATGTCAATTAACAGGATGTTGGCAAACTCTTCACTCCACTTATTTGCATGTACTTATTAATCACATAATTGATTACTTAAAAATCATGTGGTGTTTTTACTCCTTTATTGGCTGCCTGAATCATCTTGAAAAGGAGAAGTATGAGGGATTGTTAAGAAAACAGTATTCTTCAGGATACTGAAGAACCTAGACAGCATCTTAAAAAGCAGAGACATCACCTTGCCAACAAAGGTCCGTATAGTAAAAGCTATGGTTTTCCCAGTAGTGATGTACGGAAGTGAGAGTTGGACCATAAAGGCTGATCGCTGAAGAATTGATGCTTTTGAACTATGGTGCTGGAGGAGACTCTTGAGAGTCCCATGGACTGCAAGAAGAACAAACCTATCCATTCTTAAGGAAATCAGCCCTGAGTGCTCACTGGAAGGACAGATCGTGAAGCTGAGGCTCCAATTCTTTGGCCACCTCATGAGAAGAGAAGGCTCCCTGGAAAAGACCCTGATGTTGGGAAAGATGGAGGGCACAAGGAGAAGGGGACGACAGAGGACGAGATAGTTGGACAGTGTTCTCGAAGCTACCAGCATGAGTTTGACCAAACTGCAGGAGGCAGTGGAAGACAGAAGTGCCTGGCATGCTCTGGTCCATGGGGTCACGAAGAGTCGGACACGACTAAACAACAACAACAACATTCTTCAGGAATCTATCAGTTGCTTGATTATTTGAGCATTTTACAATCAGATAATTCGTTCAGGACAAAATATAGAACAGAAATCCTGCTTTCCATATTAGAATGTGAGAAACAAAGGGGCTACTGTGGTTTTTTTTTTTTTTCCTTCATAAGCAAGACACACCTGCTTACAAGTTGTTGCTACAATCCCATATCTCCAAGGACTTCTCCCAAGGACCCCTCTTCTCAAGAGATCTGTTTAAGACCATTACATCTGAATTTGGATCACAAATCTGTAGATGACTGTCCTGCAGGTTCCATCTTCTGCCTCATACAATTTGAAATCTATACAATGCCACAATTCGACATCTATATGATGCCACTGGGATCTATCATCAGGAACTCTGAAGTGCCATTAAATATGTGAATGACACCCAACTTTCTCTCTTTTTCAAGTGAATCAGGAAAAGTGGTTGAGATGCTAAACAGATGTTTAGCTATTCTTCTGAAATCTGGGAGGCTTTGCACACTCAGAAGGGGTTGCCAAGCCCACGAACTACATTTAAATCCGCCAGAAAATTGAGATACGGGTACCTTGTTGTCCTTCATCTGTAGAGGGGCTCATGTGTCTGCAAATTTGCCAGTCTGGGACTTACATGATGCTTGGAATGCAACTATCTGTTGGACTGTGTATTTCTTTTTCCTTTTATTATTATTTTTATTTAAAAATTTAACAAAGAAGAGGAAAGGAAAATATAATCAATTGGATCGTGCATTTCTCCAACGTTTGTGATATGCTTCTAGTTGCACACAAAATGTGTGTATCTGTGGTGGCAGGGGAAATCTATAGAAATACATACCTTAGGAGAAATGCATTGAAAGACACACAAAAATTGCATTTTAGAGGAAAAGGCATCCAGAACATGTATAATATAAATGCAAGGGTTTCTTTGTGAAATTTTTTTTGGGGGAGGGGGGAAACCAGCCAAAAAAAGGGACAAATAGACCTGAGACTGAAAAATGCAAAACACATTTGCATCAGCAATAGGCTGATCTGTCCATTCCTAGTTTGGATTGAGCTTTCTGTGTCCCTTCCTATTTCATGCACAATTCAACAGCATTAGCCAATTTAGTTCTAGCTTCTTCTTTTAAAAGTTATATATGTCTATTCCCTTTTGGGGGGCATGTTAAGGACCCATACCTCTTCTTGTGTCACTGAATCATTTTGAATTGTTGGAATATCAAGTAGGGCAACCCAAACCAGTGTGAATGAGTTATGAGTGATATTTCAGTGATCAAATGTAATACATTTGCCTTCCAGAAAAGAAGTGGAGTAGGACTGAATTCTTTAGCATAATTTGAAAGGCTTAAGAAGGCCCTGCTAACCATTATATTCTTAAGCATTCTGAATAATTTTTAGTTCATTGAACCTTGCAGTGTGAGTACCATTATGTGCACCGAGAAAACTCACCAAATAACACCTGGGTTGGAATATCTTATTCAGCTGTCAACCACAGGCCTGATATTTGAATGTGAACAAAATCAAAAAGCTTAGACATAATGACACTTAACCTGCCTTTCACTTGAGATTTTGTTTGTGCTTAGCATTTAATGCTATACCTGAATATCCAACATGCAGTCACATTGCACTTTTAAATTTACCTGCTGAACCGTCCGTTTGTTAATGCAACCCATGTCCTTCATGGTGCTGCTGTTTGAGGCTTAGACAGATCATCGGCATCCCAACTGACACTGAAGGAAAGTCTGCTTTTATTGGGGAATACGCAGAGGTGGGTGTTGCAGGTTGAATTTTAACACAGCCTACCATGACAATGCCCTTCAAGAAATTGCCCCACAATAGAATGTTGAGAAGGGATTAAGTACAAGTGATTTTGAGGAGTAGGCTTTCATGGCACACAAGACTATCAGTGGCTCCTAGTTATGTTCTCTCTTCACTCTTGAGTGCTGTATACCTCTGAATACCAGTTACTGGGAAATGACATGTGGGGAGAGCCCTGTTGCACACTCAGGTGGGTTTTCTCATAGGTATGAGGTTGGCTACTGTGGTTGCTGCCATTGTGAGGGCAAGATGCAGGACCAGACATTCCTGCTGTTCTTCTGTAAATAGGGTTTGCTTGCTTGCTGCCTTGCTTGCTTGCATTTCTACAAATACCTAGAAAAAACTTAATATACTGAAGTGCATGGGGACAGGACAACTCCACTCAGTAAAAAGGATGAAGTTTATTTTAGTAGCATACCTGCCAACTATCTTCTGTTAAGTCCATGATAGACTTAAACATATAAAGAGTCCCTCCACTTCCCCATGGCATCCTGGGGGAAGGCTGCCAACGTCTAACAGAATTTTTGCAACCAAATCAAGCTACAGTTTCCAGGATTCATTGGGACAAGTGTGTGGGATGTAAGAATTAGGTGCAGTCAAACACAACATTGCTAGAAACTTCCTGCTTTCCAGGACTGAGATGAAACTTCCTATGTGTAACTTGAGATGGGCATGGCCTCTCCTGAAGTAGAAAGAACCAGAACCACAGGCTGACAACCATCTTATCTCTTATCTCTATCAATGCCATCTTAACAACAGCACTACTAAAATGCACCCTTGGCTCCAGGCCAAGAGAAGAAAGGGGGGGGGGGGGAGAGAGAGACTGTCTCCCATAAGAAGATAGTCACCACATTTAAACTATGTTCAAACCTTTTAAGTCTGCCTTCTGGGAACCTTTGTGTGAACAGATGATTACTTATGAGTAAACGTTTTATACTTTACAGAAGACTGTGTAGCATCTTATTTTAGGAGGGATTAAATGGGGAAAATACCAGGAAATATTTACAGAGACTGTAACGAGTCTGAGCAAGCTATCTGCTGTGCATGTGTTTAAAAAGGGGAATGTTACCTCTGCTGATTTTGTTGAACTTGTAAAGACAAGTCGGGATAGAATATCTTAGACAATATATCCTTTCCCGCATCCCTAAACATTCCTACAAAGTCATGGCTATCAAACTAGTTGGTTCCATCTGGCAAGCTTAAATGTTAGCCCTGATCACTTCAGGGCAATATTGAATCCACCCCCACCCCACCATGGTCTTCTTTCTTTCCTGGTTCTTAATGAGATAATTACCGGTATATGACTTATCATCCACAGCCAGTGATATAGTAGGTCTGTATTTTGCTGGCTACAACATAACAACAACAACAACAATAATAATAATTTATTATTTATACCCCACCCATCTGGCTGGGTTTTCCCAGCCACTCTGGAAGGCTCCCATCATCATCATGTGACAAAACGTCAAACATTAAAAACTTCCCTAAACAGGGATGCCTTCAGATGTCTTCTAAAAGTCAGATAGTTGTTTATTTCCTTGACATCTGGTGGGAAGGTGTTCCACAGGGTGGGTGCCACTACTGAGAAAGCCCTCTTTCTGGTTCCCTGTGGCTTCACTTCTCGCAGTGACGGAACTGCCAGAAGGCCCTCGGAACTGGACCTCAGTGTCCAGGCTGGCCTAAGCTGACGGCAGTTGGTGTTCAACAAGATCCGGAAGAAAACAGGTTCCTTATCCCTGTCCTAGATAAATCTTGGTCTGAGCTATTCTTAATCTACTCTGTGCCTTCCTTCATTCCCTTTGGAATGTGACCATTCTGAGAGGCAGGTTACTGATCTAGATGGACCATTGATTTGGAACAGTAAGGCATTTCATCTCTCGCATACTGTCTTTTTATGTCTACATCTAAAACTGGAGATGAAAAAAGAAGGAAGTGTTCTTCTGAGGCAGATAATCAATACAGAAACTGCCGTGTTGTTTGGTGAAAAGGAAGGCAGATGCAATACCTACTCAAAGCAGAACAAGAACACCTCCATGATGAGCTCCCATGGTCTCCAAGAACAAAGCTGGCACAAAAGAACAAAAGAGGTTAGGGATTTCAAACAACCTTGAACTTGAATACACTTTTGCACTTGGGAGACATAATCCATTTCTTTTTCATTTGGAAACTGGAAGTGCTAAGTTGTGAATTTTCTAATTTTTGTTAGCTTGAGCAAGGAATGTTTTGAAGGCATGGATCAGGGCAACTGCTGAAGCTGAAATGCTTGTTTCACCTAACCCAGAACCAATTTTGGATGAAGCAGTACAGCAACAATAACACAACAAAATGGAGAAACTCTGGATACAAAAAACCCAAGTCCATCATTTAGAACATTAACACTGAGGTTTTACACCTCTTAATTTTATTATGCTTTTGACTATGAGATTGAAGTATCTGAAATACTTTAGCTGTTCCCTGATCCTGCAAATCAATCCTTAATTTCTTACATGTTATAACTTGCAGGCTGCATGTTTGGAATTTAAGTGAGAGGTAGCATTGGTATCTCACTCTTTTCCAACAACACAAGAGACGACTCTACACATGGACATCACCAGATGGGCAGCATCGAAATCAGATTGATTATATTCTCTGCAGCCAAAGATGGAGAAGCTCTATACAGTCAGCAAAAACAAGACCTGGAGCTGACTGTGGCTCAGATCATCAGCTTCTTATAGCAAAATTCAAGCTTAAACTGAAGAAAGTAGGAAAAACCACTGGGCCGGTAAGATACAATCTAAACCAAATCCCTTATGAATACACAGTGGAAGTGAGGAACAGGTTTAAGGATTTAGATTTGCTGGACAGAGTGCCTGAAGAACTATGGATGGAGGCTCGAAACATTATACAGGAGGCAGCAACGAAAACCATCCCAATGAAAAGGAAATGCAAGAAAGCAAAGTGGCTGTCCAATGAGGCCTTACAAATAGCGGAGGAGAGAAGGCAAGCAAAATGCGAGGGAGATAGAGAAAGATACAGGAAATTGAATGCAGAATTCCAAAAAATAGCAAGGAGAGACAAGAAGGCCTTCTTAAATGAGCAATGCAAAGAAATAGAGGAAAACAACAGAATGGGAAGAACCAGAGATCTGTTCAAGAAAATTGGAGATATGAAAGGAACATTTCGTTCAAAGATTACCATAATAAAGGACAAAAGTGGTAAGGACCTAACAGAAGCAGAAGACATCAAGAAGAGGTGGCAAGAATACACAGAGGAACTATACCAGAAAGATATGGATGTCTCGTACACCCCAGGTAGTGTGGTTGCTGACCTTGAGCCAGACATCCTGGAGAGTGAAGTCAAATGGGCCTTAGAAAGCATTGCAAATAACAAGGCCAGTGGAAGTGATGA
The DNA here is from genome assembly GCF_965153285.1 of Podarcis tiliguerta. Taxonomy (NCBI): domain Eukaryota; kingdom Metazoa; phylum Chordata; class Lepidosauria; order Squamata; family Lacertidae; genus Podarcis; species Podarcis tiliguerta. Next base: position 80,656,783 of record NC_139534.1, read on the forward strand.
TATTCCAGCTGAACTATTTAAAATTTTAAAAGATGATGCTGTTAAGGTGCTACACTCAATATGCCAGCAAGTTTGGAAAACTCAGCAGTGGCCAGAAGATTGGAGAAGGTCAGTCTACATCCCAATCCCAAAGAAGGGCAGTGCTAAAGAATGCTCCAACTACCGCACAATTGCACTCATTTCACACGCTAGCAAGGTTATGCTTAAAATTCTTCAAGGAAGGCTCAAGCAGTATGTGGACCGAGAACTCCCAGAAGTGCAAGCTGGATTTAGAAGAGGCAGGGGAACCAGAGACCAAATTGCAAACATGCGCTGGATTATGGAGAAAGCTAGAGAGTTCCAGAAAGACATCTACTTCTGCTTCATTGACTATGCAAAAGCCTTTGACTGTGTCGATCACAGCAAACTATGGCAAGTTCTTAAAGAAATGGGAGTGCCTGATCACCTCATCTGTCTCCTGAGAAATCTCTATGTGGGACAAGAAGCTACAGTTAGAACTGGATATGGAACAACTGATTGGTTCAAAATTGGGAAAGGAGTACGACAAGGCTGTATTTTGTCTCCCTGCTTATTTAACTTATATGCAGAATTCATCATGCGAAAGGCTGGGCTGGATGAATCCCTAGCCGGAATTAAGATTGCTGGAAGAAATATCAACAACCTCAGATATGCAGATGACACAACCTTGATGGCAGAAAGTGAGGAGGAATTAAAAAACCTTTTATTGAGGGTGAAAGAGGAGAGCACAAAATATGGTCTGAAGCTCAACATCAAAAAAAATGAAGATCATGGCCACTGGTCTCATCACCTCCTGGCAAATAGAAGGGGAGGAAATGGAGGCAGTGAAAGATTTTACTTTCTTGGGCTCCATGATCACTGCAGATGGTGACAGCAGCCACGAAATTAAGAGACGCCTGCTTCTTGGGAGGAAAGCAATGGCAAACCTAGATAGCATTTTAAAAAGTAGAGACATCACCTTGCCAACAAAGGTCCGTATAGTAAAAGCTATGGTTTTCCCAGTAGTGATGTATGGAAGTGAGAGCTGGACCATAAAGAAGGCTGATCGCCGAAGAATGGATGCTTTTGAATTCTGGTGCTGGAGGAGACTCTTGAGAGTCCCATGGACTGCAAGAAGATCAAACACATCCATTCTTAAGGAAATCAGCCCTGAGTGCTCACTGGAAGGACAGATCATGAAGCTGAGGCTCCAATACTTTGGCCACCTCATGAGAAGAGAAGACTCACTGGAAAAGACCCTGATGTTGGGAAAGATGGAGGGCACAAGGAGAAGAGGACGACAGAGGACGAGATGGTTAGACAGTGTTCTCGAAGCTACAAACATGAATCTGACCAAACTGCGGGTGGCAGTGGAAGACAGAAGTGCCTGGCGTGCTCTGGTCCATGGGGTCACGAAGAGTCGGACATGACTGAACGACTAAACAACAACAAAGCATTGGTATCTATGAGAAAGAAGGAGAAGTAGCAAAACAAGTTATTAACCAAATAAGTAAATAACTGCACATTCCACCCTAGATAATAAGCAAATAAACTCCAGACTATTTGGTGATTGGAATCTAAAAAAAATCTTAATTTTAATTTTTAATAATGCACATTAATTCCCCCCCCCCATTCTTGCCTGGCTAAAATATGTCCTTGAACTGTGGGCCTGCCTCTTTCTTGTGTGGATAAAGTGGTGTGTATATGAATTTCTACTTTTGCATGTATGGGAAAACAGCATCTTACAAAGATAAGAGTACCATTCAGCAATCCACCCACCATGGCCTGTGACATCCACCAACATGGTTCTCCAGTAGGCTAAGCAGCCCATGGAATGAAAAAGATTCCCACCCCTGATTTATGTAGTCCAACCTTCCACAGCCTAATGCGCTCCAGATATTTTGAATTACATGTCCCATCAGTTCCAGTCATCAGGGATGATGGGAGTTGTAGTCCAAAAGAACTGATGGGCAGCAGGTTGGGGAAGGCAGATAACCAGATGACTGCTGAAAGGGCATTTGTTTAAATAAAAGCATTCACAACCAAAATTTGTCTGACCTTTCCTTCCTTCTTCATCTGTTTAAGAAAAATCTATAACCTCTACATGAACTTTGTTCTACTAAAGAATTGGTCCAAGGGCTTGCTTCCTAATACTTAACCTTCTAGTAGTTTTAATGCACCTTATAGATCCTTCTAAGCACATTCAAAATACCTGAAAGCTGCAAGCATTTGATTTTAATTGGGTCCCTCTACACCTGTGCAGAATGAAACTTTATTTATATGCAACAAAAGCCAAAATTGTAAATGAGCTCTTTGCATTTCTTAATGCACATTCCCCATATAAGTACTTTGCATATCTCCACTGTCAGCAAATAGATTCTATAATGCTTTGAAAAAGCAGCAAGAAAAAGATCTGAAATTTTTAGGAAGGACTATGAAACTCCCTTTCTTTCTTTTTTGCAGACGGTGCAATATATTCACCATCATAGACTGAAAATTAGCTAACTTGTAAGCCAAAATGTCTGTGGAGACCATCAGATGGAAACTACAATAAAAACCCTACATAGCAGACACTAACAAGTTCAGTGTATTCTCAGCTGTGTTTTTAACAAAAGGCAAGATGAAAATGAGAAAAATCATTCAGTATCCAATAAATCCAATTCCAAATAAATTCTGCTTCCCCAAAGACACAAAATCTAAGCCAGCAATCTGTTGCCTTGTCATGTATAGCGTATGATCCATTTACTGACACCTATGGGGTGTGGGAGCTAAAGTCGCTATGGTAAAATCCACTTCTCTTGTGAAGTGTGCATGAATGAAGCACAGGTGGAACTGGTGATATCAATCTTTCCAAAGATCCTCACCAGGCTTCCTGCACTGCTCTAGATCTGTGTGAAGATGTTGCTGGTTTCAGTGGGACTTCAGAAGACTAAGTCATTGGAACTCAGTCAGCCTAGCTCAAATTCCAGCCCTATCATCCTGTGATTGCTACTGTCAGATTGCACAGAGTGGATGCAGCATGTTGCTGCATCTATAAACTGGGCCTTTGCAGGGTAATGTGAAATTCCAATCCATGCAGAGTTCTGTGCACACTAGTGGTAGTCACATGGCTAACCTTTTAATTGTAGAAACACACACAAATAGGATGTAGTTCTTTTTGAAAAAGCCCTGGCTGAGGTCTTCCGTTCCCAGTACTGCAGAACGACCAAACCTTTCTGTTTACTAATAACTGCAAAGTTACATAGGTAATTGTGTAGCAAGAACATGTCTCATGTATTTGTGGTGTGCAAAGTCTAAAACCTTTGCAAGCATCCAATCTGTTAAATAAGGCTGGATGCCACGGCATGCCCAAACCTTCAGTCGTGGATCATTGTGGTGAGACAGACACTCATGTTCTTTTTTCAGAGATGAAAGTGTAAGTTATTTAAGCAGACTTCACTCATTGTTCTAGCAGAGCAGTAATTTAAAAGGCCAGCTTTTTCCTTATTGTCTAATGATTGCTAATTTTCTAGAACATGTATACTTCTAAGCTTGTTTTGGTGTTGCTAGTGCTGCTTTGCTTCTGGTAATTGCTGGATTTATTCTTTTTTTTCCATTATTTCTTACTATTTATTTTGTTCCCACCTGCTTTCTCAATCTGCCTTTTATCTGAAAATTGATGTGGGGTTGTCAGTCTGTTCCTGCATCCTTAATGTCTCCTGGTGGAGCACAATGAGTCCTATTAAACGGGGAATCATTAGGCAATAGCAACACATCTCTTAATGTTGTAAAGCAAAGCAGCTTTTCTTTGCTGTTTTGCAAAGGAAGAGCAGTGGGAGACAACCATATGCGATGTCAATTCAAGTAAATGACATCTGCTGTAGAATTTACTCTTTGCCCCAGATATCCATTAATTGATGCCAGAACACCTCGGTTGCAGAAGGATGGAACTTTATAACGCAGCAGGATTGACAGGCTACAACATAATCAATAATGTTAGTTATTAATAAAATACATATTAATTAAAATGGCAAGCTGTGGAAAATTTCTAACTGAAGCTTAGATTATAAAAGAGTCGACAGGGCTGAGCCGAGACAACTTGTTTTATTTTGTTTTAGTAAATGTAAAAAATGGGACAACCTGAACATATTAAAGAGCATCTCTGAGTTTGGGTGATTTTCACACATCACGTAATTCCTGCAGTGTGTGAATTATCAGGTAAATATCTGCCACATGGCCCCTTTAGGAGAAACAGTTATGACCCTGGAGAGCCAATTCAGTGGTGTGCCCTGGCTGGAGGAAGTTTGCTTCTACCCTAAGGAGGCTCCCAGGCCCATCAGAAACATTTGTTAACCTTTAACCCAGCTTTTAGTAGGGACGCGGGTGGCGCTGTGGGTAAAACCTCAGCGCCTAGGGCTTGCCGATCGCATGGTCATCAGTTCGAATCCCCACGGCGGGGTGAGCTCCCGTCTTTCAGTCCCAGCTTCTGCCCACCTAGCAGTTCGAAAGCACCCTTAAGTGCAAGTAGATAAATAGATACCGCTTATAGCGGTAAGGTAAACGGTGTTTCCATGTGCTGCGCTGCTGCTGGCTCACCAGAGCAGCTTCGTCACGCTGGCCACATGACCTGGAAGTGTCTCCGGACAGCGCTGGCCCCCAGCCTCTTAAGTAAGATGGGCGCACAACCATAGAGTCGGACACGACTGGCCCATATGGGCAGGGGTACCTTTACCTTTTAACCCAGCTTGTAGTGAGGTTCTACATAGACAACAGAAGACAGCACAATTCTGATACTATTCCCTTTTTAGTGCAAGATGAGTATTGTCCAGTTTCCAATGAGTATTGGGTAAAACCATTTTTGCCATATCTCCTGCCTTTTAATTGTCTTGAGCTTTCAACCTTCACATGTATAAGATGGTTATATTTATTTATTTAAACATTATATCCAGATTTATCTTACAACATGTATAGCAGCTGACAGAAACCATCTTCAAACATAAAGCAGACAGCATGCAACCCAAGAATCCAGAACAAAGGGAAAAGCAGCACTGGATGCTGCCAAGACATCCAGGAGAATCACAGGATCACACTCTTCCTGTCCATCATCAATGTTAAGTCATGGGTAGCCAAAATGTTGCCCTCCAGATGTTGTGCACTACAGCTCCCATGATCCTTGACCATGAACCATTGGCTGGGTCTGATGGCAGTTGCAGCCCATAATACCTGGAGGCCACCAGGTTATTCTATAAGGCAACCAAAGCAACTTATGTCCCGGTATCTGCCTGGAGATCTGATTGAATGGAGTTCGGTCTATCTCTACACTTTTGATAATGTAGTCTATGGATACTGTTTCTGTCTGTTAGTGTGATGTTTTTTAGATGTGCTGCTGCATCTTATGTATTTTATAATTTGCAATATTTGACACAAGAATTTGTGAAATTTTGGGAATTAGATCCGGAAAAGGAAGAAATAAAAATTTTGAGTGCCTTTCGACTGGGAAGAGCAAGTAAAAAGATCAAAACCAGAGATTGTCTGATCGCATTAAGATCCAAGGAGGAAAGGGATAAGATCCTAGGACTGCATTTTCACAAACCTTTGGAAGTTTCCCAATCGAGAGCTGAAATTTTTAAAGATATCCCCAAACATTTGCTCGATCTCAGAGCCAGATACAAAGATCTGGTGACTTTGTTGAGGAGAAATAGTATCATCTTCAGGTGGGAATTCCCAGAAGGACTCTCCTTTAATTTCAAAGGACGAAAGATTAAAATAAAGTCAGTGGAAGACAGAGACAGCTTTTTGGAGGCCTGCGGGGAGGACCTACAGAAAGGGACAGTAGACCTACTAGAGGAAAGAAGAAAGAAGACAGCAGAGGCAATATCGAATTTAAATTTGGATGGAAAGGCTCCACCGGGAGCAGAAGAAGACAAGTTATCAGAAGCAACGGGAGGAACAGAATAACAATAATACAACATGTCTCTGCAACTTTTGAGCTGGAATTGTAATGGTTTGAACATTTGTCAGAGGAGGAAATCCATTTTTCACATATTAAAAAAAGAACAAGTGGATTTGATTTGCCTGCAAGAAACACATGTGACCAGGCTTCATAGAAAAATTTTAATTAATAAAAAGTTGGGACAAGAATTTATTTCATCGGACAAAGTTAAAAAAAGAGGAGTTGTAATCTATGCTAAAGAAAGCCTGGCACCAAAGTTTATCTTTAAAGACGAGCAGGGAAGATATTTGGCTATTGAAATACAGTACCATGGACAGAAATATTTGATGGTGGGCATATATGCGCCTAATGAAGGGAAATCAGAATTCTTTAAAAGACTGCATGAGACATTGCTGGATTATATGGAGTACAATGTGATTTTAATGGGAGATATGAACGGAGTAGTCTCGACAAATATGGATAAGGCACAAAGACAGGTAGTTACTAAAGATGGGAGACTACCGAAAACCTTTTTTGAAATGACTGATAATCTGGACTTGATTGACATTTGGAGAACAAAGCATCCCCTGGAAAGAGAGGGAACCTTCTTTTCTGAAGCCCAAAAGACCTGGACCAGAATTGACCAAATTTGGACCACTAGAGAACTGGCTCCAAAGATAAAAAAGGTTGAAATCTGCCCAAAGACTTGCTCCGACCACAACGCTGTTAAGATGGTAATGAACTTACAACCAACTGGATCCTTTAGATGGAGGATGAATGACTCTCTTTTTAGAGATGAGGAATTTGTAAAGAAAGCCCAGAAAACTTTGAAAGATTATTTTGAAATAAATTTGAACACTACGGTGGAGAAAAGAATTATATGGGACGCAAGTAAGGCGGTTATGAGAGGTTTTTTGATCCAACAAAATGCACTCAAGAGAAGATCACAACAGGAAAAAAGAGAAAAGATCTTGGACAAAATTAAGGAAGGTGAAAAGAGACTGAGAACAAATCCAAAATCACAGGAAATTTTAAGAGAGATAAAGCTGCATCAAGTACAGTACATGCAATTGATAAACCAAGAGATTGAATGGAAAATCAGACAGATGAGACAAAGAACATTCGAATCGGCAAATAAGTCTGGAAAGTTATTGGCATGGCAAATAAAGAAGAGGCAAAAAATGAACACTATTACAAATCTGGAAGTTGAAGGAAGAATGCTGCAACACCCTAATGAGATTAGGAGTGCTTTTCAAAAATACTTTAAAAAGCTTTACTCTCAACAACCACAGAAAGAAACAGAGATAGAAGAATTCCTGAAAGTGAATGGGCTGCCAAAAATATCGCAGGAAAGTAAACTGAAACTGAGCTGTAGGATAACAGAACAAGAGGTAGAGAGCGCCATCCAAAACATGCAATTGGGCAAAGCTCCGGGACCTGATGGGCTGACTGCAAGATATTACAAATCATTGAAAGACTGGCTAACTCAACCCTTAAAGGAAATATGTAATGAAATACTTCAGGGAAAAAAGGCCCCAGAATTGTGGAAAGAAGCTTTCGTGACTCTTATTCCAAAGACAGAAACTGAAAAACATCAACTTAGGAACTATCGGCCTATATCATTGTTAAATGTGGATTACAAAATATTTGCAGATATCTTGGCGAGAAGACTGAAGAAGGTATTAACAGAGGAGATTCATAAAGATCAAGCAGGCTTTCTCCCAGGCAGACACTTATCAGAGAATGTAAGAAATATAATTGACATTTTGGAACTGTTACAGGAAAATATAAATACAAAAGCGGCGTTGATATTTGTGGACGCCGAGAAAGCCTTTGACAATATCTCTTGGAGTTTTATGAAGAAGAACCTCCAAGGCATGGGGGTAGGCCAAGAATTTGAAAATGGTATAGGGGCAATCTACTCTGAACAAAAAGCTAAATTAATTGTAAACAATGTTTTGACAGAAGAGTTCAGAATAGAAAAAGGAACACGACAAGGGTGCCCAATTTCCCCTTTGCTTTTTATATCGGTCCTGGAGGTGTTGCTGAATATGATTAGAAAGGACCAATTGGTTAAAGGGATACAGGTCGGAGCTAAACAATATAAATTAAGAGCATTTGCAGATGACCTGGTTTTGACGTTGCAGGAGCCAGAATCTAGTGGAAAAAAAGTTTTAGAACTGATTCAAGAATTTGGCCAATTGGCAGGTTTTAAATTAAATAAGACAAAAACTAAGGTTTTGACAAAAAATTTGACAGAAATTGAAAACGAAAGGTTTCAGAAAGAAACAGGTTTAACAGTGGTGAAGAAAGTAAAATATTTGGGAATAACTATGACAGCAAAAAACGGGAACCTATTTAAAGATAACTATGAGAAATGCTGGACGGAGATAAAAAAGGATTTAGATATATGGTCTAACTTGAAACTCTCACTACTTGGACGTATTGCTGTAATCAAGATGAATGTATTGCCAAGAATGCTATTTTTGTTTCAGACATTGCAGATTATTGATAAAACTGATTGTTTCAAGAAGTGGCAAAAAGACCTTTCTAAATTTGTCTGGCAGGGCAAAAAGCCAAGGATAAAATTTAAAATACTAACAGACGTTAAAGAAAGAGGGGGCTTTGCCCTGCCAGACTTGAAACTCTATTATGAAGCAGCAGCGTTTTGCTGGTTGAAAGAATGGCTACTTCTTGAAAACACAGATATATTGGATTTAGAAGGGTTTAATAATGCATTTGGTTGGCATGCATATTTATGGTATGACAAAGTTAAAGTGCATAGAATGTTTAAAATTCACATTGTCAGAAAAGCACTGTTCAATGTTTGGAGCAGATACAAAGATCTTTTGGAAAACAAAACCCCAAGGTGGTTGTCTCCAATGGAAGCTAAAGCAGTAAAAAGACTCAATATGGAGGCCAATTGGCCAAAGTATTGGGAGATTTTAGAACAGGATGGTGACAAATTGAAATTGCAGAGTTTTGACAAACTAAAAAGTAAAGTCCGAGATTGGCTTCATTATTATCAAATAATGGAGGCATTTAAAATGGACAGAAAAATTGGCTTCCAGGTGGAAAAATCAAAATTGGAAACAGAACTGTTAGAACCCAAAACAAAAATATTGTCTAGAATGTACAATTTGCTGCTGAAATGGAACACACAGGATGAGGAAGTGAAATCGGCTATGATTAAATGGGCTCAAGATGTTGGTCATAACATAATGTTTGCTGACTGGGAAAGGTTGTGGACCACTGGAATAAAGTTTACGGCATGTAATGCCTTAAGAGAGAATATAATGAAAATGATTTATAGGTGGTACATGACACCAGTCAAGCTTGCAAAAATGTATCATATGTCTGATAACAAATGCTGGAAATGTAAAGAAGCAGAAGGTACCTTTTTTCACCTTTGGTGGACGTGCCCAAGGATTAAGGTTTTCTGGGAAATGATTTATAATGAATTGAAAAAAATATTTAAATACACATTTAGAAAGACCCCAGAAGCCTTTCTCCTGGGTATGGTAAACCAACAGGTTCAAGTGAAGGACAGAACTTTTTTTATGTATGCTACAACAGCAGCAAGAATACTCATCGCGCAATACTGGAAGACGCAAGATCTACCCGCGCTGGAAGAATGGCAAATGAAGCTCATTGACTATATGGAACTTGCAGAAATGACTGGCAGAATCAGAGACCAGGGAGAAGAGATGGTGAAGGAAGACTGGAGGAAATTTAAAGACTATCTACAGAAGCATTATAAAATTACGAACGTTTGAGGTTATCAGATTGAATGTAAAAGAATGTTATTATAAAAATGACAATGTTAAAGAAAGTATATTTAGTAAGACATAGGGAAATGTAAGGATAAATAAGACAATAACATTAATCTGAACCAAAGATACGCCAGAGGGAAAGAGTTTACTACCAGAATATAAGACCTAGATTACAGAGTGGGAAGGCATGGGGAAGTCGCAGACTTAAGTTAATGCTGAAGAATACAATGACACAATATTTGTTTTTAATTCTTTTATTCTTACCTTTTTCATTTTTCTTTTTGTCTTTGTACAATGTATGTATTGTTTTTCTTTTGCTATTTTCTTTTTGATGTGTTTGTTGATTTGTTTTTTGTTTGTTTATTGAATGTGGAAAATAAAATATTATTTAAAAAAAAATATATATAATTTGCAATATTATACAGTGGTACCTCAGAAGTTGAATGGAATCCGTTCTGAATGTCTGTTCGACTTCCAAAACGTTCGGAAACCAAGGTGTGGCTTCTGACTGGCTGCAGGAAGCTCCTGCAGCCAATCAGAAGCCGCAGAAGCTGCATCAGACGTCCAAAGAACATTTGCAAACTAGAACACTCACTTTCAGGTTTGTGGTGTTCGGGAGCCAAAATGTTTGACTCGCAAGGTGTTCGGGGTCCCCGGTGCGACTGTATATTGTTTTTAACATGTTGGGACTGCTTTGAGAAAGGAAATGCTGAAAGTCTGCCTATAACTACAGGTAACAACTACCGTTATTTTGCTGTTGCTATTATTGTTTCATGATAAAACCAAAGAGCAGGTTTTACTCAAATCTCAGTTTTAATAAAGTCTCCTGCAACAAGGTCTGGTTGCAGTTCAGACATTTCCTTCCGACCACAAACTCAACTGAGCATCTGAAACTCCTGCACTTTATGTCACCATCCAATACACTTTACTAGCACACTATGTACCTTCAAAACAGATGCTAAAACCACCTTGCTGTGTGTGCTGTATCTTGATGATAATACCCCACTGCATTGGTCTGTGAATGCTTTCTCTACTTTGAGCTTTCCCTTCTGCATTCCTAAAAGTCTCTTCAAAACAGAAGGGGGGGAGAAGACACACACACTAGCTCCTGCCAGCTGTTTCCATCTGTCTCAAGAAATATCCTTGCAGGCAGAATCTGTGATTGAATGGCACTAAGTCTCAGCTGGCAGAAGGTGGCCTGTTCAGATGCCAGTGTCTCATCCTAAAGTAGCATCAAAAGCTGCCTCCACATTAGGCAGAGTACTTTAACCACTCTCTTGTAGTGGTTCTGCTCTTAGCTGTCTTGTTGAGGGTGAGAAGGCCAATAAGTTTGCTTCATAAAACATATTTCAAGACGATTGCCCCTTTGTTATGAGTGGCAGTGTTCAAGACAACAGTGGCCAACCAAAGAGGAATTACCCTTTTACAAGAGAGCTGTTCAGCAGCAGTGTTTGACATCTGAGCCTGCTCATCTTTCATATATAACGTCTCAGGCTTAAGGTGGGTCACATCTTACAATTTATCATTTAGGAAAGAATCCTTTTTGTTGCTACTTAGGTGTGCTTCACATAGTATATACACATGGTAAAACTATACATTAAACAATGCATGAATTGCATTGACCTATAATGCACACAGCATATTAAATATCCATAAGCAGACAAACAGGACTTAGTAAATGCTTCCTTATGTGAAAGGCACAAACATAGATTTTGACAGAAGGTTTACATGCCATGAAGACTAGTTTGAAGTGTATGAAGCTGCTCCCTTATTGGCACTTGATCTTCCCTAGATCAAGGATGCTGTACCTGTGGCACTCCAGAAATTGTTGGACTACGACTTCCACAATCATTGACCACTGGGCATCCTGGCTGGGGCTGATGGGAGCGAGTCCAGCAATATCTGGAGGGCCACAGATTCCCCATCTCTGCCCTAAACCTCAGAACCTGTTTTCTGCCTTCCTCTTCATTTACACTGACATTTGCCCATAAATTTGTCAAGCCTGTCTTTTGAAGCCATGTCAGGTCGTAGTCATCACCATGATTTCCAGAAGTTCATGGGATAATAGAATAGAGCTGGAAGGGACCCAAAGAGTGATTTAGTCTAACCCCTTGCAAAGAAGGAAAGTTATGAACACTTTCTCTGAGGAAACACTAGCTTTCAAGGAATTATGGGAAAGAAGCAGGAAGCAAATACTGGAAAAGGCCAACTAAAGCAATGTTGCATAAGCAACTGTTCATGAAATGTTTGTAGCCTCATTCACACATTATGTGAATGAAAGGGCTAAGCATGCTGAAAGGAGCTGCAGGATTGCACTTTATGTTCTTGCCCTTGACATCACACAGCTCTTCTCAGCTCTACCCCAACCCTTCCAAGTGTCCACATATGAAAAGAGCATCTGCTAAATGAACCTAGGCTGTCCCAGTGAGCTAGAATCATGCATACTCAAGGGTCCAGATCTCATGAGCAGCATAAACAAGGCTTCTCTCCCCCCCCCTTCTGACCTTCCCCAATGCAGAACAGCTTGGGGATAGCACCAGCAGGGGCAGGGAGGGTGTGCAGCCTCACATATCCTCCAACATTTCTCCAGTGAAAATAGGGACACCCCATTCCATAATGATAAATTTACTGTTTATACCCCACACATCTTACTGGGTTGCCCAGCCCCTCTGGGTACGTTTCTAAGCACAAGTCAAAATGGTGGTGCTGTCATTTAAAGCCCTAAATGGCCTCAGCCCAGTATACTTGAAGGAGTGACTCCACCCCCATCATTCAGCCTGGACACTAAGGTCCATCTCCAAGGGCCTTCTAGTGGTTCCCTCCCTGTGAGAAATGTGGTTACAGAGAACCAGGCAGAGGGCCTTCTCGGTAGTGGCGCCCGCCCTTTGGAACACTCTCCTATCAGATGGCAAGGAAATAAACAACTATCTGACTTCTTAGAAGACATCTGAAGACAAACCTGTTTAGGGAAGTTTTTAATGTTTGATGTTTTATTGTGCTTTTCTGTTGGGAGCCGCCCAGAGTGGCTGGGGAAACCCAGCCAGATAGGCTTGGTATAAATAAATTTATCATTATCATCATCATCAGAAGCAGCAGCAGCAGCAGCAGCAGCATCTTCCTACATATATAAAATATAAGAAAACATTAAATATATATATTTTTAAAAACCCACTTCCCTATACAGGATTACCTTCAGACAGCTAGGGGGTTGAATAACTCCAAAGTGTCCAACATTTCTCCAGTGAAAATAGGGATGTCCTAAGGAAAAGTGGAACATGTTGGGGTCACATTAGAAACAGGGACAGCTTCTCTAAATCAGGGACGTCCCTGGAAAACAGGGACACTTGGAGGGTCTGGCCTCATTCTCTCTCCTCCATGATGCCTTCTGAATAATCTGAGGATAATATCCCTATTCTGTTCAAGGCAATGGCTACCCATTCAGGAAAAGTTTTATACAGCTTTAGCTATACATCAATATGATCACAGGAAGCTCAGTATTGCCATCAGATTTCACATTGAATGATAGAGCAAAAGAAGCAGAAACAACAAAATTACAATCCATAGCTATTTGCCATTCAATTCAATATGCACTTTGTTGGCTCTATAGATCATCCAAAGAGGACACAGAAGTGGCAAGAACTTTTATGTACATGCATAATTGGATTTATGCTTGCATTTGCTTTTGAATAAGGGGGTGGGAGTAGGGACGGACAGATCTACATGCAAGACTCCCATTGAAGCTGATCATTGGCAGTGGCGTAGGAAGGGGGGTGCGGTGGGTACGGGGCGCCCTGGGTGTCATCCCTGAAGGGGGTGACAAAATGGCTATGGGCTATGTGACACGGTGGCTCAGGCACCTGCAGGCTCCATGCTGCCCAAAATGGCAGTGTGGGGCTTGCATCCTCCCACCGCCTCTCCCTCAGCCATCCTACAGCGGGGGGGTGGGGTGGCGAGGCTCGATACAGCGTGCCCCGCCCCTGGGTGGAGGGCGCAAGCAACACTCTGGGAACCTGAGCTACGGCTATGCATGGGGGGGGGGACCAGCTACAGATTGCAAACAACAGGAGCAAAGCACAGCAAACAGGTCTGCAAGCAACTACCCCTCTAAGAAGGGTTCAGCTGGGCAATTTGGAATGGGCAGCAAGCAGAGGGGTGCTGTGGGTGCCGTGGTCCCAGGCCTAATTTTGAGCGGGGGCGCAAACAGGCGCCGTCACAACAGACTCTTTCACTGAAGCCTGACTCTGCATCAGAAGGAGCTGCGCTTTGGCTGCGATGCTTGTGCCTGGCGTGGCTCTGTGGGGCAGGCCTGACCCAGGGAAGGAGAGCAGGCAGTGGAGAGCAGGAGAGTCAGTGGCAATGCCGCTGCCCACCCTCCTTGGCCGAGAGGCACCTCCTCCCTGCCCCTCTCCTAACCCTGAACTGTGACCTGTGGAGGGCGCTCTCTGTGTCCTGACCCCTTATGGTCGTGCCCCACATGCCCGCCACAGGCAGCGGGGGCATAGGCTCCGCTGCTGATCATTGGCAATGGCATACAAAATTCTCAGTGTTGTTATTGGAGTCATGTTTAGCTGCTTTGACATGTTTGATACGGCAAATTGCAGTGTTTGCAATGGAAACGAAACCTTTGAGAGTTGTGGGCTGTTATTCATAGAGAGCCACAGTAGCAAATATTGTCAGGGTTGGCATTAGTCAGAGATGCTTGCAGTGAATGACTTCTGCCTTAATGTGCCATCATCATCAACTATCCTAAAGTTCCAGACAGTATAATTGGGCACCCTGCTAATGCAGGTAGAATTTTCCACTTTTCTGCTGTCTTAATTCAGGGTTCTTTTTTTAAAAAAAAAAAGGAAAGAAAGGAAAAAGAAAAGAAACTACTGGTGAATTTCTAAGTTATTGCACTTAATGAAAATATTCATATGTGGGAGTGGGTGAATTGTATGGCTAGAAGATGGGGTCATATCAGAGTAGCCTTAAACCTGAGATGCTGTGTGTCTCATATTTTTATTAAGGATAGGCCAAAATTACTCCAGCCCAGTTTCCTGAATATATATTCCTCTGCAAAAACAAAGGTTGGTTCTCTACTGCTTTCTGGGAAGGGGGGGGGGGTATTTTTCAGATTTGGGGGACGAGTGCTGCTTAACTTAATGGGTCTCAAGGAAAAGTGAAGCCAGGAGGAAACTGATGAGATAACTTTACACCACTGTCTGCCAGGCACACTTCCCAGAATGCCTTGAGCTAGATATGATGCAACATGATGTGGCATATGTTCTACAAAGTACAACCAGACAGAAGCTGTGGAGAGAGCCGTATGCCGTGTGAGTGGAATGGAGCTTTTTTTTTTTTTTTTTTTTTTAAAAAGCCATTTTTAGAAATTGATAAACTTCAGGCATTAGTTTAAATATGGTGGTGGCTCCCTCCTAAAGGCATTTCTTCCCTCCCTCTTGCTCTTTTGGGAGGGTTTTGGGGTTGTTGTTTTGAAAGGTCAAAAAGAGACATTTTCGTAATTGTTTTCCGTGCCACGCATAGGATGTGGTCTACTTATTTCAAATCGGCTAACATCATAGAATATTAGTGCAAAAGATGTTCTGGCTTCTCTAGGAAATGTGTTACTTCACATAAAGCTCATCCTGATTTGCACTGGCAGTCCAAATGTGAATGGATACACTTGGTGGGGGATACGCTTAAAACTCATTAGCTAAACATTGAAACAATCAGTATAACACAGAGATAGATGCTTTGGCACTCCATATATGTGCCATCGTATCTGCCCGAGCAATACAGAATGACACCACATCTGTGGCCTTTTATTTGCCTAACTTGTAAGTTGCCCAAACCTAGACTTTGCAATATGTGACCTGCTAAGTTTAATACACTCTGAGACAAAGCAGAGTTCCACCCAAATATAATCCAAGCTAGAACATAACTTTGGGGTGCTTCCCAGAACAGACATGGGACCTGGCCTTTCCCCCATAGGTTCCCCAAACAGCATGAGAATTGGCCATAATATATCTCAGGACGTTTCTGCACTGTGCTACGCCACCTAGCATTATGATAATTTATTAATTTATATACTGCTGAGTGCAAAACAGGTGCCCAAGTGATTTCCAAGTATAAAAATCAAAATTTAAACATTGAACACACAATGAAACAATCCCATTAAAAATCAAAATATAAGCATCCATAATTAAAATAAACAATAAAAACACAACCATTCAAACATGCTGAGGTCACTGGCACTGTGAGGAGGTATCCTATGGTCACACCTGTTTGCACAGATATTCCCTTGATCTCTTGACCAGAGTCTCCTGTTTTAATTTATGTATTGTTTCAATGGCATTAAAACCATGACCACTCATATTTCAATGTTTTAATGGGATTGTTTTATTGTGAATTTTAATTGTAATGTATTTTAAATTATTTTGTATTTTAACAATGTTATGCCATTTGTTTTTTAATTATTTGTAAGCGACTTAGAAGTCTTATAATATCAATATGCTGTACACTGGAGTCCTGGGGGTACATGAGACAAGATTGGAAGGCATCCCAGAGCCTTTCCTTGTGGTATTGTGTCCCTCAGGGCACTTGGAACAACTTTTACAGGCCTACCCTATCCAAAGCGCTGGGTGCCGTTGGAATGAGTTTTCTGTTGGAGGCCCAAATATTGGTCAAGCTACAAACAGATGAAACTGGATCCACACCCCTGTCCTTAAAAAAATTAATAAAGCATTAACTCAGATGTAAGTTCCAACTCCAAATAAATATGCTTAAAGGAACTGCAACCTTTAAAAATATAATAACATTAATATGATTTTCCAATACTCAGACAAGTCAAATCATTAAAAGCTAATTCAAAACATTACGATTACTTTCAAATGCTAGAGACCCTAAGCAGCCAAGCATGGAGTCGACAAAGCATGCTAGCAAACAATTTTATGTAAAGTTCAGGAAAGTCCATAGATGTCTTAAGGTTGGCAAAGGTAAAGCAAAGCCTGAATGGCTCCTGGAATTAAGTTTTTAATTGGAACTTTTATATAAGCCCCCACCCCCTTTTCCTTTCTTCTTTTTTAAAAAAAGGAGTTTTCACTCAGTGGCACTTTCTAAACCAATTCTTCTAACAATTCATCAGTAGTCTCAAAGAGGGATGGTGTCAGGCATGTGTATATTAACTGCTAGCGAGACACAGGCAGTTCTTTGCTTTGCATAACATTGGTTCTGCTAACAGACATTAACATGGGTGGTCAGGGATCATTGCCAGCTGCACACAAATAACTGTAGTGTTATCTCTGTGTTCTGCTCCATGTGTCAGCACAGTTATCCCTATGGACTGGCTGAAGGTTTTATGACTTCCTCAGGCATGTGACCTGGAGTGGACAAAACACCTGCCCCTCTCTGCTTCTTAATGCATTGGTCTTGTAAGTTCAGAGAACAGCAAAGGAGGGCTGAAGAGAGAGACTCTTTTGAAAAGGAAAGGACCTAAGATGTGTCCTTTCATAGGATCTTGCTGTTTGGATACAAGGGAGTGATGTGTCTGTATAGCAGGCATCTCCCTCTCAGAGGTACCAGCCATATCATTTCCTGAATCCCTCCATCCCATTGGTTTCTTTCTTTCCCTTGACTAGGGAATGTGCAAGATCTGTGGTTTGGCCCTTCAAAGGCCCATGGGTTCTGGACAACCGACAAATTTTGTGGTGTGCTAGAACCAGCCATGCCTCTCTTAAACCCATTTTAAGTGACTTGTGACTACCGGTGGAGTTGATTTAAATTCACATTTACCAAACTTGCACATTCTAAAACAAAGTGAAACACAACCATCTTTCGGAATTTGCTCTTCTCCAAATTTGGCAATGCAGTTCACGAACCAAATAATGTGTACAGAAATTCATGTACTAGGTTAAAGCCTGACAGGGAAAGGAAAGCAGAGAGGGTGGAAATCTAGCCTCCTGTAGAAGGGAATTGCATAATCTGGGAGCAGCCACTGAGGTGGTCATTTCTCGCATCCTCACCAAAGGCATCTGTGAAGGTTGTGGGACAAAGAAAAAGACCTCCCCAAAAGATCCCAAAGCCTAAGCAGGCAGTCCTCCTAGTAGGCTGGACCCAAGCCGGACTGGGCTTTGTAGGTCATAATCAGCACATAATCAGTGTCTGGAAATAAACTCATAGCAAGTGGCGCTTTTGCAACAAGCAGTTTCTGTTTCTTTGTAAACTGGTTCTAGCAGTAGAATTGGGGGGGGGGGCACTACAAATAAGTAAAAAATAATAATAATAGATCACTATAGCAAAAGAAAAAAATCTCTAAGGGAAATCATGTTTTAAAATTCCCTACTCTCCGGTGCCATCTGGTGTTGATTGCTTATAGCACATTCAAATTGCTGTTTACTAATATAGCAGAATCCTTGGACCTGCTGACGTTTCCAAACACTTTCCAAAGACAGACCCATGTAGAGAGTGTCACATCAGATACTTCCAGGAAAGTGCACAGCTGATGCCCCAGTTTGAAATGTGCAAATGCACTCCCAGCCACAGCTGAAACCTGGCATGTAGGATTGAATCAGGGCAAAGGCTGATCTAGGGGAGCAAATCCAGTTCGGTTGCACTGGGCACAAAGCTTCTGCAGTGCTACAGCAGGTACCACAACTATGAAGTCCAACAGAAGGTGAGAGGTGAGGGGGCACCAGATTTTGGCATCGCACAGGGCACCACTGAAATTTGAGAAACCAAAGTCCACCACTGACCCAGGAGTACACAGAAGGTGCAAACCTGAATTTTCAGAGGAAGTGTAACTCCATCCAGCACAGGTTGAGCCCACAAAGTAGAATTATAGCTGAAATAGTTCTGAAACTAAATGTGGGTAGACCTGAGTTCTCTGTCTATTCTCCCGTGTCTTCTGTAAAATCAAGAGCCCTGCTAAAGTGCCTATATAGCCTCTGGAGCTTGTTGAAGACCCGGAGGAGAAATCCTTCAATTTGTAACCGCATTGAGCTACAAATGTTTACTGCACCATTTCTCAGTCTTACTGTGATTGTTGCCAAGGAAAGGATTAATACTGTGCCATTTTCGCTAGAGCAGTGCTGCTGTAATTTAGGAGATATGAACTACATTACACTTCAGATAACAGCCTTTGACTAGTTAAGGGGGGGAAATTACAGAAAATTAATCTTTTCAAGAGAGTTTGGGTGAGATTTGCCACTGCTATGAAAGTCATGTCACTGATTACACTACTGCAAAGTAGAACTAACTTCTCCCATTCTGACATGAGCATATTTTATGAGAACAATGAAAATGGAGTGCTTATAGCAATGCAGAGCAGAGCGTGAGCGCTGAACAAAATATTAAGGCTTAATTCTCTACCCCATTTGCCAGCTTTGTACAGAGCTGCTGAAATCAGTTGAGTTAGACTGGAATAAATACAGTCTAGCACTGCAGAGTAAGCACTTAAAGTTTAATTGCCCAACTTGCATACACTCCTTCCATATAACACATACTTTAGTTCTCCCGTTCTCTCTCTCATCCTTGCTCCAAAGACCTTGTATCTAGCAATGCAGGAGATACCTAGATGTAAATGTACTTCCTCAAGAGGATCAACTGGTACCTGCATTTCCTTGTTTTTTGTTAAGACCCCAATTCTCACCAGCTCATCAGCATAACCAATGGACAGGAAGGATGCAACTGTAGTTTGGAATCCTCTCTAGAGTCACAGGTTCCCCACATTTGTTGAGATTGGATCAAGCAGGCAAACTTTTCCACACCCCTGGGGCAAATTATCCAGCCCAATGGTGTTTTGTTTTGTTGCACTTTTGTGGGGTTAGAGCTGTAGTCTAACAACATATAGAAGGCCACAGATCCCTTAACCCGACTTATAAAGTTGTCCAGCTCTTTTTATATGTGGTTGTTGCTTTCCTACTCCCCCTGCTGCCAATGTTGATGTGAAATTTTATCTTTATTTTTCTCAATTTATAACCAGTTTATTAATTTAACACACATTCGCTCTCTCTTTCTCTCTCTCCCACTTATTTGTAAGAAAGCGCCTAAGTAGTTAACAAGCAATATTTAAATTCTCAACAAAAGGGTTTTTTATTTTAAAAAAGGAATTAAAACATTTAGAGACCATTTTTTTTATGTTGAAAGCTGCCCAGAGTGGCTGTGGAAACTGTCAGATGGGCAGGGTATTATTATTATTATTATTATTATTATTATTATTATTATTATTATTATTATTATTATTATGAGATGTTACCTAGAGAACACACGTTATTCATTGACTGAGTGCTTTTCTTACAAATGCACCTTGCCTTTCTTCTGCCATGGGCTCAAGGTGTCATATATGTGCACTACAAGCAGCAACACCTCCAGGCAGTGACCAGACCCAGACCTGCTTAACTTCAGCTGGGTGGGGGCCTTATGTGCCTCTTGTGGTGACTTATCAATACAATGATGAATCAATGGGAAAGAGGGGGACAAGGATAGGATGAAGATGCACAGCCACTGACATAAATATATTAGAGCTGCCCACCCCAACCCAGGGCCACAATCTAGGGACCACATCCCCAGATCTGGCCCCAAATCAATTTTGGGGTCTATAGCTTTTTTAAATCCATGATTAAAAATACTGTCTGGGGTCAGCACCATTATTTTTTTCCTTTGAATTCTTCCCCAGTTTACCTGGTTTCCTCACCCCTCTTTGCTGCAGTTTTTCATATCTTTCTGGTCCTCAAATTCTGTCTCCTTTTCATTGCTGACATGTGTGCATGTGTGTGTGTTTAATGTCTTTTGCAGAAATAAGTGCCATTCTTCTCATTCAAAAGGAATATCCCACAGTGATTTAGAACCGAAGGGAGAGTTGGATGGATTTGTTCAAACTGTGTGCATCGGTTGGCCGTTTCAGTTGTTCAAGCAGCATGCTGGCTCAACAGCCCTGAAGTAAATGTGCTTCAAAGATGGAAGTCTCTGTGCCATTTGGTTGCTAAAGGGTAAATGTGTACATCTCCTTTGGATGATGCCCAGGTTCTGAAACAAAGCAGCCCACCTCAGAGGGATTGACTCAGAGCAGGACTTTCCTCAGATGGCCCAAAGTGAAGCAGGCTTGTAGTTTGGAGTTCTGTTTGGTTTATCAGTTCATCTGATGCAAGCAGTCTGTGCAAACAAGGACTGCTCTGAAGGCTGGTAATGAAGTGTCCACCTTCAGAACATTTATTTTCATGCAATGCAATGGAAAGCTGTCTCCACTCACTTGCATAGGAAGACATCCAAAGTTGTGGAAAGCAGTCCCAAAGCAAATGCTGTTGTTGTTTTTCCTGTGCATGCTTTTCCTAAAGAAAAATCCTTTCAGAATTTGACACTGCCAATCAGTCACGGGCCAGTATGGGATAGGTGTCGTGTGCTCTTATGGCATATTTTGGGATGTACTGTTTTGAAAACATACTCTCATGAACAGCAATGTGCTAGTTCCACTCAAAGATCAAGTATATCTCAGTATATTCATGGAGGCTCATCCTGAGAGATTTTCAGGTACTTAACTTGCAGTGACTGAAGAGATGCAGAGGGAGGAATGGTCCATTAATAACCTTCAGCTAATGAAGAAAAGGGACAGTAGTCTACTTCAGATATAATATTCCAGGTTCAATAGATGATGATTTTATTATTTATATGCTGTCCATCTGACTGGGTTGCCCCAGCCACTCTGGGTAGCTTACAGATGTGCGATATTGATTGATATATATCACATTAAAAGGATGGAGTATTGGGGTTTGGGGGATGTCATAAGCTCAAGCATTATTAATTACCTTCCAGTCACCCTCTTGTGCACTCAGCTGCAGGGGAGATTTCCTGATTTGTTAAACAGTTTCCTTGTGATAAGAGTGACCTGAGCACTCCTCACAAACCAGGATTAACATTAGTTCATTGGGCCACACTGAACTGACAGGTGCCCTGAATCCCATCTCACTGCCTTGATACACATTCAAATATTGTCTAAGAAGTGGAGCTACGGCATCACAGCCTCTGCATTTAAAATGTTTTAAATAATAATGATTATAGTCAGCACTACCATTCTGCAGCACATTATGTTCCTCCTGTAAAGCTGAAAATGATTGTGATTAATCTGTAAACTTAAAACAGGAAGAATCGCAGGTAAGTGATGGTACAGTGATAATTGCCGTTTAACTACGGATAATGCTGCAGTCAAAAGACATTAGAATGTGGTGCTTTATAAAGCTTGGTGAAGGCAATGGTGATGCTGGAATAAAGTAATATTTCACTATGTGGCTCCACAGCAACCTGTAATTTGGATTCTCTTTTCCTTTGCCAATAATTACTACAGTCTTTTAATCTCTCTTCTGCCCTATAATGTGATGGGTATTGTTCTTTAAAAACAAATGTTAGTCCCAGATGATAATCACAATTCAGAGTGGATTAAGGAAGGAAGGGTTGTTTATTTGTTGAATGTTTATAGTCAAACAATAGGCGAAATTTGTTGTTAGGGCAGGGAATTAATTTATCAAGACAATGATGCTCACAGATGCCACACATATAATTCTCACCCCCTATTTGCGGAATTAATAGGTGTTATCATGAGTGGAAAGCTAATTTTGTCATAATAACTAAGAGACTGACAACATATTTCTATGCATGTAAACTCAGATACTTGTTCCAAGTAAGCATCTATAAGATTTCAGCCTGAAGCTATGGATTGTATCTTAATGTCTGTCACTCAGAACAAATACATTTAAATTATTGGGCATAGACTCATAGACCCATAGAATTGTAGAATTGTAAAGGACCCCAAGGGAATCTCAACTACAGCTTGGGTCCATTCATTTAAGTGAGTCTACTTTGAATAGAATTTAGTTCCTTATGAAAGTGGAAATCCCACATCAAAATATCACCTAAACCATGAACAGCTTAAAACAATTCATGATTCTCTCAAAAACATCCATACATTTGTGCTATGCAGATATTAATGCTGTCCTATCTTCTAAGACAGTTTGTAAGGTTTGGCAAATTTTTAGATATACTTTGGGAATTCAAATAGTGCTAGAAATTTTGCATATTTCTTATTATGGAAGATTTATTGCCAGGAAAATTGATGCATTAAAAAAAAATAATCATCAGGATTACCTATTTCTGGAAATAGAAATTGAGCCAACATGGTGCCCATACTCATAGAATTCATCATTTTCAGAAAGAAACGGACCTATAAAACATAATCAGAAGTTTATTTGTTTAATAGTAATCTAATGAAAACCCTTTAAAAAAATTAGACTGAAGTATACTCATCCATTACTGTATACAACATCAGAGTTAACTGCAGAATTCAATTAAAGGTGTCCAAAAGTGCTTACAATCCCAGAACGAATTCCCACAGAATTCAGAGGGACTTATTCCAGAGTAGACATGGTCAGGATGGGACAAAACACACATGTGTGTGTGTCCTTTATTTGAAGATGACTATCATCTTCTCATTCTCCTCTTATCCAGGTACCCAGAACTGGACACAGTATTCCAGGTGTGGTCTGACCAAGGCAGAACAGAGCAGGACTATGACTTCCCTCGATTGGAACACTATACTACTTCTTTGGATGAAGCCTAGAATACCATTCACTGTTTTGTGTGTGGCTGTATCACACTGTTGACCTGTGCTAAACTTGTAGCCCACTATTTATTTTTTTTAGTACATTTATAGACCCCTTTTATCTTCCAAGGATCTCAAGGTGGTGTACCTGGTTCTCCTCCTCCCAATTTCATCCTCACAACAAACCTGTGAGGTAGGTTAGACTAAGAGATGGTGACTGGCCCAAGGTCACCCAGTGAGCTTCATGGCTGGGTGAGGATTCAAACCCTGCTCTTCTGGTCTAACACTCTCCAACAGTTCTAGATTATTTAACATGTTCTACTGGCAAACCAAGTGTTTGTGAAGCTGGGTCTTTGTGAAGGATCTTTGGATCCAGCAGATGCAAAGCCATCCCATATGCATACCCATAATGCCCCCATTTTGACTCCTGTTGTTGATGGAAATGCCAACAGGGTTGTTCTATCGCCGTGGAACTTCCCATGGACACACAACGAGCCTCCAAGTTGGACATATTGCCCTACCAGCAAAGATCAGCATTCCAACCCCCTTTAGCCTGCCTTAAGCAGAGATTAGGGATGTTCTGAAGGTCATGTCAAAGTATCTTGAAGTCTGTTGGACATGTGGGGAAAATGCCATTGGATCTATTCTAATTGGACGATTTCCGGGCAATCCGTGCAAACGACGGCACACCATTTGTTTCAATGGCAGCAGTATAGACTGTTGATAATTAATGTAAGCATTGTCTGAGCACTGCCAATTCTTAGGAGTTTCTTATTAATGTGTGTGTTTTTAAAGCAATTGAAATGTACCCAGAGGCTCATGTAACAAGGCAAGGCAGATATAATAAATAATAGCTGTGCCCTTTTTAATCATATATCTTAATATTAACAGTGCTGTAATTCAATAGAACACTAAATATATTAATTTGTACTTGGGGAGGGCCCATTGCTCAGTGGTAGAGCAAACGCTTTGCATATTAGTTGCTGTGTGCTGCATACGAAAGCTTGTGGGTTTAATCTCTGGCATTTGTAGCTGAAAGGTATTCATCCAGCAGGGCTGAGAGAAAAACCTCTGCATTGCAGCCTAGGAGAGCTGATGCCAGATACATGAAGACAGCAGTAGGTTGCAAAAACCAATGGTCTGGCTTGGTACAAGTAGGCTGGAGGAGGAAGTTAATTCAATTTGCCTTGAAAGGTGAGCCTGCCTAAACCATACTTCCTGAAAAATATACCCACTTCACTGAATGTGCAGTGCAGTTATGATTATCATCAGTGACCATACACTAAAATGTAATGAAAGGCTATAAAACACCACAGAAATCTCGAAATGTTTTAAGGCTCCCCACCTCACCCCCAGCAACTTCCCCTGGTTGAAATGCTGCACCATAGGATACCATCATCCCTGTAGGAAAACAATGATCCCAGAGCTGCTGAGACGACAACTTAAAGCGGCACCAAGGCTTTTCTGTCGGTTGTTCATGTTGACCAAGCAAGCAAAACCTTCAGTGGCATCACATTTATTCACTTGTTTTGTTCTGCTTATGAGTCACTGTATATCAATGTTCTCTGGGTGACAAATGGAACAGCTTAACAAAATCACAGAATGCAAACAAACACGAAAGGCCAATAGACAAGTCAGCTAAAAACATCCGGCTGACATAAAAGCAGGAGAGCAATCTCATAAGGATTAAACTCACACCCAGCCAACCAAGAAAGACTGAATACCAAATCAAAACATTAAAACTACAAAGCCTTTAAAAACTGTGGAAATATGACCTTACGTAAGATCCCAGAGAGCCAGTGTGGTGTAGTGGTTAAGAATGGTGGACTCATAATCTGGTGAACCGGGTTCACGTCTCCGCTCCTCCACATGTAGTTGCTGGGTGACCTTGGGCTAGTCACACTTCTCTGAAGTCTCTCAGCCCCACTCACCTCACAGAGTGTTTGTTGTGGGAGAGGAAGGGAAAGGAGAATGTTAGCCGCTTTGAGACACCTTCGGGTAGTGATAAAGCGGGATATCAAATCCAAACTCTTCTTCGTTATCATCCCAGGATAGATTTTAATCCAGGATCTTGAGTAGACATGGCTTTTGGAAGACTTAACCTCCTGGACCACCAGCACCCTGGTCCTGAATTAGAGTATAATATGTAAGCCAAAACTTTATTTTAGGCTGCAAAAGCCTGAATACATCTAGCTGACTCTACCATTCAACTGAGACACCCCAACCCTTCCTTTTAGGCTAGTTTGGCAGTCTGGGCAACTTGTTGCTTGATGTCCCATCTTCTTCTCATCTAAACAGCCTATCTTTTGATCACACCACTCTCTGCCTCTGGCCATTTGATTCTCATCTCCCAATCTGATTATTGAACTCCAGTCTGGTCCTGTCTCCTGCCTCTGCTCCCCGTGCCAAGCATCAAATTGTAGTGGACTCAAACCCTGTAACAGCCACAGATCAGACACCCCACACCCAATGAACTTTCTTGAGTCCTTTCTTTCTTTTAAGAGAATTGCAAATTGATGTGGAAATGTGGACAACTGAATTCAAGATTGACAAAATGAGAAACTGAGAGAAACCAGTGCTATTTTTTTTTCTTTAAAAAGAGGTGCTGGAACTCACCACGAACACACCCCTCATTCTCTTAGAATGGCAATGGCGCCCATCTGAGAGGTGCCGGAACTCAGTTCCAGCTGAAGAAAAAAAAAGCCCTGAGAGAAACCAAAACTGAAAGATTCACTCATCTCTATCCAGCAGTGTCTGGGAAGAAGGTGTGTATGTCTCTTTCTCCCTCTTCCAACATTACCTGGCCACTAGAATGCTGTACAGCAGCCAGATTCCTTGGAAATATAATTTCCTGAGGCATCCTGAGGAAATTAAATCTCTCAGGGCTCCTGGGATCTGAATTACTACCCATACTGCATTCCTGGTATCAAGGAGCACAAAAGTGGCCCTTGTTATGAAGCGGGAAGGGATCCTCTCAGGATCACTTGTTTAAATAAGGGTTTTAAAAATCAAAAAAATAGGAGTGAAAAATTTGAACAGAGACATTAAACCTCTGCACAGGTCCAGGTCTTTATTGGATGAACCTCCTTTGAGCTTTCAGCTTCACAGTTCCTTCCCACTCTATTTCAACAGGGTTTTATTAAAATGGTGAAATCCTTCCTGATTTCCATTTCATAGCTGACTGTCACCATAGGTTGAAATGCTTAAACCAAAATGGTGAAGGATGAACATGCAGTCTGCTTCAAGAGACTTCATGAATCGCAAGTAAATCCTCAGAATACACTAAGAATGTAAGATGCCAAGCCGTATAATGGCCCATTTAAAATGCTGCCCGTGTAATCAAATCAATAGGCCATTAAGCTTAGCCCTCTCCACAAACTCAACCACCAGGATTAACAGATCACAATCTTGAGGCCGGGTCTATGGCAAGCAAAACATGGACAAGGAGTTATTGTCAGTAATAATTGATTCAGCATATTCATCTTCCATCAGAAAGGTTTGACTTAACTTTATGTCGTCAACAGCAAAATCCCTCAGGATCTCCATCCCCAGCCTTCCCTTCAGAATTATTTGGAGCAGATGCAATGCTGCAAAAGACTGCCAGTCGGTCTGTGGGTAATGTGCTTTAATCACCTGAACTAATTAAACTGATTGTTTTATAAATCTGCTTCAGATGGATGGGGCATATGGGTTATAAGTGGCTGAAAAAGTAGCCATAATACAAGCCATAATACGCACATGCATCATTTGAAATGGATCCAGATCCACAAGACTCCTTTGAGGGCATGATATTTAAGCAAATCTACCACCGGATCTAGTGATCCAGTCCGACCTGTTTCACTGCTGTGCTCATTTTCCCTCCTCCTATAACTTGTTTCATCATTAAAAGGCGGGGTTGTGCTGTTGCCATAGAAGCACAGTTCTCCAACATTCAAAATGGTTCCCCAAACACCTTGATTCCAACAGTGCCTGTTTTGCCTGGGAAAATCATCTGGCACAGGAATAGTCACAAAAATGAAACAGAGCAGGAACCTTCCCTTGCTGGCATCTGTTAACACAGACCATGGGGAGTGGTTCCCGCTATCTATTTATCCTCATCCGAGTGGACAACCCATGCCTTAAAGGCTACATGTTGCCATGGGCCACTCTCCCCAAGGCTTGCCAGACCCTGAAAAATGAGGCCCACCCCTTTCTACTGCCCAGCTGATCAGCTATCAGCTGAGTAATGAGGAAAAGATCACTGGTCCCAAATTGCTTACAGACAAGTGATCTTGTGTAGAATGGAGGAATGCTTTAACCTTCCAACATTTATGATCCAGAAAATACTGTTTTCCCATCACTGCATTTGCCATGAAGAGATAGACACATCAGAAAAGTTCTCCTCACCATTAAAATTGTTCCCACTCCCACCTGCCAAAAAGCTGTTCGGTGGACAGCTATTTTAATTGAAATCTGAATATCCTTGCATGTGTATCTCCTCATTCAAATGCAGAAAATTGCTATTTAGCAGGCTGGAATGACTGCTCCCCACATCAAATGGGGGCGCCTTTTGCGTGGTCGTGCACAGCCCCCCGGATCCCATGCGGCTCCTGATAGTACGGGCTGGCTTCGCCCTCCCCGGGCTGGATACCTGGAGGTCTCCGCCTACCTCAGCCAATTGTCCAATCCCGCCTGGGGAGGCATTGCCAGGGGATTAGCCAGGTAGGGGGAGGGTCTGCCCTGCCCACACAACAGAGGGTGGATCTTACCTTTGAATCATGAGTTGGCTTCAGAGCTTCTCCCACCCTGCCCTCTCTCAGTTAAGCCTTCTTTTGCAGGTTAACCTCTTTTCCACAGGTACACAGGCGCTGCTACGTCGTGGTCGCTGTTGAAAGGCCAGAAAAGAATTTTCCTGCTCTTGCAGGTTTTGCTTTTCCTGTAAGCAAAATGTCACAACTTTGACGGTTTCAGGCCTTGGGTGGAATCCTTTAGTCTATCTTCCCTAAATGGGGGACGGCTGAAGCGGTGACCCACGCCCCCCTTGCAGTGGTGATCCCAGGGTTCCCCGTTAGAGGGGTCTTGAGGGCAGGCATTGGCCATATGCCGAGAGGTTGACA
Organism: Podarcis tiliguerta; assembly: GCF_965153285.1. NCBI lineage: Eukaryota > Metazoa > Chordata > Lepidosauria > Squamata > Lacertidae > Podarcis > Podarcis tiliguerta. Next base: position 80,685,127 of record NC_139534.1, read on the forward strand.
CTGCTCTCCCCTGCGACAGCGGCGAAACGGGGGGTGGGCTCTCTGCTTGAACATACGTTCTCCAGAGACAGCCCAATCCCCACACATTCTGGAAAACCCTGATGTTCCCCAGATCCCCGGCTGGGGACTGGGAAGGATAAACGCCCAATGCCTGAGCCAAGGTCTCCCTACCTCTGAAACTTAATAAAGTTGTGGCCAATTTTAATCCCATAGCACATTGTCTTGAGTCATAATTCCGCTTGGGGATCTTCTGGGGTTGGGGGGACTCAGCCTGTCCACACAACATGTGTGCTGTTGAAATGGGGAGATAGACTGAAAAGGAGGGGTATCCTCACCTGTCTATCAATACACTCTATATTTTGTTCTTGTGTTTTTTTAATTGTAATTTTAAAAATGTTTCATTTTAAACCGTTACATGTGTTTGTGCATCTCTGTGAATATGTCTTTGTGGGTTCACCTTCCTCTCTCTTGCATGGTTTGTACTCTGCATCTTCCTGTGGATTTTTAGCTTCCCACTTGCTGTCACATTCTTGCTTTCCAATGCCAAGGTAAACACAATTTATCTATCCCAAAAGATTTCTTCACAGCTAGATATACCAGCGGTCTGTTTATGAATGAGAAACAGATTCCTATGTGGAAGACATCAGAAGATCTCTCTCTCCCTCCCCCCCCCAACCTCTCTCCCTCCCTCTCTGAAACAACCTATCAGGTCACAATTCAACTCTCAAAGGTTCTAAAGCTGCATAATTCTCTTCACTCCTAGTTTGACACCTGTATGAACATGTGATCAATGAAAACCATCAAGCAGTTCAACAGGCTGTAGCAGAGAAAAGAAAAGAAACTATTTGCATAGATCTCCCATCTTTTTGTTTTTCACTTTTGTGTTAAACTTTCCCCCATTCACATGCTTTGACATATGCAGCCTTGCACTGCACAACCTAGAGATACCAGTTTGCATCTTGTCTTTACCTAGGAGCTAAACACCATCTGCTTTTTTAAAAAAGAAAAAGAAAACCTGATTAATGGAAGGAAGTGTTTTGCAGATATTCAATTTTGTCAGAAATTCTCACTTCTTTAAGTCACAAAAATCCAGTATTACCACACTCAGAATTGTTCTTTGAGCACCAATCTTGATGTGACCCCCCCCCCCCCCCGTCTTTCAATGCTGTTTATTTTTGCCCATCAACTTGCAGCTGTGATTTTGGCAGATGTAAGCAGCTCCCACAAAAACCAGGTGCTTATGCTGGCAGCTTCCTCTGCTAAAAGGGATTCAGTCAGATGTTCTTCACACCTGTGAAATAGTTGCCCAGTCTTAAACATTTCCCATGGATGCAATTATCAAGCTCTGTTTCCAAAAGCAAAAGCCAAATTGTTCCTGTTGATCATGACTAGCATTCCTGATGCTTTTATCCTTCCATCCCCATGCTCGGTCCCTTCAATGGAAAATGATTCAGAGAAGAATGACATTCACTCTGTATGACATTAACTCAAGGAGTTGATTTGGTCCAAGTTCATCGGTGTTCATTTTCAAGGACCACTTCCGAATGGTACCAATATAAGGAAATTTAAAATCTTAGCTGTGCTCAAAAGCCCGATTTTAGAAGATAAAAGCAGGCTCGTTAAATCAAACAGTTGCATTCTGGCATTACTACAAGTCAGAAATTGAAGGTCTGGAAAGTTCATTGCAAAAGGGACAAATCATACAAGAATAACAGATCATTCAAACCTTATGTCATGACATAAAAAACCTTTCAAATATGCAATGAAAACATCATTAAGCACCAGCACATTAACTAGGAATGTCTAATCTAGACAGTCCCACCACCCTAGGGTAGGTGTGGTGTCCTAATTGTAAATGAGTGAAACCGTAGAGCTGGGGTTGTTAATGTGGTGCCTCAAGATATTTCTGGACTCCAACTCCCATCAGCCCCTGAACTAGTACCAAGTGATTGATATTAACGCAAAGCAACTTCAACAATGACAAGTGTCCAATGCGTAATATGAAACAGAATTTAATTTACAGAGATACCATTTCCCCCCAAGCTAAGAATGCTTTATTCACTTTGGTTGAGCAGAATGGCCTGCTGTGGATGAAGAAAAATACAATTACAAATTGTTTTTGAGTAACCAGAAGTTAACAATAGGGAGAATGCATTTACACATTAGGGAGAATACACTGAGTGATCACAAGGAAGCCTCTCTCCTGAAGAAGGGTTGTCAAACCACAGGGTGTATGCTTTAGACAAACCTGAGCCTTCAAACGGCTATTTTTACTTTTAGAAAATAACCACAACACAGGCTAAGCTGAATAATATCCTGCCACCTAGAACAGGATACGATTGGTTGCATAAAAACCTTGATTATTAACCCCTTTAAATTTGTGGCACTAATGATTAGAGTTTCCTTTGTACAAAGAAGGAGGAACAGCTGATCTTGGGGACAGGGAGAGATAAACTCCATTTATAATAAATGAAAGTTAGGAATTGAAGGTATGCTTTCTTGACAACTGAATGTTCAAATCTCATCTCTGTTTCCCTGCTCTCTGTTTTCAAATAAAATATGTTTTCATACTAAGAGCAGCTTTGTTTCTTAAGCGTTCAACTACTCCTGCTGCTGATTCGTAGCTTGAAGTCATAGTTCTCTGCTTATGACACTGCAATTAGTTTTGAAGATGGCTATGACATTCACAAGAATATAAGTCTGAATATAAAATAAGCTGCAGGACAAGATGAAGCAAGCTGCCTAAATTCAATGTTAATGCAGATGACTCTGCAAATCTAAGAAAACAAGCAAGCAGACAAAAAGAGTCTAACACCACTATGTATAAAAGAAAGCAAATAAACAAAACGCCTACATTTGTCAGGTTTTCCTGAAAGAATGTTTCCTTTTTTTAAAAAAAAGGCAGCTTAGTATTGCTATACTTTGCAGTACTCCACTTGAGCTAATGATTTTAGTATTCTCACTTTGGGAAACAAAGGACCTAAATGTTGTTGGGTATTATTTATTACGTATTATGTTTCAAATCCACCAGTGAGAGCTTAAGAGTTTGGCTTTGTTGTTCATCTTAAAGCTGCAGCTTAAAGCTGCAGTCACTACAATTATTGCCTGAATACCTAGAATTTTTCTTATAAGAAGTAGTTTGGCAGGTATATGGAGATGCTTTGCTAATTTCACAGCAGGTGAGTCACTGCTGCTTACTGGGAAGGACAGGGGGGAGACTGTGGGAAGGTTCAGGCAGGGCGAATGAACTGGCAGGACCAATCTGGAGCTCATGGCATGCCAACCCCTCATTGATTTGTCCCTCTCCTTCTCCCTCCTGATAAGTAACAGTGATCCACCTGTCGGAAAGACTGCACAGTGGCTTTTTGAAGGTAGCCTAAAAACTCAAGACGGGGTGTTTGTATACGGATAGGGAAAAGTTGTTCCTTCACTTCCATGGGGGAGGTTGACTTCATGCTTCTTGAGGATTCAAAGCTTAGTTCCAGAAATTCTACGAAAACATGTTAGCTGGTTCAAAGAAACATCTAGCTGGCTTTTGTCCATTTCATTCATTACTGCCCCAGGTACATTCATTCTTCAGTCATACACCAAGGACAATCTGAATTTTTAAATATGAGAAACAATCACAGATGGGAAGACATTTTGCCATTAGGTCATTCAGTTTGGTCTGTAATCCTTGACCTGCTGAAGATGCAGATAAAAGAGTCAGTATTTATTGCTGCAGATGAGGCTCTGCAAATACATTCAGCCAGTTCCCTGGACTGAGTGCTGAGCTGAAAGTTCAGAGTAAAATATTTTTGGTGAATGTTTTACTTTACTTGCAGGGAGGAGGCAGATGGACAAAAAAAGTGGGGAGTAAAACCACTTTCAGTTTTCCTCTTGAGGAAGACCAAGTCAATCCCAGTTTGTTCACACTTCTGTGGAAAAGTACTAGCTGGATTAACAGACAGTGAAATTTTATGAACTTTGCATTTCAATATGGCTAGTAGCTCCATTCATCAATTAGTCCAGAATCAAATAAAAGAAAAAAATATACATTACCACCACCAAAGAAGTCCACAAGACAAACTCAAGTCAATCCCAGGAACAAAAAAGAAACAGTAATGAGAGAGCAGTAGCAAGTAACTACTTGAATTAGAAGCCATCTCCATCAAAAGAAATGCTTGCTAATTGCAATTAGAGGCAAAGAATGATCTCAACAGATGCTGTATAACAAATTTTAACTCATTCCAATTATTTGGTTGCTCATTACACCTGTAAGCATATTAGATAGCTTGTTTCAGAAATCTGTAAAGCTGTTAGGAGAAAATTCATCACCACATTTGGCTTTTCTGGGACAGACATCAAGACTCTGAAGCTGACTCTGCAATTATGGTGAATACTTTCTTGCTAATTGTATGTAATTTTTCACAACAGAAATATAATTAGTAGATCATCACCACCAGGTGCTAGATTACTTAACTAGCTGGAGAAGGACAGCATTTGGAGAACATAACTCAAGGATGGTTATTACAAGTGACCAAGCAGACAAATTTCTGTTGATTATCTTTTGATCCCCCTTGCAATGAATTACTCAATAATTATTTCTAAAATTTGTTTATGTCTCCTCCCATACTATTTCGAGACTTGTTAATTATAGGGCTACAGTCGTGGCCTTTTATTAAGGGTGAGTTGCCTAAATTTCCCAATTTCACCATTATCGTGAGAAATTGGGAGGGAAGAGGTTCTTTAGCTTGTAGTTAAAATATGGTTTAACAGAACAATTTGAGACTTGGCAGTGTAAGAGAGGAAAGTTTGTGGATCGCTCATGCCAAAATCTGGGATAGAACAGATAATAAACGGCTTATTTGGAACACATTTAAAATGGCATAAGTGACCGTAGAAAGTTGATAGGTGTTATGCTCCTACCATTCACATGTTCAAGGGCTCTGTACGCATGGAGCTGTTGGGTATGTAACTCTGGGAAACCTGAAACAATATGTTCCATGATCACACAATCACATGAAAGAAGCCTACATGCTCACAACTAGAGCCTTGAAGATGTGAAGCTTGGGAGTGTGGGCAGTTTAGCCAGCATTGCTGCTGACTGTGTATTAACTTGACTAAAGAGGCCTTATTTTCTCTGTTCTGTTGACAGTGATATAAAACAGGGCTGGCCCACGTATGAAACAAGGTGAGGTAACTGCCTCAGGTGGCAGGATTCACTGGGCTATCCTGATGTCAAACTTTCTTCTCCCCCTTTTCCTGATGTAGATCTTCCTTCACCCCTTCTTCCCTGGTGCCATTTTGGGGTTCGCCTCAGGTGCAAAAAAAATATTGGGCTGGCCTGATCTAAAGACTACTAAAGAAATAAAACTGAATGAAAAATGTAGTAACCATAAAACAAGATTGGTGAGGGAGCTAGAGTAAAGGTGTTGCTCGGTGGTTTACCATTTCCTTTGTATGCAGAAGATACCAGGTTCTATGCCCAACATCTTCAAGTAACGTTGGGAAAGACCAGAAGTGCCATCTTAAGAGGATTGAAGGCAGCTGTGCATGATGTCATGTGACCTCATGACCTGATGCTGTGTGACACCCTGGTGTTGCACATGCCCTGTTGCACAATGCCCTGATGTCACATGCACAATGCTGCAAGAAGCCAGTGGGTGGAGCTGAACATCCCCTGAATACTGAGGAGACTTGGTCCCCTCAAAAGCCACTGCCAGTCAGAAAGTCCAAAGGGCTGAATCAATATAAAGCAGTTTCCTGTGAACCACACTCAAATACTGAGTTCTCCCTAGAAGTCTGTGGTTTTATATCACTCTACCTTATTTTGAAGGCACTGGGAAGTGTAGTGCTAGCATTGTAAAATTCACTTCACTGACAGAAACTGTGATTTGGATTGAGGGCTTTGAGATGATGAGCCGTGCCTCCTGGAGATGAAATGTGTGACTAGGAAAACCCCAAATGTGCTCTTCAACATAAGGCTACTGTCGTTTCCCTTCCCCAAGGCTCACTATAGACTGGGAGATGATCCACAAAATTTGCAAGGCTAGTGAGAGACTCCCTGAAGAAACAAAAACTGTGGCCAAATGAGCCAAGGAAAACACACCAAGGAGTGCTTGGTGAGGGGGGGAATGCTTCAAGGGCAACTGAAATCCTCATAGAAAAGCTTCAAATTATATCCCACACTATCTGAGTAGCAAGAGCACTAGGTAAGGGAAGTGTTTTAACAGCATCTGAAGATTTAACACCTTGTTTGCCAAATTCACTTCTCCAGCAGTCTGATTAATTGTTCTGTGGTTTCAGTGTGCTTTGTATTGCTCTTGCAAAAGAAACTACATAGAAAAAACACCTCATGATGTCTTCACTTGGGCTTTAGTTGTGAAGTAAAGGCATCTAATAAGACTGCAGAGTGCAGACCACTGGTGAAATAATCTGTACAAAAGGCATTCATAAACACTCCTCAACCACTCTGAATGTGCAGAACATCTGGTGTGCCTTCCCTCAAATCCATTTTCATCTCACTTTATCATTAAACTATACTTTCTCCGGGACGCGGGTGGCGCTGTGGGTAAAAGCCTCAGCGCCTAGGGCCGAAAGGGCGGTGGTTCGAATCCCCGTGGCGGGGTGCGCTCCCGTTGCTCGGTCCCAGCGCCTGCCAACCTAGCAGTTCGAAAGCACCCCTAAGTGCAAGTAGATAAATAGGGACCGCTTACTGGCGGGAAAGGTAAACGGCGTTTCCGTGTGCTGCACTGGCTCGCCAGATGCAGCTTGTCACACTGGCCACATGACCCGGAAGTGTCTCCGGACAGCATGGCCCCCGGCCTCTTGAGTGAGATGGGCGCACAACCCTAAAGTCTGTCAAGACTGGCCCGTACGGGCAGGGGTACCTTTACCTTTACCTTTATACTTTCTCCACAAAGCTATGAAATTTGATTACTGCATGGCATCAAAATGGTTTCAAAGTGTTTTTAGTCGTCTCAGATGTAGCAGATGTCCTCTTTGCTATTAGCTCTTGAGCAATTATTCTCAATATGGAGAATGAACAACCTCCATCTTTTGATGCACCTTCCAAGATATTGCCACACCCAGTTGTTGTTAGGGGCATTGTTTGAGATCCTGTTAAGTTTTAGAAAGCAGAAAGAAAAGAATTATGAAAAGGCCCAACTTATATGGCAAAGATTTAAAAGCTGTAGCTGGCTGTATAATTTGGCTTTCCCCCCCTTCTTCTTTTTTTAAAGACATAATTCTCCTTGGTTGCAAAGGAGAAGATGGAAAAACAGCACTACATCATTTATGAGTGCTGATTGTAGTGGGGGTGCAGCACAATTCAATTTAAATCAGATGGTGCCATCTCACTGAAATAATTCATTTGCTCTAACACAGAGAAAAGAAATCGCAGTTATTGCATATTATTAGCTGTTTAAAAGGACTGTAGCTGTTCATCAACTTCTGAAGGAAATCCCATTCGAACTTTGGCACTCTCTAAATGTAATCAATAGTCACTATAATGAGCATGACATTAAGCATAAACAATCAGGTGCTATTGTTAAAATTAAAAGCTATTGAGGAAAATAATTTAGGTGAAATTGAAGTCTCTCTCTCTTTATGAACCACCACTACATTTGTCTTATTTAGCTAACAATAACTTACCCATCACTCAGTGTGAACTCATTCACAGCTTACATTGCAGACATAATGGCTGGCAAGTTGAATGCTCAGTCAGAAGATTACAAGAACAGCTTGCTGGGTTTCTTGCCATGCTGTACCAGTCCTCAGTACTGCCCACCACTAGAGTATCAGGCAGATCATCTTGAAACCTAATAATAATGGCACATACGTGCTCATACGCCCGTACTTCCTTATGGATGTTAGTAAGACAGCCTTGAGAACCCTTTTAAAATAACTGGAAAACTGTTTAAGGAACTGGCACATAGGCGTAGAGATAATGGATTTGGTATCAGCCCACCTGATCAAGATGTTTGTTTGTTTGTTTACAATCCAAATCAAACCATGCGAAAAACAGAAATGGAACTAAAGGGCAAAGAGTGTGCGTGGTTTGGAAGGCAGCAGCTGTGCAATCAACTATGCATCCCTACCACTCTAAAAATGTAACCATTTATATTTAATATCACCTGTATAGTACATTGATAATAATACAAGATGTCAGCCTAAATACCAGGTCTAGAGCTCTTGATATCCCTGCTGGGTTGCAGCATTCTCTTTAACTAGTCAGGTCAAATTCAAAGCTGAACTCTGGAAGAATCTCAAGCCTGTTTGGTTTAACACCTGTGCATCCTTCCATTAGCCTTGTTCTTTTAGAGCTAAAGCTTTGATTTTTATCCTCATCAGGCTTTCTAACCATGTTACATGGAAGCTTTTTTAAAAAATAAAATAAATAAATCTATAGGTATGGAATGGGGATGGGCAGCCTGCTATTTTAGAGTCAGGTGTGTGCCTTCAAGCTAATATCACAGGAATAGCAAGGAAGCAGGGGTGGGGGGGATCAGTGTCAGGGGGGGAAACACTTTTGGTTCCAGCTCTGGACATTTTTTACTCTGGCCTCTCACACCACCAATATGGGAGCAGTAACAAAAAAAAAAAGAAGGTTGTCCATCCCATAGTCAAATACAGAAGATACTTCTTCTTTGGCGGTCACTCATAGCCAAGTAAGTCTTCCATAAACAGGGTTTTAACAGTGAGTCCGCAAGTAACTGTGGAGGCCAATTCAGGATCCACATGTTCTTCCACAGTGGGGCATTGGTTTCTGGGTTGATCACGGAGAGTTTTTGCCAAGTGTGCCCTCCTCTTAGCATGTTTCTCCCTTTTCTCCTGAATTCGAGTGTTTTCAAAGTCCATGACACCTTTGTTAAAGGCTGCTCTCCCACTGGAGTGCTTGCAGACCAGTGTTTCCAAGTTGTTGGTGTTTATGCTACATTTTTTTAGATTTGCCTTGAGAGAGTCTCTGAACTTCTTTTGTTGACCACCAGCATTACGCTTTCCATTTTTAAGTTCAGAGTAGAGTAGCTGCTTTGGAAGACAATAATCAGGCATCCGAACAACATGACCAGTCCAACGAAGTTGATGTTGAAGAATCATTGCTTCGACACTGGGTATCTTTGCTTCTTCCAGTACACTGGCATTAGTTCGCCTGTCTACCCAAGTGATGTGTAAATTTTTTTGGAGACACCGTTGATGGAATCTTTTGAGGAGTTGGAGAGGGCATTTATGAGTGGTCCATGTTTCACAAGCATACAGTAAGGTTGGTAGTACAAGAAGATACATCAAGCATCAAATGTCACTATATCCTGGCATTAAAATAAAATCATGGAGATTTGAGGGCAGAAGTCATTGAGAGGTGGGTGAGATGGATAATCATCTGCTTGAATCCATCCAAACCCAGCTAAGATACTTGCCTGCTAGGATTACGTTTGGCTGATGATGCTTAACAACAGTAACATGTGTAGGCATTTATCCTAAAATGTCATTGGGCATGTTATTTAGCATTGCTGAGGCTGGAGCTCATTCTGTGCTTTTTTTTTTTTTGCAGCAACATCAACAAGCATTTGTTCCAATATAAGATAAACACATTTTATGTTCTAGCTACAGGTAGGTAGCCATGTTGGTCTGCCGTAGTCGTGTATCTGAAGAAGTGTGCATGCACATGAAAGCTCATACCAATAACAAACTTAGTTGGTCTCTAAGGTGCTACTGGAAGGAACATTTTGTGTTGACTTAGGAAATGTGAGGCAGCACAGAAAGTCAGTAAGCTTTGGTTGGCTTTTGGTTTCTATGCAGATTTGGATTCAAAGCACAGGGCTCATCCAAGTGGTTTTCTGTGGTCCTGGGCTGGCAGGTGAAGTGTCACTGAAGGACATGAATATTTTTCTATGAAATATCCTCACAGGGAAGTCTGAAACTCTGCTCTGTGGACTGCATGGCTCAGCCTTCCCCAGCCCTAGTATCCTTCAGATGTGTTGGACTATATCTCCCATCAACCTCAACCAGCATGGGTAATGGTCAGAAATAATGGAAGTGGAAGTCAGAAACTCTGGAAGAAACCAGGCAGGGGAAGACTAGCACAACCAAATTCACCCACATGAGTGGGTCAAGTGGCTAATGTGCTCTCACAACTGGACCACAGAGGTTGGGAGACTAAGGCAGTGCTCTCACAACCCTCAAAAGAAAGTCATTTGGATGGTTCATTAAATAGCAGGATTTTTTGCTATTTAATTTTGCTATTATTTGCTATTTTTGCTATTATTTGCTTGAAGGGTGGGGAGTACTCAATAAAAGCAGTAAACTGGACATTGCAAAAAGGTTTAAAATGGGGTTTATATTGTTACATTATCCAGTCCAGAATCATGTAGCCAGCAACCATGTTTGGGAGAAAGGGCTAAGTCTGTAAATTGCCTTTGGGTTATATTTTATAGCCTATCACTTGCTTACTAATGGTGCAGGCTGTCAAACCATTAGGAATTTCTTGGCTTTGCTAGAAGCAGCTATGTTGTCTCTTTAGCTTCACATTTTGTGATTGACAAGAGGAGGCTTAACTGTCAAAGTTAAGTCACCTGAATATGACGAGATCACAACTAAGAACCCAGTAGTCTGTTATCCCCTTTATTCTCTATTATGGCTGCATGCTGTTTTCCCTAGTATTGCCACCACCCCCAAATCAATAGCATGTTAGCTTAGCACAAAGCCAACAGAAAATACAAAACATTTTGCCTTAGCTGGCTCTGAAAAACAAACAACCACCCGGACACTGAAATACAAGAAACTCTTTTTCTGTGCCACAAAATAAGTCGGCTTTATGGAAGGCCAATTTTATTTTGCCTGGCTCCATCATGGGAACTTTTTGTACAGTTTGTTCTGCTCCTTTGCGTCTCCTTGAGGGAGATTTTATTGCAGTCTAATTAGACCGACAATTTTGTAGAAGCTAATTTTATGGCATAGCCCCCCATAGGCCAAACAATAGGAAGTGCTTGTAAAGGGAAAATGTAATAAGGTGCAGAGTATTCAAAAATGAAGCTTGATCCAGACAGTATCAACAGGCCATGCTAATTGAAACTGGTCTGCTTATAGAGCCTATTGAGCAAATCAATATAGTGCTGTTACTTCATGCTACGGGCTGGCCATTTCTATTTTATTCTACATGTTGCAAATGTCAATTAGCTAAAGCTAAAGCAGTATTAGCAGATTATGATCTGGGGATGAAAGATGCTTCCCTAAATCACTTTGACACCAGTAGTATTTGCAGGATTTAGCAAGTGCCTTCTTTCAGGAATTGGTCAGCTACATTCGCTTTCCCCTAAAGTTAAAAAAAAAAAAAAAAACCCTTTGGCAAACATTGGGTTTCTCTAAATCTGTTGCTACCCCTTGTTTTACAAGTGTCAAAAGAATCTATAATTTGAGAAATGAGTCCACAGGGTTCATCATAACTGTGAAGTCTGTGGTGTTCCATATATTGTTCTACTAGAGATTCCACCATCCCTGGGGCTGATGGGAACTGGAGTATGACATCATCAGCAGGGTCAACAGATTCCCCATCCATGACATGAATGATGCTGAACTAGAGTGGTCTTTGTGTTTCCATGCCCCTTTGCTACGGATAACTCACCCTGAAGTTCTGCTTCATGATTCCAGGATGATAAAACACCCTTCTCATTGTTACACATGGACCATAATTAATTATTTGCTCCAGCTGTCTTTTAAATATGTATACTTTTTGTGCAGGCTTTCCCGGAAACATAAAAAGTCCCTAAACCCTGGGATTTCTGTTGTTTACAATACTGTTTTGTTGATCTGAATTGTTATAACTTTTTAAACAATTAAGCACTTTAGAACACCTTTTAAATAAATAAGGAAATCATTGCGCCACTCGCCAAGGTGAGGATCATTTACATTTGGAGCCACGACATTAACCTATTATTCCCACAAAGCTTAATTTATAAGGCCAACGTGTAGGAAAGGAAAGGAAGAGTTGCATGCAAAGAAGCGGCATTAAAAGTCAGGAGGGTTAGCTCATTTCATGCAGGAAGTAGTTAACTGGTTGTGTGTTTAAGCTTTTTATAGTCAGAGCGCTTTTCTGTCTGTAAATTAACTATAAGCTGTTTTAGCACAAAAGGGAATTAACCCAACGAGTTTTACACAAACGCATAAGCAAAGCATTTAGAGTGGAGTTTCTTTTATTAACAACAAACTCCCCCTTAGGAAAAGTGATCACTCACAGCTCTAAGGAGGAGGTTTATAAGGGAGATTTATTATGCATCCATTCTAGGTCCTCTTCTCATTCTACCGGGCTTGTGAAGAAGATGCTGCCACTTGTAGTAGCAGGAACTGGAAGACTAGAAGGCAGAGACGATCAGTTTCATCAGAGCAACTAGCAATTTTCTGTGCTGCAGCACCAATTTTGCAGATTTTGCATCACAAGTTGCAGACCACACTTCCTGCCCTTCGGAAGAAACACAGCAGGTGACCTTTTTATTCAACAGGATTCATTTCAGACATTATTTCCCTCACAGGGATGCAGATTTTTATTTTTATTTTTTTAAAGTGGAGTTACAAAGTATTTTTAACATCTACATGCAGCCGCTGGGAGAGATCATCAGGGGGTTTGGGCTGGGTGTTCATCAGTATGCTGGTGATACCCAGCTCTACCTCTCTTTCAAATCGGAACCAGTGAAGGCGGTGAAGGTCCTGTGTGAGTGTCTGGAGGTGGTTGGAGGATGGATGGCGGCTCACAGCTGTCCATGGAGGCGTAGGTCAATTCTGTGTCTAGGGCAGCTGTCTACCAGCTCCATCTGGTACGCAGGCTGAGACCCTACCTGCTCGCGGACTGTCTCACCAGAGTGGTGCATGCTCTAGTTATCTCCCGCTTGGACTACTGCAATGCGCTCTACGTGGGACTACCTTTGAAGGTGACCCAAAAAATGCAATTAACCCAGAACGCGGAAGCCAGATTGGTGACTGGGAACGGCCGCTGAGACCACATAACACTGGTCTTGAAAGACCTACATTGGCTCCCAGTACGTTTCCAAGCACAATTCAAAGTGTTGGTGCTGACCTTTAAAGCCCTAAACAGCCTCGGCCCAGTATACTTGAAGGAGTGTCTCCACCCCCATCGTTCTGCCTGGACACCGAGGTCCAGCACCAAGGGCCTTCTGGCGGTTCCCTCACTGTGAGAAGCAAAGTTACAGGGAACCAGGCAGAGGGCCTTCTTGGTAGTGGCGCCCACCCTGTGGAACACACTCCCATCAGATGTCAAAGAAATAAACAACTTCCGTGTTTAGGGAAGCTTTCAATGACTGGTGTTTTAATGTCTTTTTAATCTCTTGTTGGAAGCCACCCAGAGTAGCTGGGGAAACCCAGCCAGATGGGCGGGGCATAAGTAATAAATATAATAAATATAATAATAATAATAATAATAATAATAATAATAATAATTATTATTCACACTAATTTGTACAACTGAAAATCTTTGCAGTAATTGACACCAATTTAAACCAGTCATCTGGAAAAAAATATTCACTTTTGAAAAGGGATCCACTTTGAGTTTGAGCATGCAAGGTTAGTTATTATAACTATTATGAAGAACTGTATTTGCAAGGGTACCCTCTTGTGACACCTGGAAGTTAATTTTGTGTAGAAAGCTGGTACAGTTATGAAAGGTTTAGAGTCGCCCAGCAGACAAGCTTGCAAGGCAGAATGGCAGAGGAACCAGTAGAAGCCTTATGGCATGAGTGGGGCATCTTTTTCAGACAAGGGCCATATTCCTTTGTAAGCAACATTCAAAGGGTCACATACCAATAGTGGACAAGGCCAGATGCAAAAATGGGCAGGGAAATGGATGCGATTCTTACCTCTGTACAGTTGGTTACATTCCAGCTGTGCAAAAGTCTAAGGTTCTCTCTCACACTCTCTCTCCTCCTTGCTGTTAAGCAAGAGGCATTGCCATGGTCTTAGCACAGCAATAAAGCTGCTTGCACATTTGCAAAGCTAAGCAGGGTCCAGTATGTTTTCAAATTGGATGGAGGACGGTGTGGTGAGATTCCTTCATTGTAGGGAGTTGGGCTAGAGTGATAGCCCCCAGGGTACCTTCCAACTCAACAATTCTATGATTCTAAGACTGTTATAAGAGGCAGTATAACAATCTCTTAATTAAAGAGAGAGAGAAAGCAAGCACTGGGTGGGGAAATGAAATCAAAATCCAGGAACAGCATGGGAACATGCCTCACTTGCCTCAGGAACACACAGGATAGGCCATCCTTATGCAAGAGGCATCAAAACTACCCTACAGTATAGCACTAGAAGACAGGAGTCAACCCTTTGCTGATTGCCTTGGCACCAAAATGATACATTCACTTCTAGCCACCAAATAAAATAAAATAAAAAATGTGTACAGTGCAACCTCCCATGCATTCACTGAATAAATTAAATGGAATTGAATTGTGTGCCACCCACAGTCACTTATAGCTATGTAACCTACAGTTCCTATACCTTCCAACCATACTCTCCAGTTATAGGACTGCCTATCATTTCTTTAATTTATACAATTTCTTACCCATCCTTCACAATTGGGTCCCAAAAGACCATGCCCTTGTCAATATAGATTATACAGCATGCAGTCTTAAAAAACCACCACAAATATAAAATAATTAAACCCATCCCAAATGCAGTGAAGCTGTATAGTGTGGATCAGTGACACCAGAAATTGAGTTGTTGGATACCAATCCAGGCTCCCATTGTGTCAGAGCTGAGCTTGTCAGTCAGAAATTGATCCAGGCTGTTTTATCATCTGTTTTATGATGTGTAATTCATATGCCGCAGTTACATTTGGTGAAAGGAATGCACAGATTCAGTTGGAGCCCAAATTGTTTGCTTCAAAGGAATTTAGAAGAAAGATCTGCTTTATATTCCAAGTTCTATCAAATATGGGAATAACCAGAAGTTAATTACACTTCATAATAAAATGCAAAAAAGGAAAAAGACACAGAGAGAACAAATAAGCTCTTGGATCAGGGTAAATCTATGAGGTGTTCTTAATCAAATGCACACTGTTTATTTCCCACCTGCCTTTTAATTTTTCATCAAAGGAACATAATTATCTTAGGTGCACTGAGATTGAGTTGTAGATGAAAAGCCCGGCATTTTCCTGTAGTTGCCAACCCTAACCACACCCCGGTAATCGAAGTCACCTTTTTTTTAAAGAATTCTGATATTCTTATGCAACACTTTTGGCAGATATCAATAGAAGTTGTAATCTCCTAACTGTACCTAGTGTTGCAGTTTCTGAAGTGCCCTTAAGAGGTCCCATTTAAATATGCTTCATCTCAGGTTCTGGCATATTTAAAATAATAGAGGGGGAAATATTTCACATTGTCTCATCCAATGCCCTTTAAGATGACAAACCCATACCTTCTTTCTTCTGAAACAAGATTGGGTTATTCTGCTTTTTGCAGAAAGACTATATGATCCTTCTGAACATTGGGCAGCCTCATTCCCATCAAGCTGATGGTCTTGGTTTGAATCCAAATTATCTGGCATATTTGACATTCCAGTTCACATGCGGCTCATTTTGGATTTTGGTTGCAGTTTTTGCAACCCCAGAAGGTAACATAGAACGATAGAGTGTCATGATTTAAGAGTTAATATGAATGCTATGGGTCCTCCATACATTCCTTGTTATTTTGCATTTATGATGACATGTGCTCATGGTGCAACTGGGGCAGTCACATGTAATTCTGCTTTAAATGCCGTTTACGCTTGTCAAAGACTTGGGGTGGCCATGCTGCTACATTTCCAATCAGCGCATATCCCCTGCTGAAATCCTGTAATCTTCCATGTCAAAAATGTTCTGCTTTATTTCCCCCCTGCTTTTTTGGCCCCTCTGGACAGCAATAATATGACAGCATTGAGGAAGCACCACACAGCAACTAATAATGCGGAATTAATCCATCACCAATGCTGAATAAATCCACCACCATCATGTCAGGAACATGTTGCAAAATGCACCCCTAATAAAACACCAGGATGGAGGGGCTACGAGGTTTAATTTTGAAAAGTTCACACAAACTAAATTGCTGGGTGAACAGTCAAGAATTCTGCTTTCAAAAGCAGCCAGCTTACCATCCAGCCAACCAGATTTCATTTCATTTCACTTGACCAGAAAAGCACTAACTCTTATGAAGGTTCCATCCATGGCAGTCCCTACTACAGGTGTGAAACATATTTCAAACCACAAAGAAAAATGGTGAACTTTGTGCTGAGGGCAAGCCTGAGCACCAATCTCCATCACGTACATCCAAGAACTGCACAATGGTGCATGTAATTCTTAATCTCCATAATTGCGCTTTGCCTATTTTGTTTTGTCTGTTCTCTTTTGCATATAACGCGTTACATGACTAATGATCCTCAGTTCCAAGTGAACATGCCAGAGGGGTGGGGCTTTATTAAATAATTTTGCTGAGCAGAAGGCTCATCATTTGAATTCTTTCAAATAGTTTCATCTTCTGTCTGAAAGCAGACAGGAAAAATGTTGAGTCGTTTGTCAGATTAGTTTTGAATTTCATACTTGGAAAAATGATAAATCTCTCATTAAAATTAATACAAATAGATTTGGCTGAAAATGTCAATCAGAGGAATAGATTAAAATATTTAAAATCAAGTTAAAAATTAATTCAGTGCTGAGAAAGGCTAAAGGTAGCTGATCTGTGGGGATTTCCTTGTAATGCTTTTGGGCTTATGCTACCAAGCATTTTACAGGGTGCCAAGAATTGCCAAAGAATTAAAAGATATCTGGCTTTGGATCCAAAATGTCCAGATTTCCATCAACTGAAGGGCTCCTTCCAATGATGGAAGAGGATGTGGGTCCAGTAGAGATGTCTGCCTACAGAAGAGGGAAGGAAAGCAATTTGCTGATGACACATAGCTCTACTTCTCCTTTACACCTTTCTCTATGTGTGGCAGTGGATGTACTGAACCGTTGTCTTGCCTCGGTAATGGACTGGATGAGAGCCAACAAACTGAAGCTCAATCCAGATAAGACAGAGGCACTGTTAGCGGGTGGTTCTCTAGACCAGATAGCTGGGAGGCTGCCTGCTTTTGATGGGGTTACGCTCCCTCTGAAGGAGCAGGTATGCAGTTTGGGTGTACTCCTGGACCCATTGCTGCTGCTTGAGGCTAAAGTGGTCTTGATGGGGCAGAGTAACTTCCTCCACCTTTGGCTGGTGGCCCAGCTGTGCCCCTATCTGGACAGGGATAGCCTAACTTCTGCCATCTATGAACTGGTAACCTTTAGGTTAGATTGCTGCAATGCAGGGCTTTTTCCAGCCGGAACTCACCAAAACTTAGTTCCGGCACCTCTCAGATGGGTGTCATTGCCATTATAAGAGAACACCATTCATGGTGAGTTCCGACACCTCTTTTTCTAGAAAAATAGCACTGCTGCAATGCATTATATGTAGGGCTGCCTCTGAAGATGGTTTGGAAACTTCAGCTGGTGCAGAATTCAGAGACCAGGATGCTCACCGTGGCAAGAGGGTTTGACCATATAACACCAATCCTGGCCCAACCATACTGGCTGCCAGTTAGTTTCTGAGCCCAATTCAAAGTGCTGGTTTTCACCTATAAAGCCTTAAACGGCTCAGGACTTCAGTATCCCAAAGACTGCCTCTCCCCATATGAACCGACTTGGACCCTGCAATCATCATGTGAGGCCCTTTTTCATGTGCCTCCTCTCAGGGTTCTCAAATGTGAGGAGGTATCTAAGCATGTGCAATGGAATAGGGATGCAATTTGGAACCCCACACTGAACTCCTATACTTTGGAGACAGGGGACATCTCAATTAATTTCAGCAGAGGAAGCATATTTGACATGCATATCCAATTTGTAAGTGCAGTGTTGCCCAGGCTTTTGAAATGATCAAGAAAGCTACCATGTGCTATGAGACTGGGCTCTCTGATCTTCTAACAAGTGTTGGGTCAAGATAATTCCCTTGAAATTGCTCTAAGCTTTATCACTGTTGTAAGCATGGTATCACAACAGCACACATCCTTTTGCACACTAAAGCTGTGATCCTAAATACCGTAATCTTGCTAGGGATTAAGCCCCATTGAACACAATGGCTCTTAATTCTGAGTAAATATGCACAGGATCTTGTTAACAATAGGTGAATTAGTTTTATGTCAATATGCAAAGATTCGTTTCCTTTGTTTTGCTAGTGTAATGTTGTTGCACAGTGGAAAGGTGGGGAATTAGCATCATAAATTCAGGATCCAATGAGGAGAGTTGTCATATTATACCCATCACTTCCAAGTCATTAGTGTGATTCTAGCTTATTAACAACTCTAATAAAGATTGTAATTAGAGATACGGAGCAGAAACTTACTAAGATAAGGACTAACAGTGATAACAGGGAGAATAGCAAATGTTGCTGCTCATTTTGATAAACCATATCAGGACGACAAATTAAGTCTGCAAGTTGAAGTGAACACAGATTTAAATTTTGAATTTTAAGTTTGAATTTTGAATGTTTGACATATTCATAATCCATTTTAATTCTTCCACACATCCTAACTTGTGACCTATACAGTTCTGTCAAATACAAAACACCATTGCATGTCCTGTATCAATGTAAGGTCAGATACAATGTACCATTGTATATAACTTATGAAGCAAATTTCAAATATTATCAAACAACAATTATAAACAACAACAAAAAGTGTCACTTGCCAACTATTAGGTAGTGCCAAAATTAAACTCTCTTTAAATATTGCTTTCAGCAGAAGATTTTTTAAAAAATGAATAACAAAGTTATGACCATTATCTCCCAAGGTTCTTTTGGGCAAGCCGTGTGCTGTAACTTCATCAAATAGAAGTGACCCTAACATCTATAACTGGAATACACAACCTCTACATAGCTTCTTGTAGTGACTTGCCTTAAGTTACTGCTGAAGAGGAAGTTATTATCCTCTTCAGCTTGTAGGATATTTTAACCTTAGACAATCTATTAACTTTCCCCGACATTGCCTAGAATCCTTCCAGAGCAGCTATAAGTATTTTTATTTGGACAACACTTGTGAGTGGCTCATAATCTTGCAGAGTGCCTCCAGTCTGTCCAAAAGATGGTCTGGTGCCTTCCTGTTTTCCTCTCCCTTCAGCTTTGACCCTTACCAGTGAATGAACCAGCCTTTGGGTAGACCTTATGAGTGTGATGCCTTGAACTCTGTGCGAATGGCTACTGTATCCTGTAGGTTCAATATTTTGATTTGTTGCAGAAAACAAGAAAATTGATAAATGTTCTACAGCTTTCAGTGCAGCTAATAGAGGCACACATGTTTAGAATTCAGTTTCGTCAAATGATGCAAATCAAAACTCATTTCCCGTTATTTTTCTTTGTTGACAACAGATGTTGTGAACATTAAAAGCAGTCAGCAAATGTGTGGGGAAATGTGTTAGATGAATCTCTGGAATGATTGACACTTCTGAGTTACAGTGAATCGCCTGTGAAGTTTTGACCTTGAAGCTGTCAAAGAGCTGTCCTTATGGAGTTTTCAGAATGGAACACTTGCTGACTCAGAATTTGATAAATGATTTTATCTGGGAATATATATATTCAAGAAATAATAGATTAAAGAACCCTCCCCCAAATTGGGGAAATAACCAGCTAACATTTTTATTTATATTGTTGCATGTGGGTTTTTATTAGCATGCTATAATATGTGTACCAGATTTACCTTGTCAAAATATTCAGGCTGCACATCTTAAAGAGCCATTCCACGTAAAATAAAACACATAATAAACCATGAAACAATATAATTCTACTCCCAGAAGTCTTTTCAACCTGTCATGACTTGCTAACTAAGCTTGACAGGACTTATATTTGTTTTGCTATTTATGCAAAGTATGGGCACATGTTTACTTAATGTTTCCAAAAGCAGGAACCTTAAGGATAGGCATAATATCTCTTAAGAATTACCAACCTCTCAATGAAAAATCCAGTTTTATTATTATTTTTGACATAAAACGGTCTCACAGACTGTTTCTAATTGATGTTTGCTACGTACACTTATTGTGTTCTGTTGCAGAACCTTAATCACTTAGCTACTGTTATTTCTGGTTATCCAGCTTGACCATAAATGTGAGTTTTATGATCAATCTCTCTGATCATTGCAATAGCGTGTGGGTGTATGCAAAAATAAGACACCCCCCCCCCTTGAGCAACCTGTTTCCTCACAAACCTGGAAACCAGAGTCACTAGAGAGAGGAGGGGGCAAGCCCCCAAGCCCATCAATTACCCTGCCCCTTCCTCAGGCTCTTCTTCTGAGGCAACTGGAACCTGCTCCTACTAGGGTGGATGAAAGGGATTCCTGTCTACCTCTGTCTACCCTAGCAACAAAGCAACAAGACCACTCACCTTTTCCGGTGGGCGGCATTGCGGCCGAGCATCCAGGACCCAATAGTGCTCCATTGTGGCAATGATAACTGGTGAATGACATTTCTGAGTGCATCAGGAATTGGTTGCAGGTGTGAGGGTGTTTGTTGGCAAGCCATTAGGGCTCAAATGGCGGTTAGGCATTGGGTAAGCTTTTGTTTGGATGGAGGGGAGGTTGTAGCTTCCGCCTGCCCCTCCTCATTAAGGGTATCATGTTAAAGGGATCTGGGGGTGTGGATTCTGTCCGATGCCCGGATGTGGGCTAGGGCCATGCCACAACCCCAACAGGGACCCCTCGAGGTGCCCCTATTTGATGCCAGTCATAGGGCTCCCCCTGTTGGTGGTTTACCCTTAGTTGGACTCCCTGCAGATGGGCGGGAGTTAGGATATAGCCAGGCTTCACCCAATGCCTAAGCCAAACTGCTCACATCTGTACCAATAAAGTTGTGGCCTATTTGAACCCATAAATCAAAATACTTGTGTAAGTGTGTTTATGATCTACTAGGGAACTACGGGTCATGGGGCCTTGAAATGTAAGTGGCAATGCCAGATTGAGCAGCATTTGGGATGGAGGAGATCATGAAAGGAAAAAGGTGGTGTTGGATAACTGCATTACAAAATTTGGAGAAGTGTGACTTTCAAAGGGTGGCTGTGTTTCAGTTTGTGTATTGTTTTAGGAAGTTCAAATTATGAAGGTTTGCCCTTACATTTGAACTGAATCAGGTGCCCCCTCCCCCATCCCTAAGGGCCAGAAAAATTTGCTTGGGTGGTGGGTAGTGGTGGCAGATCAGGCTTCTGGGCTGGGGGTTAGGCACTTCAGATCTATGTGAAGTCACAGATTCTCGCAACTAGAACCTCCACATCATCACAGCAAGCTTTGAGGTCGGGGAGGAGAGTAATGTTTACCTGAACCCAGCCTATGTCCACTGAAGCTGATGCAGCTTTATGTGGAATAGCAACTTGGAATTTCAAGACATATTTGTGATTTCAACAAATTTAAACAGCAGCACAAAGATTGTGCTGCAAAACCTATATGAATCAAATAGTGGCAAAATATGAAGAATACAAAAGAAGGGGGACAAAGGGGGGGGGGAGATTTTCATCTGTCTTGCTTTTTTCCCTTTACCTTTCAAATTTGACAAGATTCAAGAATAGGTACTTTTATCTATGTGGTAACCTGAAAAGAGTGCAAAAGAGGAAGTTGTAATTCTATGAGCAATTAACCCCATTGCCCCCATAATACATAGAGGGACCAAAAATCACAAGCCTCCATTATTGAGCTTTATCTTACACAATTGTGATCATGGGAAAAAGCGGCAGCTCGTGCTGTCTTTCAGATGTGTTATTTTTAGATGTGAATATTTTGCCAACTATGGGAAGCCACATTTCAAAATAAAGGTGCTGATGCCAGCCCTGGTGTCATGAAATGGCAGGGCAATGGGGAGAAGGAAGAAGAGGAAGAGGATCCTGGCAAGGCATGTAGCTGGGACTGGGATGCACCAGGGCAAGCTGGGGGTGGAGATAGAGAGGTTGGTGTAGGAAGTACTCATGGGGTGACGGGGGATGGTGAGGGGATGGTAGTCAGTGCACAGGAAGTAGAGCAGCAGGAACCCACCAGCAGAGCCAGAGGGGTTCCTGTCTCCATGGTGGGCTTTGAGGCAAAGGGAGCAGTGGGAAGGGCACTCCAGGAGGCTGAGGCAGGCAAGGGTCCACAGCCCAGCTCACTAGCTGACCAGGTATGGAAGGAGGTGTGATATTCTTCAGCTGGAGTAGGCTTAGAACAGGCATCTTCAAGCCCAATCAGCATGCAAAATATAAAATGGAGGATAGCTGAGGTGCCGTGGCAGTGTGGTGTAGTGGTTAAGAGTGGTAGACTCATAATCTGGTGAACCAGGTTTACGTCCCCGCTCCTCCACATGCAGTTGCTGGGTGACCCTGGGCTAGTCACACTTCTTTGAAGTCTCTCAGCCCCACTCACCTCACAGAGTGTTTGTTGTGGGGGAGGAAGGGAAAGGAGATTGTTAGCCGCTTTGAGATTCCTTAGGGTAGTGATAAAGCGGGATATCAAATCCAAACTCCTCCTCCTCCTCTTCTTCTTCTTCTTCTTGACTTCCTATGTTGGTTGGACCATGACTTGGATGTCCCAGGGAGTTCTATGGGACTGTGCATGTGCAGGACTGACCTCCAGGTGCCCTGACCCCTTGATTGATGGCAGATGCAGGAACCTCACCTAACTGGACTTTGGACCTGCTGGGCTGCCAGACTGCACACTAGCATCTGCCATGGGATCGTGAACTCCAAGGCAGGACTTGCCACATGGTTCAGGACACCTGGTTAAGAAGACGCTTTATGACATTACCTGATTGCCATGATTGTATTTCTTCACTTGCCACTCTACTGCAGCAAAATTCAAGGTTCATGAGTTGAAACAGTGCCAAAGTAGGAAACAGTCACATTGTGGGGTCATCCCCTGTGATTTGGGGTCTCTGGCAGAACTGGACACACTTTGAGGGATACAGGATAGAATGGCTTCCACATTTAAAATGGAGTTTGTTCTCAGTTGAATTATACATGTAGGGCCATTACTTTTTTATTATTTACTTTGTACCACACCAGGTAAACTACTGAGACTACAGAAATGCTAAATAATAATAATATCTGAGGCTGTTCCAAAATAATGTCCCAGACAAATTCTGGATAACCAGTCTCATATAACCAACATGTGTTATATGTGGGGTTCATACCACAGAGTAAACAGTCTTTCCAGGCTTAGCTACATTACATTACTTACCTTGGGAGGAAATATGTAATCAACCCTATTGCCCCCCGCCCCCCCCAAAAAAACTCAGCATGTGATGAGGTTTGCGCTGGTTGCTGCAGCCCCGCCTCATGGCTTAGCTTTTCCTATGCTGGGGGAGGAGGGAAATTTTGGAACTCACTTATAAGCGGATATTTAAAGTTCTAACAGCCTATATTTCCATGCTTTACTTTAAATGTCTGCTGGGGTTCTCTTTGGAATTCTCTCTCCCTCTCTCACAGCCACACATATAAGAGCAATGGAGCATAGGGGCAAATGAGGGCTGTATGAATGCTTTTTGCAATGAGAACTGGAAATCTGCTGAAAATAGAAGGCTCTTTCTAACACTGAAAATGTTTGACTTGGTTGGAGATCATGTATGGCACAATACATTGCAAACTATATAATGGCTCAGACAGGCTGAGCTTTGGCTGTGTGTATGCATGTGTGTCTTGTTTTTCATTAAATTAAAAGACTAATTTGCATCTACTTTAAGACAGTGGAACGGGGCTTTAGTGACTGTAAACCATAAAATCTTTGGAGATTTCCCCCCCTCCCCAGTCTAAGTACTAAACAAAACAGAAGCAGAAGCAGATGGTAGGTATTTTGATGTCTTCACTTCTTGTGACTACCTAGGGAAGAGGAGATCTCACTGCTGTTACATTATGTGCAACTGTAATATTTTCTGTTAAAGTTATCACTGTACAGCCTGCCTCTTGCTGCATAGGTTGGATATGAAAGTTTCTCTGCAAAAAAGTTTGTCTCTGGATTTTCTATTATGCCCCTGTTTTAGTTAATGTAGAAGAAGAAGAAGAAGAGTTTGGATTTGATATCCCGCCTTTCACTCCCTTTAAGGAGTCTCAAAGCGGCTAACATTCTCCTTTCCCTTCCTCCCCCACAACAAACACTCTGTGAGGTGAGTGGGGCTGAGAGACTGTGACTGGCCCAAGGTCACCCAGCAGCTGCATGTGGAGGAGCGGAGACGCGAACCCGGTTACCCAGATTACGTGACTACCGCTCTTAACCACTACACCACACTGGCTAGGACGGATATTTCCAAGGTATAGAAGACACCAGACAGGTAGTAGTGTCAGTAGTACTTGCTGTGCCTGTGATGATCTTATATTCTTGGTGTATCGTGTTGAGTATATAGTATTATGGACTGATGATGTAGCCTTATTGGAGTTCACCGATTGGGTCTGCGTTGCTCCGGAACAGGAGGAAGGAAGTCAAATGACACCGAGTTGGTTCAAAGAAAGAGTTTATTCTGCTCTCCGGATAGCAGAAGGCACTTGTGTGGTGAGTCCACAGCAAGTCCAAAGAAATGACAAGTTTCATGCAGTATATATATCCTCCAGGCACCCTCTCCCTCCTCCCCTAGGAGCCCAACCACGTCAGCCTATGTACGCAGGTTGACATCACATATGTTCCTGCTCTGGTACTCTCAACCATAAAAGGATCTTCCTTCCTGTACTTCTGACCATAAAAGGATCTTCCTCTTCCTACTCTTATCTTGGGAAGAGGTCATCATCTCCGGGAACACGCTTTTGGCATTTTTTGGCCTGCACGTATTTTGTGGTCAGCACATAAGATAAGGCACACACGCATCATCCCTGCTGTACTGGAACTTGGCAAGGTCACTCATTGCCACCGTGGACTGACAAGGGAGAGAGCTTTGTTCTTGTTATGGATTTGCTCAACGGCTCAAGTTTATGCATTTTAGCTCAGGAAAAATAGGGATTTTGGTGCAGTTTAAAACTGCCTGCACAGTCAGTTTTTGGGTTTTGGGAAACCCATTCCTTCAATGAAGCTGTTGTGAAACCTGCTTAACAATCGGAGTACAGGTCTTCTGATCCATTGTACTACTTTCACCATGGGACAGTGAGGAGGTGCTCGTCTGCGACCACTTCTTACATATTTCCCCTTCCTCTACATATGGCCATGTGAAGAACCCTTTCTTGCAACCATTCCCACTTACAGGAGTTTGTGCTTCTAGTAGATTAATTAACTGTAGAACAATTTGCTTGTTTCAACTGACACTATTACTATATACATTATTGGCCGAGTTGTGCCACTAGTTGACTGTATGTCTATAAGTATCTCCAGGCTTTGATATGCACGTTGCACTTTAATTTGCTGAACTAAGTAAAATTGTCCTTTATATTTGCAAGCCGGTTTGGTGTTTTGGTTTTGTTGTACTTAATGAGTGGTATACAAGGATTGGAGTATTTTGTTGGCTGAAAAATTAACACGCAACAGGAGGTTAGCCAGAGTGTTAGGGCATCTGAATGGCTTTATAGAAATAGTACCTATTTATAAGCTATGTAAAGACAGATTTACTGTAGCTACCATTCACCCACCAGGGATGCATAAATCCTTTTGGAAGAATATGTTGGTATAGATATGTTGGTATGTAGTTTAGTATAAAAATCATTTTGCATTAAAAATGGAAAAGGGCAGTGTGATGGAGTGGTTAATGTTGGAGTAGGAGCTGCGAAGACGGTTCAAGTCTTTCCTCAGCCATGAAGCTCATTGGGTAGCCTTGATTCAGTCACTGTCTCTTAACTGAACCTAGAGTGCAAAGTTGTTTTGATGATAAAATGGAGAGCAGGAAAGCCCACCTCAAGCTCTTTGGAGAAAAAGTGGGATATAAATGTAATGTTTTTAAAAAATGTGCTGTGATGTGTGAATGTGTACTGAGAGTGTGTGTTAACTTTTTTACATGTTGAAAATTTGTAAAAGTAGGATCCATTTTGGGGTTGTGTTTGTTTATCATTCTGAAAATATTATAGTACTATAATGTGGGCGCCTTACAAGGAGGAGGGGAAGTTTTGTAATCGTGATTGCATGGGGAAGAATTTCTAACCATAGGTCCATGAACCAAATCCATTCTACCAGAGCTATCTCTCCTTTCACCCTGAACAATCAAGGAGTCATACTTGAGTCTGGTAAGTCTACTTCAACCTGTGATCTGTACATAGCCTACCTCTGTTCTGAGCAGTTCATGTTCTTGTTTTAAACCCTGGCAGTTTGCTCAAATAAGCTAGTGCATGCTGCATTTTCTTTACAGTTGGAAACAGAACCCTACATGCCCTCCATTAGTAAATCTAGTGTCAGAGCACTGCTTATTGTTCATCACTAGCTGACAATTTCATGATATTTTAATATTATGCACTTCCGTGGAAACTCTGGTTTTAATTTATCCAGCTGGTTTGTTTGGTGTGTGTCTGTCAGTCAGAATAGGCAGCTGGGGCTTCATGCATTCAGAGCAGCCTTTTTGCAAATCAAAAGCAGAATTCGTATTGTTGCTACTTACCACAAGTTAGTCAGCTTGGATGCATTCATTATGAATGTTAAATACTTGTAATTTAGATTATCAATACGTTTTGGTCCTTTGCCTAATGAGGAAAAGAGCTCATTATTATTTCCTATACAGTCCCTTGCCATAGCAAGGAGGAACCATAGTCATTCTGAATAGCAGTTATGCACTTAAGAAGTCACTCGCAGGCCAAAGCTTGCCAAATAAAATCTTTGGAGCATGCAACAAATGGACCATTTCACATCTGTAAACTGAAATCCAGATAAGATGGTGAGGAACAAAAAAATAGTACGGGGAGTGGGGGGAAGTATGCATGTTACTTTGGCAATGAAAGGTTTTCTTTTCTTAAAAATAAAAAGTGGTCTATGTATGGCCAATAGCAGTAAAGGAAAATGGTGCAGGTACCCTTATGAATGACCTGGGAATCCGAAGTAAAAATGCACTCACTAAAAAGGTGGTGGTAGTGGTGAAAATTATCCAAATATCATGGTAAAATAATGTGGTTTCCTCCTCACAATATTTTCCCCATTCATTTCAAAGGAAGTACTCGGAGCCAGGTTAGGAAGAAGGGGAAAGGTGGTCATTCGGCTTCCTAGTTTTCTTTCTCTGACACAGGGATGCTTTAGGACCAGAAGTAATACTCCCTCCATCCATTGAAGATATCACTGTGGCAGTTACTGTATGCTGCTTTTGTCATTGGCATTAATGGGAAATCTGTTTTTTTAAGCATGAGACTGTACCACTGGGCTATGATTTTTCTTTATAATAATGCTGGACCTTAGGCCCAAGTTAGTCATTTGCCAGGTTAGCATTGTGGAGGAACAGGCACATGTCCATGCCACGGAAAAGATATACTCTCATTTGACATGGGCACTCCATGTAGGTGCCTAAGAATGTAGATTCCCAAAGAAGATATTCTCTATCTTTCTTATTGGTCATCTGTGTAATGGAGGATCCATATACACTGCTCGCTCAGACAATTACTGGTCCAGCAAGAGTTTCTGCATGGCTGCTGATCTCCTGCCTTGAAGTAGGCAGATAATGTTGCTTGTGATACAAGTGCTCCACATAGATGTGTGATTCTTTTCTTTTTAGAAAAGGTTATCATATGAATTAGGTGTCCCAGGTGACCTTCCCACAGAGCACCTACGTTAAAACACAATGTTATCTGTGTGTTGGTTTGTTGTGTTGAGAAAGGTATGTGAATAAAATGCCAGATATCCTTCACAGGCAGCAGGCATGCTTTTTCTGTCACACTGAAGACTTACTTGCCTGGCAACTGTCTGAATCAGGGCTGCAATGGACGCTGCATTAAACTCTTATAAAACCCTTGCAGCTGATGACCATAATTTAGTGTCACAGATGATGATTTTTGCAAGCCCTGGAAATATTGAGCCAGTATAAAAATATGACTTGTGCTATTGCTCCTTAAATACTATATCCACTCAAGCCTTAAATCTAGACATACTGGGTGATTATTATTTAAAGGTGCTGTAAAACTAGCAATTTACATTTTGACCTCTTAATTCACCTTAAAACACACAATTATATTGTATATTACAGAGCAGACAAGCCTTTAACAAGCAGTAAAATATGTTGCTTCTAATTTTTGTTTCAGGAGCATAATTAACAGCAACGGCGAATACACAGTAGATGCATTACAAACTCCATTTGATGTATTAATGATATTAAGGCCCCCATCTGCACCACACATTTAAAGTAGCATTGTACCACTTTAAACAGTCATGACATCCCTCCAAAGAATACTAGGAACTGTGGCTTGTTAAGGGTGCTGAAGGCTGTTGTCCTTATATTTATTTAGTCCCCATCTTTTTCATATATAAAAACGGTACAGGACCAGCCCTTTCATTTAAAGTGGTCACTTTCATTTAAACCCACTGGAGCAAGAGACATGAACCACATTTCCCATGTGACTCTCTCAAGGATGGTGGTGTCCCTTTTCAAATGCATGTAGTTCCCACCTCCCCCAATATCCTCTTTCACTCCATGTCCAGGAAGATTTCCCCGAGTACACGTCCCAGGATCCTCTGGGGTGGGGCTGCCAGCAAGAGGCAGTGATTAAGAGTGGTGCGACAGGCTCAGTGCTACTGAGCTGCAGAACTCAGTGGCCAGAAGAACTGTGACTTGTCCTTGTGGCATCGACAGATGGGGAGGGGGGAATCCCACCAGCAGCAGCCATTTCCAATGCAGAAGGCAGTGGAGGAGGTTGTTAGGAGACGTCCGTTCCTCTCACAGAGATGCAATTCTCCGGGTTGTTTAACAATCCATCCCTCTTAGATATAGCACCACTGCTATTTTGGGGGGAGGGGTACGCAGAGATATACATCCCCCAATACATTTTGTGAATCTTTGTACTTTTGTCCATTTACTGTATTTATTTTTCCCAATTTGATCTATAAAATGGTGGTTTTCTTTAGTCAAAATGAGAGTACCCCTAAACATTTTTAAAGAAAAAAAGCACTGCATAGCACCACCTGTTAGTAATTTCATTCTCTCATTGCTGGATCATGTGATCCTTATTTACATTCCATACAGACAGGAGTGTGGGAACAGAAACTCAGACACTGAAATTCTGTTCTATGTGCTTTTGTTTTTCTCCCCTTTGTTCTCTGCTCTCGGACAGAGAAGTGTGTGACGCTGCTCACAAAAGCTATGTTTGTTGTTTTGATTTGCTGTAAATAAAGAAGCTTTTGTGACACCACATACCTACAGGCTCGCTTCTTGCTGATACTCTGCTATAGCATGCCCACAGCTCCACTGGATGTGGGTCACTGGTCACCTGGGTACAAGCTTTGTTTTACCCATACCACCTGGACCAGTTTCCTAAATCCCGCTTTGGGGCCATGTGAAGTAGGTGAAAATGCTTACCAGCCAAAACCAATCAGGCTGACTACTCTTGGGACTGGTTTTCTCTGATGAAAAGCAATGTCCATCATCATCATCATACCTCACCCATCTTGATGGGTTGCCCTAGCCACTCTGAGCGGCTTCTAACATAAATAAAACATAATAAAACATTAAACATTAAAAAAAACCTTCACTATACAGGGCTGCCTTTAGAGGGCCTGGGGGTCGGATAACTCCATACCCTCCAAGATTTCTCTGATGAAAATAGGGACATCCTAAGGAAAAGTGAGACATTATGAGATCAAATCAGAAACTAGGACAGCTTCTATAAATCCAGGACTGTCCCTGGAAACTAGGGACACTTGGAGGGTCTGCTGTTTCAGTTCCCTACCCAGGTAGCAGGATGATGCAGTGCGGACCTACACATTAGGTGTCCAGTTCTGCCTCTATCTGGGAGTGGATGAATTGCCTCCCCACCCCCAGTCTTCTTATCCTTACTGGCTTAGGGGGAGATAAAAGATATGGACCATAAAGAAGGCTGATCGCTGAAGAATTGATGCTTTTGAATTATGGTGCTGGAGGGGACTCTTGAGAGTCCCATGGACTGCAAGAAGATCAAACCTATCCATTCTGAAGGAAATCAGCCCTGAGTGCTCACTGGAAGGACAGATCCTGCAGCTGAGGCTCCAGTACTTTGGCCACCTCATGAGAAGAGAAGACTCACTGGAAAAGACCCTGATGTTGGGAAAGATTGAGGGCACAAGGAGAAGGGGACGACAAAGGATGAGATGGTTGGACAGTGTTCTCGAAGCTACTAACTTGAGTTTGACCAAACTGTGGGAGGCAATGGAAGACAGGAGTGCCTGGCATGCTCTGGTACATGGGGTCATGAAGAGTTGGACACGACTAAATGACTAAACAACAACAAAAATGGCTAACAACCCTTACAACAACCCTATATGGCAGGCCAGTGTTGATCTCCCTCTGCTGTATGTGGGGAGGGGAGTAAATGAGATGAGGCGAAGAAAATGACTTTGTCACATGGTTTGAGTGTGGGAAACCTCAAAGTGGTTTTATGAAAAGAATAAAACAATGGGATTAATAGTAAACACATACTTCTGGTTTCAGTGAGAATTAACCACTTCAAAGGACCAGTGTGGGATCTGTGCCCTTACTCAATTTTCCAATAAGTGGAGCCATTTGCTCAGAATAGGATCAAATGATCCTCTGAGAGGTGATACAGAGATAAGATAATCTACTTGAAAGTAAATTGTGCTCATACATTGAGGCACATTGAACAACAAGGCAACTGCAAAAATCAAAGTTAATTCACAGTCAATTTATGATCAGAAAAATGACTACAGCTGCTGAGGGGAGAAAAAAAATGTTCCCACTGAATCTTCTGGCCATCTCTGGTTAATTAGCCTGAGAGATAAAAGAAAGGACCAAAGTGATGACAAGAGGCATATAAATCAGCTGTGTTACTTCACAAGGCAGGCATTCAGCATTTATTCAAAATAAAATAAAGCAATTTAACAATTACCTCCAAACATTTGTCACTTATACGTTTGAACATTTCCTAAGACAAATTATCTTTGTCAAGGAAGAATTCCTGTGACCATGTTATACCTCATTAGGTTCATTAACTGTGAATCTAACAATATAATATAAATCATTATCATTCCAACTCTCCCGAACAGAATTATGCATTTAAAAAAGAAAAGCCCTGATCTACAGACTCACCGCCATCTTTATTATTATTACAATAGCTCAGGATTCAAGGATCAAGGTATTTTTTAAAAAATAAATTTTATACTATGCAATAAATTCTTATTACAAGAACTGAGTTTTGACTGGTCCTGTATAAAACCTATAGTGTATAATTTGGCCACAGTCAAGTAACTTTAAATCAGTTATTTAAGCATATGATTTAAGTATCCTGTTGAAATCATTGATATTTAAAAGTGCTTAATTTTTAATAGATTGTGTCCAAATTTATTAGTTGATATGAAATACTATATTGCTCATCTGATTCCATAGGTCACTGTCTAATTCTTAAAGGATAAATTGCTTTGTTTTTATAACTCAGATTTCTGAATGTTTGGGCACTACAGAATATGTTGAAGGTGTGGGGAAAGCAAGTCTGCCTACCACTTTCCTTAAACCACACCTTTTAGGTGGGTATTGAGGCCTACCTGTGTCACTGGTCCTAGGGCCCCTTAACTCAAGGCAGGTGAGACAGGAAGGCTGATACAATGCACATCTATATGCCATTCCATGAATGCTTGTGCTCCATCGGCCTCCACTCCCCACCAACCATTCCCCACCACACAACACTGAAGGGATGTGAGCTGCATGGTGGCAACATAAAGGGTATTTCTCTCTCATCCTATCACTTGTTCTTCAAGGAAACCAACCCTATTCAGATAATCAACCAACTCATTTTTGTAATCATTTCAGGTGCAAGAAAAGGAGTAAGATCAATTACCAATGAGAGAGACTGGGTATGCAGATGGCCAAAGAACTGATCTATCAGAATTGGCAAATTGCACATATGGAAAAATTAAAAGCAATTGGTTAAGGAAGTACCTGGCAAAAAAAAATATCATTGACAAATAGGGTGGCCAGAATGAGTGACAAGTGGGTGTGTTTTACAGAAAATGATGTTGTGGGTCATTTGCAAGGACTGGGCGGGACAAATTAGGCCTATGAGCTGGAGATTCCCCAAGACTGCCTTAGAGATGGACAAACCTTTTGTCCATTTGTGGACTAGAGTCTACTTCAGTTTGCTTTCCTACAACAGACAATTATTTGCCAAGACTATTTCTCTTGGTAATTAACTGACAACTGTGGTGAGAAAGGAAACCACCACCTCTCTTCAGACCAAATGAATAGATTGGCCATGAACGTCTTGCTGAATATTCATACCCCAGTAGAAGGATCTCTCAATTTTCAATGATCTTAAGGTGGCCTTACTTGAACAAAGGCATTTTAGAGGCTCCAGCATGAACCTGATGAGTTACAGTTCAGCAAGAAGCTTACTCTATTAAAAAAAAACAGAGGAAAGGGCTCATGAAGCATCTTACAGGCTACAGTACGTTGCAGGTGAGCAGTGTTAAGTTTGTAAGTCACAAATTGTGTAAGCATCACCTAAAACAATACAAGTATTTTAAAATAGATCTTCCTGCTTTGAATTTGGCCATCACCAGTACTACCCACCCAGCCTATTCATATAGGTACACCATACATATTGGAGGCACAAGGAGAAGGGGACGGCAGAGAATGAGATGGTTGAACAGTGTTCTTGAAGCTACGAACATGAGTTTGACCAAGCTGCGGGAGGCAGTGGAAGACAGGAGTGCCTGGCGTGCTCTGGTCCATGGGGTCACGAAGAGTCGGACATGACTAAACGACTAAACAACAACAACACCATACATGGAATGCAACATTCTGATAGCAAAACATTTCATAAGATTTCCTTTTTAAATATAGCAAATGATAGAATTTCTCATAAAAAGCGGATGTTTGTAGTCGTGTCTGGTGCCTTTTGTTACTGCTACTAGGCAGTTAGAACTCGGAGATGTGCTAAAGACACACTTACAGCTTCAGCAGTAACTTCCCAGTAATCCCAAGGACACTGTCAAAAAGTAAAGCTCTGATGTTTTCTAAAAGGAAGGTCAGGAGAGTGAATTGTCAGCGCTGTGCACCACCCTTTCATCTCCGCATTAAATATGCATTGCTTTTACTAGCCGTGCAGTTTCAAAGTATGTTTTGTTGGCTGATTAATCTTTCTTTGGTAGTAAGGCATGGATAGCAGTGCATTGTCTGTTGATTAAATGAACACTGCTTTGTGCCATATATTTCATCAAGTTACGGTTGTTACAATGATGCATCATTAAATAATGATGATGATGACCCAACATGACAATCAATGAATCCGCAGTTGGTTGTTGTTTCTAATGAAAATAATATAGCTTATTTATTTTAGTTTGATTATTTAAAAAACTCAGGATTTCACCCAAAAATAAAACATACAATAATCACTAAATTAAAAATCATATATTTTTGAGAAGGTATACTTTTTGCTATTTCCCCCCTTTTCTTTTAAGAGCCTGATTTTCTTATACAAATTTCATTCTGTTTAATTTGAGTTCTCTGCCTTGCATCTTTCATGCTCTGCCTACTTCTGTCATGCATACAAGGATGATATACAGTGGTACCTCGGGTTACAGATGCTTCAGGTTACAGACACTTCAGGTTACAGACTCCACTAACCCAGAAATAGTAACTCTGGTTAAGAACTTTGCTTCAGGATGAGAACAGAAATCACGCCGTGGTGGTGCAGTGGCAGTGGGAGGCCCCATTAGCTAAAGTTGTACCTGAATAGTTTCAGGTTAAGAACGGATCTCCAGAATGAATTAAATTCTTAGCCTGAGGTACCACTGTACAGGTAAAACTGGAGCTTTGCTTGTGAGCAGATTTCAATTCTCCACAAAGCCTAATATGATTAAGTTACCTAGTGTTTGAAGTAAAACCACTGGAGAATCACAGCACCTGCTGTGGCTGAAACCAGGATTTCGTAACTGCTGCCTCCTCCCTTGTTTTTGCTGTGTTAGCATCACTGAAGTGAGTTCTCCAGGACGCAAGCCTGGGCAGTGTGTATGGAGGTCCAGGGCTGCCCAGACGAGAAGACTTCCCTCTTGGCCTTGCTCATGTGGTCCAAAGGAAAGCAGAGCAATACATTTGGCCCCAGCTGGGCTGCGGGAGTTGCCAGAAGGAAGCATACAAAATGCTATCCAACCATCTTAGGGACTCCACATTGGATTTTTGTAGGGTTTACTCCTGAACCTTCCACCCCCCTCCTTGACAGCATCTAGGAGCCACAGGTGAGAGCTGAGTGTAGAGTGGGGGCAAAAAGTGGACAACTACCCCAGAAGGAGCACAGTGTGTCCCTCACCAGAGGTACTATCTCTCCCCTAGCACTCCATACACCCCCAATAAAAACACCAAAAATAAAAACACATCTAAAACTTTTTTTTCCAATTCAGTACAGATACAGACTAGAATAAGAGCCTCATTTTGAATCATTTGTTGAAAAAGGAAGGTCTGCAATAGGCACTGAGTAAAGTCAGTAAAGTGGTGCTGTGGTCTAAACCACTGAGCCTCTTGGGCTTGCCGAACAAAAGGTCGGCAATTTGAATCCCCACGACGGTGTGAGCTCCCATTGCTCGGTCCTTGCTCCTGCCAACCTAGCAGTTCAAAAGCATGTCAAAGTGCAAGTAGATAAATAGGTACTGCTCCAGCGGGAAGGTAAATGGCGTTTCCGTGCGCTGCTCTGGTTTGCCAGAAGCGGCTTAGTCATGCTGGCCACATGAACCGGAAGCTGTATGCTGGCTCCCTCGGCCAGTAAAGCGAGTTGAGCGCCGCAACCCCAGAGTCGTCTGCGACTGGACTTAACGGTCAGGGGTCCCTTTACCTTTACCTAAAGTCAGTAAAGACACAAGGCCAGTCAGAATTCTGCAGTCAGGTTGGTAAGTGGAGTATTTGTATGCACACACATTACACTGTGGGGGCTGCCAATCTGCTTTCAAACCGAATTCATAGTCTTGTTGACACATAAAACCTTGATCAGCTCAGGACTAGGTTACATGAAAGACCACCTGTACAAACCTGTAAGATCACTTAGACCATCTGGGGAAAATTCTACTCATGGCACTACAACCTATAAAATATCATAGGGCTGCCATATTTCAAAAAGTAAAAACCAGGACACCCCAAAAGTTACTGAAGTTTTTTTTAGAAAGACCCCAAAATTGTTGAGCTTTCCAAGTTTACCTGGAGTAATCCTGTGCTCCTGTGTCCAAAAGGAAGCTGAGAGGGAAGAATGGAGTTCACTCATTGTCTATGGGTTGCTGTTGTATAATAGTGCCAAACAGGTATCCCCTTGGTATCACTTTCACTTATGTCTCATGATGTTTGATTTATGCATTAACCTGTCATTTAAAAAAAGAAGAAGCCTCAAAAATATATATTGCATATTTAAATATGGAATTTATTGCAATACACATCTCTAAATTTGAATTCTGGTGTGTTTAAACTGCCTAACAACACACAACACTGTTAGTGAACTAAGTTCTGATCTACCCTTAAGTTCAACAGGAGCAGATAAGGAAATAGCAGAATTCACGCACACACACACAAACAAAATCAAAGCCCCTCAAGCATTTTTAGCATTCCTAGTTTACACCAACAAGGCATGAACACCTTGTTAAAATATAAAGGATAAAAGAAATCTCCCAACATCTCACATTCTAGGTGGGAATAAAGATAGTATTTATTTCTGAGAAAACAGAATGCCCATGTAATCTAATGCATATCATTTCCTTTTCCTTTCTCCTCTGTCACTGACACTTGGCTTTACTTTTCATCACAGAGTCCTTGAAGAACAGCGTGATCCTCATCTGATTATCCTAGCTTCACAGAGAGTCAGATTATCCTCATGTCCTCGTCCATTTTGACCTTGACAATGTACATTAACGTCTTTAATTTTTATTTGTGGAGCAACACGTCGTCAAGATTCTCAGGGTTGCTGGTTGGTTTGTTTTTTTATACTAGTGCTGCGAGTCCTTTCCTTTAACTCAATTTGCTGCTTCACCTGGTGACATCAAGAAAAGGGATCCGGGGATGGTAATGGAATTACATTGTCACATGGTAACCTTTCAAGGCAGATTGAGACATTTCCCATTCAGCTTTACACAGAGGACAGAAAATTAGATGTCAAAACGATGATATCCTGTAATTTCCCTCCCCCCCTCTGCACCTGTATGCATTAGTAATGCATTTTAAAGAGAGCAATGCGACTTTGATTTACAACTTGTACTCACAGAGCAGCGAAAGGTGTTAGACATAGTGCCTTTTCTGAGGAGGGTAAAATCCACGGAAAATGTAAAAAATGAAAATAAATAAACATAGCATGGGGTGGGTGTGAATAAGCATGATGAAACCTATTATCGGCACACATTTTTATTCTGTGCTTTGAATCCCCACCCCTGCCGGTACTACCCTAATTATCTATATCACTGGTGCACCTCACAACAGGCTTAGATCTTAGCATTCATGTTTCATGATTCACATTAATAGAATTGAGATCCTCCCCCCTTCTACTGCAGCACCTTGTGCCTCTCAAAGGCTGCATCTACATGGCATTTCAGTTTCCTGACGTTCTGCTATCTGTTAATTTCTGTATTATACCTGAGCGTTCACATGAAGTAAATGCTGTTTCTGGAAATATAGCAAAATATAGCACAGGTTTAGGGCTCATTTTCATGATTCTTTTCCATATTTCAGGGAAGCCAATCAGGGAGTGTGGCAGGAGGCTTAATTGGTCTGGAACTGCCAGTGAGTAGGGCATATGCACAATCCAGAGATCCTAGGCCTGCTGAGTAGAAAATGGGAGAGCAAGTCTAAGTGCCATGGGCTCACCCAGACAATAAACTATGTTAACCTTTGTGACCAGTTCTGGAAACCTCTGGAGTTGAGCGAAAAAACTAAAAAAAAAAAAAAAAACGTGCAGAAATGTGTTTTCTTGACATCAAGGATATAGTCCAAGAGGCTGAAAGCAGGGTTTAGTAGGAGGCCTCCTTTATGTGAATGGATAAGTACTTTAGAATCCAAGATGTAGGATGCTATTTCTAGATAAGATTTGTATGAGTGCTGCATAAAAAAACAGAAAGAGCATCAACAAGAGCACTCGACTCTGCTTGTTTTCGTTTTGTGTTCAGCAAAATGTCAAAGGTGAAGGGAGCTTGCACTGCGGGCTATCCTTTGTTTCTCATTCAGATCCCAGGGAGAGATTGGCTTATCAAAGCCTGAAGAGGAGCCTGTGTGTCAGGCTGTCCTTGCCTGTTGTCAAAGAGGTGTTCCTGTTTCAGACAGAGCCTTTAATTCACATGACAGGTAGAGGAACATCCATGGCTTCTCCTCCAGTTCCTTTGCCTTTTGTCTCTTGATCACTGCTAATATTTTGCAGCATGTGTTTACTTTTCATTTGTGGCATGAATTGCCTCTGATGTAACATTTATGCCAGGGCTGTTATTTGTTCTCTTATATTTATCTCTTGAAGCAAAAAGAATATTTAGTTGGGAGAACTTGTAAAACAGGCTGTAAAATGCATTCCATATTGCCCTCTTCTGAACTTCGCATACACAGGGGAGATGCTGGGAGCCCTTGGTTATCATGCATTGACTACCAAAGGATAGAACTAGACATTGTGGGAGATATGGAGTGGTGTTGCTACTGGAAATGGGAGCTCTGTGCTGCTTCTACTGCTTCTTCCTCAGCTATCATCTGGTAATGCCCACTAATATCAAAAGATGGTATCTGTCTGCACCAAAAGTCTGGTGGCAGCATTTTGTACCAGCTGGAGCTTCTGAACCAGGCCCATGGGAGAGGGAAAGGAAGAGGGTGACGCTGCTACTTCTTAAAATCTCAAATACTTTTGATACTATCAAACATGGTATCCTGCAGGATCACTGATGTGGGATGGATATTGGGGGTATGGCTTTCAGCTCGACTGGTCTATGTATGCATTTAGGTCCAGAGAGGCATGAGTGGGGTTGTTTATTGGCTCCTTGGCATGCAGCTGGATGATGAAGCACGTGCTCTGCATGCAGATGGTCCCAAATTCAATCCCTGACATGTCCAGGTAAGGCTGATGGAACATTCCTCTCTGAAACCTTAGAAGGTGCCACTCAATGCATTGGTCTCCTCAGCCAGGTAGACCAATGAACTGACTTGGTTTACAGCAGCTTCCTATATTTCTATAAACAGACGCAGCAGTTGTGCCCTCACAAACCTGCTTTTACGCATGTTCTTCCTTTGCTGCATTAGGGCACCTGTGTTCAAGAGATAAGCTTTGTTTTGTTTTTATTTACTGCTAAACAATTATCCAGCACTGTTTTTTGTTTTATAATGGTATCCTGATCTTGCCTGACCAAAAACCTGCAGGAAAGAAGAGTTGCTGAAACAGGTGTGTGGCTTGCCATTTGATTTTATTTCTCTGCAGAATCGGTTGAATTCATTCCAAGATGGAAACGATAACAATTGCATTTATTTGGATTTACTATCCTAACATCTGCTCAGTATTCAGTATTTACGAACACAGCCTGCTGCCTTAGAATGGAACAAAACAGCTATCATCTGTTATAACCATACTTACTACTTTTAATATACTTTACATATGCCTACCCAAAAACCCCATATAAAATTCTGATTAATTAGGCCATCATGAGCATGAAAGACCTGTTCATTTTCATTGTGGAGGATGCAGAAGGGCAACTCAAGAAACTCACAATCAAAACAATGCACAGAGAAAGAAAAGAAGAAGAAGAAATATTATTTCTCATTTCATTTATAAGGTACATAAAATAATCAAACAAGAACATTCCATTAGGAGAAACAATCTGGTGAAATTTCTGTATGTCGAGGCAGAGAGGTAGCAATAGGCAAAGAATACACAGATACACCTCTTAAAATGAAGATGGCTATTCTAAAGTGTGGCAGAAGTGGTTAAGTAAGCACATGAGAGGTCAATGGCGACAAGCATGCTAGCTCCATCTCCCATCATCATTCCTGTCTCTTTCCAAATCATGGAGGGTAAACATCTGAAGTGGGGAATCTCCTCTACTCATGCAGCCTTCCTGCACATTTTAGAGACTTGGAAGTTTCGTGAAGGCACACTGTATTACAAGGCATTTTTTTTTTTTTTGCAGGAGTGAGGCAGGAAGTACAGAAAATGTATGTTCAAACCACTTACACCATACTTAGGAATATCTCTGTGTCTTTACAACTAGAAGCTCTAACTCTCAGAATATTTTAAAAGGGGGGAAACCAATTTCCCTACCAATCACCCACAATTAAAAGGTACTTAAGCACAAAACTTATAATTTAACATATCTCATTTACCTTGACGATTACTTCGAATTTAACTTAAGAACATCTGTTTTTAGATTTCCCCAAAGCAGCTTACCAAGTCATTTATAAGCTCTAAGTGTGTTCACATTTTGTTTTTGTTTTTATTTATTTTTTCATATTCTGTGTACTCGTGGATTTTTATCCTCCTTTTTTCCATTGTGAATAGATAATCTACCTTTGAACAGAAGTGAAATTACTGATAGAAGAGATCAGTTTTTACTGAATGAAATCTGTGTTTACTGAGCCCTAATACGTTTCTGCTCCAAATGTATATAACATACATATTGAATGCTTCACTTGGTGTCATTATGGGACCCGGTATGCTATTTGCATTAAAATTTGCAGCGTAGCTTGGAAATGAAACAGAACATTTCCTCAATTTGGGGATCAAATCCTCCTTAACTTCATTAATGTAAATAAACAGTGCCAATTTATATATTTTCTGGGGAGGGAAGCTGTGTGGTGATGAGGGCAGAATTATGCATACCATATATACCAACTCTCCATGGGTTTGAATCTGACATGTGGAATGTCCAATGTACATATTTTATTTATTTAGATTTCTTACTCCCCTTTGCAGAAAGGTCCTAATACAAAAATATATCTGGTGGTTGCCAGCGAATGGACTAACCTGGTCAGGCTATCCTGCTCTGGCTATCCACAGCTACAGCTTTGTTATGATCCAAAACTGGTGAATGACACTTCTAGTCACTGAGGTCATATGCCCAAATGTCATTATTGGTTTGCAGAGGTCATGTAGGATATAATTATTACTTTTAATGTGGTATTTTACCAGTGTGCAAGAAATTATGTGTGTAGCAGTAAAATGTGTCACAGTTCTATCTTTGCCCACATACGTGTTGAATCACCAGGTTGCATTCTTGCTTTTTTGAGGTTACCTGGCGCCATATTGAATTCTAGTGGCACCATGGCCTTTAAGAGAAAATATATCTTAGTTAAAAGCACCTAGTAAATGTGGGACTTCTGGGGGTGGAAGATGGCAGACTAGACTGCTGACGCTCTTGTGAATGGATAAAGTGGAAGAAGGATTTTCCCTTTTTTCCTAAACGAAGATGAAACCTGGCCAACAGGAAATAGGACTGGAATGCATGGAATTGGGTCCAAATTACTAAGTATGGACTATTACACTATTAAGATCTGTCAGAACCTTTGACTCCATTGAATCTATTCGAACATCCATTGAGTTAATAGGAATCAGGGTTTGAACAGTTGTGGCTTTTAAGGGGGATAAAATATATGAAGTATGACTGTGCCAGTAAAATCCTGTACCTACATGCAGGAAACCTTTCCTGCAGCCAACATGAAGCTGTAAATACATGATGATTCATTTTGTCAGGTTCTCTGCATAAAATCAATAAACCAACCAACAAATCACAAAGAGATCCCAGAATATACTGGTTGGGATGTCAGAGACGCTTGTTTTTTGGGGAAAGTGATTTTAAAAACCACTATATTCTTTGGTGGATCACACTGAGGCAAAGAGAGAAAAGGGAAAAGATAGACAGGCCTCTAAGGATCTGAAAAACTTTTCTTTGATCTCTTTCCTCCCCAAGGTGCTAAAAACAATAGTAATTTGCTTTTTGTGCTTTACTAGGTGTCAGTGGATTTTTAAGTATTCATGAATACCTGTGCTCTACATCAGGGATAATATGAAGACCCTCGATTATTTATAACCTAAGATGTCAAACTGGAAGCTCTGAGCCAGCTGAGTGCTTAGACTGCATTTGGGCTTTTTATTCCATTTTGCTCTTTGCTTTTTTATCTCATGCCATCCACTCACTAAATAAATTCATTGTAGTGAAGAATTTGTGAATCATAGGACATTCTTGTCCTGTCTCTATCTCTCATGTGTCACATCTGGAGGTTCCTTGTTTGTTTGTTTGTTTGTTTGTTTGTAGAGGGGCAGCTTCTTTCTTGTTCTTGTGTATTTCAAGCTTTGGATATCAGGAAAAATATTATAATTATTGATTAAATTTGTATGCTGCCCTTCATCCGAATATCAGAACAAGGGGGGGGGGGGAATGAATACAAAATACATAATAAAACAAAAACAAAACAATTACCCCCCTCCCACAAACCTATTTAAAAACCATAGAATATTAATCAAACAAGGGCCTGGTTGAAGAGAAACATTTTCATCTGGCACCTAAATATATGTAATGCAGGAGAGGTGAGTCCTCAAATCCTTTTTCTCATGGTTGTGTTGCAATAGCTTTCCTGGATGGGACTCAGGTAGGACAGGACAGTGGCAAGATCAGGGCTGTACACTGGTGGGAGCACCAGATTGGCTTCTCCAGTGTCTCTGCACAGCCATTACTTTGTCACTACTTGGTCTGGCCCTAGCCCTGTCCAGGTAAGCTATAGCTCTGCTGGTGTCACCACCCCGGCTGCTACCGATAATAATGAGCATGAAAATATTGTTGGAAAACTAACGCTTTCAGCTTTCCCAGGCATAATCATGCTATACAATAGTTCACAGGTTTCTTAAATTAATCAGGAAGATACTGAGGACAAATGTTGCTAGGCTACCAGACTCTGGACCTGAAGTTGGGTGCAGATAGAATGAAAGATAGGTGCAAATGAGTGCTTTGCATTCGTTTTAGAAGACATATTGCAGAGAAAGTGAGTGGGAGAGAGAACAGTCAAGGGAAATGAATTGGGACAATGCCACTAACTAATTAAGCAGTCTTTCACTGAAACCTTTGTACAGTAGACTGCCTTAAGGCAGTGCATGCTGAAAACCATGTTGAGATAAATACATTGGGGGACTCTTCTGTCTGAGCAAGGCATAACTGAAGCAGAATAGATAAGTAAATAAGAATATAATATGGAAATACAAAAAAAAAACCCAACCCCAATAGATTGCATGTGCACAATCTCTTTCTTCTCTATGAGGAATTGAACAAAGTGCTAAGCGGATCACTCAATCACCACAAACATTTATCCTTACCTGATGGAACAGTCTCCTCTCTCCTCTCCCCTATTCTGGATTTGGATTTGGGGTAGGAGGGTGGGGAAGGAGAGGGGGAAGTAGCAATGTGCTAATGCAGATCCTTGCACTGGCTTCTGCTAGTGTATCAGGTTAGCTGAATCTAGCCCAATGAGCAAAGTCCAATGGAAAGGTGTCATGCGACGGGTAGGGGATGGCATTAGAGGACAACCCCTGAGCAATTTGTTCCCCAATTGCAGTATTAAGTCAGAGCTGCAGTAAGTGAAGCTTGCTCCTATTAAGTGCAATTCTTAAATAAATAAATGATAAAAAGGCAGCTGAATAAAAAAGTGATGAGGATTTTCTCCAGTCATTACATCTGAGACATTGTCTTTGCAATAATTGCCCTTGACTTACAGGTCTTTGAATCTGACAAAGCAAGTGGATGGAATCTGAATTTTGATCGTGGTGAATTTCATTATCTCGGCACTATCCTCCAAGGCAGCACAATTTCGCTTCCTCCATTAGCATCAAGGCAAACGGCTTAATATGCTTTCCCCCTATAAAACAGAGATGGAAAAGAAGCCCGTGTGTTTGTTTAGAATGCTTTCTAAATGGTTGGCTAAATGCAAGAGGAAGGAAGAGTCTAGAACAAAATGATACCACAAAGTAAAATTGGCTCACTGAACCAGAATTTTTCACTGACTACTGTGACAATGAATATTGATGAATATTATTTCCAGCAGTGAATTGACTCCCCCCCCCCCCATTGTTATGTTGTTTTAGCAGCATAGGATGAATTTCCATCCCAAATAAAGGAACAGGCAAGCTGGTGTGTTTAGATCAGAGTTTGCCAGTTATGTTATCCTAGGATGGGGCTGCTTTTCTCCAGCCAAGCTGATCAATGGTCACAGCGTCAGTTGTAACCTTATTCTGCCCCTTCCAACCTAATGAGAGAGTCAAACCTCCCAGGCACAACTGCTTGGAGGGTTAGAGTAGGCAGACCTACCATTGTGAAAGGTGTGCTCAGTGCCTTTGAATCTATGCCTCTAGACATAAAAGACACCTGGGACATGGAGGTCCATCTCATTACAAAATAGGGGATGGCAGTGTGCTCATTACATATGGCCAAATTTGAACTAAAAGCTCAGGATCGGGCCAGTAGATAGACGTTGAGTGCTTTCGTGTGATAACTCTTGGGCTGGGGTTCAAGTCCTCACATAGCTGGGCTTGGAGGACAGATTGCTGATACTTCCAATGAAGAGATGAGTCATTAGTAAACTGGATATTGCACCCTGCTTGCTCATTGGTTTGCTTGCTTGTTTGGTGTAATTGTGCAAGGCCATCTCCCGGATTGGGAAAATTCAGGCAACTCATCATTTGTAAGTCCTGATACTTTTGCATGATGATGGAACTGAGCAAGAATGTGGTGCTGTGCAATTCAAAACAAGGCCTAATTCAACAGGAAGTCTTTCCAACTGTGAGCTAAACCACCATTTAAAATATGTAAGAAAGTTTTGCCTTGCTCAAGATAATGAGAGAGAAAGAGGTAGAGCATTTAGAGGTAGAGCAACATGTGCAGTTCTGTGGCTCGCAGTAGCCACTGTGGAAGGGGAAACAGGATGATCAGGCCTGGATTAGGCTCAATGCCATCTTGTGATGCTAGTAAGGCTAGTTCAGGAGCTCTTCTCCACCTCCATAATTTACTGGTTTGGA
Organism: Podarcis tiliguerta; assembly: GCF_965153285.1. Taxonomy (NCBI): domain Eukaryota; kingdom Metazoa; phylum Chordata; class Lepidosauria; order Squamata; family Lacertidae; genus Podarcis; species Podarcis tiliguerta. The sequence continues at coordinate 80,729,166 of NC_139534.1, forward strand.
GCTGTCTGCCCACCCACATTTTTCAGCAGGCAGCAGAGGGTGTGTCACTCCATCAGTGTCTGGTTTTCCATCTTTCGAAGAAATGCCTGAAATCTCAGCTCAGAAAATCCTGAAAATTTGATTAAAGGGTTCAGTACCTGATAAACTCAGAATACAGTTTACAAAGTACAAAAGGAACATCAATAGAGGATAGGATACATGGCTAAACAAAAGCATGTTGACACATTTTTCTTCTCTACTGCTTCCAGTATGCCCTTGGACTTGAGTTCAGCCCTGTCCCTCTAAACCAGCCAGTTCCAGTGTTGGCCAGCCAGCTCCTTGAATACTGTGGGAACCTCACTTTCAGGAGGCAGAGTGGAGATTGACTCAGTTGTTTCCTCCTTCTAGGGCATCTCACAGTCCCTAGCCATGTCACTGCTTGAGCCATCTCCACCACCTTCCTTTGACTCCTCCTCTGACAGATCCTGCCATTCCCACCCCATGGGCTTGGTGCCATGGGGCCTATGGCAATCAAAAGCCATTGGTGGGAGGCTGTTATGTGTAGAGGGTGAAAGGGGTTAGATGGATTAGATACCTCTGTAAATGTCAAAATATAGCTGTAGGTTTGATTACAATAGCAGGGGGTTTTGTGGCGGGGTTATATGGCTGATTCTCACTAAACTTAGGTTTCTGGCTCCCAAAACCTTGCAGTACTCTAAAAAAATGGATAGTGCTGTAGTGTACAGATTGCACTGAATCAAAGATGGATCAAAACAGAAAACAGGAAGGGGGAAGACAAGAGAAGAGAGAACAGTCTCAAAGCCGCTTAGCTCATTGGAAGCCTTTTATGCGGCAGTCAGCAGTTGTTGAAGGCACCACAGGTGGGACTCTCTAAGCAGCCATATGTTACCTGTGGAAGAATCCCTCTTGCAGAGGGATCTCCCTAGCCTGCTTGGCTAATTACGTGATGCGGAGGGGCTGCACATAGTGATCTCCCAGCTGGAGGAAAGCTAGCTGCAAAACTGAAGATGAAATGCTTTTTCGGCTGTGACAAGATGAGAGGCGTGCTACATATTCCTTTTAATATGAACAACATTGAAACAGCTTTCAGTTTGCAGCATCCTTTCAACAAAGACAATTAGAGCACAAATATAGACAAAAAATAAGATAACTGTAATTCAAATACTGGCATGCTTTCATCCTTAGGAGAGGGACATGATGCACTGGTACATATATTCTGGTATTACAGGGGGAAACATTGAAGGAGGGCATTTTTTTTTTAAAAAAAAAATATTTTACACTGATGGAAATATTCTTGTTTAAGAACTGTGAGCCATTTGGCTCAGCCCTATAAAGACCAATTGCATAAAATCCATTTTCAAAATACTAACTCAAACACGTATTTTTATTATTTTAAACCATCAACCAGCTGTGCTACTGTGAAAATAGAGTTAAGCAAACTGTATAGAAAAGAGGATTTTCTAGGTAGAAAAATGGAATATGAATTGCACTTGAGATTACAATAGAAGCTTTTACAAGAATAGTGGGTCCTCAGGGCTAACTAATGGAATCTTAATATGGCATTGATGAGCCTTTCCTACTAGGTGATATGACAGCTGGTAAAAATGGAAGATTTGAAAGTGATGAAAAACTTATTTACTAAATAATGCTGCAGCATGGCTGGACACACATTTCCCTATATATTCAAGGTCTCTTTCGAGCTGGTTATTAACCATTCAACATTACCTTCTCTCTCTTTCTGGAAACAGTGTTTTTAAATCTAATTTAACTCATCACAAAGTTATCCATCCATGCACTCATGTGTTATAATTTCCATAATTACTGCTCTTTCTTAGAAACTATTTATTCCCCCACATTGGTAATGGCAAACACTTTTGCAATAGTGCACAATTAACACCGTAGAGACAAAGTGTTGAGATAATCATCACACCAGCACACTGATGTCTTCTCCAATGAACACAGGGTGCCCCTCTCACTCCCAACTGAGGTATCTTCCTATGCTGCAACCCCCAAATTTCATTCATTGAAAGAAATAAATCCTGGGACATGACCCCACATATGAAGGGATCTGCTCCTTCTAGTAGAATAAATAATGGAACCGGACTGGGGCATTTGAGTTGATGGAACAGTAACATATCGTTTTATCAGAGGTAATTTACTGATCTGTACAATCTATTGAGTGATGACATCCTATGATAAGGAACTGTTTCTCATCTGAAAATCCTTGCTATTTTTATTTCTCAAATCTCATCATTGCAAGCAGAAGACACAAGACGCAAACCAACAAACCCATCCATTATGCATTACCATTTTCTCTTGCTTGCCTTGTTTCCCAAAGTATTTTCATTGGAAGATGCCCAGCAGCATGCATTTAGATTAGTTTATTAACAAGATCGTTAATCAAGTATTGTTTCAAGACACTTTGTTGATCGGCAATTCTTTTGTTTTAAATTAACAAGACTCTTAAGAAGATGTTGGTCTGAATTTCAAACTTCTGATGCATTCCGTTAGCCAAATCAGTTCATTCAGCAGCAAAGATTATTCCATGCTTCATCAAGATTTTGCAGCTCTGTGAGTATTACCAGAAGAAGGCAGATGATGTCTTCCCACGCTTTTCACGGTTTGCTATAAATTTTATATTAATTTTAAAGTATAAATAAGCAAATAAATTGCACCATGTGAAATATTGCACATAAGGAATGATGGGCTCAATTTGGTAGTCTCTAAGCATTAAGAGATCTCATTGACTTTACCGGGCTTCGCTAGATAAACAAAACAACATCAAATTAATTAAGCTATGTTACTGAGATGCCAGTTCTTAAAGAAACTTCTGGAAGAGAGGATAGTGTAAAGTAACAGAAATGTGAAGTTGAAAGAAAGTTCAGTGTAAGCTGTGTTTGTACAGCCCATTTATAACTTTATAAGCAGATTCATTTAATTTATTCCTGATTTCCAACTGTTTGACTGTTTGATTTTATCATGAACTACTACTCATACTGAATTTATATTATTTTTGGGTTGTCAATGTCTGTCCTTTTGTCTTTGTTTGCATTGCCTGTTTAATTGTTTGAAATAACAATAATAGAAATAAAATTCCTCATAAAAGTGCCTTTATTGAGAGAGATGTGCCTAGGATGCATTTTTTTCTGCCTTAAAAAAAAAAAAGAGTAAACTGATGCAGAAATGGGCTAAACCAGGCATAGGCAAACTCGGCCCTCCACATGTTTTGGGGCTGCAATTCCCATCATCCCTGACTACTGGTCCTGTTAGCTAGGAATGATGGGAGTTGTAGTCCCAAAACATTTGGAGGGCCGCACTTGCCTATGCCTATGCCTGGGCTTACCTAAACTTAAGATTGGAAAAATAAGAATCTGAGAGAACCTGAAATGGAACAATTCTCCCATTCCTATTTAAAGGAATCAGCTTTGTACACTTAGCAGCAACTCATTAGGTGTTTAATACCTGAGAGGCAAGAAATCAAGTGGTATACATGAATCTGAGGAACCATCTCATAGAGCCTACCCGTAAAGTGGTTCCATATTTGGCACTGGGCCTGTGCAAACTCTGCCTTTCTACACTTCGGTAATGCCTGAGAGAAACTGTTGTAACCATGTGGGGAGCTGTTCACACAAATTGATCTCCATGTGCTGGCTGTAACTTAGAATAAAATGGCCCTGAGGCAAAAACAAAAACAAAAGAGGTGCCGAACAGAACTACATATATCCAAATGGTGTGAAATTATAGCACACTGTTTTCTCTAATATTAGCTGACAATGAGGATCATTAGTCTTGACGAGAATTTCAATAACATCTTCATTAGAGTAGAAAATTATGTGCCAGAGGTCTGGTTAATTAGTGCATTGGTTCCTTTCTCTTCTATTTAAAACAGTTTATTATCAAAGTGACACCAGGAGGTATGGAATAAGAAGTAGCAGGGATAGCTGCGGGTTGAGGGGGTGGAATAAGAGGAAGACGACATTGACAAGTATAATGGTCAGAAGGAATGATGCAACAATGCATCCACATAAAGCTCTTAAGGTACCACTTGCTGCATGGACCCCTGAAGAGCTGCAAAGCACTCATTTGTAGAACTTTTGCCTAACCTCATCTTTAATGATAGGAGCCCACAGAGCACAGTATTATCTCCACATGTTTCTGTTAATTTAATAGTCTCTGCTGTGCATGGGTTCCTTGAGCATAGGTTGACTCCTTTTCTTTTTGCTTTTTAATCAGACTTTGACTGTAAAGTCTCCTGGTCCAGCTGCATATCAGCTCACTTCTGCTTAAGGCAGGGATAGGACAACTTGTGGCCCTTCAGAGATGGTGGGACTCCAACACCCATCAACCTCATCTAGCACAGCCAATCGTCAGGGATGATGGGAAGTGTAGTCCAGAAACATCTGGAAGGCCATGGGTTGTCCATCTCTGGTTTGAAGGCTGTCGTGTCCTAATCCGGACACTTTGCACAGCAGGAAACCTTGCATCCTATGCAACTGGTACAGCCAGTTTTCCAGTGCTGCATTTGCCAAGCCTTATAACCACTTTTTTTAAAAAAGGGCTTTCTTCCTCAGCAAGGTGGAAAGGGAGAGGGTGGGTCTTGTCCAAAAGACTGCTGAAGCACTATTGCAAAGACACAGCTGCTTGGGAGCCTTTAAAAGAAATTGATGATCCTAGTTTGTATGTGACACTAAGCCAGGGGTAGGCAACCTAAGGCCCGGGGGGCTGGATGCGGCCCAATCACCTTCTCAATCTGGCTCATGGATGGTCCAGGAATCAGCATGTTTTTACATGAATAGAATGTGTCCTGTTTTTACATGAATAGAATGTGTCCTTCTGAGTTATTTGTGGGGCATAGGAATTCGTTCATTTTTTTTAAGCCATGATTTGGAGTAGAGTGCTGTTATGGTCCAGGCTCATGGTTTATCTTGCTCCAGACATTCCACAAGCTGTGACCAACGTTTGCTCTTACATTAAAATTCCATATTCCTTTCATATTTTTAAAGTGGAGTTTTGTCTCTTCCTTTTTGGCACCTTAAAGTATTAAGAGGTACTGAGTGGTGTGTATGTATATATGGAGATGAGGTGTGGGTATGGGTGGGGAGAGAGAGCACCACTCCAGATTTCAGCATTGGTTTGTGTTGGGAGGGGATATTCTTCAATATACATTACAAGGTAAGCCTATTTTGAATGCTTTATGTAGGATGCTGAACAGCTTTTGAGGTTCCCCACCCACCCTAGAGCAAAGCAGCAAACATTTTTTGCTTACAACAATTTGAGTGTTTTCAACTTTAAATATAATCCTCCATAGTTCTGCTTTAAGAAGCAAGCAAACAGAGCACACAGGTCTGCTTTGTTTTAGAAGGGGGGGGGGAGAGAATCACCCACCGTGCTTCAGAACTCCAAAGAAAGTTTTTAGACAGTCTCACTTCTTGTGGACCTTAAACTAGTAAAACATAAGAGTCAAAGAAAAACTGAGAGATATATTAGACACCGGATTGCCCCGTTAAAGGTCTATTGCTATTTTCATCTAATTCTATTGCCGGTTCTCAGAGGATGGGGTGTAGAATCACGAATTTGTCCTGGCTGTTGAAATATGATTAGTTATCTGACTAGGCAAAAAGGAGTGCTAGCTGAATTGTTATTGTGGTCTAGTTTGCAATCCTTATCTTTTTAGGATTTGGCTTATGGAAATTGTAATTTGAACAGATCTTCATTCTGAGTGGGGAGATCATTGCTGAGCCAAGCCCAAAATGGGTAGTTGTTTGGCTTCTGTTTACTCAAAATGTCCAGTGTAATAAAGGTAAGTGGGGAAGTTCCATATACTAAAATAGTCCAAGCACTTTCAAAGGATATGTCAGTATTATTATTATTATTAGTAGTAGTAGTAGTAGTAGTAGTATACATTTTGCCAAGTATGGCCGGGCTTGTTTAAACATTTTTATCAACTACCACAGCATATATTTAATTTAGGAAAGAAATATTATATCTCATCCATGCTTCTATGTGTTGTGCCAAGTGCCATATAATACACCTTAAAAGCCACAACAGTGCAAATTTGCTGCTGGTTCAGCAAGTGTCTATTGGTATCTATGGCTTTGTCAGAAAGTGATAAAGCAAAATGCTTATTCATCTCAGTAAAAGAATGTAAGTCCCATTTATTTCAAATGAAATTCGGAGCCATGCTGCTCCAGTTTTTGTATGAACACTGTATCACTTTCATTTAGCGGCTGCAAATCTTAAAGCTCTATAAAACTGCCTTTCGAAGAGGAAAAATATGATGTTTACTTAGTGATAAACAATTTTCCATTGAGAGAGGATGCTGGCAGGAAGATGAGTCATGTGAATATTGGAAATTAAAAAGTACTGACAGCATGTTTATTTCAGAGAAACTCCTATTTAATAAAACAACAGCTTGAAGTCCGTGGGACAGGAATGTTTCTCACCATATGACGATCACATTCCTGGTTTTCAGTTAGGAATGGGCAGAACAAGATCACTGTGAAATATTAACTATCATTAGTTGTACACTCTGCACTTCTATAGTATTTCTTCACTTTAAACATTTTAATTGATCCCATCAAATTCATACTGCAGCTTAAACCTTTTTTCTTTTCTCCCTGTGTAGATGATTAAGCTGAGAGAAAGCCAATTCACTCCTATCCTTTGAATCCATTTGGTCACAATCCTGAGAAGCTATATATCACACTTGTAGCATCCTTCTCAGGTATTTCTACAAAAGCATAACTCCATGCAGAGTGGCTAACATTGTCTGTAGTCTGCCTACTGATATCAGTTTGGTTTTCCACTACTGTGAAAAACGTGCATGTCCCTTGCTAATCACTGCAAGATTGAACTCAGTTATGCTCCATCTCAACTTTTCTTGGGGAGTCTAAAAAAATTCCTATATGAAAATATTGGGTATCAAATGGAATTGGCTCCCACAAAATGTAGTGATGACCACCAGATCAGGTGGCTTTAAATTCACAGAGGATAAGGCTTCAGTAGCTACTAGGCATGGTTGGTTTTTCTATTTCCACTTCTGGAGGCAGTATGCTTCTGAACACCAGTTTCTTGAGGGGTGTGTTGCAGCATTCAGGTCTTGCATCTGAATTTCCAAAGAGAATCTGTTTGGGCACTGTGAGATAAGAGGCAACGAGATGGGATGGGCCTTTGGCCAGATTCAACAGGGCTTGGCTTATGCTCTTATGATTTCTTATATGTATATTTTGATAGGAAAACATCAAGCTCTTCTATTGTAATAATTGGATTTTAAATTGCTTAATTTGGGGGCTAGAGTGTACCCACTGGGCACAACCTATTACATGGATATCTTCTGTATGAATCTTATTGATATTTTACTTAATTACTTAATTGTATACTAATCTCAGGAAAGTGGGTACAGGATTGTAGCCTTAATCTTCAGGTCCCCCAAAGTTTCTTACACTTTGTAAGTTGCTTTGAGATGCTTTTGTGCAAAAAGTGACAAATAAATGTATTTAATAAAAACAACACATAAAACCAATATTAAAACTTCACTAAACTCAGATCATTAGAAGTGGAAGAGAACATCAAATGATAATTCAGCAATTTGTAATTAAAAACCATGGGGGCAAAGGAAATATATTTGCTGCTCTGTTGTAAGCAGTTGGGTAGCTAGAGCAAGATGACCATGTGAGGCACAGAATTAACATTTCTCTCCCTCCTCCCTCCACCATTCTATGATTTACAATTGATTCTACATTCCTGATATCTTAGAGCACAACAAGTAAATAAAACAGGTTTGCCAGTCCTGATAAGAAAATATATACTTAAAGTGGGTGTAGTTTCACATTTAAAATCACTTAAATTATACCACTTTCATGGAATAAAATTAGGTTTGCTTTTGCTGCCATGATGCTAATAATCACATATACCTTGGGGATAAGTACCATTATGTCATACAAGTGGATAATATATATTTTAAAAAGAGAAGGCAGGCAGGCAGGCATGAAGGAAGGTAACCCCTGTTTTCTGCTGCTCACTTCATGTGCCACACTCTGGATTTGTAAAGCCCCAGAGTTGTGGGGCCCTGCTAGGACTCTCAGGAAGGAAGATACAGGAGACCCACTGTTATAATACTCCTATTCTTAGTAGAGTATCTTGGATAGTGGATGAATCTGCAAGAGAGTCTCACTTCTTCATCTCAGCTCTCTCAAGTAGGATGACATGTCATATGACAGAAGATGTTTCCTCAAATATCTTGGACCCAGGCTGAGGATATGAATGAAACTTGATCAAGGGCAACAAGATGTGCTTCTGGTCATTTTCTGGTTAACAATCAAGAGAGTGTGTTATCTGTATTCTGTTTTCTTAGTATTTGTTATAGTACAAAGCACCCTTTAATAGAGCTGCTTATAATCAATGATTCTCAGCATCATTCAATTCGTCTCCAGCATTGTTGACATTATTGTCTTTACCAGCCCATGTATTACCGAAGTGTTATGTTTTATTAGCTGGACTGACTGATAATCATGAAAATTTACAGTTTGGAACTATGAGCCTGGAAATGAAGTTTAACTTACCAGTCAGCCATAAAGCAAAATCTGTTTCATATTTTATCCTTTTTTCACTTATAACCTTCTTGCTCTGGCCTACACATGTGGAAAGATGACCATTTGGAGAAAACACTTTTGTTTAAGTATCAACCATTTTTGTAATCTATGATTGTAAATGGACAGTCTTTTGGACTGGCAAGAAATTATCTTATTTATTGCTTACTAAAAAGGCGCTCTGTGTTGTGAATGAGCCCAGCGTATGGTTGGTTAGCATCTGATGGGCTTTTGTAAAAGTTAAAACATTTATATAATTTTCCCTTTATTGCTCTGTTTGAACAATAAACAAAATCAGAAAACAAATCCAGAGCATCTCAGAACTCCACAGGCAGTGTTCAAGATAGCTATATGTTGTAAAAGGCTGGTGTGGTGCTCCCAGGTTTTTAAAAAAGTGCAAGCAAGAATGCATGCTACCCAGCCACCTTTTAATTAATTTAAAGTAGAAAATAGAGCACAGACAGATTTCTGCTTCCCCACCTCAAAAATATGAAAGAGGAAAGTGACTTCCTATTACTTGCACCACAAAAAGGTCCTGAACCTATTTGTGTGCAATTTGATAGATTTAATCCACTCTGGAAGACTTTCATCCACTTTGCCCAAAAGGTGCAAAAGTTGTAGTCATTTGTACATCTACAAATTGTACAAATGTACATTCCCCATTACACTGTACATTCCCCATTAAAATGGATGGGGAACATAGGGCTTCATTTTACACAGAACCTGAAACACAGATCAAAGCAGAGAGCAACTCAGAAATGGAGTGGATTTTTTAAAACATCAACAGCTGCAAGGTGAATCTTAGGTCCAGTGTGAACACCACTAAACATTCTTTAAACACACCTATGTAAGCCTGGACGAATTATGACATTATGAAATAACAATCTAATACATGTTAAATGATCCTTATCTCTTTAATCTGACAACCTCCTTTCTTTCAGACACAGTGATCTCCAATAGAATCATGCCTCTTTAAAAACAACTTTTACTGATTCCTATAACCCCAAATGTTGGCTTCTCCCTTTTTGTTCTTCATAGTTTTGAAAAGGCTTGGCATCCCTTATTACTGACCTCAGCAAAACTAAAAATACACACTGCAACTATATACTTCATAAGCAAAAAGCTTAATATCATGGCCTAGATACATTTCGCAGCTCTAGGTCAAAGCTCCGAATGCACGGGTGTTGGTGGACTGGGTAATCCATCTTGATTGTAAGACGCCCTCTTCAATCAAACAGTGGTTTACTTCTTGTTTCTTAAGTGGCTTCCTTGTACAATACACTTAGCCGTAAATGAAACAAATAGTCTCTCTTTTCTGCTCTTAACTCTCTTCCATGAAAACCTTGGGAGAAAATAACAGATAATTGCTTCAAAAAGTGATTTGAAAGTTCCAACATGGTGCATTTCGCTCAATCCATCTTTTTCTCCATCTTATTGTGTTTTTAACATTTCTGTGCTATTTATAGTTCTCAGAAGGTGAAGATATGTAAATGCTAAAGCACCATTTGTTCTTGGGCACAATCAGCTGCAGAGAAACTCTGAAATATCACAAGATCTGTTCTTGTGAGATTTCCATTCTCATGCTGTCAAAACAAAAAGATAAGCAGGCAAGTCTCTTTCTTTTTCCAAAGTTGATGAATGTAACACTGTCATCAATTGCTGGTTGCCTACTTGGAAGAAGGCCTGGGACAAAAAAGAGACAGGGGTGTCTGTGTGGTGGTTCTTATAGATGAATGTGGTATGTCTTCAAACTCCAGAAGAGAAAATGTCATATATATCTTTGTAAAATATTTATATTTACCAAACACAGCCCCCCTGCTCCCCAAAATGTGTCTTCCAGAGATAGGATCTATGGCTTACATAATGGACTGCCTTACCCCATATATCTCTTCCCACCAAGGGTGTCCTTAAATGGTCCACTGCTGAGAGAGTCACATGCCCCAGAGCTGTGCTTTTAGTGTTGCAGCTCCAGTCCTCTGGAATCAACTACTAGCCAAAACTCGACAGCTGCCCTGTGTCATAATCCTTATGCACTTACCAAATACATTTTTGTTTAAGAAAGAGATCATTGAAGTATATTTACAAACTATTAATTGTACATCTGATGAATAGTTTTATTGTTTATAAAGTTTATAGGAATGGTCTTAACATTTTTCAGTGCATTTTTATCATGTTGTACACTGCTTTGATGATCTTGGGCTGTTCAGCAGTTTATAAATATGTAAAATAAGGAAATGAAAATTTGATGGTCTCATATTTGAGGGGAAATAGCTAGGTGATGCTACTGTATCTTGTTGTTTGCAAAGTTATTTTGGGTAACCAGGCAGGGTTAGCTACAATACATCCATTTTCCAGCTCCTGAACTTCTTCTCACAGTGATTTCCTTCCTAATCTGCTTTGTCCTCAGTTGATCACCTGCAAGTTTGATAATTTGCAGTGTTGCTTCCTCCTAGCTCATGGTTTTTTGTGCCTTCCTCTTAGTCCTGATCATTCTGAATCTCCTGGGTGCTTGTTGATCATTCCCAGCTGTTCACCAAACTCATGATACAATGATACACTCATGCAGAGGGTGTAAGACTGAAGAAGAGCAGAAGAGTTTCCCCTGCATTTTCCAAATCAAAAATCTTCCATGCTGTTGAAGGATGTTGAAAGCCAGCATTCTGAAATGCTAGTGGTTCAACACACAGGGTCAGCTAGACATCCATGGCTTTGCTGTCTTAATGCATGGATGAGAAGATGGCGTCGGAAGGAGAGGTTTGAAATTGTTGGGCACTGTGGAACATTTTGGGACAAGCCAAACCTGTACAAAAGGGACAGGCTCCACTTAATCCAAGATGGAACCAGACAGTTAGCACTTAAAATCAAAAAAGTGGCAGAGCAGCTTTTCTTTTTTTCTTATCATTTTATGATTTTCATTTTTATACATTTCAACAATTTTACAATCATTTTAATATTTCAAAACTCAACTTCCTTCCCTCTCTTTCTACAGCTCCTTAAATTTAGTTTTTACATTTTCTGCATATTCCAAATTAACTAATTTACTCCTTTATTCCTCTACTTTAAATATATACTCTTATAAAACCACAGGTTATTACAACCATCTCGCCAATGTTCTTATCTATTTACAGTTTATTTATAAATATTCAATAAAGCAGTTTTTATAAAAAGTTTGTTATCTTGATTTCTTATTTTTCCTGTAAGTTTTGCCATTTCTGCATATTCCACAAGTTTTTGTATCCATTCTTTTTTCACTGGGACTTATTTTTTCCATTTTTGGGCAAGTAGCATTCTTGCCACTGTAGTCGCATACATGAATAAATTTCCATATAGTTTGGGTAGTTCTATCCCTATAATTCCCAAAAGAAAAGCATCTTTTTTTTTTTTTAACATACGTTATTTTAAACATCTTTTTCAATTCATTATATACCATTTCCCAGTAAGCTTTAAACTTACTACAAGATCACCACATATGATAAAAATAACCTTCTTTCTCTTTACATTTCCAACACTTATTTGATTTTCATTCATACATTTTTGCCAATTTACTAGATGTTAGGAACCAATGATATAACATTTCCATATAATTTTCTCTTAGACCATAACATGCTGTAAATTTTATATCCTTATTCCACAATCATTCCCATGCTTCCATAGCTATATTATGACCAATATCTATTGTCCAATGTATCATTACTTGCTCATCCTTTCTCTCCCATTCCAATAATATCGTATACATTTTAGATAGCACTTTTACATTCCATTCCAACAGATCTCTCTCCAGTTGTGATATTTGTTCCCCACCTTTTGGCTAAGATCAAGTGTTGAGGGCAGAGCAGCTTTCCAGCTGATTGCGGTGAGGAGTCGAGGGACACAGTAAGAACAGAAAGTGGGACTAGATAGTCCACTGGCCTGATACAACAGAACGATTCTTAAGTTCGTATATTCCTGCCATAGGAAGTAATGGATAACAGTAGGCTTGCCAATTGCCCTTTTTGTTATAATTCCTAGTGACCCCAAACTCATAAAAGAATAAATGCATCTTTTTTTTCAAGAACCAGCCATTTGAAAGCATTTAAATAAATCAATAAATCAATAAAGGTGAAGCTTGAATGATGGAGCAATGCTGAAATTCTTAACAGCTTCTCTATGCTTTTTTTGTTCATTTTATTGGATGGCTCATCTACATATATGTTCAGTTATGCACATGTATTTTCAATCTCAATTCAAACAAATGAGGACCGACTGCATGCACGCACACAGATGTACACTCAAGAGTATAAAGAGAACTCTGAATTGAGGCACGGATGCTGAATTGAATAAAAATTCAAATCCTCTGCATGCAATTTAGGACTAGTTTGTGTAAGAAAGTCTTGTCCGGTGTTGATGGAAATGGTTCTAAACGCTCCTGCCAATGGAATAATCACTGCAATAGTGCAATTAACTGCCTACAGATGCATCATATGTGTTTTCAGGCATGTGTAAATGGGCATTTTGTATCACTTGGTTTGAGTCCTACTCAAATGAATTTGCCATTAAAAAAGTCAATATTTATAAATACTTCATACGCAGACAAATCCAAAGCCCAGTTAAACTGAAGCATTTATATCCAATACAATATAAATCTTTCCGCTCAGTAGGATATAGCTTGCAAGCCATATCCTATTGGTCAACAAACAATGGGTCGAATTACTATGGATTATACCCTTAATGTGATTGAAGGCACCTACTGTGGTTTCACTAGGCTGGAAACTGGGGGATCCAGGTAAGCTGCACAGCAGGCAGTAGAAAGAAAAGCCACACAGCAAGAAATATAATCCACAATGAGGTCTTCAAAAAGCAGATTGCAGAAACACAAGGCAATGGTATTTGGACAGAATTGCCAGGGGAAATGGAGTGTATATTCAGAGGATCAGAATAACTATATAGAACTTTCAGACCATAAGATAGACTTCACTTAAAGATGAATGTTGAACATGCTGTATCAGTAATATGCTTTCAGCTGCATGAATCAGTCCTGAGTAAAATAGGCCAGAGACTGGGAGCAGAAAAAGATGATTCCATAGTTTAACTATGCACTGTGTCACAAAGTCATTTCTTTTTTCTCTCCTGAATCATCCAACATTCGGTTTCATTGGATATTCAGGAATTCTAGTGTTATGAGGGCAGCAAAGCTTTTTTGTCCCCACTGTCTCCACACCATGCATGGCTTTTTTATACACCTCCATCATGCCGCCTCTTACATGCTTTTCTCTAAAATAAAAAGCCCCAATTTTTGCAGCATTTTCTCATTGGGGGGTTGCTCCACCCCTTGATCATTTAAGTTGTCTTTTTCTAGCTCTAGAATAACCCTTTTGAGGTAAGGCACCCGGAACTGCACACAGTATTCCAGGTGTGGTCACACACCACAGAATTTTATAATGATATTATTATTTACTTTTATTTAATAAATATTATGATATTGGAGGGGATGTGGGTGGCGCTGTGGGTAAAACCTCAGTGCCTAGGACTTGCCGATCACATGGTCGGCGGTTCGAATCCCCGTGGCAGGGCGAGCTCCCGTCTTTCGGTCCCAGCTCCTGCCCACCTTGCAGTTCGAAAGCACCCTTAAGTGCAAGTAGATAAATAGGTACCGCTTTATAGCGGGAAGGTAAACGGCGTTTCCGTGTGCTGGTGCTGGCTTGCCAGAGCAGCTTCGTCACACTGGCCACATGACCCGGAAGTGTCTCCGGACAGCGCTGGCCCCCGGCTTCTTAAGTGAGATGGGCACACAACCCTAGAGTCGGACACGACTGGCCCATACGGGCAGGGGTACCTTTACCTTTACCTTTATGATATTGGAAGTTTTCTTTTCCTTTCCTTTCCTCAGGATCCCTTGCATACCATTTGTCATTTTCATAGCTGCCACATAGAGGTCGATATCTTCTTCAAGCTATCCACTATGACCCCAAATGACACCAGTTTTGTGTTTTGTTTTAACATGTCCTTAACTATTATGGTTAAAGAGTACCTTTTGCTTAAACTCAGGCCTGCTGTACACATGGAACAGACAATCCCTGAGGTGGTAGAGAGGATTGTACCGCTTTTGTCTGTAGGTGGGGGAATGCCAATTTTGAATGCTTTCCAGGTAAAACAAAAACTCAGAAGGAACATAACCCTAGCACATTGGAGATACACATTCTACTTTACTATTTAGATTAGTTCTAGATAAGTGTTACAATTTTTTAATTTGAACTACAATTCTGTTTGCAGAGAACTTTTTCCACACAGAGTAACAACATTCAAGCAGGGCTAGTTCAAGGCATTTTGCTGCGTCTCCCCATTCCTGGTACCAGATTGGCAGATATGAATCTTCCTTCAACACTTTCAACAGGGCAGTGTTGTCCATTACACCTGAAAACAGCAAGCTAACTTAAGGCAGACCTCATGGTGTATACACAGCTCTGTGCTCCAAAACCTCCCTGCTGCCCCCTACCTCTCAATATCTGTCGCCTAAGGCAGCTGCTTCACTCTCCCTTCAGCTGGCCCTGCATTTGAATGCATTGCTAAACACCACTCTCAATCTTTGCCGAGTGGTAGCAAGTTTCCAGAGGGTTCTGGGCGCTCCCTGGGGGATGTGTTTCCATTGGAAAACCAAGGCACAGTAGAGTCTGCAGTGTCTTAAAAATATGGCTTATTAACACATATTTACACCAAGAAACCTTCAATGGAGGGGGGGTGCAGAACCTTACATCCCAAGAGTGTCTTTCGTTGCTCCCCTCATAGCTTCAGCAAGCTTGGATCCATAGCAGCAGCAAGTCATGGCCCTTGGTCTCTGGGTGCAGCCAGCATCACATGGAGTTGTCCTCCTTCTTGTTCCCTTGCCCAACACCTCTGTGTAAAAGGACAACTTTTGTTGTGTGTGACATCATGCCCATGTTGTCCTGGCAACCTTCCCCATGGTTACTGGTAGGGTCATTGTCATGTAGATGTCTTTTGCAATGGACTAAGGGTAGAACCATCACCTCCCTCTGTCCCTCTATCTGGCAGAAAAACAAGCTCAGCCTTTCAGCTCTAATTAAACCCTAGCACCCAAGAATCTAGAGGGGAAAATATGGTACCCAGGGGTCTAGGGGATCCCTGTTCCCCCATAACAGTATGACTACTGCTTTGTCAAAAATGGTACCATCCACTCTTCCTCCTCAGAAGCAGCATCACCTCATTCTATTGTGTGCCGCTCAGGCTTCATTCTGCTGTCTTCACCTTGCTGATGCTTGAAAAAGTTAGAAACCCAAACTCACTATAGGACTCGAGAGATTGTCCCCATGGGAAATAACCACATGCAAAGTCTGAGAGAGGAATGACCTGAGAAAGCCTGGGCAAAGGTTTTGAATTGATAGCAAGTCATGTGTCCCCGCCTTCCCCCCTACAGGCAAATAGTGCTGCGAGTCTTTACAGCACATCCCTTGGCATCTGGTGTAGTGCTGGCAACAATTTTGCACTCTGCATGGCACCTAATTGAAAATCAGAAACAGATCAAAATTAAATCAAAGTTGCTCTTATGGTTTGTTGAGGGTGGTGTGAATAGACCGAACAGGCAGACAGGCAGAAAGAGATAAACAGCAGCTGGAGACAGCATGTGTGGTATGAAGCAGATGTGCAGCCAAGTAGATGATGAACCAGGAATGAAAGCAGCTAAGGAAATCTGATGTCCAAGATCGTGTCAGGAGCCAAAAACAATGAGGATTTGCTTGAGGATTTGCAATTCTGATAGAAACACAGCCCAAGTGGGAGCAAGGGTAACGGAAGGACCATAGTTCATTGGTAGGGTATCTGCTTTGCATGCAGAAGGTCCTATGCTCAATCCCCTGTTAGAGCTGGGACAGATGCATGTCTGAAATTATGGAGAGCTGCTGCCAGATTGTGCAGACAATACTGAGCTAGATAGCAAGTGGCATAAGGCAGCTTCCCTTTGATGCTGGAGAGTGCCTTGATGTTTTTGGCCACAGATGCATGAAGTTGTTAAGAAATGTCAGCAACAGGGTCCTCATGCAGGCACAGCACAGTCTAGAATTTCACTTCTGGAGGTCTCTTAAAGGAGACAATTCCAATCTCTCAATTTGAAATTTTGCTTTTTCTTCACTTGTCTTCTTATCAATCCTTTCCGCAGGAGTTTATTGGAGCAATTTGAAATGAAATCAATGCAAGTCTGAAAGCTCAATCAATGGATATTTTCTGACTTCCAGCCTTCTAAGATGTAAGAAGACAACATTGTTCAGTCAAAAACCATCAAAAGCCTCTGCTGCAACACAGCCTCAGACAAAACCAGCTTGATTGAGATAGATAGATAGATAGATAGATAGAGAGAGAGCACTTGTTTCTTCTGTACATTCAGTTGCTTTTATTTTGGGTCTTATTTTTCTGTATAACTGCATGAAATAATATAATAAAGTTAATATAATCCTCTGTAAGCAATATTCCTGCTTATCTCAATTTCTGGTTTTCCTTAAAAAAGAAAAAGAAAAAGGTGTTTAGTTAGTAGATAAATGAGCCCTGCACTAAACTATGCAGACATACCCAGATACCTATAAAAAGAAATAGAAATGCACCAAATTATAATTAATCCAAAAATAATATGAAAATGGTTGCTGTGCTGACTGGGGCTAATGGGAGTTGTAGTCCAAAAAGTCTGGAAGTAACCCTGCAGACGACCACAGTGTCTGGAGACTATAGCAGTGACCAGAGAAATGACTGTTGGGAGGACCACAGAAAGAAGTGTCATGGTGCATCTGCAGCAGCATAGCAAGATGCCTTCATCTGCCTTAGATGCAACAAAACATGTCTTTCCTGCTTTGGTCTCTATAGCCAAAGAAGGTGCTGCAACCTTCCAACAGCTTCACCTCACCACCAAAGGTGCTCTCCTCCACTGTCTCCTGAGACAGATGGATGCCAGAACCAAGTGGAGGACAGCTGCTTTGCAAGCCATGACACCGAGGCTGAAAACCTGAACACACTTTCTGGTAAGTCCAGCTGAGCATATTCCGAGTAGACATGTATAAGACTTCATGCTGAGAATTACACACTTTCCTAGGAGTGAATCCCATTGAGCTCAGTAGAACTTCCTCTAACTTCTTGCCTGAGAATTTATTGCATGGGGGTTTTAAGCTCTTAGTTTTGTGGTTTTGTTATCTTTTGGATTGTTTCTAGGTCATGTTCTACTGGCACAGGATATAACACTGTCTTCTTTTAATGTTTCCTGATGGTGAACCGAGTTGATTGAGGTGACATCAGACAAAATCTAAAAAGAAAAGAAAAATCAATCAAATGAATAAATCCAGAGTATTGCTTTGCATTTATTATGAAATTGCTCCCATATACTGTTTTCTCAGGCCCTGTATGAGTTTCCAAAGCTTACATCAAACAAAAAAGTTTCAGGGAAGAGGTAATGGATATTAATCTTCTCAAAATTCTTTTTTTCTGAAAAGGTTCTGAGAAATGTGGGTGAGAACTGTGAGTAACACAGGGAATACTGTTATGAGATAAGATCGTGCTAAGGGAATGCCTGGTGTGTATAAATACCATATTATATTATATAACATAATGTGCTCTTGTTGTATTACTACTCTCTCTTGCCTCCCTATAAAGCATTGGCTTTCAAACTCTGTTCCTAAGAACCCTTCAGAAGCATATCAGTTCAGAAGTATTCAGAAGCATAATGAACAGAGAAATAATGCCACAAAAGGTTTCCTCAAAAGCCCTTTTCAATACATGGTGTTTTGTGACACTTCAGCAAACCCTGGGATGTGTACCCAGCAGATCAAAGTAACAGCACAAAAGCCATTACTTTCGGTGAAAGGCAGAGGAAGACTCTGGGATCACACATGCTTCCTCATGCTATTTCTGTTTCTGCATCCACCTCCATGTGAAGGCATGCAGCTGTCTGAACAAAAGCTTTGAGGTGTTGTATACACATTAGTTCTGTCCATACGACTGCATATTCATGCCTTTGTAGCAAGGTCACCATCAGCACACGTTATCTTTTGACAGTTGCCCATACATCAGCAGGACCACTTATGCATGCCTTGCACCTGTCTTTAAATAATTGGAGGGGGGCAGATCTGGAAGCTGTCATTTTAATTTCACTTACTGCCTTTAACTTAGTGTCATGCTGGAGCATTGTAGGAAGTTCAAAGGGCCTCGTCATTAAAGGGCTGATGATGATATTTAAGCAGGTACACCAGAAGGCCCCTTTAACCTTGCTTTGGGGGGTTGCTGACTGGGTGGTATCTAGAGAAGAGCAGCTGGAATATTGGCTTCCAACTTCACAAGTCCAAGACGGCATGTCCAATTGTCAGGGATAATGGGAGTTGTAGGCCAGCAATATCTGGAGGGCACCATGTTGGCTACTGCTGATCTGGAGATTAATCGTTTCTGGTTGTGGCAGAGAAGTGATACTGGAGAACATGATTGCACAGGGTTTTGCTTTGTTTTTGTTTTAAAAAACCGACACGTGGTAATGGCCACTGGTTAGATGATTAAAAGGTGATTAGACAAATTCATAGAGCTAATAGAAGCCACCGTAACAAAATAACATTTCCCATTTTATAAGTGAATACTAGATACTGGGGCAAACATTGAAAGGGCTATTTGCCATGGAGTCTTGTTTGTGGTGCTTCTAGAGGAATCCCTGGGTAGCTACTGTTCAATATAGGATACTGAACTAGATGGTCCATTAGATTCATCTAACAAGATACATTTGATGTTCTTTTTGATATAAATTAATCCGTGACCAAAGGCTACTTATTCTGGCCCATTTCAATGAGAAAGCTGAGGAAGAACATCACACAAAACAGAGGCTGGCGGAGGGACTGCGCCATGACAACAGTTTTGGAATGAATTTCCTGAAACACTTGTTGTGTCTTAAAAGCGACATCGGCTCCAGCAGAGATAATTGAGTTGAAATTTATGGGCGGGTATTTCAGGCACAGAATGCCAGAGAATAGAGCACCCAAAGTAATTCAAGGATCTGATTTAATTACTTTCGTTTCCTCTCAGGTTGTTCTAATATAAACCTACCTATCCCTTTGTGGCTCTGCATGATAGCGGGATATGCTCTCCAGCAACAGCGATACAGTCATTTTATGTGTCGCGGCAAACTGCTTCAATTTATTTACTGCTGTTTTAATTTCATTAACACACTTGATAAGAGGGATTGAGCTCAACATCTCTCCTTTTATGTACAAATAACCCCCTGGGTGACATATGGTATGAAACCCAATTACTGTACATAGTAAAATGCCACCACAAATAAAAAAAAACCAAAACCCTAATTCATTTATGCTCAGAGATGAACACTTAATAAACATGCATCTGGTGCAGAATCTGTAATCACCACCTAAGCATTGCTTACAGAGCCATTTAACACATATAATTATTAGGATCAGCAGAACTGACTTGCCTTGGATGTGCAGCCTCTGGTCTGTTTCCATTTTGATTTCATTGGTTCCACTTAATGAGATGAAAACTGCATGCTCAAAGCATGTGACAAAGCTGGGCTCTCAACCAAATCTACAGAGGGTCAGGTTTTCAAGGGCTCGCTAAAATTGCTGCAGAATTCTTTGAGTCCATATCGTTTGATCTTGTAAAGAGCTATTTGAGGATTATAATAGGGCATTTTCAAAATGGAAATTAAGGGGAGAAAACCCCTGCAAATGTGTGGCTTCTGTTTTCAATTTGCTCTTCTTGCTTCCCATATAATCAAGCATTCCTCTGGGTATTGATGGTTTTTAAGATTTCTCCCATGGCTTTAGGGCATAAAACCTTGTGTTAAAGTCAGGCTACCATGAATGCCCAAATGCTGATGGAAGTTGATATTTATAAGCACCAGCATCATGGCAATCCTAGACAAGTATGTTATTTCCAGGCATTCATGTGTTTTCTCCACTTTGGGGACATGCACATGTGACCATCATCATTCCAGTGAATCTCTGAATGTTACCCTTCACAGTGGATTGGTCTCACCCTTACACTCCCACCCCCTTTGAGGTTGCATAGACTGCCAGGGCACTCTGGCGACAGAAGGGACCTGGTGAATTCTTTGCTCCAAGAACTTTGCATCCTGGTTCACCACAAGAACCTCTTATGGGCTTCTCCTACCAATTTATTTGTTTCTTGCTTGCTGCCCAGCCACTTCAGGCATCTTCCAACAAATTATAAAACCACAGTGAAACATCAAACATTAAAAACTTCCTGAAACAGGGCTGCCTTCAGATGTCTTCTAAAGGTTGTACATTTATCTCCTTGACACCTGCTAAGAGGGCATTCCACAAGGCGTGCATGACTACCGAGAAGGCCCTCTGCCTGGTTCCCTGTAACCTTGCTTCTCACAGTGAGGCAACTTCCAGAAGGCCCTCAGAGCTGCATCTCAGTGTCTGGGCTGAATGATGGGGATGGAGACATTTCTTCAGATATACTGGGCCAAAGTATCTTGTGCTCTCATTTCCTCCTATACTGATACAATTAACAACATTAATCATTAACATCAATTGCATCATTATTGTACCTTCCCTTTGGCTCCCTAGGGATTGAAGCTGCCAGCCTCCTACTTAGCCTGTTAGTGTTGGTTGCCTGCAGCATTGAGGTAGGGGGAGCCACCCTCCTCCTTGTCCATCTGTGCCTGACTGTTCGCTTATTGGATGCATCAATAGCTATGAGACTTTTTCTGCAGCTGCATCTTCAGCTTTTTCTCTCCTTCATTCTCTCCCTACCCACCTCCCTCTCAGCTTTTGCCCTGACTGCCAGGGAAACTTACTGACAATACAGCAGCATGTGCTGGTGACAGGGGCCTCCTCACAATGAGTTTTCATTCATTTGCAAAATGTGCTTGGGATTACGTGAATGCCAATTTTCACCAAACGTTGAACGTTCACAAAAGCATAAAATGCATTGCACAGGGTGCCACTAGATAACAGTCACTGGTGTATTTAATGCCAGCCATCATTGTAATTATTTACGAACATCAAATCAAAATGTGAAAACTCCAAGCCCAAGCATCAAGGGATTAGAAGTGGGGAAACTGTGTAGAAAAAGGCTTGGGTTAAGAGTTTAATGGAACGCCTGCCTGTTCTACTCACAAGGAGATGATTTCATAAACTTATATATAGTCGCCAAATAAATACGTTTTCCTTTTACAAGAAAGGGCAGTCATTTATCAACCCTGAGGACACTGTCAAGAGAAAATAAGGAAAGTCAACTGCAGTAATGTTGTTGATATACTGGTTGATGACACAACAAGATGTAAAACACAGCTCAGAAAAAAACAACAAGATAAAATCCAAAGGTCGTCATTCCCCAAGCCTGCAGCCTCTGGGGAAACAGTAAAGAGTAGCCTTTGAAAAACTAAGAGAAAACAAGTATCAACAGCTGAACAGAGGCTGAAATTAAGACTTTTCCCCAAGCACACTTCTTTCCTCCATGATGCAAAGCAGGGCAATGCATGATGCATGTGGATGTACATTGCGTCTGTACACAGCTCTGTGTGTGTGAACATGGAGTGGATATAGAAGCCTATCTATCCTCTAGCTGCCCTTTCCTGATTATTACAGCACCCACTTCCTGACTCCAGAGGATGCAATGCAAGTAACTGGTCATTACAGAATTGAGTAGGAACGTTTGGCTGTGTGAAGATGATTGCACTTTCTCTAAATACAGTGGTACCTCGGGTTAAGAACTTAATTCGTTCTGGAGGTCTGTTCTTAACCTGAAACTGTTCTTAACCTGAGGTACCACTTTAGCTAATGGGGCCTCCCACTGTGCCATTCTGCCACCACACAATTTCTGTTCCCACCCTGAAGCAAAGTTCTTAACCTGAGGTACTATTTCTGGTTTAGTGGAGTCTGTAACCTGAAGCGTCTGTAACCCAAGGTACCACCGTATTATGAATTTTCCCTATGGAAAATGGTCCATAAAGACAGGGCAGCGAGGGAAATGAAAGAATAACACCCATACATGTGTTCTTTAAGGTTGTAGGACCTGGGATGGCAAAAGGAATGCCTTTGATTCCTGCTTGGATCACACACTTGGGGTTGGATGGGTCAATAGGTCAGGCCCAGGGGGTCTTCCTGTCTGCTTTCAGCTTGACTAGGGGTGCACTCACCCCTTAACTACATATGTACACCCTCCAATACAAAGTGAACTCAAACTATCTTCTGGTGCTGGAAAAGAAGAGACTGAGAGGAGATATGATAGCCATCTTCAAATATCTCAAGGGCTGTCACGTGGAAGATGGAGCAAACTCGTTTTCCACTGCATCAGAAGGTAGGACCCAAATCAACGGATTCAAATTACAAGAAAGGAGATAAGGAATAACTTGCTAATGATAAATGGACCACCTTGGAAGGTGGTGGACTGTCCTTGCTTGGAGGTTTTTCAGCAGATGTTGGATGGTCATCAGGAAGGGACTCTTTAGCTGTGATTCCTGCAGTGCCGGGGGTTGGACTAGATGACCCTTGGGATACCTTTGAATGCTATGATTCTATGATTTCATAAGTCTAAAACATCTGAAGGGTAGGCAGGTTGGAGCAGGCTCCTATAGGGAAATGCCACACAGTGACCCACCCTAGCAATTTTTCCCATACCCAGAACAGATGATAATGCCAAAAGGCCTATTCAGTTGTTTACATTTCTGCACAATGAGCCAGTCATTTTCCTCGTGATTTTTTAGGGGGGTATGGAATTTAATGCTCTATTGTAATTGTATACATTCCTGTGCACTGTCTTGATATACTTTATATAAGTAGTTTATAAATATTTTATAAACAAACAAATAATTTTGACCTTTGCTATCCATATTTGTACATATTGAGTAGGTTTCCCACCACTGCTGCTAATAATTATTTAAGCCTGTTCAGCACAGCATTATTCAGAGCATCAACTCTTGGCCACAAAGTGGCCTCTAGTGTTTAACTGAAATGCCCCCTGCAATTGACCATTAGCATTAATGATCATTAGTTAATACTATCTAATTATTTAGTTCTCTTTAATTATGTATCGACTACTCTCTTTAATAGTTAATTCCACATCGAAGGAATAGACCTAGTGGACCTTGTTTGATGTATATCTAATGTATTCTGCTCTGTTTAATAATGCATGCCTAGCTTACTTATTAACTAAATGACAGTGTTTGGAACTTAATATACATTACTTTCCATACAGTACTTATCTGGGAGAATTCAACAGATGGCAAAAACGCATATTTTACAGAACTCCAGGTGTACTAGTGTCTAATTTATACCTTTATGAAAAAGGTTTTTTAAAGTGATTTAAATGGATTGGTCCATTTGTAAAATCCAGTTTAAACCAAAAGATCCATTTTGAGCAATTCAGTTGCCATGGCAATCTCTTTAAGATAACATTAAGTTTTGATGATATGTCTATTTTTTGGGGGGGGGGGTGCAGTGGTATCAAATTCAGGAAGATTCCTCCCCACCCCCCACAGTGTATTGACAACTGTAGAACTGATCTTGGGATTGTCTACTGCCAGGATTATGTGGATTCCTTGCAAAACCAGAATTCAGTACTCAGTACAAAAATCTGGGATCTTGGTGATCTTTAAAAATGAAAATAACTGGTTGATTTCTTTTGCTAGGTAGATAGCTTTAATGTAAATGTGGTAGGTCTGGTGAAATATCAGAATACAGAGCAGGGAGGGTCTTGGTATATTTTCCAATAGTCATGATGGTGAGGTTTCAGTGTCATGCATAACTCTGAATTCCATGCATGAATAAAATGATCAAAATAGATTGTGAAAAATAAGCATATGCCTGCAGATCTGTATTGTTTGATTCATTGAAACAGTTTTCAAAATATTTTAAATTCCTCCATGAAGAATTTTGCTTTTTATGTATGCCTGTATATTTTATATACAACCTCATTGGTATTCTTCCCCACTCCCCTAGACATTTTCTTAAAAAACTTATTTGGAAAAAGTTCTCACAATAAAACTTCTCTTTTCCCTCCTTTGCACCTCTTAAGACATTCTGTTCCATTTTCTTGTCCACTGGCATTTCCCTGCGGAGATCATCTTCTACTCTGTCTGCTTATATTTTATCATGCCTATTGTTTGAAAATTATAACCTTTGAAGATCACCACATTTATCACAGCATGTAAAACAGGATACCCATAATTTGCTGCTCCTTGAGGAGGGTTCCTGCTTCGCTTCTTTTTTTCTTTAATTAAACTAAAGATAAAAAGAGTATATATAATCAATGACTTTTTTCTTTTATGTGTTTTGACTTTTAGATGCTTCTCCTTTCCTCCACTTCAATAAAATTGGCAATTGACATAAAGAGGTATGACACACAGTGCATGGATTTCTGTTTAAAGGGAAAGGATATACGCCCTTGAAAGTGAGAGTTCGCATAAACTGGGTCCTGGCTGCTCTCTTAATGCATTTTCTAAGATGACCTGGGATAAGTTAATGTGTCATTTCCTGGAGACATGCAACTGAGCAAGAAGCAGCATAACAACCACTTAGAGTAGGCTTAAGACTTACTCAGATTTCCACTGAAATCAATGGAATTGAGTTACTGAAAACCACTGATTTCAACATGTCTGTCGTGAGCATGAGTACCATTGGATATCACCAAATGTCTTCAGCAGTAAAACAAGCTGTCACATTCAGAGGTCATTGGCAGTATTTGTCCCATTGCATAGAACTAAAATGGTAAACTAGACAGTTGGTTTTCACTTCTTGAAATTTCTGTGAACTTTGGAGAGCCTTGAAGTTGAATATTGAGTCTACTGCATGCTAGACTAAGCCAGATAGAATATACCCACTTCTGCTGGGGAAAAAGCTTTATTTTCCTTTCAAGGTAGGGATGGATGAATCTGGCAATTTCAATTTCTCTCAGTTTCTCGTTTTTGCAACCAATTCACCACATTTCTGCATCAGATTTTTTTTTTTTAAAAAAAAAATACTACACATTTCTCATTGCATGACCAGGCTGCAACAGCCCCAGCCCCCAGGGATCATAAGAAATCATAATTCACATAAGAATCCTAGTTCACTGAGGACCTTTCAGTGTATGGCCAGTGACACCCATCTATATAACCCCTTTAAGAGGGGGGGGGCTGTAATTGCTGCCGCAGGGGGGTGAGTCATGACTTCATGCCTCCCCCCCCCCATATAGGGAAGAAAAGACTAAAGGATTCCACCCAAGGCCATAACCACCTTAGTTGTGACGAATGGCTATGGGGAAGACAAAACCTGCCAATGCAGGAAAATTTCTTCACGGTCCTTCAACAGCAACCAGTCAAAGACCGTAGCAGCACCCACTAAACAAGAAGAAAAAGTTAACCTACAAATAAGAAACATTAAACAAAGGGAGGGTAGGGAGAGTGAATCTCCAGAGCCGACTGCCTGGCTATTGTCGGCTCCACCTCCTATTTATAAATGGGGCTGGCCCCACATCCCAGCAAGAATCTTGATTACTGAGGCTGGGTGTGAACCTCCAAAATTAACACTGAGAGGCAAGCCAGCCCTTGTTTGCCAGTAAGCTCCCTGGGAACTGTAGCACCATGTGTGATCCCGCAAAGGGCACCCACAATGTAAAGTGTGAGAGCTCATTATACAGTATACACATTTTGCAGGCCATTTTGCCTTATACACATAGTTTTGCAAGCAATTCACCTTATATAAAGCATTTACGTATGTTACTATCAAATTAGGTGCATTTTCATGCATGCTTTCTCTTAATATATTTTTTCTGTGTGTGTGGGAATCTGCATCACAGAATTCAGAGAAGTGCAGATTCCAAAGAATTCTTATATTTCGGTTCATCTTCAGTCAAGATACAGGCAGTGGTCATTATCGTTTCATCCCACGCTTTCTTCTAATGAAGCATTAAGCATCCTATTCGATGTATGTGCAAAAGGGAATGAAGGTCTAGTAGTTCCCAATATAATAGTCTCCTGGAAGTCCTTTCTTTACCCTTTTCAAAGACTTCTGTCTGCAGCAGGGATTAGCTGCCCTGTGCCACCAAAATAGGGCTGGAGGTGAAACAAGGGACCCCAATTCATAAGGTGGGATAAAAAAGATTTCAGGTACTGTTTGTTTTGAGTTTCAGCAGCAGCCTGCAAATTCTCACAAAGGCTTTAACTGTGAACTGACTTCGAATGTCTGCGCTCTATTTTGGGAAATAATTTTCCTTCCAAAATGTCAGTCTCTTCATCCTTGCTGCAAGATCTCTGAGCCACACACTCCAAGTCTCATATCACTCTCCAGTTGTGATTGCCTCAAGCCACTATGAGCTTATTTCTCCCCAGTGTATTTCCTTTCTGTCTCAAGGGTGTGATTGGTGGGTATGTGATGATTTTGATATTTTATATTGTTTTGATTGCCATATTGTATTTTTGCATCTTTCTTCACTATTAATATGCTCTTCACTGCTTCAATGACCTTCAGTTCCAGAAATGGTATATAAATGAATCATAGCACAGCAAACCCCGTGTTGTCTATTCTGACCAGAAGTACTTCTCCAGGATGTCAGTCAGAGATATTAAAACCTGCACTCTTATTTTATTGGGGATGCCAGGAGTTGAACCTGCACCTTTCAACATGCTAAGCAGGTACTTTACCACTGAGCTTTTCCTTCCCATATAAATACTACTGTCTGAAAAGGATCTTGAGCCCTGTGACATTATGTTAACTCTCATGCTGTACCAACTGGCAAAAAAAGAGTATGCCTTCTTTGCTACCTTCACTGCCACTACATAGGCTTGATGATAAGCCCTCACCAGTATTTGATTGCATTCAGCCAGGGTTTTCCTCCACTCACGTTTGAGCCCCCTCCCAGCTTGTTTCCTCACCATAAGCTCCATATCAGGGAGCCAAGTAAGCTTCAGGAAATGGGCGAGGGCACTAGGGGAAATCACATCAATGGCCCAAGCCATTTGGATGTGCCAAAGGTCAGCCAGGGCTTTGACTGTTGTGCGAGGCATATAAGCCAGAACATCCCTCAGAGCCATCAGCCACTGAGGGTGGACCATTCCTAATAGGGTCACTGGAAGAAGCCTGCTCAGTATATACTGTGGCAAAGTGTCCTTGGGTCAATGTGCTACTTAGCGCTTCAGCATTGATTCAGATGCTATTAAATTCTTTGGTATTAATGAATCCTGTGATGGATTTCTGCAATAAAAATAGTCTTTATTTTGTCTGAGGCATTGCTCTAAAAAACCTCCAAATTCTAAAAGAAATTGCATAACCCAACCATAAGACAAAACCAAAGCAGTCGAGAGATAAATTTCCATTTCCTTCCGTGTCTTTGTTGTTCATTAGAAGATATTTGTTTACAAGATGAAAATAGAGCAACAAAGCAGCATTGATCTGTTCATATTCAGGTTTTCATGCTTCTTGCTGTATTAATAATAGCTGACCTATCCTCAACATTTGCTTACATTTGACAGTGTAATACATCCTGGTACTGTGGCATCCATTGCTTTGGCAATAGAAAGTACTGAAGTGTGTGGATTACGGGGGATGGTGAAGACTTATTTCCATTCCAGGTGATTCTTCTTAGAAACACACATCTTCAACCTTTAAGAGGATCTCTCTTTTGATTGGATGGCTTCATATTACCGTCCCCCTTTGCAGGTGTGTGAGAGCAGAAGAACAGCAAAACAATCAAATCTCGAATATTGAAAAGGTTAAAGCCACACGGCAGTCTGTTGTGTTTCCAGGCAGTATTGGATATTAACATTCAGATGCCTCATTCCTGTGACAAAGATCATAATAAGAACAGATAAGGACGCAGCTTGAATCTATTCTTGTGACAATGGCAATCAGGAAAATGGGAAATGGTGGGAACTTTGGGCCTTTTCATGACATTGTACAGATTGCTTATTGTTAGACGTGTCCTGTCTCAGACCTCACAACAGTAACACGAGTTTTGCTAATTTGCTGCAGTGATGATTCAGTAGCTTTTCTCAATAGGCCACTCCCTTGGAAGTGTCTGCAGGGGGCAGCACCGCAGTAAATGGATTCTATGAGTTTTAAACATCTGAAGGAACCTGGTGTGCTGTAGTGCTTAGAGAGTCCAACTAGGACCTGGAGGCCAGGGATCAAATCCCCACTGAGCCATGAAGTTCACTGAGTGACCTTAGCCCAGTCACTCACTCAGCCTAATGTACATCACTGGGTTGATATGTGGACAAAATATGGAAGAGAACTATTACCAGACCTGGTGTCAGACTCAGGTCAGCACAAAAGATGTAGGGCTCCATTTTCTGTGTAGTTAACTCTTTATTCAAGGCATACAACTCAGCAACACTTCTCAAAAGCCCTTACCCCTATGGAGCAGTTGCCAAGACTGAAGCTCCCTGCTTCCACCCTTTCTAAAGCGCCCCCTCTCCTGGATGTTTCCCAAGAAGTCTCAAACTGTGTCTGCACACCTCTTGTCTCTGCTCTGCCCTCCTCATTATTCTCCTCATTATGGAGACCAAGGGGGAGGAAAGCTTGTCGCAGCAGGAGAGGGAGACTCCTTGGAATCTTCAGCAGCTTCTTGACCCCTCCCCAGCCCCGCTTCCTCAGCTTCAGCCGCAGGGTTTGAACTGCCACCAGCTCTTCCTGCTCACTAAACCCTATTGCCCCTTCAGCATCCAGCCCCTCCTCCCAATCTTCTCCCTCTGACCTCTCCTCAGTGTCCCACCACCAATCTCCTGGCTCTGAGCCTTCCTCCTCTGTGGTTTCTCTTGGGGGTTCCCTAGCTGCTTCCTCCCACCCCTTTTTTTTTCATCCAGTCCATCCCTGACATTTACGTATGGCAACTTGAGCTCCTTGGGGGAAAGGTGGAACCCGAGAAGGCCCATCTATGAGGCAAGATGAGGCAACTACCTTGGGCAGCAGGATCTACAGAGGTAGCAGATCTGACCCCAAAGAATGCTTCACCCACTGCTGTCACAGCCACAGCCACAGTGACAAGTGGCAGCTGCAGCATGTTCCTTGCAGGCTGGATCTACCACCTCCTCAGCACCCCCCCCCCCCCATGTCACCTCTACACTGGCCTCTTGTCAAATATGAGGCAATGCCGGTATCTGCTACCCTTGTTCCCAGCAACATCTGGAGATCCACAGGTTGAGAACCACTGAGGTTGGAATCAGAGAAAGGAGCCCCCTGGTTCAAAAGGACCCGGAAGCAAGGCAGGGTGACAAGAAATATGAATAAGATAGTGTTTCGGCACAGAACTGAATGATAGCAGGTGTCAGTGTCACAACACTTCCTCGTCACTATTTAACTGGGGTTGGTAACTGTCACAGAGGGACTCTAAACTGTGGAGTCTTAGGGACCTCTCTCATTCAGCAGCCTTACAATCAAAATCAAGGTCCCACAAGATTGTGATGGAAATTGATTGGAATAGGCCACCCATGAAGTCACTGCCACATTCTATTTAGAAAGAAGCCCATATATCCCATTTAGATGGACGTAACCAACCAGTGAGAAAATACTGCTGCTCTCTACCCCTGACCTGATGGAGCTAGATTCTGTGGTCAGTGTAGGACCAGGGAACTTCGCATATTTGTGGGGTTAGAGCAGGCATAGGCAAACTCCAGCCCTCTAGTGAAAGACACAAAACATATGGGTGCAGTTAAGTAGATAAAGAGTGGCGGGTGGAAATTTTCTGGGGGAAATTGCTTAACCTTGTTTTAGTTCAGCACCCCAAAACCTAGGAGAATGACTATGAATTCCTGAATACTCTATTGGGGATGCCTGGATAAGAGTAACTGGCATCAGAGAGTTGGTGGTACTCACTGTAACAAGAGAAAAACCTCATGATATTCTACCACCCTTCTCTGGATTTCTCATAGGACACATCATATTTCTTACAACCATCTGTGCAAAAGCTCAATTAGAAAGAAGGCTCATACAATTCCATAAAATCACGTGGTTCCTGCACTACAGAAATCTTAATTGTGGGGTGTTTCAGCCTTCCTATGGGATTTTTGGGAAAGTGCAAAGATTTACCGTAGTTTTTTTAATGCCCCTGTTATCAAGGCAATCAGCTGTTCCTTGTAGCCATCTGAGATTTGGAAGAAGCAGTTGCATCCACCAGTGTTAAAAAAATAAGGGTGGGGGTGTTGTCTTGCAGTTCACAAGGCAGAAAACTATCAGTCACCATTAGACATGTTTGTCCACTGTGAGAAAAAGGATGCTGGGCTAGATGGTCCATTGGCCCGATCTAGCAGACTCTTCTTAGGTTCCTAGACATGATAGATAAATCAGACCTATACAGTTAGTGCTCAAAAAACCAGTTGGGGGGGGCGGTTGGGAAGACTGGGTGAAGTTATATCCTTGACAACTTATTTCTGAGCTTCCTGGAAGCATGGGATGCTGGATTAGGTGGGTGCTTTGTCTGACCAAAGGGAATCTTCTTATGTTTTGCTGGTTGGCCATTAAAGTTATGGAGGAGGGATGGGGTAGTGGAGCCTGGCAGCCTACTCTCTTTCCTATACCTCCAATGACTACCCCTGGTATGTTTTGCTTGGTGTCAGAAAGGCCTGTCTGATTGGCTTTTGTGTGCATAGTTTATAGTTTCCACGATTTGGTTAATTGCATGTCAGTTAATTGCAACATTCTTCATCCAGAAGACAACTCAATTAGTAATGTTTCCCTCTTGTTTTTAAATTATAATTGATCCATTGGCAGCTGCAGTTTATTTAGATGAGGTGGGTTTAAAATGTCTACTGCTTTCTGTAACTAGTGAAATGATACTCATACATTTTTAAGCATTTGACAGAGTCCCTGTGGATCATAAAACTCAAAGTGCAAAAATTATCTCCAGCAGTTACTCACACAGCTGCCAACTCCTGTGGGCTCTTGTATTTGTTCCTGGGCTCTTGTCTTTTATGTGCTGAAAGGGTGTTATAAACACAGATTTAGGATTTGTAAAAAAATTAAGTGCACAGTTGGAATGTGTGAGGGATTTGAGAGCCTTTAACAAGGCTTCAGGGTTTGGCAAGTAAGCCTTCAAAAAAGTAATGTAATTAATTCAGTGTTTTGCTTTTAGATTAGGAAATATTAAGTGCTACACAGAAGAGACCATATTTTTACTTATTGGTTTATTTAGGCAAGTGTGATGAAATCAGCTTCACATGCCATTTTCCTCTGGGGTGGGCAGGCTGAAATCTCAAGGTGCTAGATATCCATGCTTAAAGATTTCTCCTGACCTAGTTTCCTCACTGTTTAATAAAGGACATTTCCAGACTTTCATCATTTCACACATCTACTGACAAATTCTGGTTGCCTGCTTATAGTTGACTGGGAGGTCTTGTGCAACAAACTTTTTTCTTCAAAAGGTTGGGTGTCTTGTGATAAGGAAATTGATGGATAAATACACTGGAAAGTGTGGGATAACGCTTGCTTTGATGTAACATCACCTAAAATCCTTGCAAACCAACCAGAATAAATGCTAAAACTAAAGAACAAACAGGTCACCAGGAAGCACCAAAAGACTGATACTCACTTTCAGGCAGCAGCAAAAGGACCTTGGATTTTGAAGAACCCATTTAACCACCCTCTTTGGATACTGTAGGATCTCTCCTGCCAGAGTCCCCACCCCCTGAAAAACTTACGAATGTGATTATGAGTCAAAAGTTCCAACCCTTGTAGTTCCTTGTCCAGGTACAAGCATATTACACCATGGCTGGCCTTCTTCCCTCCCCATTTCAGTTTGTACTGAAAGTAGGGGATAACATAAAACAAAAAAGTGATAAATAAAGCCAGATGAGCAGTATTTTTTTAATATAAAAAGAAAAAAATAAACAAATATTTTTTACACTAAAGCTACAAAACAAGTCAGTTGTATTTCACAAGCTATGAACCTAAAATGGTGGAATAAGTGGTTCACATATTCTCTAAATCAAGGTTTGGGAACCTGTGGCCCTCCAGATGTTGCTAGACTATCCATCATCCCTGACCATTGGCCATGCTAGCTGCAGCTGATGGGAGTTGAAGGGCAACACTATTTGAAAGTCCACAGGTTCCTTATCTCAGCTGTAAATGAATGCATACTTCTTTCATGTTGCAGAAGTACACTAAAATATATCTTGGAAATTTCCAGGGTTCTGGAAATGTTGCCACCAAAGAAAGGTAAACCCATAAGACTGGTTTCCAAAACATCCCATACCCTTCTCTAACTCAGCTCAATATCCAGACAAGAGAATGGTTCTGTTTCCCTTCCCCCCATGGCTGTGCCAGCCCCCTTGCCCCCCTAAACATCCTCCACTCCATTCCCTTTAGGGATTGTAAATTTATGAGTCTCCAGATGTTGGACTCCAACTTCCATCAGCCCAGTAAGCATAGCCTGATTAGGGATGGTGAGCACTGGAGCCCAACAGCATCGCCCCTGCCTTAAAGCAAGGAGTGGGTAGCAGCAGCCGCAGCAATGAAAATGGGAAGAATGAAGTGTTTTCATTGTCCTTCTCCTCTGCTCTCCTGACTTGATTGCTGTCAAAGAATGCTCTCTTTTTCACTCTGCGACAGGCTATCCTTCACACTCAGTGGGCTTTGGCATGATCTGCATTTGTTTGATGCTAATTATGGTTATTTCCAAAAGAAACAACTCAGAGCCTGGAATGGTCAGAACAATCAAGCCTCTTATGTGATCCAAGGTGAAGGAAAGAATGACAAGTCTGCAAAAGTCTTTGTGCCATTGTGCATGTACAATGCAATAAATGCTATGGGAGCTCTTGAAACCAAATGCACAAGAAGAGCCAGAAAGATCACCCAACCCAATACACAGTATCAAACCAGATATTACAGTGTGGATACTAGTGACCTGACCCCATGGCACAACATTTATCATGAGTATTGACCACTGTAGTTCATGTGTTGATAGCCTAAAGGCTGGATTACTGCAATGTGTCCTGTGTGAGGCAGCCCTTGGGCCTGATTCAGAAGCTCCAGCTGGTGCAGAATGTGGTGGCCAGACTGCTGATGGGGGAACCTATCCCCATGTGACGCCATTGTTAGAACATCTGCACTCACCGCCCATCTACTACTGAAAAAGGTTCAAGGTCCCTCCCTTTATTAATTAATAAGGCCTGAACAACTTAAGGCCAGGATATTAGAGACCGCCTGAACCATTATATCTCAGTTTGATCAGTGAGATCATTCCCTGAGTTGGTCATTCCCCGAGTTGGCGAGGCTCCTTTGGCAGAAACAAGAAACATTAGAGTCATGAGTCCAGTCCTGGGGAATACTCTTCGACTAAAGATTCAGCACACCTGTTGTTTCATCTTTTAAATGCTTGCTGAAACATTTGTGGTCTGCCTGGCTTTGTAGGCAATTAAGACCGAATCTTTGTGCAATAGTTAGCTCATTTCTGATTTTAATAATAAGAATAATAATTTTTTAGTATATTGTGCATGATGGTTATAAACTGCTCTGATGTTATTTTATGAATTCTGGTGTATAAATATTTTTATGAATACACAGATAGTGCGTAGTTGAAAGAGTGTGATGTGACATCATCATCTTATAGTTTAGTCCACCCTCTTACAAGCTGTAGCTAATTAAAAGGAGCCAGGGCTAGGAGCATGAAAGGAGTCCCAGATGACAAAGTAACTCAGCCCTAGTGGCAAAATCATAATGATAAACAGAAGAGTTGGGCATCTGTTTGAAGAGGAGGCAAGTAGTGCTGCCCTTTCATTTAATTTGTTAATCACCAGCTGGAGCTGAAATGAGGCTACTGCAAGAGCACTACTGTGTGCCAGAGGCTGAATCCCAGGGGTGGGGTAATCCTACAGCTCAGGAACTGAATCCGGGGGATTTAGGCTTTAGGGAGGGAATTTCATTCTGCTTTAGCAACAAAGCCTGGAGCAGTTGCATTAAGCCCCACTGGAAACCAAGAGTAAGCCCAATTTTGGAACGGGGGTAAAAGGACTACATGCAGACTGGCTAATGGAAAGGTCAGCTTATAACCCAAATGATCAGGCTCAGTGAGGGCTGAGTCTAGGCTTTAAGTGCAGCTTGTAAGGAAAAGTGTAGACAGTTGAATTGAAGAGCTCAGATTTTATATCCATATTGAAAACAGGGCATAAAAGGGCAATCTAAGACCCATTTTATGTGGCCCACATTGCCTCCTAAAGTGGCTCCATTCTTCCATTCTATCAGTTCCATCATTTGTTTCCTCCTTATTTTTCTTGGCATGTTTTTTTTCTCCCATTCTGAGTAGCTTCAGACCATTTGGAAGGGATATTCTTTTTTGTTCACTAAAAAAAAAAAAAAGCATTACTTTTTCTGTTTCTATCCTAGGGAAATTCCATACTACCACCACCACCAAGCTGTCTGTTAACAATTTGGTAGGCTTCTTCAGTATGTGTGTACAGTGGTAACTGGTACCCGCTGGAGCTGGTAGGGCAGAAAGCTGGGAGGTCTCACAGTAGGTGGCGCCAGAGCCAATGGCAGGCATAGCCAACTAATTCTAGATTAGTCCCCATCCTCCTCCATGCTGAGTTCTAAATGAGTCAGACGGAGCATGGAAAAAATCCTTGCCAGTCTTACAACTGCTGTCCAGCTGAGCTTGGGAGCAAAATTAAGGTGGGACATGCCGCTTATTGACCCTGAGAGGTCAATAAACTAAGAGGTGGGACTGGCTTCAGGACCCCAGTTTCTTATCTCTCACACCATTCTCAGAATGCCTGGAAAGTTCTGGAACCCTACAGGATTGAGCTTTGCCCAAGTATGTTGAAGCATAAAGGAACATGTGATGATGGAACATATCTGGGGAGCCATAAATGGTCAGATATCCTCTGCATGTGTCACCTCATATTTACAGTAACACACCCCGAAAACACAGAAGAAACCCTTTCTCCTTGTGAAGTATGACTTATTCTTGAGAAGGGAGAAAATCACATCACATTCCAGTGGACATAAGTGCAATTTTAAAAACAAAAAATCTTGTCATTTCCCTAAAGAATACCATTACTTTACTCTCACAAATGTATATAAATACTCTGAGATAAAAGAGACTAACTTTTTTCAACATTAATCTACTTTTCTTCAGTCAAAATGGCAGAAAATCACCTTGAGGCAAATAAGGTAAGATGGCAATTAAAAAACAACATATGCAAAGAGCTGCAATTTAGCTGATGAAATGAAAGGAGATGTCAAGAAATGATGTTCTATCATTTCAAATGGTTGTCACCCCCGAATACTTAAAAAAGTAGAGGTGACACTGGAGGCTGCTTTAAAAGCTTGCACGTCCAGCATTATACCCTAATTGTAAGCCATAATGAAGTCTTCACTGTTCTACCTATACATTAAAAAGCCATTCTGTGGCAATCCCCCTCCATTTTCGAACTGGCTCTCGTAGAATGATTGTAACTCATGATCTGGATGTCACATTAAAGTTTCTTTCACACAGCTGGAAGCTGGAAGTTGTTCAAGCAAATGGAACCAAGAAGAGAATTTTTTTATTGCCTGCTTCAGCAATCTTCCCTTGGTGCAACTGATGCTTGGAAAATACTCAAACCTTACAATTTCATTGAGTAGTCTATAGATATTGTCTGAGTTAATTCTATCTTCTGTTGCTTGCTTTTGTTTTTCAGTACAATACAGTGGGACCTTGGTTTCTGAATGGCTTATTTGTCGAACAAGTCAGCTCCTGAATGCCGCAAACCTGGAAGTAAGTGTTCCAATTTGGAACGATTTTCGGAAGCCAAATGTCCAATGCAGCCAATCAGAAGCCACGCCTTGGCTTTTGAACGGTTTTAGCAGTCAAACGGACTCCTGGAATGGATTAAGTTCGAGAACCAAGTTTCCACTGTACTTCAAAGGGTCAGTTCTAACACTGATTCTCTAGTTCCATCTGTTACCTCCCCTGTTGTTGAGATGTTAATTATACACTTTCGAGTGCTTCTGTGGTCCTGATAAGTGCCAGGCTCATTAATGTTGCTATATAAACAATTAATTTTAAGAAGAGTAATTTGCATAGCTGTGATGGTGTATAGTTAGCATGGATGGCTGTTATAGCAGCAAATTATACAAAGCTACTGTGGCAAAGCCACCAGTTGTGAAATAGATAGATGATAGATAGATAGATAGATAGATAGATAGATAGATAAATAGATAGATAAATAGATAGATAGATGATAGATGATAGATAGATAGATAGATAGATAGATAGATAGATGATAGATAGATATGATCGTTATAGTACAAGGGTACCTAACCTGTTTCCTTCAAGTTGTTGTTGGTCTCTAACTCTCCTCAGCCCTAGCCAGCATGGTCAGGGATGGTGGGAATTGTAGTTCAGAACATCTGAAGAGCGTGAGGTTGGCTATCAGTACTGTATGGGAATCATAAAGTCTTGCACCCCATATCCTTAATACAGTTTTTATGTCACATCTCAGACACTTGGTCTGATAGATAGATAGATAGATAGATAGATAGATAGATAGATACGTGCAAACATTAAAATTATGACCCCAATCAGAAAAGCACTTTTCTATTTTGTGAATGTTCTTGTTAAAGGGAGAGATTCTTCATGCATCTCTTTGATTAAAGGATTTATTTACATTCTGGAAAACTGAAGTTATACTATTTCTTATGGCTATTTCCATTTGCAGAGGAGACTGCAGTCTTTTTCTTTTCTTATAAATCTCTTCTCTGGCTATTCTACTATACAGTGCTCTCCACAACTTTTTTTCCAGGGGAAACTCGCCAAAACTCAGTTCCAGCACCTCTCAGGTGGGTGCCATTGTCATTAAAAGAGAATGAGGTGAGTTCTGGCACCTCTTTGTCTTGAAAAATAGCACTGGAACTAACTCTCTCTCTCTGTGTGTGTGTGTGTGCATGTATGTGTTTGCACATGCAGACACCATTGCTTTAGCTGACATCAAAAGTATTAGGAGTTTAAAATATCACCAAGCTCAGGGTTTTTTGTTTTAAAAAAACTGACCTCTGCTTTGTGAAACAAGTCAGGGTCTTTCAAAGCTTCCACCACTGAAAAGAAATAGTTTTCAGTGCACAGATTATGCATGTACGTATTACAGCTGTGGGGATGCCAGGGATTGAACCCAGAATCTTGTGCACATGAAGTAGACCCTCTAACACTGAGCTAAGGCTACACTCATTTGTGAGGAAGGCTTCAGGAGTAAATCCCCAGGGAAAATTTGTACCCGTTGCCTTGTGAGACATCTTCAGGAGAAGAAAAAAAATCTAAGGAATAAACCCTACACAAATCCAGAATGGAGGAGGAGAAGAAGAAGAAGAAGAAGAAGAGGAGGAGGAGGAGGAGGAGGAGGAGGAGGAGGAGGAGGAGGAGGAGGAGGAAGAAGAAGAAGAAGAGTTTGGATTTGATATCCTGCTTTATCACTACCCTAAGGAATCTCAAAGTGGCTAACAATCTCCTTTCCCTTCCTCCCCCACAACAAACACTCTGTGAGGTGAGTGAGGCTGAGAGACTTTAAAGAAGTGTGACTAGCGCAAGGTCACCCAGCAGCCGCATGTGGAGGAGTGGGGACGCGAATCAGGTTCACCAGATTATAAGTCTACCGCTCTTAACCATTACACCATACTGGCTCTCAGTCCCTAAGGCGTCCCTTAGGGAGTCCTTAAGGCGGTTGGATGGCATCTTGTCTGCCTCATTTCAGCAACTCCTGCAGCCAAGCTGATGCCAACTATATTGCTGCTTTCCCTTGGACCACATCAATTCATTCCAGGGTATTTTTATGAGTGGGCAGAATGTTTCCACCCCATTGATAGCCACTAGTTATTCTGAGGCAGCTGCCACTCCCTCCACTCTAAATGTCATGAAATGATGAAATATTCAAACCTCGTTTTTTAAAAATAAAAAATAAATAAATGGGGGGGGGGGTGACATATGTTTTCCTGCCACTGCAAGATAAATGCAAGCCTTCTTGGACCACATTCACAGCATACATTTAAAGCACCATGATACTGCTTTAAACAGTCATGGCTGTAGTTGGTTAAGGGTGCTGAGACTTGTTAGGAGACCTTTATTCCCCTCACAGAGTTGCCATTTTCAGAGTGGTTTAACAGGGAAAGTTTCTAAGTGTGCCCACCCAAACTTGCTTAGAAGTCCCATCAGATCTTTCTTGTTATTCAAGAATAGCAGCTTAGATCCTTGAATAATCTTTTTTTGCCCCTTAAAAAAAGAAAGAAACGCACAATATCACTGTAAATAGGATCTAATTTTGCAGCTCCACTAATTAACATCAGGACCTTGACATTGTTTGTTTGTCTTTTATCTTGAAGAGTTCCAGTAGCTTTAGTCATGGCAGTGAATTGCAAGGCTGTACTGTATGCCTGCCTGCCTCACGGTCTGGTTCACTCCCCAAATAAAGGATAACAAAACAAGTCTTTTTTTCTGAACAATATTGATTTCATCAGTGAGAAAGGTTTTACTGGGTGTGTTTGGCATACTTTCATTATAAACAACATGAATTAATTAATACATCCTACAAGAGTTTGAAAGGCTGCATGTTTAATGTGAAGTAAAACTTCTCATACAGCCTATGCAATGCAATAAGATCTTTCCCAGGAAAAATGGGCTGTGTAACTGAAAATCCCTGTGGCAGGATAGGATCCCACCCTTCACCAACAACTCTCAAGGTAACAATGTCATTGCTCTCTCTCTCTCTCTCTCTCTCTGGTATGTATGTGTTTGTGGCATTTTCCACACCCCATCCCTTCCTGGAGATCCAGGCTCTTCCTCCCCCTGCCCATTTTCTGTAATCACCCTAAAATGATAAAATCTGCCCTTACAAAACCACTGTAGTCATCATTCTGAGGTTTTTACAGGCTTAATCCCATCAGAAGCATTGCCCATGCCTGAAAATTTCATCCAATTCTAGCAGAAAATAAAATACATTTTTTACAACCTCACTTAATCTACTCTGGAAGACCTGCTGTGCTGGCAAATTTCATCCACTTTTGTAAAAAGGGGGGAAATGCTATACCCATTTTTAGATTTCCTATCACAGAAAACAGGGAGAAAACAGAGTTTCATTTTTAACAGATTTAATTTGCCCACAAATAACATGTTAAATTGGAAAGATACAGAATGGCTCTGAAACAGATTGTGCTGTTTCCCAAAACTACAGATACAAATCAAATCTTGTAGTCTCTGCATACCCTTATTATTCATTTTTGCATGACTATGTAAATGGATGAGAAGTGATTAACATGATCAAGGATAGGCTCTTAAGCTTTGTTTTAGCTTTGTTTTCCAAAAGGAGAAAAAGGTGTTCATGTGAAAGTGGCTTCAGATGATTGCTCCTCACTGGCATTTCTAACTCTACAATTATGTTTTTCTTAGAGGGAATGATAAATGAGCCACTTGCCAAGAGAGTCAATACGTTTTTCTTAAAAGAATAATTATGAATGACTATTTTGCAGTTTTTGAAGGTGAAAGTATTGGTGTTCCAGAGCATTCTGGGCCAGTTGAAGTCAAACAAATGTTTGCCTTACAAACAAACCTCCATTATCCCCCATCTTTCTTTTGTGAGATCCGCATCAACTTTTTTCTTCCTGAGAACAAAACAAAGCTCCTCTTACCCATTTCTGTGTTAAGGTTGTGTGCTCTCTCACTTTCTCTCTCTCTCACTTTCTTTCTTTCTTTCTTTTAATGCTTGGAAACATATTGAATTTATAGGGCCACAATAAACGTAAATTGGAGACCTCAGAATATGTCATTATTTACTACTGTAACAACACAAAGCAGTAATTGCTATGAGATGCTTTGTAGGTAGGAAGTAACTAGCCAACACGACATGAAAAATGAAGAGTTCCAAGATGCATGACATTGTTGTTTTCATTATTGTGTTCCTCAGCTGGGCGTCAATATAACTTATTTATAAAATTGCTCTATGATGACCATTCTCAGCAGTTGATCAGCACAAAATCACTCAGAATGTATTATATATATTTGAATTCACATTCTTGCTACACCGGCACACGGTACATTATTTCAACAATCCCATTTCTTTCCCTATGTAATTATGAATAACAATTGCTCTAAGCCCAGCTACACATTCAAGGTGCTGTGGAATAAGAAGAAAACCCATTAACTGTTTATGTTGATTAGATACAATTTAAAAACTTTTCATGGAGAGAGCTGTGCTTGCAGCAGAAGCGATGGAAAGGCCTTGTGACACTTTAAGGAGTAACAATTTGATTATGGCATATGCTTTGGTGGACTCAAGTCTGCTCATCAGGTGCATGAAGTAAACTTTAACTGTTGTATTTATTTCTTATTACAAATTATATCTTGTTTTACAAAGCATGCAGTCTTATAAGACATAGAATGTTGGCTGGATAAGGGCACTGAAGGATGTAGCAGCATCTACTACCAAAGTATCCCATAAAATTATTTACAGTCCGAACTAAAATCCAAGCCAGAGAAGAATTTCTGACGATTCCTCCTTCTGGTCCCAGGAGGTAAAATACCTCCTTCCCTTGTTATCTGGGCAGTGGCATTCTGGGTACGGATGGAGGATAACTTTGACTGGTCAGCATTTTAAAGCAAACCAACTGCATGGATCATGTGTACCAGCGATGTATACACAGACTGAAACAGAGGTATAAATCAGATCACACAGATCTTCAAATTTTGTTAAACAATTTCATTTCAAAGAAACATGGACACAAAATTTTAGGGAGAGGATGCATACCAAAATGTATATCTTACAGGGAAACACACAGGGGAATCAATCAAAAAAGTGCATTTTAGGTAGCAAATAGAAAGAATTGTAGAGTTGGAAGGGACTACAAATGTTGTCTCGTCAACCCCCCCCCCCCGCAATGCAGGAAACTTTTTTGCCCATTTTGGGGCTCTAACCCATGGCCCATACGCCTCAGTCTCATGTTCTACCAACTCAGCTTACAAAACATATTTTAGAGAAAATGCAAAAAACAAAACAAAACAAAAAAAAACAACCGTGTATATTGCAGCGGTGGCTTTGCTGTGGCAACTTCTCCACTTTTCCAAGAGGTAAAGTTATGGAGAAGTAAATGGGGAACAATGCAACATTCCACTGATATCCTGGGACGATGGCTATACTTCTTTTTAAGAAAACATTTTAAGGAAGCTTACCATATCCCCAAAGGATTGTATGTTCTGGTAGCCTTGATGTATTATTGGCATCATTAGGCTGCCATCTCATTAAGAAAAGCTCCACCATGTAATGATGCAGCTGCGAGATGACATTTACATAAGTGCTTTCTTTATTGTTAACCACTCTGTTCTCACATATTAAGTAGAATCACAAGAACATTTTGATCCAGAGCTTGGCCCTTGCAGGGACCACTCTAATCAGGACACTTTTCTTGATGAACATTAAATCAGCCAGTAGCTAAATTTTCATGCTTGAGTTGAGTTGTCAGAAATTCTCTGAAGGTTAAGTAAGTCACATTTCATAGAATCATAGAATCATAGAATCATAGAGTTGGAAGAGACCACAAGGGTCATCGAGTCCAACCCCCTGCCAAGCAGGAAACACCATCAGAGCACTCCTGACATATGGTTGTCAAGCCTCTGCTTAAAGACCTCCAAAGAAGGAGACTCCACCACACTCCTTGGCAGCAAATTCCACTGTCCAACAGCTCTTACTGTCAGGAAGTTCTTCCTAATGTTTAGGTGGAATCTTCTTTCTTGTAGTTTGTATCCATTGCTCCGGGCCCGCTTCTTTGGAGCAGCAGAAAACAACCTTTCTCCCTCCTCTATGT
Source organism: Podarcis tiliguerta (assembly GCF_965153285.1). NCBI lineage: Eukaryota > Metazoa > Chordata > Lepidosauria > Squamata > Lacertidae > Podarcis > Podarcis tiliguerta. The sequence continues at coordinate 80,771,476 of NC_139534.1, forward strand.
GACATCCTTTGATATATTTGAACATGGCTATCATATCACCCCTTAACCTCCTCTTCTCCAGGCTAAACATGCCCAGCTCCCTTAGCCGTTCCTCATAAGGCATCGTTTCCAGGCCTTTGACCATTTTGGTTGCCCTCCTCTGGACACGTTCCAGTTTGTCAGTGTCCTTCTTGAACTGTGGTGCCCAGAACTGGACACAGTACTCCAGGTGAGGTCTGACCAGAGCAGAATACAGTGGCACTATAACTTCCCTTGATCTAGATGCTATACTCCTATTGATGCAGCCCAGAATTGCATTGGCTTTTTTAGCTGCCGCGTCACACTGTTGGCTCATGTCAAGTTTGTGGTCAACCAAGACTCCTAGATCCTTTTCACATGTACTGCTCTCAAGCCAGGTGTCACCCATCTTGTATTTGTGCCTCTCATTTTTTTTGCCCAAGTGCAATACTTTACATTTCTCCCTGTTAAAATTCATCTTGTTTGTTTTGGCCCAGTTCTCTAATCTGTCAAGGTCATTTTGAAGTGTGATCCTGTCTTCTGGGGTGTTAGCCACCCCTCCCAGTTTGGTGTCATCTGCAAATTTGATCAGGATGCCCTTGAGTCCATCATCCAAGTCGTTGATAAAGATGTTGAATAAGACCGGGCCCAAGACAGAACCCTGTGGCACCCCACTAGTCACTCTTCTCCAGGATGAAGAGGAACCATTGATGAGCACCCTTTGGGCCCGGTCAGTCAGCCAGTTACAAATCCACTGAGTGGTAGCATAGTCAAGACCGCATTTTACCAGCTTCTTTACAAGAATATCATGGGGCACCTTGTCAAATGCCTTGCTGAAATCAAGGTAGACTACATCCACTGTGTTCCCTTCATCTACCAGGCTTGTAATTCTGTCAAAAAATGAGATCAGGTTAGTCTGACATGACTTATTTTTCAGAAATCCATGCTGACTATTGGTGATCACAGCATTCCTTTCTAGGTGCTCACAGATTGTTTGCTTAATGATCTGCTCCAGAATCTTCCCTGGTATTCATGTTAGACTGACTGGGCGGTAATTATTTGGGTCCTCTCTTTTCCCCTTTTTGAAAATAGGGACAACATTTGCCCTCCTCCAGTCTGCCGGGACTTCGCCTGTTCTCCAGTTTTGGCTTTTCGCAGTATAGTAGCTCAGAGAGCTTGCTGGGGAGAGCTTGCATTAAAAAAAGAAGGGACTCAAAAATAACTTAAACAAGGTTTTAATAAGAAAAACAAAAACTCCTTAAACACTAAATGCATCTACAAACAAACCAGACCCAACCACCAACGCATCCCCAGGGTGAATGGCAGAGCTAGGTGCTGCTCCTTATATACTGTGGCCAATTCCCAACACAGCTTAATCAATGCAACTCAGAAGCACCTGCTATGCCTCACAGCTGCAAGGCTGGATCTCATTAGCTTGCTCTGGCCCTTGCTCCGGCCCCTTAAAGGTATACACATTGGGTGAAACAATGATGAACCTTTAGATTTAAAGAAACAGTTCAACATCCAGGAATTCTCAAAGATGACTGCCAGTGGTTCTGAGATCACATCTGCCAGTTCTTTTAATACTCTTGGATGCAGTTCATCTGGCCCTGGAGACTTGAATACATCTAAACTAGCCAAGTATTCTTGTACTATCTCCTTAGTTATTCTGGGCTGTGTTTCCTCTGCTGAATCATTTCCTCCAAATTCTTCAGGTCGGGCAATGTTTTCTTTATCGGAGAAGACTGAGGCAAAGAAGGCATTGAGGAGTTCTGCCCTTTCTGTGTCCCCTGTTTGCATTTCACCATCTTCTCCTCTGAGTGACCCCACTGTTTCTTTGTTCTTCCTTTTGCTACGAACATACCCATAGAAGCCTTTTTTGTTGCTTTTAACCTCTCTAGCAAGCCTGAGTTCATTCTGTGCTTTAGCTTTTCTGACTTTGTGTCTACACGTGCTGGCTATTTGTTTGAATTCCTCTTTGGTGGTTTTCCCCCTTTTCCATTTTTTGTACACATCCTTTTTTAATCTTAACTCAGTTAAAAGTTCTTTAGATAGCCACCCTGGCTTCTTTAGGCACCTTCCATGTTTCCGTCTCATTGGTATTGCCTGAAGTTGTGCTTTTACTATCTCCCTCTTAACAAACTCCCAGCCATCATGAACTCCCTTTCCTTTTAGTATTACTGTCCATGGGATCTCACCCAGCACTTCCCTAAGTTTTATGAAGTCGGCTTTCTTAAAGTCAAGAAATTGAGTCCTAGTATGCTTGGCTGCTCCTTTCCGTTGTATAGTAAACTTCAGAAGAGCATGATCACTTGCGCCTAATGATCCTTCCACTTCTACCCCATTAACCAGGTCATCGACATTGGTTAGGACCAGATCTAAAATGGCTGTTCCTCTTGTTGCTTCTCCCACTTTCTGGACAATGAAGTTGTCTGCAAGGCCAGTGAGGAATCTGTTTGACCTTATGCTCTTGGCTGAGTTTGACATCCAACAAATATCTGGGTAATTGAAGTCCCCCATTACTACTACTATTTGGAGCTGGGCTACCTCATATGTTCCTGTTTATATGTTGCAGGAAACTTTGCTGTGGTGCAGCTAAGTGGGTTGGCTGAATTATGAGCTTCTTTCAGATCCAAACATAGTCCAAACTTTGGAAACGATAATGCAAAGAAGTTTTGAACTGCAGGTCACCAGCAGACTGTCACAATTACTTTGTGCTCATCACATTTGTTGTCCAGTCAGTGATTGCTACTGGACCTGTGAAAAATAAAGGAGATTCTTTCTCTTTTCCAAGCATTCCAGGGTAGTTGAGAAGGAACTATTTAAGTCCCTGAACCTATAAGACCTAGGGTTGTGTTCCATGGGTGTTGCCACCATTTGGTGGCTGGCTAGAGTGAGAAGCATGGCTCTGGTTATTCACAGGCAGAAGCTCTTGTGACTGTAGAGGCAACAGAAGCTGGGATGGCACTATACAGCCATTGGGCACCAGATTTGGTCATGAGCTGATGATGCTACTGGCCTGTGATGGCCACCACCGACTGGTGGCCCTGTCTGAGAGTTATTGGTGCATTTACTTGCCATTGCTTTCTTCTAGCAGTGATACAAGCTGCATACATCTCTCAACCCCACAGCAGGAGAACAAGCTGAAGCTTCCAGTCCCCGCTTCTCTAGACTCAAAGGGAATAGCTCTTTTTAAAAGGGACAGTTTATTTCAAATTGGGATTAACACCCCGTTCGTTTTCGTCTTACACATGAGGCTGGATGGTGAATTTGTGTGGTGATGCATGTTATAGCTCCAGAACATTATTATACTATCTGAATGGTGACATATATCTTTTCAGTGGAAGGAGTCTCTAGCGTAAACCAATTTGTTTGACAAATGCTCGAAGGTGAAGTTGTCGGGGGTGGGATGGATTATTTTTAGAACTCAGGTATGAACACATTCATACCGGGGAAACATGAGCCTCATCTGTATTACCTCATTTCAAGTATATATATTTGTGCTTTAGTTGGCTGCAAAATCTTTCAGTACCGATGGGAATTTAAAACTCCAAGCAAATAAATAAAATGAAAACATATAACTATTAAAGTAAAGGAAGCATGAGCTTTCCTCTTTGGAGAGTTGTATGCCTTAATCCTTTCCAGTGTGGTGCAGAAATTCTTTAATATTTTGCCAGAGTCTCTTAATTACTTTTTCCTAAATACCCATTTATTACAATTTCACAGTGAAACAGAAACAACAGACAAGATTGGATACTCTCCGCAAGTTTCCCACTTGAGAAGCATGACCTTCTCTTTGGGACTTTCTCACATCTACCACCAGAAAAAAAGTAGGATATATATTTTTCTTCGCCTCCTGGCAATGCTCCTTAGGGAGAGAGCTCCACAGCACTCATGCTCTCCAAGATGATGAGCAGGGTAAAGAGCAAGAACACATGTTTTAGACAATGCTAAAACACACATGTAGTCCTGGAAATGTGTGGTGGAGCATCATGCCTTTTTTCAGCTGTGCACACCTGCAAACAATAAATCTAGCTAGTTGGATTTTATCAGGATGGATCCCGCTGTCAATTCAAGTACTCAGTTGCAAATGCACCCATTTATCACAAAACTGTGGCTTGTTTGTTTGCCCACATATGTCAGTCTAAGTCATCTGCACACCTTGGTGAACGACTGCAACTAAATCAAGTGAGGGTAGCCAATGAGTCTCAAACGTATGGTGAGTTAGGTGCTTCCCCTGCATACAAAGACAGGCTCTAGTGGATTGAGCAGATGAGACCAATGGTGGGTCCAGTGGTCAAGAAGGCAGTTTCTGCACATGTTGTAAAGGGAAGTGAGGGGGAGGGAAGCTCATAAACCTGGGAAGGTAGCCCATCTAGGAGAAGAAAGACTCTGATCCGATACCTTCACTGCCCTATGGCTATACTTATTCATGAGAAAGGCTTCGGGAATGAACCATGAGGAAAAATCCATATTGTGGGACATCTTCAGGAGTGGAGTTCCTAAGATAGTTGGATAGCATCTTACACACCTCTTTCAGCAACTTTTGCAGCCAAGATGGAGCCAAATGCATTGCTTTGCTTTTCCTTTGGACCACATCAATGAGGCTGAAAGGGGGATATTTTCATCTGGAAAGCCCAGGACCTCCATGTCAAGAGCTGTCCTACTCTCAAGTAGGACCCTGGCAGAGACACATGCCCAACTGGCATGTTCTCTCCCTCCTGGTCGATCGTTTGGGCGCTTCAAAAGCTTTCTTCTGCATGAACATTACAGTGACTGATGCCAACAAAGATCAGTACACTTAGGGATCTGCAGAATTTTCGCAGTCCACGTAACAGAACTCAGTAGCTCAGCATTTGGCTAATCTACATTTATTTACATATAAAACACTCGGAGCATTCTGACTTAGCTCCTTCCTCTTTCTCATCAGACAGCAAAGAGAAAGAACAAAGGACAATAGTCCCACTTTACAGAACACAGTAAGACAAACATTCCGTCTCTGTCACTTCCCACACTGTGGATTGAAAGCATACACTGTCATGTGATAGACAACAATCCCATGACTGCAATCATGGAGCAGGAATCTTAACACTCCATGCACACTATCCAGGCTTGTGCTCCCGAGAGTTCATTTTGGTGCTGCAAAAACAACACAGTAGGCAGCAGTTATAAGTTCCTAGTCTCTGCAGCCACAGCAGGTGCTGAGAATCTCTAGGCGTTTGATACTCCATTGTCTCTTGAGAGTGACAGATGCCAACAAGAAGTCACCAGGCAGCATGGAAGGGCAATTGGCAATAGCTTAGCACTGCTTACTTGCCTCTGACCTTCCTCCTGCATTGATGACACTTCAAAGCAGCTGACTTTTAGAGGGTTGAGGGGCAGGAGGATGAAAAAAAAGAAAAGAATTAAAAACAAACAAATAAAACAAACAGGTCAAAAGACATTTAGGTGCATTAAATAATCAATTGGCAGGATATAAAGGAAGTGTCAGGAGTTCCTTATTTTCACAACATTCCAGGCTAGGAATATTATTATTATTTTTTAATCTTCTTGAATTATTTTTAGAGGGGAAGATTTAGTTATAACACTAACTGTGGAGAGTCAAGAGAATACGATAAAAAATAGTCCTGGAAAGACAATTTATGGACTAAGATATCTTTTCTTGACTTCATACAATAAGCTTTCTTTCTCTTCTTCTTCTAAAGATACAAATTTGATAAACAGACAAGCTGCGGGGCGGGACTCTGACAGGAGCTTGAAAGGGATTTACAAAGAACACTCTGAGATCATAATTTTCCTGCAGCTAAATGACATACAACTCAGGTTCTCCCAACAGAGTGCCACTTAAATGTCTGTTTAACGCGCCACAATCATAAACTAATAGGAATATAGCCAGGAAATTGATCTCTTAATAAATGACCCGTTAAAGGCAGGTAATCAATACATGTCAATGTCTAGTACTGCTGTGGGTCAAAGTCTGCAGGTATGATGGAACTTGTGCACCTTAACTGGTCTTGCACACTCTCCTGCTTCCAGTAAATTGGTGAAGTAACACACATATCAGATAAGTATTAAGTGGTAGTGGTGAGCTGTTGCCCAACGCAATGGAGGACAAAGAAACATTCAGAATAAATACCTTTAAGGCTAAAGGTAAAGGGACCCCTGACAATTAAATCCAGTCGCGAACGACTCTGGGGTTGCGGCACTCATCTCCCTTTATAGGCTGATGGAACCGGCATTTGTCTGCTTCCACAGACAGTTTTTCCGGGTCATGCGGCCAGCATGACTAAGCCGCTTCTGGTGAAACCAGAGCAGCACACGGAAACACCGTTTACCTTCCTGCCGGAGTGGTACCTATTTATCTACTTGTGCTGTGTGCTTTTGAAATGCTAGGCTGGCAGGAGCTGGGACCGAACAACGGGAGCTCACCCCATTGCGGGGTTTTGAACCACCAACCTTTTGATCGGCAATCCCAAGTGGCACAGTGGTTTAACCCACAGTGTCACCCGCATTTAAATACCTTTAAAAGGACACATAAAATAGAAAACAATATTTAAACCTTGACAGATATTACACAGACATATTGAAAGTTACAGAGACATATATTCCTAAAATTATCACAGAGAGAGAGAGAAAGAGATATCAACGTTTATAAAATTCTGCAGAAGTTTAAATATCGACTAATATTGTTTGGTGTGCCTGGAGACTAGGTTTGAATGAACCCTATTTAAAGCACTTGAGTTCTTATGTTCCCAAATCTTCTGTATTTGTGCTTTCCTCTGGCTCTTATCAATCCACTTTCTGGACTTTTTGAATCTGAGAGGACACTTGATACACATTAATTTCTGCACGCACACCCACAAATCCTTTCTGTTTTATCAACTGTGTTTTAAACAAGACATCCTTTTTGAGAAAGTGCTTGAAGTTGCTGAAGGAGTGTATTGCATGGAGCCAAAGAAACTTTTGCTTGATCATTAATGAGATAACATTTCTATTTCATTACATTAAGGATCAATGCTAGGAGAGATAATGTACTTGCTTAGCTAATGCTCTCAGCTCCTGAATAACATTTGTTTCAGCTTTTCCTAATTCCTCTTTTAATCCTCTCTCTTCATTACACAACTTTGAATAAACTTCACAAGTCACTCTGTGACGTCTATTCATATTGTCTTTACATGAGATTTCTTTCTTCTCTGAGAACTCTTCTTTCATTTCTGGAAATAATTACAGACTCATTACGCCTGTGCCCTTTCCTTTGCATTCTCCTAAACCAGTCAATTGTTAAGATCCATTTGTATTAATAAATACAAAACTAGACTTAAGTGTTTCTGCTACAACATAGGTCTATTATCCAAGAAGATCAAAAAGGGCAAGTAGCTTCAATAGGAGCTTGTATGGGTGGGTAAAAAGGAACAAGGTGATTTACTGAACAGATTCTAGCCTTGTTCAGTCTTCCAAAGAGAGGGAAATCAACCCATGGAGATGAGGTCGGAATTGTGCTTGCCAGCCGCACCACAAAGTGTCACATGTTTCTCCTGCTGTTTCACATATGGACTACATCCATAAAAATTATACCTAAGGATGTCTTTAAAAATTATGAGTTCCATTATGACTTCCATATCCCAGAATAATGTGCAGACCAGAACTGAATTATCCATCAGCCCCCAAACCTCCTGAATGTTCCATTAGGAATATGTTCAGTGGTACCTCGGGTTAAGAACTTAATTCGTTCTGGAGGTCCGTTCTTAACCTGAAACTGTTCTTAACCTGAGGTACTACTTTAGCTAATGGGGCCTCCTGCTGCTGCTATGCTGCCACCGCACAATTTCTGTTCTCATCCTGAAGCAAAGTTCTTAACCCGAGGTACTATTTTTGCGTCTGTAACCCAAAGCATCTGAAACCCGAGGTACCACTGTATTTAAATGTGATTTTTTTAACATTAAAAAAAATAAATCACATATTAATTCAAAAATAGGATAGGGAACCAACTTAGGAGTGAATGCATGTAGAAGTTACATGGATGGAAACAGACTTATTCATTCATAAAGAGCTATGTATGTCTAAGCTCATATATGTGACTGGAATTCAATGTCGTGTGAAGGTGATCATTCCCTAAGGACAAGCCTTTCTGCTTGACGGATGGAGCAGTGCCCCATGGCTCCTTGTGAGTTCTGTTCCTAAGGTTCTTCTGAACCCGCTCTACAACCAATTTTGGATGCAGGGGGAGGAGAGGAGGGAAATCTCTGTTGCACAAGCAGAAGGCCTTGTACAGGGCTTCCCCTGATGGAAGTGGAATCCCTTCCCTATGTTTTGCAAGGCTGCAGGCCCTATGCACATATACCTCATTCAGGCATCGCCTCTATGCAGAACTGCCACAATTTTCTTTTTGAAACACACACACACACACACACACACAAGCAAGCAAAGGGTTTAGATGAATGGGCTGCGATCCCAGTTCTTGGTCCACATGCTAACCTCAGGCTGACTGTGTAAACAAATGAACAGGGCTAAGATAACTTCAAAAATGCCTAGCAGGACCAACAACAGAAATAACTATCACAGCTGGTTGGTATTTATATGAGAATACCATGCATTTATTTATTTCTGAACTGGTTAGTATTTACACATCTCTAAGCCGTACACAAAAAGACAACACTAAGTAATGGAAATGGTAATTTGACATAGTCACCCCACCTCCCACCAGTAAAACAGTATTACAGAAGGAAAGACATTTCAGGGTACAGGGACAATGGCAGAAATACCCTATGGTGATCTGTAGAATACTGTTAAATTTCCCTAGGTGATCTAAGGCATCTTAGAGATCTGTACAGGGGCAGGCTGTCTTTCAGGGAGCCTGGTCTTGAGTTCTTCAGGTCTTTATAGGTTAGCAACAAGAACTTGAGCTGGTCCCGGTATCTAATCAGCAACCTGTACAGTTCCATCAGCACAGGTGTCACAGTTCAATGGAGGCTGGAACACTGGAGCAACAAGGGCATTGCCCTACTACGTGGAATTACTTGCAAAACAAAATAAAAATAGATGTGTTCACCAGTCACCAATGATCCAGCTGCTCCATTCAACAACCAGGCTCAAAGGAAACCCCAGAAAGGGAACATTACAGTAGTCCAACCATGAGTTTACCCAGTCATGAATAATGGTGGCCAAGCTACTCTTGTCCAGGAAAGGATGTAGTTGGCACAACAAGCCTAAGTTGATAACACTAGGGATGTTATGAAGGTCTCCAATGACAAATAAGGATCTTGGAACACTCCCAAACAATATATCTGTTCCCGTAAAGGCTTAGTGTTTCTTTGATGCATCATCAAGGAATGCTTCATCAAGATTTTTTTAAATAAAAAAACCTCCTCTGTCACTTATGTATAGTAAGTGAACATTGGGGGTAACTAAGCCCTCTTGACAAAGTATCTGAATAATAGCTTTTGTGGAAAATAATTCATTGGAACTTCCAGCCAGTGGAAGGGGGAAGGCTTGCTTCTTATCCTGCTATTCATTTCTCTGGCAGCTCACTGTCCTATCTTACCTTTCAAGTTAGATAACACCTGGCTAGGCTGTTTATGTAACATGATGAAACTAGGGTGTGTGTGGTTTGCTATCTGTCTCTCCTTCCACAGAATAAGAATCCAATCTTGCAGCTATGTCATCACAAGATTGCAGGGAGTCCCAAAAACCCATTTAGGTGAACCCAAAGTCATTACAACATAGATGTATAGCTTCGTTGCACATGCTTATTGGGGAGAGGAATGAAAGTAGAGAGAAGTTTTACTACACATTAAGAACAGCTTTGCACAGCTGAAATAATACAAAATCAGAGGAAGGCTTGTACTGGATAGCTAGTGCTTATATTTCATATTTAAAGTACTCAAGTATAGTAACATCTTTTCAGATAATTGAACACTCACAACTCTTTGTTGACATGTGTACTCTGGGTAAATGTGCTATTTTTATAGAGTCACATCTTAATGGGGCTGATGATCCTTGGGCTAGGGTATTATTTGGGTGGTTTTGTTTTGGGGGCATCGTTGCTGTTATTGATTTTGTTTGTATCTTTATTTTAGATAACATGATTTACATGGCAATTGTTCAAACTGGTTGTATATTTTATGTTGTTTCTTTTATTGTTTCTTCATCTCCTAAAGAGTGTGACTACTTTTGTTCCATTGTAATTATGTGGGTTTTTTACATATTGTAAGCTGTCTTGAGCATGGCTTGAACTATGGAAAGGGGGCATACACATAAAAATGATGTACGTGTGTATGTATTAGCTTTTGGAGCCAAGAGAAGAAATGAAATGTGCCAAAATTTACAATGTTCCCACCCCCAACCCTCCTCAGTGTCAACGTTCAGTTAGTTTCTTGTCACTGAGAAAGAAATTCAAATGGGTCAAGTTTGACATAAAATACTGACACAGGAGAGGCCAGCTAAATGCATTGCTTGTCAGGTTGTGAAAGCACACTCTTATGACAGATCCCTGCTAGAGATCATGGTATAGATGAAGCAATGGAGAAGCTATGTGTGACTTTAGGAGAGGGTGAAATATATGGTAAGTGGCTTATGTTTGCTTCCTGGATAGGGTTGCTCATTCATGACAATTCTGATGACACCTGGACACTGTGTATGTCAACAAGCTGACAAAGGAAAGGCGAATAGCAGCTGCATATACACAGATCTGGAATATTTAAGAGCAAATATTCAGCTAATGGATACAAAACCTCACTCTTTGGACTATTCCTCTGAAAGAAAAAGTAGAAGAAATAATGATATGTTACAATGGTCAAAATTGCCCTCTGCCTTTGAACACGTGTACCACTAAATCTGTTGATTTATTGTGTATAATAATAATACTAATACTTCTGTTTCTTCTGATGCATGGCCTGTGCCTTATTTTCTCTTTTGCCTTGTTTTAAGTCAGGGCCAGCCCTAGGGTTGGGCAAACAGCAATCCACATGGTCAGATAGTTCAGCGGTCAGGGAATCTGATGATCATGAGGCCATTGGTCAAGATGAGCAGGAAGCAGCAAGGTAAGGCCAGGAATTAGAGGCATTTGTACCAGCATCTGACTGCTGCTGGGAGCTCTCTTTAGAAGGCTGAAGCCAGCTGGTTCTCATCAGTGCCTTCTCCTCTGTGTCCTTGAAGGCTGATCAACTGCAGGTGGAGTCAATCCACCTTCTCCTCCTTCAGGATGCTGTTCAGCAAGTGAAGCTGCCTCGTGGCCCATGACACTATGGATAGGAAGGCAGCAACAATATTGGTGAAGTTTCAAATGATCATCCCCAGGTGAGCAACTCCATAGCAATAGGTAACCTAAGCTAGTAAGACCTCCTTCCATCCCTGGAAGCCCCCTCCCACAGTGCCAGTGAGTAAGCCAACCTCTGGAGCAATTTTTCAGGAGGTGCACAAGTGTGCAAGGGGATTGATAAGAAATCTTTCCTTCCCACTTTAGCAATTGGAAGCAATAGATGGATTAATAAAAAAAACCAGGGAACTTAGCAATTTGTAAAAGCCGCAATAATGTGTGTTTTTTTAAAAAAAAAATGCATCAGATATATAAAAGAATCAATTTATGGTACAATCATCATTAATAAATGTTCAGCCATTCACAAAACAGATGGGCTAAAATGTTCTTGAATTATACCATGTCGTAGGTAGATGACATGAATGAAGTCTAATACATATTCCATAGCTTGATGCATTATCCTTTTTTGATATTCTGCTTCCTCTGGCTATTTATCTTAAAGATGTGACATTCTTTTAATTACTCTGTGATGACTTTATTCACTCAGGAAAAACTTTGTCATAGAAGTGTCACTAGAAGCTTGAATTTCCTGAATATTTCTCCACTGAGGAAGCATTTTTAGGACTAAATGTTCCTAAACAAATACATGGTTATGTGTAAGATGTTGTGAGTGCAAAGCTGACTTCAGTGAAGTATCCTGTGGTCTTGGGGGGAAGGGGCTTCAGTTTTCACACCCAGCTTGGGACCTCATAAGGTCCATGACATCTAAGGGGCTGTCACACCCTAGATTTAGTGCTTTCCCAGATGTGAGAGTGATGGTATGAAGAGGTGTGTGTTTCAGCAACAACATCCCTCTGAAGGGGTGGGGGACCATTTAATAAGGTCTGCTGCTGGAGATGTATGGAATTGGATGGATTCCAGATGCTCAGTGGGATATTATTGCAGACTGAACAGAAAAGTCTATCAAGGCCCTAGCCTTGCTGTGGACTGGTGAGACGCAGTGGAGCATTGGCACAGTTGCTCCTGGGGCTCTCTCTCCAATTCGGTGAAACCTATGTTGTCCTCTGGTACTCTGAGGAGCTATGGCCAATGAAATATTCTGGATGATGGCTGGAACATGAATGAACTCATAGTGAAAGTGACCAAACATGCCTTAGAATACATAATTGTTCCTATTGTGTGGCAGCGAAGGCCACAGAGAGAGCTCGCTTTTCTGTATCCATTGCATCCGCAAGTAGCCATCCAGCAGAGTTATTATGAGGTGGTACTATGTCTACTCCTTAAAAAAACAACAACAAAAAAACAACAAAAAAACCACACACAAACGTATCTGGACCTTCAGACATTTGACGAGTACCACCCAGTCACAAATACAGCGTTTTGTGGCAAGGGTGGTAGCTCCAGATACAGTTGAAAGAAACAGATTGTCTAGACCCATTCCAAACTGGATCCAAGGCTGGTTGAATGAGTCATGGTGGCCCTGATGGATAACCTTTACTGGGAGAGATATTCGTTATTCTTACGTGATATTTTGAATACCATCAAAGATGATCTTCTTCTGCTCTGAGATGGATGTTGGAAGCATAATAACTTGAAAGTGAACCTTACCAGGCTAAAGTCTTCTAGAGAGTCAATGTGGTGTAGTGGTTAAGAGCGGTAGTCTTGTAATCTGGTGAACTGGGTTCGTGTCTCCACTCCTCCACATGCAGCTGCTGGGTGACCTTGGGCCAGTCACACTTCTTTGAAGTCTCTAAGCCCCACTCACCTCACAGAGTGTTTGTTGTGAGGCAGGAAGGGAAAGGAGATTGTTAGCCGCTTTGAGACTCCTTCGGATAGTGATAAAGCGGGATATCAAATCCAAACTCTTCTTCTAGGTGAGTGGTTCCCAGGTCTGGGTCTGGGGCATTATGCTGGATGATGTTGTCTGCACCCTAAAGGAGCAGGTTCACAGTCTGGGGGTGCTCCAACAGCTTTGGCTGATATATTGACTGTCACCTGGGCTGATATATCAACTGTATCAACAGAAATAGCTTTGCATTGTGACTCAAACATTGGTAACCACTGGACCAACTAATGCCATGTGCTCAATGTGGGTTTACTCCTAAAGCTCATCTGGAAGCTGCACCCAGGACAAACTGAAGCAGCTAGGAAGCCTGTCATGCACACGCAGCACTCTTAAATGAATTGCACTGGGTGCCACTAAGCTACTGGTCCAAGTTTTAAGATTTTGATTTTGATCTATGAAGCCCAGTTCAACTGGGGACAAGGATACCAGAAGGACTGTCGTCTTCCTCACGGCCACAAGCAAACATTTATGTTCAGTTGATGAGGCTCTCCTCACTGTGCCGCAGTCTGTGGAAGTGTGGTTAGCAGCAACCAGAGAGGGCCTTTTCTGTGGTGACTCCCTTGTTGTGGAAGCATGCCCGCTCTAAGATTAGGGTAATGGCAATGCTAATGACTTTTGCTGGTGCTTGGCTCTAGCAGGTAACTATCCTTTTAATCTTTGCCCTCTTTTTGTCTTTTGTGATGTTAGTGGCTGATCTATATTTGTAAATTGTTGTAAACCATATTGAGATTGATATGGGAGGTTATACAGAAAAAAAATATTTATTTATAAAAATAAACAACCCCCCCCCAGTCTATGTTCCTGGACTATTATCAGTGCCAGCTTAGCATAACCAGCTAGGAAGGATGCCAATAGAGAATTGACATGGTAGCTAGAAATCAACAAAGGTTTTGTAAATGTTGGCAGCTTTACAAAGTATAACTTTGCATTCATCCTTTGCAGCTGCGAGAAAAAGTTTTTGAGTGGGCATGACAAGAATTCAATTTTCCTTGTGTCTCCACTCTCACACCTCTTTCTTTCAAAAAGATCTGCACAGATCACTGTAATTCAAACCTATGCTAAATAAACATGTGTGATTGTTTATTCTAGTGCTTGATATGCTTCAAAACCAGCCATTTAATATTATCTGTAGGTATGCTGTAAAGTTTAATGACTCATGCTTTGTTGAAAGCAGGTCCATGCTATTTGTTTCACATAAGAAAAGGGAGCTTCTGTCTGAATGTGGTAGAAAACATAAAGCACTTGATATTTAACAAGCCAGTACCCTCTCCTTGTGTGTTGCTGAATGACTAATTCCCACTCCTAAGGGGGGGGGGATTGAGGAAGCTGCTTTTTGAAAAGATTTTTTCTGAGTAATCTCATGACTCAAGCAAACTCTGATTAGACAACAAAAGTACAGACGTACCTCAGAAGTCAAACGGAATCTGTTCTGGAAGTCCATTCGACTTCCGAAAAGTTCGGAAACCAAAGCATGGCTTCCCATTGGTTCCCGATTGTGCAGGCATGCAGGAAAAAATAGCAGAAGCCATGCCAGATGTTCAGCTTCAAAAGAAGGTTTGAAAACTGGAACACTCACTTCCAGTTTTCAATTGTTTGGGAGCTGGAACGTTTGACTCCCAAGGCATTCAGGAGCCGAGGTACGACTGTACCTAATTTCAGTTGTGGATCATTGGGTGCAGGTGGATAAAGAGCTGCTGCCATTGTTTCTCAGCAGGTGGGTCTCTCAATTACCATGAGGCCTGAGGCAGCAATGAGGTTGGTGTGGTGCAAACACACAGGCAGAAGCCAATCCGGTGTTCTTGCTGGTGTGTTTGCACCACACCTACTTTGTCACTGCCTCAGTTTACTTTGTAAAATGACTTCCCCTTGGAATGTGCAGAAGACTCTCAGGATCTTATCTAGTTTTTTCAATGCTCTTTTTGTTTGCTGCGAAATTCTGATACAAGCTGAACTGCAGCCAGTTCCTGAAAAAAATGCCATTGTTCCCATATTTTCCTCACTTTCTGGAAATAGACATAATAGTGATAAATGCCTATCCAACAATAGAAATGCTCTTTTGGGGACATCATTAAGGGAGGACAGTGGTGAAGGACCCCCTCCCTCCACTCCATTTGGTTATTCCGGAAGTGCCTTCCGGAAAACACTTCCTAGTCAGCGTGTTTTTGTGGCCCTTAAAGGCATTCTCTTTTGTTGTGCACTGGTGCTTTCTTTCATTTCTCTTCTTTATGTCAGAAGAGCATCAATATTTCTGGCCCTCACATGGGTTCTGCCATTAACATTTTAAGGGGCCTATGTCCCTAGAAATTGCTTGCCAAACACAAATTCATTCATCAATGGAATCACAGGGTTACCTCCAACAAAGTCATATTGTTAATGCAAGGGCTTTCCTTTCTTCTCTTTGCATCCCCTAAAATCTGCTCTGGAGGGTTGGGGGAAAAACCTTAACACTTTGGGGGAGGGTGAGAGAGGGAAGGAAGTCCTTTTGCACAGGCAGCAGTTGTTGCATTAATGGGATGGCTTTATTGCATACACCCATGGAAATCATGACATTTTAAAACACACACATTATTTTTTTAAATAACCACAGTCATATCCAAAAGTGGATATTTAATCTTTGCTGTCCCTTCTGTCTCCTCCATCAGTGAAATCTCTCCTACTTTCTTGTTCCCCCCAAAATACCTGAAATGACACTTCAATGTGCCATTGAGAAACGGACACATTCCCTGAATAGAAGTGGATCCTACATACACTCTGATTCATTTCACAAAAGCACTGAGATAATAATGGCAAAGCAGAACTTTTGTGAGAAGCAATCAGACCTCCAGCTCTTCTGTCTTAATTAGACTTGAACTTACTTTGCCCCTTTCCTTCCTTGAGCACAATATTTTGCTTTTGAAAAAAAATGCTGATATTGAACATAAGCATAAGGAAACCAAATGAGAAAGTTTATCCTCCTTGTCACAGGGTGAGCCAAGTATGTCATGGTATATTAAAACAACAATTTATGAGTAAACATTAAATTATAGCACCAGGAAATGGGATCCTGCTGCTGTATTAATTATTCAAAGTATTTATCCCGCTGAAAGGGAAGCTCCTGAAATACCAATTATTATTGAGAAGATTGTCTTGACAAAGTTGGTAAAATTAGGACCATTATATCTAACAGAGCAAGAACAATCTCTCTTCATTTCCTTATATTCCTAAATGTGAAACTTGACTGCAGGCTCTCACTATCTGGCTGGACAAATTCAGGTGCACACTGGAACTTCGTGTTTGCACAATTGAAGTGGGTTAAAGTACTCTGCCCCCTTGCTCAACAAAACCACTGCTTTACATGTTGTTTTAATGGGCAATGGGGAAATGTTTTGGAAAGTGTGGGATGAGTGAATGACTAATGGAAAGGACTGTAAAGCAAGTCAGGATGAATGAAGGGCAAAGGTTCATTGTCATAAAACCACACTGTCAACAAATAAGAATGAAGGTTCAGTGAAAACCGGGCATGGTCTAAAAACCACATATTTTGTGCCATGTTGAATAAACAGGCCACCTGAAGGAACCCTTTGGTAATATAGACCAACCCTTTGGGAGCCATTGGTATAGACCTATCCAACAGAAGAACAATCAACTCCACTCACTGTCACCCCCGTCACATAGCAGAGCAGGGACCCAATCAGTTATTTTGGCCTAGCAATGCCAAAACAGACCCCGGCAGTTTGGTTTGGTTCTGCTGCTTACTTAGGCTAAGGATCTTGTTTCTGTGTAGAGGAGCAGGGTCACAGACTGCTTCAGTCATTCTTGTAATGTAATGTGTAGATGCATGTCCAGTCCCCCCCCCCCCCATTAAAAAAGTTGTGGTGGCAGAGGAGAGACCCCAGGATGTAGACCTCTGTATGAATGCATATACGTGTGCCACGTGCCTGGACCATATATCATGATAATGTTGTGAGGTAGGAAGAATGCTTATCCACCCCTCCAAGAGCTTCAGCCCTAGTGCCTGAAGCAGTTACCACTAGGGCTGTAACATAACGCTTCTCAGCAAAACAACTGTTTTGTTTTTCCAATTCCATAGTAAGTGGTTATAAAGAAGCTATTGCCATTTATTTAGAATCAAGGGGGGTTAGAAGCAATCCCGTGTCACCCCGCAGGTCTAACTAGAGTCAAGGATTGTTCTGAAAATGCGGGGGAAAGATGACAATACTCTTTAAGGGGAGGAATGACAGAAGTTATAGGCAATTTAATGCCATGAAACAGTCGAAGTGACTTTCCGTAATCACAGTTAAAATTGCTGCCTTATAGAATCTCAGCAGCAAGGCTCTCATTTGGTGAGCTACTTGATGAGGTTTTTTTCTCTCTCCTTTTTACAGTGTTACACTATTTGAGTTTTATGTTGTATGATATTCACCTAGCGATGCCATTGACCACCCCCCTCCCCCAACAATGGTCTCACTTCTGTGTAACAAAGTAATTCAGCTGCTGCCTTCTTGGCACTCATGAGTCGGTGACATGAGCAAAGAAGACAGTCCTGTTTTCATTCTGTGAAATCTCTAAAACTTCTAAGGGAAGAATATTTTGAGCTTGAAAACTTGGGGGTCACCAGAGTCTGCTTCATATCTAGAAATTATTCAAGTTCCTTCTGAATTTCCCCGCAAATTCTCTTCAAATCATCACCCTATTGTTTGCTAATAGAAGAAAAATGGTTTCGGCAGTGGGATGGGGGCAGAAGCATCCTGAGAAATTAGGGGAGGGGAGAATACAGTTCACTTTAACTGACAGATTCAATTTCCCTTGGTATAAAATGGAGTTATAAAGGAATAGCATTTCAGAGGCATCTTTTAAAAACAACATTATTTTTTGTCTCTGCTATGCTTTCTTTTCTGGGGGGGGGGGGAGGCATTCAATATATTCCAACATAACTTTTCCAACCTTTCTTTCTTTCTTTCTTTCTTTCTTTCTTTCTTTCTTTCTTTCTTGGCATCATAAGATAGATCCATAGCCCCTTCTGTGTGGGAGGAATTTTTAAAAACGGAGGAAATTCTTGCTTCAGATTGCCATTATCTGATAGCAACATGTCTCTCTAACCAATTGTGTCAGTAAATTCACCAGAAAAGTGGGGGAAATAATTAACACCTACAGTGGCTTCAGGAAAGGAAATTTGCTTGTTCCCCTGCATCCTCCTCTAAAAAACACACAATTTAGTCTATTTCCAAAGGAGCAAAAAAGAAACACACACCCTGCCTCGTCAGCACTGTTAAATAACCCAGTATCTTTTCTTCGATAGGCTGCCTCTGTCACAAATGGTAGCCAAAAAAACTTTTTCATATTTACTCCTGAAGTGTTCCTGAGTTTTACTGGGTGGGAAGAACTTTAAACAACTATAAAGATACTTTGCCAGAAGGTAGCATAGTTCAGCTGTTATATCTCAAACCTTATGAGATATTTAGAATTTCAGCCAGCCCAGAACAGCAACCTAGTTATTAATTTCAGCTAGCTGAATGAGACATATTGTTTCCATCTTCAAAGAGCTTCACTGCTTGCTGTTTGATTTTCAGGTTCAATTCAGTGTGCTGCTTTTGACCTTAAAGCCCCAAATTACCTGGATCTGGGGTACCCACAGGGAACATCAGCTCCGGCATGGCCTTCTTGTGTTCTTGCATTTTCGTATGAAACTGTGATCCAAGTGCCTTGGCCATCTGGAGTTAGGTTGGCAGCTACAACAAAAGAGACATTTGTGAGAGCTGGCTGATCCCATTATTACAGCCTGCTCTCTTAGTTTTCAGAATGTTAGTGCTGATTTTAGATTATTCGGTTCTGTATTGTGTATATGGATTGTTGAATATATTTCTCTCTCTGCATTTTAAGGATATTTTTCTATTATGGTTTTGTGAACTTGCTGGTAGGAATTGTATTAACTGATTTAATAATTCCAGTTTTACTCTTGATGCAGTGTGACAAGCATTTCATTAGACAATCATGATTGCCTAATGGAAGAATTATTATTATCTTTTAAAGTGATTGCATTGTTCTTCATAATCACCATCTTCTCCCATTCCAGTGAGTAGGAACAGGAGATGCAAAATGGTCAAGAGATGCCTTATGTGAACCTGATTGAATTTTCAGTGGTGGTTTCAGTGCAGCACCAAAGTACTAAAAATTCTGTTCTATCCTTTGTACATTGCTCTTGCAAAGGTGATATTGTATACGTCTCCAGGGCCACTGCAGATGCAAAGAGTTCTACACATCCCTTTTGCAGTACAAATTTAAAGCACCTATGCACAAAAAATCATGAGATCTGTAGTTTGTTAAGGGTGTTGTGTACTGTAGTTCAATGAGGAGTAAACAATACTTCCCAGTAATCTTTGTGGAAGGCGGTCTACTTTTAATGTGAATCAAATGTATGTGCACAGTGTTTAAAGCTGATCCAGCCACTCTGTTTTGATGCCATTGGGGGTGATCTGTAGTTTATAGGGGGTAGGGCCTGATAACTAAGTGGCAGAGCATTTGCTTTGCATAGAGAAGGTCCCAAGTTCAATCCCTGGTATCTAAGCTGGGAGAGACTCCTGCTTTGAAACCTTGAAGAGTCACTGTCGATCAATGTAGACAATATTGTATAGGTGCCAACTCTCTGGGGTCCTGAGTGCCCAAGCGTCCACAAAACTCCCCATGAAGGTGCCGGGGACCCACAAATTTCAGTGCCAGGGCCATGCACATTGCATGGAATCTATAGCCCTGGGCACCCATAAATGTGGGGCCAAACTGGCACTCCTGCAATATTGAGCAAGAGAAACTCAATGTAAGACAGTTCCTAAACAAATGGATCTGTCACTGTCATGTTTAGTTGGGCCCTCATAATTTACCGTATGTCCTTCCCAGGTGACTGCGTTTATTGTGGTATATTATTGCAGCTTCCGATTTTGCACAGGCCAAGTCTAGTGTATTTTTTTATTTTAAAGAACATCTTTAAACTGAGCTGTGAAAAAAAACAGATCCACTAGGGAAGGCGCAAGTATCAGAACAAAAAGCTTGCTTCCCAGTAAATTTCCCACACACGCACACGGAAACAGGCACACACATACCCCTTGTTCCCTTTGCTGTTTTGAAGTGAGAACAGAGAGCAGGAACAGCAAGTGCTGGCTTGGGAGATAATGTATTTCAAAATATATCACTTCTGTGAGAATAGGTGATGGTGGGTGGGGGGGAGAATGAATTTTGTGAACAGCAAGTGGTAACTACTTCACTTAGAGCAGACAAAACAATGAAGCAGCCACAGTTTTTGAAGTGTTGTGAGAGCGTGAATGAAAGTTCAAAATCACTTTGGAGGCTTTTTTTGAAAAAGGCAGCAGAACCAGCTACAGGTAGGTCACCCAGCCTACTATCTCTCCGATAAAACATTTTCAACCACCCTCAACAAAGCAAGGATGTTCAGAGTGATTGCTGCCTTCAGCATTCTTCTCTCCCCCATTGAGCAGAAGGGAAGTCAAAGCTTGGCACTGCTGAGAAATCCTTACTATACTCAGTGGGGCATCCGGTAGGCAGATAATAGCAGCATTCGAGATGGAAATTGACCCTTTAAAGCACTACTTCCCCCTGTTTGGGAGTGTGGCCTATGTAAGAATGGGTGCGAGTCTGGATTTTTTACAGGGTTCATTTCTATGGTTCACGGCATCAGTACAGCAGGCATAAGTCTAATATAAAATACGCCTCTCATAAATTATCTGTCATCCTGATATGACCTCCTATATCAAGTGCGACTTTTAATTAACATCCTAAACCCTAATAGTTGCAGAAAAGTTAAGCATACTAATCCTTGTATTTGTTGGAAGATTTGGGGCAGATAAAGGAAAGCATGTCTTCATGCAGTGCATAGTTACGCTGTAGACCTTGCTCCCAGAGGAGGCAGTGATGGCCATCAGCTTGGATAGCTTTAAAAGAGGACTGGGAAAATTCATAGATGATATGATAAGGCTATCAGTAGCTACCAGCCACGATGGCTATGCTCTGGCTTGACGGTCATGCATCTAAATAACACTTACCAGAAACCACAGGAGGGGAAAGTGCTCTTGTGCTCAGGTCTTGTTTTCAGGTTTCCCAAAGACATCTGTTTGGCCCCTGTGATTGATCTAACCAGCTCTTCTTTTAATGTAATATTCTTTCCCCCCCTCCGAGAATCAGGGAAGCAAGAGAGAACAGAGGGTTCCAACCTGGTATGCCTGCCATAAGTTGCCAGGTATCTTGGTTGGACAACTATAATGTGCTTTTTTTTTCCTGTCACAACATCTGTGTTTGCCACTTCAATAATGTGTCTTGGAGGAACATGAGCGACTCATTTCTTAGGAATTTCCCCTCTTACCCCGGCAGCAGTGAGCCAAGTCCTATGCACTCTCTCTCTCTATGCTTTGAAAGAATGACACAATTATACCATTTTCTAATGTGTTGCAACAACATCAAACTTCCATTGTTTTTCACTCCCCAAGTAATGCTGTCGGGAGAAGCTCAACTGAGGGATACCCAATGGGTTGCCCCCCCCCCTTGGTGCCTGCAAGACCTCCACTTGTCCATCTCCCCCCTTTTGTTTACATTTTAAATTTATTCTCCCCCCCCCCCTCCTCCTCATGCAGTTCTGGGCTGTATGAGAAGCCATGTGCTGACCTCCAGTCACTCCACACTATTCCTTTCCTTTTCCTGTGGAGACAAACTAGTATAAATAATAGTGTAAGAGACACAGATGCAAACAATATGAAAAGAAATACATTGCAACCGCCAACAAAAATGCAAAAAGCCATAATTTTTCGATCGACTTGCCGAAGATCCAGGAATTTTGGAAATCCTCCCTCCCCCCCCAAAGGTATTCAAAGTGGGGTGAATGAGGAATGTCTCAGTTGTCAATCTAAATATGTGGTTGATATGCAGACAGGTTTGAATTGCTCAGGCCCAAAGCATTTGGAATACTTCTCCCAAAGCCTCTTGCTAAACCTCTCACTTTCTGTCCTGTACCATGCAAGTAGAACTGGCACACTTCCCCTCCCAGAAGACATGTAAGGATTCCTCACCTTTATGTAGAAAGGTAAAGGGACCCCTGACCATTAGGTCCAGTTGTGACCGACTCTGGGGTTGTGGCGTTCATCTGGCTTTATTGGCCGAGGGAGCTGGCGTACAACTTCTGGGTCATGTGGCCAGCATGACTAAGCCGCTTCTGGAGAACCAGAGCATCACACAGAAACACTGCTTACCTTCCCGCTAGAGCGGTACCTATTTCTCTACTTGTACTTTGAATGCTTTTGAACTGCTGGTTTGGCAGGAGTAGGGACCGAGCAATGGGAGCTCACCCCGCCGCTGGGATTCGAACCGCTGACCTTCTGATCGGCAAGTCCTAGGCTCTGTGGTTTAACCCACAGTGCCACCCACATGCCTTTATGTAGAATACTTTCAAATAAATACTGGGAAGCACAATTCAGCAGCAGCAGTTTCCTTAGATCAGCCACTTTTCTTTTTTTTTTCATTTTTGGTAATAAGGCAGATCAGGGGGGAAAAAATAACAATGATAATGACACCCAGAATGGAAAATCCTAAGTGATAATTTCTTATTTGCCTCTGACCCAAGCTTTAAAGCTTGCCATATCACAGGACGCCTCCCCGCCCAACTTCTAAATTATCCATTTGCAGTTCATGCGCTATAATCATCACCTGGCTTGCCAGAGTAAGCATAATTAATGTGCTGTGAAAGTACTAAGTAATGGCTGCACAAAACACAATGTTGCTGGTGTTATTTCTACCATCTGACTGCTGTTTGAGTTCACAGCATAGACACATTTATACTGAAAATTACTAAAGATGCTCTGCTCTCAATTTAGTCAGTGTATGATGTAGCAGAAGATAAGCAAAAAAGGAAGCGGGACTTGGGTCCCCAGGAGGTATTTCCCTTGAGACCTAGACAGATAGTTATTACTGGAAAAAAATGATTGCGGAAGAAAGGAACTGAGTTGCACATACATTTGAAATGTAACAATACGTGAACATTTAATATTTCAAAAGCTGAACTTC
Organism: Podarcis tiliguerta; assembly: GCF_965153285.1. Taxonomy (NCBI): domain Eukaryota; kingdom Metazoa; phylum Chordata; class Lepidosauria; order Squamata; family Lacertidae; genus Podarcis; species Podarcis tiliguerta. The sequence goes on from NC_139534.1 coordinate 80,794,611, forward strand.
AGATGCAAGGTATGAACTAACTCCCACTAGGAATGATGCCAACAGAAAGCCACACTTACTACAGCCAAAGGTTGGAAAGCACATAATGAAAACTTGGTTGAAGCTAAACAGGGCTTGGTGTGCTCAGTAGGGCTGCACAGGAGAGTCCTGTGTATGCCGCTTTGAGTTTCATGGAAGAAAGCTCACATATCAACTAGTAAATAAATGTATGATATGGTAGGAAAGACTGTAAATATGTGACTTTTTTTTATTAAAGAGGTAAAAACTGCTTACTTCCACATGGCAGGAGGTGGCGGTTTCGGTCCCGCCCAGCTATGGCTGGATGGGCCCCCTTCTACTGGCTTAGGCATGACTGGGAGAGGACATGATTTCCTCCTCTGCAAGCCACGTTGTATACTAGACCACATCCATCATTGTATTTTAATATTCTGCTGGAAGCCGCCCAGAGTGGCTGGGGAAACACAGCCAGATGGGCGGGGTATAAATAATAAATTATTATTATAATATTAATATTATTGCTGCGACCAGTCTCAGGTGAGCTATGGGATGTGGCTTGGGAGTGGACCAGAGGGAAAACTTATTCCCTCTAGCTATAGAAGCTTCCTCCCTAGTCCCAGCCTTAGTTAGGTGTAGAATTCCTCTCCCACCCTTCCTTTGTTCTATATGATCATGGGTTGCCCGGCAGTTTGCGGGCAGGCCCAAAGAAGGACCTTGCTGTGGAAGACTTAAATCACCATATTTGGGGCCAAGAAGGAATTTGCCTTCAGGTTAATTGGGTCTGTCTGCGTTTTTTGCCTACCTCACAGCAACTGTCACAACTTAATGGTGGATAAGGCTTTGGACTGGAGCCTTAGTTTTAATTGAGTGAGGTGTTTTGTGGGGGCCCATGCCACTGTATCAAGCTATTCCTCAAATATGATCCTGGGGGAGGTGCAGCTGTTCTGATGTCCAGACAGGGGCTGACAGACAGTAGTGGACCCATAAATTCAGTTTAATCTTTCTTAATTTGTAGCTGTGTGTGTATCACACACACACACACACACAAACACACACGATTCATATTTAAGTACCTATATGGCAGCACAAGTCCTGCATATCTACACAGAAATTAATCCCACTGTATTCAGCACATTTCCTCCAAACTGCTTTTAATTGTGTAGTATGTAGGCGGAATTCTCAAAGACGGGAGGCCCTCAGAGGCCTTAAGGATGAACCAAGAACAGATTTCAGGATGAGATGTCTTAACAGTTCTAATTTAGAAGTATCAAAAAAACCATTAAACCTTTTGCCAGGAGCATAGCTTTTTAGTCATAATCCCATATCAGACACACTCTGATAGGATTCAAATGCAGGGACCAAATTCCACTGAGTCTGGCGACCCTTTAGGTCTGCACTTGCATTGAAATGGCCTAGAGGTTCTTTGGGGCAATATAGTAGTAACATAAAATATGCAGAAGAGACGGGGGGTGGGGGAGGGGAGAGACCAAACTCAGCTCTAGTAGAAATATGAATGAGTGGCAGCATGGAAATGAGCTAGGAAGATAATGCAGGCTGCTTCAGCCATGCATTTGATACCAATAATACATTATGTGCATTTCTAATGCATTCCCTTTTTCAGCTAACAAACATTATGATGAGTCTTCTGGAAGATTTGGGCCTTCTATCTAGCTCATCATTTTACAGTATCACCCTTAAGCTTGATCACACATTACCCGAATACAAGAGTCTCTATACAGTCACAGGTTTGGGGATGAAAGAGTATACACATGTTGATTTACACAACTTGAATTGTATACACAGGTACACAGAATGTACACTTGTTGAATGCTGCATGTGACTAATTGTGGTGTAGAAGTTAAGAGTGTCAGACTAGGACCCCGGGGACTAGGGTTCAAATCCTCACACACACATAAAGCTCACTGCGTGACCTTGGGCCAGTCCTTTCCTCTCAGCCTAACCTTACTCCCAGGGTTGTTGTGAGGATTAGATGAGGACAGGGAAAACCATGTACACCACCTTGAGCTCCTTGGAGAAAAGGTGGGAGAGAAAAACAATACATAAACAAACTAGGATGTACACAGATTGACATGATGTCAGAGGTGGGGCTTCCCATGAGGGCAGAATGCCTAAAAAGGGCTAAAACTATGGTCATGTATGTAGAAGAGGAAAATGTTATCTTTTAATCATTGTAACTGATAGCTAGACAATGCAGATGACTTAAACTTTAAGGAGGGCATTGATTGGCTTTGATGCTGGAGTGGTGAGATTTCATGCACACACATTGATTAATAGGCAACTGAACATATCTGAAAAGAAATAAATTATATATCTGCAAGATTCTCACCAGCAGTTTCACTAGATAAGTGGGCCACCCAGAGAGCATGTTGAAACTTGGAAAAGATTAGATAAGTTCCCTGTATCAACTAGTGGATTAAGTGGAATAATGAAGTACTTGTACTAGTGAACACTTGCAGAATTCTTCAGTAATGAGCAGAATGGATAATGGCCACCAACTGCAATATGAAGCAGCCGTTGCTAGCTGTGTTAATATTTTAATATTTCTTCATCATGCTCCACAGAGAGAAATTTTATGAAATAGCATTATGCAGATGAAAAAGCACTGCAGGAGGCCACTCATTCATGCTCATTTAAAAGCTTTATCTGGCCATCATCTTCCTGTCTCTTGTATAATGCTAATATTTCCATAACATCTGTGGCATTGGCAAGAATATATGGTTTCGATTTAACAACCTTTTCCGAATGATACAGACTACTGCAAGGGAAGAGTAGCAATAAATGAGTAGTATTCACAATGGAAGATAGAGAGAAGTGGGGTATTCCATGGATTTGTATTGAGATTTGGGGAATTGTGCTGTTTCACATTCATAAATGATCTGGAGTAAGGGGTGATATAATACCACATCTCATAGCTGGGTGGTGGTGTTGCAAATGTAATCTGTGGACGAACTGTATGTGTTCACGAAGCAATTTACCAAGGAATTGGGTTACATCATAGATCACATGGAAAACAGAAGTGGGGGTTCAGTTTACTTACTTTTTCCATCTTAAATGACACGGGGGGGGGGGAGTAAGTTGGGATTTGATGATATGCTCAGTCACGTGCAGAAGTGCTTATCCATGGCTAAAATGTAACGGCAGTGCTGGGAAACTGCTGTATTAGAGTAATTATATAACTATTGTGCTATATATTACTGGATCTGTACAGAACTATCTCCCTCATAATATTTGCAGTAGGTCAGCGCAGACATTTTGCCTTTGAAACTTAGACCCAATCTTGAATTGTATTGCAGAAGGAACAGGGGGAATGGAAAGTTGAAAAAGGCAACAAGGTGGTGAGAAGCTGCTTTTGCCCCCTTTCAGGATTCACCAGATTTTTGTTTCCCTCCCAATTCCTAAGTAGAAATATGCTTTTGGATGGGGTAAATGTATTGAATTGTTTCAGTGGCATGAGAGAGGGTGCTTCTTTTCATCCTTTTCAAGTTGTAAAAAATACTCTGGTGAAATCCGTGGTTTTTCTTCCCTCAAAGAATATCTATGTCTCTATTTCTATCTCTAACTTTATCTCTATCTCATTCCCAGCAGTATACCAATTATAAATCAAAAATATAAAATCCATAAATATCATAACTTCTCTTTCTCTTTCCAAGTATTGTTGTTTAGTCGTTTAGTCGTGTCCGACTCTTCGTGACCCCATGGACCAGAGCATGCCAGGCACTCCTGTCTTCCACTGCCTCCCGCAGTTTGGTCAGACTCATGTTTGTAGCTTCGAGAACACTGTCCAAGTATTAGTGACACCTCAAAAGTCTGTGTCATTAAAAGCCTGACTAAAAGGATAAGTTTTTAGCTGGTGCTGAAACCCAGCTAATGTAGATGTCAGTCATATTTCTGAGTGGAGGTCATTCTACAGCCAGGATGCTACCACTGAGAACACCCTTTCATGACTCACAGAAGTACAAACTTCACTTGATGATGGAATTGCTAGCAAGACCTCCTTGGCAGATCTTGAAGTCCAGGAAGGACATTACAGAGAAGGCTCCTTCAAGGAATCAGGTCCCAAGTCACTCAGGCCTGTGTAAATCAACATTAAAACCTCAATATAGGCTTGGGTGGGGTGCAGCTATCCAATGCAGACTCTTCAAAATAGGTGTTATATGAGCTAGACTGGCTGAACCAATCAATATTCTTACATTTTGCACCACCAGCAGCTTTCAAACCATTTTTCTTGAGCAACACATTACACTAATCTTACCTGGAGGTTTCCAGAGCATTGATTACTTCGATTTTTAATGCCCTTTGAATGATAGTAGCATCATTCTCTATCTTCATTTTGAAGTGGTACAGTTCCATTTGACCATTCTGAATGCTTAGTTATGCTATAAACTGTGTTTTGTGCTCTTTAGAGACGTGCTAACCCATCTCCCAAGACAAATGTTGCTGATATTACTGAAATTGTTTTAATGTCCTTCAGAAACCCTACAAATATTCAGTGGAGGAGAGTAAAGCAATGTCTTGTAAAGTGATGCTTTAAATGAAATTTGGTACACTAGCAGCATGGAGTGGAAAAAAGAGCTTGTGCTTCAGGTGGGTCAGTGGGTGGATCAGAGCCACTGTGCTAGCTTCCCAGTAGGTTGGTTACTGTTGCTTACCCAGAAGGAGAGGGAGAAGGACAAGGCAGCTGTGAGGATGGCTTGGTGCAGTTGCACCAGCTGGAACAGTAGCTGGCTCTGCCAGTGCATCTGCACTGCACTAACCTCCTTGCCACCTCTTATCTCCCCCTCTGACTTGATGTAAGCAACAGTGAGCCACTTGCCAAAAAGCTAACATAATGGCTTCATTCCACTCAGAGAGCTGCTTCTAGATGTTCTGCCCCCAATGTCGGAGGAAGCATGCCTCTGAATGCTAGTTGCTGGGCATCACAAGTGGGTAGACAGCTCAAGTCCTGCTTTTGAATTTACCATAGCCATCTGGCTGGCCACTGTGAGAATATGATGTTGGATCAGATGGGCCATTGGCCTGATCCAGCAGGCTTTTCTTACATTCTTGTATCCTGCCATATAGAGACATGCAGTGCTTTGAATAGGTGCCAGTACTGTGACAAGGTGAAGCTATTCCAAGACTAGTTTGTTCATACATCCCTACATTTGAATGCAGAGAAAAGGCTAGGGTACATTGCATAGACAGGATGTAAGAGGAGGGAAATGGAAAAAACCTCGAGTGATCAATCCACCTTCTTTACTTCCTTTTCGATAAATGGAGTATTCACAAATTATTAATGTAAGACATGCCAAGATACACTTTTGCTGAAATCTGTCTCCAAGGCACTCTGGCAGTGTGCTTTGACAGATAAGCCAATGGAGCCGCTATTTGCATTTGTGGTATTGCCACCATGGCATATGATGTATCTGTGTGGGGTCTTATCTTGATGGCTCACCATCAGTAGCTTTGGACAAAATGATTATAAATGAGTCACAGCTTAAATTGTAATTCGTCATCTGAGAAACATTTTTTTAAAAAAAAATCACAACATCATATGGCATTTTTCATTGCACTGAAAGAGTAAGACTTCCTACATGAATACAATGCCAGTGCAGGGAACATGTGTACAAAATGTGTATACTGTATTGGGTGAAAAATAGCAATGTCTGTATTTTTTTGCCTTTTGTTGCATCCATCTATGTGAGCGATGGCTGAAAAGAAATCACCTGGGAAAAACAAAATTGTATGAGAAGTTGGAAGAAATATTGCAAGGGGGGTAGACCATTGCACTTATACAAAATAAACTATTGACTTTTTTAAAAAAGAAAAGAGAATCTACTGCTTAATTGCCATCATCCTACAAGTGCACTTCTGTTCTTGGCAGGCAGCTTCCTGGTCAGCCACATTTCTTGGAAAGCCCCCTGGAAAGACCAGTTACTAGGCAACACAAGTGGAGAGAGTGTTGTTGGACTCAGCTTGCACACTTCCCATTGGCATATGGTTGGCCAATGTAAAGACAGGATGCTGAACTAGATGGGCCTTTGGTCTGATGGATCAAGGTTCTTTTTGTGCTCTGGTATTAAAAGTAGGAATAGATGTTACTCAAAATCATTATAATGAAGGTGGGTTCAACAGGCAAACCCCAATAGCATGCAGCCTTTTTTGTGGAAAAAAAATAGTCCACCTCCCACCTGAGAAAGTAGCGGTGGGATAATCGTGATGGGAGATATGAACGGGGTAGTCTCAACAGAAATGGATAGACTAAGAGACAAAGGGATGAAAGAAGGTAAACTACCCAAAACTTTCTTCGAAATGTCAAAAAACTGTAACCTGATCGATATTTGGAGACTGAGACATCCACTCGAAAAACAGTTTACGTTTTATTCAGAACCAAACCAGTCAATGTCTAGAATCGACCAAATTTGGATTTCCAACGAATTAACCCCAAGAATCTCACAAATTGAAATCCAACCTAAAGTAATTTCAGATCACAGCCCAATTAAATTGGAGATAAAAGGTTTGGAAGAAAGAACTTTTAGATGGAGAATGAATGATTACCTCTTAGATGATCAAAATTTTTTACAAGATGCACAAAAGAAATTGATGGAATATTTTGAGGATAATTGTAATAAAGGTACGAAGATGAGTATAGTTTGGGACGCAAGCAAGGCAGTGATGAGAGGGTTCTTCATACAACGGAATTCAATTAAAAAGAAAAACAGAGAGAAAGAAAAGAAAGAGATCCTTAAACAAATAATGGACAATGAGCAAAAATTAATTAAAAAAACAAATAATTCCAAAATTAAACAAAGTATCAAGGTGTTGCAAACACAATTTGCTATGATAATAAATAGAGAAGTGGAGTGGAACATCAAAAGGCTAAGACAGAAAAATTTTGAATTTGCTAATAAATCTGGGAAGTGGCTTGCTTGGCAAATTAAGAAAAGAAAAGAACAAAATACTATAAATAAAATTACAGTAGATGAAGAAGAGATAACTAATCCGAAAGGAATTAGAAAAGGATTCTTGGACTTTTACAGACAATTATATAAAAGCAAAGAAAAAAACAACATGAGGAAAATAGAGAGATACTTAAAAGAAAAAGAGGTGCAAAAGATCCCGACAGAAAAGAAAGATAAGCTGAACACCCCAATAGATAATGAGGAGATAATAGAGATCATAAAAGAGTTGAAAAAAGGGAAAGCCCCAGGACCAGATGGATTCACAGTAAGTTATTATAAAGAACTGAGACAAACTCTGACGGCACCATTGAAAGAAGTAATGAATAATATTCTGAAAGAAAGGGAAATACCGGAGACGTGGAAAGAAGCCTTTATAACGTTTATCCCAAAGCAAGATGCAGACCTAACACAAGTAAAGAACTATAGGCCAATTTCTTTGTTGAATACAGACTATAAAATCTTTGCGGGAATAATGGCGAAAAGGTTGAAAAAGGTCCTACAAGAAATTATCCATGATGATCAAGCAGGTTTCCTTCCGGGCAGGCAGATGAGGGACAATGTTAGGAATATAATTAATATTTTAGAATATCTGACAGCCAGGAATGAGAAACAGGCAATTATGATGTTTGTGGATGCCGAAAAGGCATTCGATAATATATCATGGGATATTATGTTAAAAAATTTAGAATATATGGAGATGGGGAAGGACTTTTTCAGTGGAATAAAGGCAATTTATACGGAACAAAGAGCAAAATTGATGGTGAATAATGTAATTACGGAAGAGGTAAAAATATCGAAAGGTACAAGGCAGGGATGCCCACTTTCGCCTCTGTTGTTTATAATGGTTTTGGAGGTCTTTTTAAACTCAATAAGGAAAAACGAAATGATAAAAGGGGTGTCAGTGGGACAAAACGAATATAAAGTCAAAGCCTTTGCGGATGATCTGGTAATAATGATGGAAGACCCGATGGAGAGTGCAAATGAAGTGTTAGAAGAGATTGAACAATTTGGTAAAGTGGCAGGTTTCATATTAAATAAGAAAAAAAACTAAAATCATAGTAAAAAATATGGAGCAAACTCTGATAGATGGTCTGCAACAACAAATTGGTATTGAAGTTAGGAATATTTAGGAATATGGCTAACTCCAAAAAACATTGATCTGTTTCAGAATAATTATATACCAGTATGGAACGGAATTAAGAAAGACTTAGAGGTGTGGGGAAGATTGAATCTATCTTTTTGGGGCAGAATATCAACGATTAAGATGTGTGTACTCCCAAAAATGTTATTTTTATTTCAAATGATCCCAATACTGAAAGGGACGAGGATATTTAAAGAGTGGCAAAGAGGTATTTCGAGATACATCTGGCAGGGCAAAAAGCCGAGGATTCAATATAAACTGTTAACGGACGCGAGAGAAAGGGGAGGATTTGCCCTGCCAGACTTGAAACTATATTATGAGGCCTCGTGTCTCTGTTGGATAAAAGAGTGGATAAAACTAAAGAATACAAAATTGTTAGATCTGGAGGGATTTGATAACAGATTTGGGTGGCACGCGTACTTATGGCGGGAGAACAAGAAGGGCCACAAAACTTTTGAAGACCACATCTTTCGGAAATCGCTAAAGGAAGTATGGGAGAGATATAAAAATCTGTTGGAATCAGGGGTTCCACATTGGCTGTCCCCACTGGAGGTTATGTGTGTTAAAAAGATTAATATGAGAGGTAGTTGGATTACTTATGGAGATTTAGTGGTTAAAGATGGAGAAAAATGGAGACTGAAGCCATATGAACAAGTAAAAGAATATGTATTTGACTGGTTTAATTATTATCAGATAAATGATATGTTTAAAAAAGATCTGAAAGAGAAAGGCTATATAGAGAAAGACTCAAGATTTCAAATGGAAATAGTAAATAGTGATTGCAAAATAATCTCAAAAATGTACAAAATGTTATTGGAATGGTATACGATGGACGAGGAAGTCAAGTCGGTAATGATTCATTGGGCTAGGGATTTTGGGTACAATATATATTGGGAAGAGTGGGTGAAAATATGGAATGATAACTTGAAGTTTACAGCATGCACCACGTTAAAAGAAAACACGATGAAAATGGTATACAGATGGTATATCACACCAGTTAAATTAGCAAAAATGTTTAAAACCAACAATAAGTGTTGGAAATGTAAAGAGAAAGAGGGGACCTTTATTCATATGTGGTGGGAATGCAAAAAAGTGAAGGGGCTCTGGGAGTTGATATACAATGAGTTAAAGAAGATGTTAAAATACAGTTTTGTAAAAAAACCAGAAATTTTCCTTCTAGGAATAACGAGAAATGAAATTAATAAAAAAGACTGTAAACTTTTTCAATACGCGATAACAGCAGCGAGACAGCGAGATTATTAATAGCCCAAAAATGGAAACAAGAAGATCTACCGACTTTGGAGGAATGGAGAATGAAGTTAACGGATTACGCAGAACTGGACAAGCTAACAGGGAAAATTAGATACCAAAAAGATCACAAATTTATTGAGGACTGGGAAAAATTTTCGGAGTATTTGAAGAGTGTATGTGAAGAGCAAACAACGCTAGTGGGTTTTAAAGAAGCTTTGTGGAAAAAAAATAAGGAATATCGCAAAAATGTAAACAAATTTGTTAAGATATTTATTTATTCACTTATTTATTGACCTTATTACTTATTTACTTACTTAAAGGTGATACAAAAATTGAGGAATGCGTAGACAAAACTTCAAATACGGACGATTGTCAGAGAAGCTGAGGGAAGTCCATAAAATTGTAAATATGTTAATTGGAAATTTGTATGATTGTAAATATTTACGAAAAAAATGGAATAAAATATTATGAAGGGAGAAAGTAGCGGTGGGAGGAACACCCCATTTTTCCAGGGGTTGAATGGTTTGGCAAAATGAGGGGTGAGGGCAGGATTTGGCACAGCACTAGTGCAAAATGTGCTGCATGACAAAGATGAGCAAGGGTCTTTCTGAACTTTGTGCGCAGAGTTGTAAAGGGCTGCAGTGAGAGGGATGAGTTGCCTGAAATTGGGAGTGGGACTTCACTGGCCGAAGGTTCCTCCCTCTAGTATCAAGCAATTTCCCACTGCAACTCCTTACAATACTGCACAGGCCATTCGGGAGCCTGCCCCTATTACCTGGAGATTCAGGGCACCAGCAGCCGGAAACGGGCAGGAGAAAAAGGCTGGTCATGTGCCTGCCTTTCACTTACACAACTACTGGATCAAACTTCTGAGTTTCTTTTGCCAATAGCAGACAGGAAGCCAGTCAGTGCACATTGCCATTTCATATATTAAAGGTAAAGGACCCCTGAATGGTTAAGCCCAGTCAAAGGTGACTATGGGGTGCGGCACTCATCTCGCTTCAGGCCGAGGAAGCCGGCGTTTGTCCACAGATAGCTTTCCCGGTCATGTGGCCAGCATGACTAAATCACTTCTGACACAATGGAACACTGTGGTGGGAGCCAGAGCACACAGAAACGCCATTTACCTTCCCTACTTGCACTGGTATGCTTTTGAACTGCTGGCAGAAGCTGGGACAGAGCAACAGGAGCACTCCCCATCGTGCAGATTTGACCTGCCAACCTTCTGATCAGCAAGCCCAAGAGGCTCAGTGGTTAAACCACAGTGCTATCCATGATCGTCATCAGGCTCCTCCTTAAAAAGCCATGTATGCCTTTGGAGTATTGGTTCCTCAAAGACCAGTTTAGTCCCAAGCCACCCTTTTTGTAAGTGTATTGATGGCTGTAGCTCAGTTTCAAGCATTCTGAATTAAATAGATTCCTTAGGGCCAATTCATATATTTCAATTTGTAGATAGGCATGTAATCCTGTAATATGCACTCTCAGAAAATGGGTGTTTTCAAGCATGTGCCATATGGGCATATACAGGCATGCCTTTATATAATTTATACTCTCCTCAGCCTGTTAGGAGCCCTGAGTGGTTCCCAGTAGGGTCCTCTTCAAACCACTCTCAACGCACATACAGTTTGCATGTGCTTGCTAATTTCCTTGCCTCATTTTACTAGGAAGAAAATTCAAGGCAAAAAGACCAAGACAAATCAAAGAAAGGATCAACTGAGATTAAAAAATCAAACCGCCTAAATGATATCATATTTATTTCATTTCTAAAATTAAATAAGTCTGAAATTGGATGTTTTGGGGTGGTTTTATTTATGTGGTATCATTTTTGGTCTTGCAACAACTCGCTAGGAGACAGATGATCTGAAGCTCCTCTTTTCAGCTTTGATGTTGACCTACATGAGGCTGCTTATAAAATGATGGAATTAATCATACATGAGACATAGCCTTCCTATCATGTAGACAACTGTTCTCTCAAGAACACCACTATTTTAGATAAGCAAATGCAAAGCTGACATCTCTGTGATATTTTACAGAATCATCCAGTGTACACTCCAGTAGACAGAGCAGTAAAAACAGGAGATTGAGAACCAGTGCCAAGTATCTTACAGACCGATCTTATAAATTTGCTTTAGCTGTAGTAGCACATAGAGTAGATTCATAACAGCAGTTAACCTTGGCAAGGAGGGCAGTGTCATCTTATGGGGACAGGCCATAGCTCACTGGCAGAGCACAAGCTTCACATGGAGAAAATTCCAGGGTCCAATGACAAAGGATCTTGGGTAGCAGAGTTAGGGAAGACCTCCAACTTAGACATTGAAATGTTGCTTCCTGCTCATATAAAGCCAGGAAAGACCACTGGTCCAACCTGGTATAGAGCAGATTTGAGTATGTCAATTTTACCAGTGAAAGTGCTTGCCTAATTCTGAACTAACAGGAAATCACTTGAGAAAGGAGGAAGATTTCTGGGTCCCTAGCAAGCTTGGCAGCTGTAATAGCAATTCAAGATCTTGTGTGCACCAGTGCCATTTTTATTTGTAAGCCAGTCAAAGAGTCATGACTGAAAAACAGAGGTAGATATTTCTGGTCTGTGTCAATTTTGCATGTATTCGTTCATAACTCCTTTCTGTCATTTCCCCCTCATTAATCTGCTATTTCAAAGGCTGATCATCTTCAAATATATCTGGAAGAAGTGGATGTTCTAAACCAATGGCAGATAGCATGGTGCCATATTTGACAATGGATCAAACCTCCCATCATCCCTGATATTGGTCTTGCTGGCTGGAGCTGATGGCAGCAGGAATCCAACAGCATCTCTAACACACTACATTGGCTACCCTTTATCTAGACCCATTGCAGTCTGGCTTCCACCCCAGTTTTGGCACTGCAAAAGCCTTGGTAATCCTGGTTGATGCCCTTTGTCAAGAGAGAGAAATAGAGTGTGTGATCCAGTTGATTGATCTGTGGCTTTTGATATTATCAACCATGGTATATTCCTGAATAGGTTCTGTGAGTTAGCAGTTGGGAGTATCTTAGAATCACAGAATTGTAGAGTTGGAAGGGACCCCGGACATCATCTAGTCCAGCTCCTCTGCCATACAGGAATCTCAACCTAAGCATCAATTTATTGTTATTGAATTTATTTCCCACCTTTTTCTCCAAGGAGCTGAAGGTGGCATATGTAGTTCTCCGCTCCTTATTTAATCCCCACAACAACTCTGTGAGCTTAATAAAGCTGAGAAGCACTGGCTGGCCCAAGGTCACTCAATGAGCTTCATGGCTAAGTGGGGATATGAACCCTGGTCTCTGACCACCAGTGGCCAGGATGTGCAGGTAGGCAAAGTGCTCTTGCACTCATGTCTAACTTGCAGGTTTCCCGCAGGCATCTGCCACTGTAAATAAAAACAGGATGCTGGACTAGATGGGGCCATTGGCATGATCCAGGAGACTCATGTTCTTGATAGCAAAATGAAAAATATATTGTCTTAGTGGTAATTGGAAGCAATCAACAGGTGAGTGTTGAACATTTTGATACGTTTTCCAGCTACTGTTTTGCCAAGAAAGTCTGCTTTGTTTTGAGATATGATTCCAAAGAGTACAGCTGTTAATAGTACTATGTTTCCCTTGATGACAATTAAATGAGTATACGAACAAGAATAGCACAACACCCCAGTATGGATAATTTTAATTGGGGGACATTTTTAAAAGGTGTGATGTATGGCCATGTTTTGAGAACTCATCACCTCACTGCTATGCCTGCTGAAGGTGACATACAATGCTATATTGTTCCGTTAGTAACTATTTAAATGCATATTAGTCATCGTCCCCTTTCATTTTGGTGTGAACAATAGAGAGGCAGAAATTGATCAATTGGAAAGAAAACCCAGAATAACACATTGGGTAATGTATCAATTAATGAGGTGCTACAAATGCATCATAAACATTAAAAAAACCCAACAACTTTGCCCTTTATAATATCACTGTGATCCCCCATATCAATTAGAATTTTAAGATATTCTCTTTGTTAACAATTTTCAAATTTAAATTGGGGGGAAAAACTTTTTTATTCTGATCTTTTCTTCCTGGGATGAAGACTGGGGGAAATGAATACCAGCTGTTAAGGAGATCAGACATGTGTATCTCAGGGTTTCAGAGCTTTTCAGAAGGGCTCAATTCATGTTGAGTCAGCCTTCTTTCCCTTTAATCGCTTTCATTATTTGTTCTATGCATATATACTTTTTAATGGTGTACAAAGCCTATCTGAGTCTTTGGTGGCAGTTTCTTTTTTTTCTTTTTAAACTGCTGGTTTAAAAAGAAAGAAAGTGATTTCTGGCCTTCTCCGGTTCATTTGTTCCACCCTGCCTTGTGCTTTCAGTGGGAAGTGCTTTAATCATGGTGTTCCTAGTGTGCAAAACATCAAAATACTTTTACCTGTATAGTTCAAATTATGCTATTCCCCACCCCCTCAAGTAGAAAAATTGACAACAGTAAAAATTATTAGTTTCTCCTAAATGGCAACTGGTTTAAAACCCAGAGTCTTAATGGGAGAGCCAGGGGACTGATGGAGGGATGTGTTAGGCAAAGGTGCAAGGCTGGAGTGACGAGACACAGAGGAAAGGGTGAATTACAGTGTGGTTATTGCAAACAGGAGTGGTTGCAGTATGGTAGGCTGAGCAAAACAGTGGAATCTAAACTCAAGGATCAGTGGAAAGGCTTTAGATCCAGTTTCCCAAATTCTGATGGATAAGACAACCTTTCCCCCTCAAGTTAATGTAACACAGATGGCGCTGTGGTCTAAACCACCGAGCCTCTTGGGCTTGCCAATCAGAAGGTTGGCTGTTTGAATCCCTATGCCACAGTGAGCTTCCGTTGTTCTGTCCCAGCTCCTGCCAACCTAGCAGTTCAAAAGCACGCCAGTGCAAGTAGATAAATAGGTACCGCTGCGGCGGGAAGGTAAACGACGTTTTTGTGCGCTCTGGTTTCTGTCATGGTGTTCCGTTGTGCCAGAAGTGGTTTAATCATGCTGGCCATATGACCTGGAAAGCTGTCTGTGGACAAATGCTGGCTCCCTGGGCCTGAAAGCGAGATGAGCACCGCAACCCCATAGTCGTCTTTGACTGGACGTAACCATCCAGGGGTCCTTTACCTTACTTTTTTTTTTTTTAACTTTAATATCGGCTACACATTTCACTCTTGTGACCCTAAGGATTTAATTTTATAGTGTGTAAAAAATAAGATCTAAATCCCATCAGAGAAGTCTCTGTGCTTCTGCATGAATCATTGTGCTCTTTCTTGCAAGGAGAGAAGACCAGAGCAGCAGTAACTCATTGCAATATTTATTTTAAATATGTCTGTGGTGTTTTCCCACAGCTTAGAGCAGTTTACAGAAATAAAATGAACATAATTATTCCAAACACTTCTTTTTAACATCATCCAATTGCCTATTAAATGATCAAATATTTAGCTTGTCATTCCAAAAACCAGGCAAAAAAGTGGCACTTCATAGCCTCTTCGTAAATTCAATTTGGAAAGAACATATGAACTTCACTGAGAAGAATAGAGCAATCACTGAGAAGGCCCTGCTTCTTGTAGATACAGTTCTCTTTGTACTTCACATACTGCTGAAATACAAAGCCGAACCTAATTACAAGAATGCAGATACGCAGAGGGAGAAAGGTAGTCTCTAAGATATGTGGGTCCCAGCTCTTTGAATTGGGCCCAGAAACATGCTAACAGCTGGGTAACTGATACAATAAAGGCTGCTTATGCTCATATCTACCCCTAACCGAAAGGAGATGAACAGCCACCGTTTACACTAGATGAATCTTTTCAAGACATGTTGAAAAGCAGCCTCAAGTACAGCACACTACAGTAGTGAAACCAGGTTATGAAAGCATGGCTGATGGCAGCAGAGTCCCTTCTGCCCAGGAGGGTGCAGAGCTTGCATAGTAAATGAAACTGAAAGTGCAACATCTAGCCTCCACTGTGCACAGATTGAATCAATGAGTTCCTGCAGATGCGAGCAATCCATTATTGCAGAATTCCCAATACCTTCTGCTTAAAAATGTTGACAAAGGAATGTCTACCACCTTCCAGGTAGGGATGAGTGAATCTGCCCCTAATAGTTTTTTTTTCTTCAGATTTTCATTTTTCCAGTCTTAATCTAAGTTACCGACATTTCCACATCAATTTGTCATTTTTTTTAAAAAAATGTGAATTTCTCCTAACACACACACGTTCAAAATGAGTAATTTTGCAAAGCTGTTTTCCTAAAATTAATGCATTTCTGTATGTTATTTTCAGTAACATATGCATTTTATGCATGCTTTATACCCGTATACACATACAGTGGTACCTCGGGTTACAGACGCTTCAGGTTACAGACTCCGCTAACCCGGAAGTAGTACCTCGGGCTAAGAACTTTGCTTCAGGATGAGAACAGAAATTGCACGGTGGTGGCACGGTGGCAGCAGGAGGCCCCCATTAGCTAAAGTGGTACCTCAAGTTACGAACAGTTTCAGGTTAAGACCGGACCTCCAGAATGAATTAAGTTAGGCTTAACCTGAGGTACCACTGTATTTGTATGCATTACTTGGCTAGAGAACTGCACTGCAGTTGGAAGGGTTTTTTTCATTGCTAACATAGTATCTGATCAATCAGAGAAAAAAACTTTTCCAGCTGCTGTGTGAATGTTGCTTTTGTTAAATATAAGGTGGTTTTATATATACCATCTTATGAAGACTTTACCCTAAAAGACAGATAAAATAAAATATAAATAAATAAAAAATAAGAATACTCTTAAGTCTTTTTTGGCTAAAGGTGAAACACAATTACACGTACAGTGGTACCACGGCTTACGTACGCTTCAGGTTACAGACTCTGCTAACCCAGAAATAGTACCTCAGGTTAAGAACTTTGTTTCAGTATGAGAACAGAAATTGGTGGCACGGTGGCAGCAGGAGGCCCAATTAGCTAAAGTGGTGCTTCAGGTTATGAACAGTTTCAGGTTAAGAACGGACCTCCAGAACAAATTAAGTACTTAACCCGAGGTACCACTGTACAGGCCTTTTAATATATTGACTTGTTTTATCCAGTTTTTGCTATTACTATTTTATTTTAGAAGTTATCATTGTTGTTTTATCTTATTATATTGACACAACATTTAATATTTAAATAACCTTTTTATTGAAGTGATCTCTGTAGTTTTGTTTGTATGTGTGTATTTGTGCTTAATGCTGAAGGTGTAGAAGTATAAAGGCCTAAATACATTTAAACAAAATTTTGAACTTGACTTGTGGCACATTTGCCAAAACAGGGCTGGCTACAATTGCTCTAGGTTAGCTTTTACTTACCTGGTGCCCTCCAGATTTTCCCCATCAGCTCACACTCTGATCAGATCAGTGATCAGGTATGATGGGGGCTATAGTCTCCTCTAAACCATCTGGATGACACTACTTTGGGTACCAGCTTGGGCAAGGCTGGTCTAAGTAGAGAACTTGGGTATGACATTTTCGCTTAATTATTGTGTACCTACTAAAGTGTATAAACAGTATAAATGTCCTCAAACTGCTCCTGACTTGCATGACATACACTGCTTAACCCTTCTAATGAATATAGTGTTCAGCTTGGCAGCTCCATGATTACATTAAAATCTCTGAAGCAGAATCTGGTTTTCCATTGCTCATCTCAATGCAGTTAAACGTTTAATAGGTGTCTCATGTCAGTGTCATCATTAGGCAGTCACTGACAAGCCAGTAGCAGTGTAATCCTTCAAACTCTCGATTGATGCTCCCTTTCTTGGGAGGAAGAGTGAATGAAGCATGACAAAGAGGGGAGTACTGTTGAGATATATGCACAGATAATTCAAAGCGATCCTAACAAAACATCTTTTATTCCCTCTTACAGAGCACAAATGGCGATATCGCCCATGCCTTGCGCTCATTTTCAAAGAGTACATCTACCGGAAGATTCCACTGGAGTCTTTTGTGATTGATTCACCGTTTCTCTTTATTTGCAAACATTTTTAAGAGCACGGAAGATACCTGTTTATATTGTTTTACATTACTGATGAGCCTATTATTTTGTAGGCCCAGAAACTGATATTGAAAGCTCTATAAATAGCATACTTGCATTTGCCTCCCCAACCCACATTACCGCAGTAGAGTTTTTCTCAGTAGAGTTTTTCTCTTGGGAGGATCTGTTGAGTTTTTCTCTTGGGAGGATCTGTTGACTACAGTTCCATGTATCAAGCTGTGTCCCTGCAATTTTTCAATGCAAAACTATCTGGGCTGACTGTACCTAGGCATGCCATTGGCCCCTTTTGGGCAGGAAGGAATATAAGAAGGTGCCAGATCTCAGTGAAACTTTGCTTGGACAACAAAGTCTTCAGATCTTGATTTCTTTTCAGTCCTGACTCCTGGTTCTTGGCTCCTGACTCACCACAGACTTCTGTCCATGGCTGACATTCATAAAAATGTTGAGATGCAGTTCTCATCTCTCTCCCCACCTACCCCAGTTTAATAATGAACTGGGCATATGTTACTGTATGGGACTCTCCTTATTTGTAGACACGGGCCATAATCCAGAAAATCCAGATTATGGAAAATAGCTGGGTTTCTCCCAGGGGAGTCCAGGGAATGATGGAGGAGAGGAATGGAGCACCTGCCTTTCAGGAGGCTGTGGTGTGTCCTCTCGTTGAGGAGACCTTCTTGGACCCAGAAGTGTTAAATAATTGTTGCCCAGTAGCTAATGCCTCCTTTTTGGGCAACATGTTTAAGAGGGTGGTGGTGATCCAGCTTCAGGTATGCGTGGAGGAAACTGATCCATTTCAGTCTAGCTTCAGGCCCGGTCATAGCTCTGAAACTCCCTTGGTCACCCTGGTTGATGACATCTGCCAGGAGAGGGATGGCAGGAGTATGACACTCCTCATTCTTTATGGCCTTTCAGCAACCTTTGATGCCATTAACCATAGTATTCATCTGGGGCAGCTGAAAGAAGTAGGGGTTGAGTTCTGGTCCTATCACCAGGGCCATTTTGAGAAAGTAATTATGGTAAGCCCCCATCTGACACCTTGAGAGCTTGGGATGGGTTCCATCTTGTTCCTCATGCTGTTTAACTTCTGGGAGCTGTCATAAGGAGTTTAGAAGTGAAGTGTCATCAATATGCAGATGATACTCAGCTTTCTCTTTTTCAGATGAATCAGGAGAGGTGACTAAGGTACTAGGCAGTGATAGGCTGGATATGGGTCAAAAAATAGGAATTGAATTATGCCCCACAGATTTCTCTCTCTCTCTCTCTCTCTCTCTCTCTCTCTCTCTCTCTCTCTCACACACACACACACACACACACGTACCTCAGTAGCCTTTTTAGTTTGCTAGGTGAATAGTGTTATTACAAATTTGTATAAGGTGTCCACCATTACGATAACTTCACATTTTGGTCTCATTAGTGAGATAAAGTTCCATTTTTCTTTTAGAAAGAAACAGGTTCAAAGTCACACAAGAAAGATCAGAGAGAAAAATATATTTCAAAGAAAGGCAACTGGAGCACTTGTTTCATAAGTGTTCGTCAGACGCACTCAACAGACTTGGAAACAATTGGACATTTTCCCCCCTTAGGGAACTTCACGGCCTGATGGGAAATGAGATGTCATTCATTCTCCATTCCCAGTTCAAGGGTGTTGCAACCAGTGTGGGCAATGTCTTTGGAGCAGGTAGCACAAAATTACATGTTTTGGAGATTACACAAGAAAATGGTTTGGATTGTGCCACTGGCTTCTCTTTTATAACCTTTGTGACAGGAATGGAGTTGCATGCTATTTTCTGGTCCCCTTACAATTTCTTATCAAGGGATTCAGGTGCCAAATATGTGAGAACAAAGAAAACATTTTAGGCATTGGAAAAGGCCGTGAAGCCTGACATGCCTGCCCTTTAAAATGCAATGCTCAGTAAAGTGTGTGCTAGAGAGACAATAATAGGCTTTGCTTTCTGTCTTGTCTTTTACTTTGCTGGTGATCTATTGGTCTGAGATGAAGATTGGAATGCCAAACTCTTGCCTTCTGTGACTAGGCTTGTCACTGCCTTGCTAGATAAACTTAGACCAACTTGTTGAGTATTAGTTTCATCATTATTATTCTTTTAAATTGAGGGTAATAAATATAGAATAGAATTGTTTTAATCAGATGTGGGACAACTTTGATTTAGAGATAACAAAAGTCTTCCTTTAGCTTTATGTTTACCAAAAAAAATTTAAAAAATCTTTAAATTTCTCCTATTTGTATTCAGTCCTTCCTACAAGACAGCTTAGAGCAGCTTGCACCTGGATGCATATAGATTCTCAGGTAGCAGCTGTAGTTAACAGTACTTTTGCCCAGCTTAGGCTGGTGCACCAACAACATTTAGCTCTGAGGTCATGAGACCTGGTTTAGGTGATATATGGCTTAGTTACATTGAGAAAGGATTATTGCAATGTGCTATCCCTGAAGAGTATTCCAGCATGGTCCAGAATGCAAAAGGAAGGATGTTGGTGACTGCTCACTTATGGGATCATATCACACCTCTAATGCAAGGGTTACACTGGTTATCAGTTTGTTTCCAGGCATTATTCAAAGTGTTGGTGATGAGCTTTAAAACTTTAAATGGCTTATGGACCATCTTTTCTCACACCATCCTGCCCTTGCCTTCAATTCTGATGGAGTGGTCCTTCTCTGTGTCCCTACTATGGTGTAGACCTGCTTGATGGGTATGGGATAAAGCACCTAGATTGTGGAACACTTTGTCTCATGAGTCTCAATCGTCCTCTCTCTCATGCTGTACCACTGTGTTTAGACAAACTTTTGTTCAGACAGCCTTGTTTCAGATTTTTTTTGTTCAGATTCTGTAGGAAAGGTTTTTTTCAGGATCTTTTTTTAAAAAAATGATGACTTGGTTTTGCCTACTGTCTCTGTCACCACATAAAACTCCCAGCTTTGCAGAATAAACCCTTCTCCTTTGTCTTCTGCTTTCAATCCTGATCAGCTCTTAGGGAAACCTCCTCTCTTTCTCTGCCTTCCTTTGCTCTTTTCCTCTTCCTTGGCTATCTCATCCCAAAATTTCAGATAGTGGTATCCCTTAGCTTCATAACATGTTAGTTACAGGACACACTCAGGTCTCAATGTCAAAAGATCCTGAGATGCACACTTCTTAACACTGATTTTTTTTATCATGTATTTTTAAAACGTTATTGCGTTTTATAAATGATTTGTAAATATTGTTAGTTGCCCCAAGTGGTATGTAAACACTAGAATGAGCAAATATGAATGTTCATAGAATTCATTTCACCCAATATGATTAAAGGAGTCACATTGATGCAGTCTCTATTGTTCACGTTTACTGTAACTGCATTTAGCCTGCATAAAGAATTTCTCCCACATTTTGGGCTTTCTGTGGTAAATGACCCTAACATTGCCATAATTGAACTCTCTCTCTCTCTCTCTCTCTCTCTCTCTCTCTCTCTCTCTGTGTGTGTGTGTGTGTGTGTGAGAGAGAGAGAGAGAGAGAGACATTTTTCTGCTGAAGGGAAAAAACTCTATCCTGAAAGGTTTATAAAGGTGTCAATTGAAGGATTATCCCCTTTGATACAATATGGGGACCTTTCTCAAAGGAGCAACAACCAACATTTCAACAAAAAGCTGTGAAGAAATCCCAGAAGCTGAACTTTAAAACAATTTATCAAATGTACTGTAAGTTCTCATTTCCATCACAGGTGTAGCAACAAGGAACAGCTAGGAAATTTAATCTTTCATGCATAACACTTAAACTATATTAAATGATTTCACAGATTTCATGTCTGAACATTTCATGGTCTTACTTATTAATTTGGAACTATACGGAGTTTGATCATCATGCTCTAAAACTAGGTGCTAATGAGTCACGATAAGTGATGTTTGTGAGCCAACCCCAGAATCCAATTTAAGGTAAAGATAAAGGGACCCCTGACTGTTAAGTCCAGTCACGGATGACTCTGGGGTTGCGGCGCTCATCTCGCTTTACTGGCCGAGGGAGCCGGCGTTTGTTCACAGGCAGCTTCTGGGTCATGTGGCCAGCATGACTAAGCCACTTCTGGTGCAACGGAACACCGAAACCAGAGCAGCACACGGAAACGCCATTTACCTCCCCGCCGGAGTGGTACCTATTTATCTACTTGCACTTTGACGTGCTTTCGAACTGCTAGGTTGCCAGGAGCAGGGACCGAGCAACGGGCGCTCACCCCGTTGCGGGGATTCAAACCACTGACCTTCTGATTGACAAGCCCTAGGCTCTGTGGTTTATACCACAGTGCCACCCACGTCCCTAGAATCCAATTTATTTATCTCCAAAGATTCCAGGCTATGCTCTCACTTTGCATGTAAACTTTTGTGCAGAGTTTTGTTTCATTTTAAATTTCTGATTAAAAAGGAAATGGGACACAATGGATTTAATGGTGAAGGGATGTAAAAGTAATACAAACAGGCTAATTTGTTGATTCCTAATTTTAAACCTAGTACAGTTGTACCTTGGTTTTCAAACAGCTTAGTTCTTGAACATTTTGGCTTGCAAACGTCGCAAACCCGGAAGTGACTGTTACAGTTCGTGAACTATTTTTGGAAGCCGAATGTCTGACAGGGCTTCCACAGCTTCTTATTGGCTGCAGGAGTTTCCTGCAGCCAATCAGAAGCCGTGCTTTGGTTTTCGAACGTTTTGAAAGTCGAACGGACTTCCGGAACAGATTCTGTTCGACTTCCAAGGTACGGCTGTATTAAATTCCTAGAGACAAATGATTAAGAAGTAGAGACCTCTGCTGCCAACCCTCCCAAAACCACCACACGGCACAGCGGTCAATTATACAAAACAATAGTGTGAATGTATATAATGCTCACATTTCTTAAATGAATTGTATACTAAAATATGCATTTTAAAGCATTTTGTTACGTGTTTGAGCAAAGACCGGCACAGCAGAATTCAGAGATGTGAAAAATCTGAAGCATCATTGCATTCCAACCCATATATTAGTCTGGAATGTGCAGATCAAGTGAGCACATCTTGGGATTCCCAGAAATCAAATTCCTCAAGCATCCCTACCTGCCAGCAAGGCAGATAGGCAAACATGAAGATATCTCCCAAATTTGCATTATAAACAGGATAGGTGTGGCTTGAGAATGTGTCATATCTGTGGAGTGGAGCTAGGTGCTGAGATGGAATAGGATGGAAGGAAGGAATCGTTTTGATATCCTCAGCGCTTATTCCAAGGAGTGATAGGAGGTGCATTCAGAACTAGTACAAGACAGAAAGAGATAAAGAGAGGGAGAAAATTCTGAAGGTCATTTTCAATCCACTGACTTTACTGCATTTGATTATATGGGGTGCTTTTTCACCTCTACAACACTCTTCAGAGAGATACAACAGTATACAGTTCTGAAAAGATCTTTATGCAGGTTTTACTTAGCCCTATAAAAGGCAGCACAAGAATACTACAAAATAAAATGCTTTTACCTTGACTCTTTTTCATCGTTCCTAGATAGATTTATATTCCATCAAATGGAGTCTCTTTTTCATCTACAAAAGGTATTGCCCATTTTCAAGTCAATAGTAAAGGCAGATTTAGGACTTTTAAGATTTCTGTTTTTTTTTTCTCCAGCTACTGTTCTGAACAGAGGAAGAGGCATCCTATAACTTCTCAGAATTGGTGTATGAAGGAAGCCAGGTCTCTCCAGCCTGACTGCAGTGGCTGCCAGTTCGTTTGTTGGCCTAATTCAAGTTGCTGCTTTTGACCTATATAGCCTTAAACAGTTCAAGACTGCAATACCTCAGGGACCGCCATATGAACCAACCCGGACTCTACAATCATGATCTTGAGGCCCTTTTCATGTGCCTCCTCCACAAGAGGTCTGGAGGGTGACATATTCTGCGATTTTCAAGAAATCTCCTTAGTACTACATTGAATTCCTCTCTTTCATTTCATGAACTTCCTTAAGCTAACTTACACTACAACCCATGCCATAGAATCACAAGTACATAAGCCTGGTTTTTGCAATCTGTTCCCAATCCATGCAATCTATAGACCTTGATTCTGTGGTTCAGACCTATGCAATGCATACCTCCAGTGCTTTTTTTTTTCTTTCTAGAAAAAGAAGTGCCAGAACTCAACATTAGAAAAAAGTGCTTTTTAACAACAACAAAAAGATAGGTGCCAGTACTGCATACCTTTGAGTGTCCCCTGAAAAAAGCACTGCGTACCTCCATGCCAATGTGACCCACAACATGAGAGTAGCGCATGGCTTCAGAGAAGCAGCTCTGGGAGTGGAGTGTTCATGCTCCATTCTATTTTCTCACAGCATATACATTCCAAATGTGAGCATAGGGCTAAAGTCAGTGCTGGTACAACTCTCAGTTTTTTTTGTTGCTGGGGAAATATGGAGCTAATTGGTCAGAAAATATTCGGCGTTCTTATTCTGAAATGCTGGAGTTGAGCCTTTAGCTCCCCCATCCCCAGCTGAGGCATAATTAGTGGACTGTCACATTTACTTGTTCTCCAGGAGAAATTTTTAAAAGATTAATAATTAAGATGTGTCATACTGAATCTCCCGAACTGCTGATATAAAATTATGATACAGGAAACACTGCTTTATATCAAAGATATAAATGGTCCATTAGCCATTGTTCTCAAACCATAATCCCAAGTGCTGGTGCTTTTCTGTGAAACTCTGCAGAGCTACCCAGTGTCCTGCTCTCCAGGAACTGCACACAGATAAGTCTCTGTTCTTTGCTACACAATACAGACTTTGCTAATCTCCCCCCTTAACACCCTGATTGCCAAGCTTTGCTCTAGGTCTGGGAAAGTTGATTTGGCCTCATTCTGTTCCTCAGCCCTAAATATCAAAGGGATGTTCTCTCAGGCCTTCTCTCCTCCTTACTGGTCATTGTCCCTTCTGCTGCCCGGGTTTCCCACTCCTTTTTCGTATTTTATTTATTTGTTTTTCTGACAGAATTCCATAGCAACAAAGTATGAACAAAAATAATGGGTTGTTTTTTTAAAAAAAATAAAGAAAAGGTATCATTTTTTAAGATTTCAAAGAATAGACAAAAAAAAAATCAGAAAACATTTCTTGGCCGACTTCCTCTCCTCTCCTTCCATGGTTCTTTTTATCCCCTCTTTCCCCTGTGTTTTCTTAGTCCACCCCATCTATCACAACAACTTTTATGCACTTTATTTATTTCTTACACTGCTGAAAATCTTACCATACTGCTAGGTAGATTGTTTGTTTACAATACTTTTTTCAGATATTCCATAAACAATAACCACTCCTCTTTATATCTTTTGTCATTATGATTTCTTATTCTATTGGACATCCCTGCTAGCTCTGCATATTCTAACAGTTTAATGTACCATTCTTCTTTTGTTGGTACTTTATCTGTGTTTCATTTTTGCGCTAATAATACAAAGGCAGCCGTTGCCATATATATAAACAGATTTCTGTCTCTTTTTTGGAGACTTCTGTTCTTATTAATCCCAGGAGCAATACTTCTAGGTTTTTAGAAAATGATTTTTTTATTATTATTTTAAAAAAATCAGTATATTTAATTTCTAATTATGCTACACAACCACCACATGTAGTAAAAGGTTCCTTCTGCTGTTTTACATTTCCAGCAGTTACTGTTTATTGGTTTTGACATTTTTGCTAATCTATTAGGTGTCAGATACCACCTATGCTGCATCTTCATAAAATTTTCGCTTAAGTAGCATGCTGTAAACCTTATATTTACTTTCCACAGTTTTCCCCATAATATAAAATCAATATTGTGTCCAACATGCCTAGCCCAACTTATCATTGAAGACTTTACTCTTTCCTCCATTGTCTCCCACTCAAGTAATAAATTATACATTTTTTAATGATATTTTGACCTTGGATCCCAATAACTCCTTTTCAAACTGTGAGTTCTTTCCCACAAAGTTTCTCTTTAAAGTCCCCCAAATATCAGAAGCTAACTCCAAAAGAACTCTGAGCAGCATTTTTGGTGTGGCTGCCTATGTTTTGTGGAACAGCATTCCTCTTGAGATATGACAGACACCCACAATTTGTACCTTCTGGAAAGTGTGTTCTCCCTCATGGAGAGCACAGGTTGCGGGCGGGGCTGACAAGACACCTCGCTGTTACTAGGCAAATGGTTTGACCATCCTTTAAGCAGGCTGTTACTGGGGAAATCTAGATGTTGCCATTTGTTGATTGACAGCCCTATTTGTTAAATACAATGCTCGCAGCGAGGAACTTCCTCTTTTTGCTGCTTACTTCGGATCACCTGCCCTCCCTTCCCTAATTTTAGGCTGTTTGCTTGACCTTGCTATACCTGTCATGGGGTCGTCTGCTTTGGGGCAGAGGCCTGGTAGGAATTTTGTCCATTTGGCTGATTAGTGTGTGCCACTTCGTTTTTGCCTACTGAGTAGCAAATCGTCACAACTTGTAAGGTTTGCAGTTAGGCATTGGTCTTGGAATTGGTTGGTGGAGGGGTATGGATTCAGCTGTGTCTGCCCCGCCAAAATGCTGCTGCAGCTGCTGCTTCAAGGGTTTTCCGTTAAAGGAACCCAGGGGCTCCCCCATGCTTTTGTCCGAAACCCGCTGGCAAGGGGCTAGGGCCACGCAAGCCCCTGGGAGCATTCTGGGGAGAGGTGAGGCATGGTTCCCAGTCCCGTCTCTCTCCCCAGGTGACTTACCCTTCCTGACTTCGCCGGGGGGTGTGTGTGTGCGAATGTCAGAGCTGTCCCTGGGCGGGGTCAGTTAGTGCTACCAATGCCTAAGCAACCACTCACATTGCTGTAATTTGAATAAAGTTGTGGCCAAAATTATGCCAAAAACCTTAAACAAAAATTAAGTGTCAATTGTGTTTTTCTTTGGGGGGGGGGTGTCTTGGGGACCTCAACGTGCAAACAATTGAAGGCATATTTGTTTCGACAAGCACTTCCCACAGAATAGAAAATGTCTCTGCCTTAGGGGTTCATTTTGTATTGAATTTGAACCTATCTGCAATGGTTCTTGTTCTTTTTTAAAACACTATTTTTAGCTGTTTTGTGGCATGTTTGTAAATCACCTTGACACATCAAGCTGATTTTAATAGTAGTAGTAGTAGTAGTAGTAGTAGTAGTAGTAGTAAATATTTCTATCCTGTCCCTCAGAGGTGCCAGAGACACCAAACAACAAAGTGGCAAAATAATATAAGTAAAAACTATCACAAAGTCACATTTAAAGCACTTAAAACAATTAAGAACATCAAAAACATTTAAGAACAAAAAAAAATCTTCAGACAGTAAAATGGACTGTGAAGAATCCTCTCAAAACATTAATGACTATAAAGTTCAGTTCTTCTGCAGGCACTCAATAAGTCAGTAGTGTGACAGTGTTTTTGTAAATGAAGTGTATGAGCCTAAGAGCAATTCCCTAAAAGACTAGGCAGGGCCCAGTCATAAGTGGAGGTGGTGGCAGGCAGGTGGTATAATATATCAAAAGGGATTGTGCTTGTGTTTGTGTGTGTCTCTTCAGTTTGAAATTCAGAACGGAAGTTCTTGACCTCAGCATGTTCAAGGAATATATTCACCAGTATGTCACATTTTAATTTTCTCAGGAACATATTGCAATTAGCAGTGTCTGAGCAGCCACCTCCATGCTTAGCCTAGAGGGCCTTATGTACACATGGGCAGTTTGCCATGTTTATCAAAGCCAGGACACAAAGGCCTTGTGTTGCTGTGTCATAAAGAGACAAAGCAAATCAATCTCTGGCTGCAAGAGCACTACTGTTGCAGCTGGTAGTTGTGCGTGTTTGTGTGTGTGTTTCTGAGTCCCTCTTTTGTGCAAAACCATCCCATTAACCCAAGGGTTGGCTTGGAGGTCTAAGATCAACATCAGTAGCATAGCTGAATTACTAAGCACTTTAAACACAAATGAATGCATGATAATATCAGATGCAGATGCTTGCCATGTGGGAGAAACATCTGGCTGATTGTCTTTCCTGCTGCTGGCTGCTCAGATGCCACATTGGAGGGCCTTATCTTGCATGCAAGGAATGCAGCCTTTTGTCCAGAAGTGGAGGACCCAGTCCTGTTGTTTATCAAAATCACTTCTCCCCGCCGGAGAACTGTGAAGTTGAGCCAAAAGAAGCACTTGATATACCTAGGAGAATTCCTTCAAAGACTGTGCTATATTTAATCAAAGGTGTGCCAACCGTCCTTTGTGCCTCTTACCACATGCATCTCTGCCCCATATTGAATGTTTCTGATGCATTAGTGACTGGTTGCTAGAAGAGACTGTTGCCCAAAACAAGAAGGCAGGATCTTAACTATTCCCATGATGGCAGTGGAAAGACTGTGTTAACATTTTTGCAGGGAAAAATGAGATGATGCTCTATTTAGGTTACCCTATTTAGGGTATCTTAAATACCCTATATGTTGCTCAAAACTCTTCCTTATGTAATTTCAGTTGCACACCTGAACCCAGCGGAAGCCAGACGTTTCAAGCAAATGGGGCTCTGCTTCACCAATCTCATGCCCACCAGCCCCAACACACCTGCCTCCTTACTCACAACTAGTCCAGGTGTTGACACTGCCAGTCAGCTTCCTCCTTCTCCTCTGTCTCAGT
Source organism: Podarcis tiliguerta (assembly GCF_965153285.1). Classification (NCBI taxonomy): domain Eukaryota; kingdom Metazoa; phylum Chordata; class Lepidosauria; order Squamata; family Lacertidae; genus Podarcis; species Podarcis tiliguerta. The sequence goes on from NC_139534.1 coordinate 80,822,599, forward strand.
GTAGCCCTTGTAGAGCACAGCAGGGAGGAGGAGAACAGTAAAAGCTGTAAGCTCCATCTGATGTTGACTGGTTGTGCTTGCAAGGCAGTTTAATACCATTATCCCAATATTACCCTAACTGTTAATTTCTGCATTACATTTTAGTTTTCACATGACGTGAAAGCTACCTCCAGAAATACAGTGGAATACCCAGCAAGTTTAGCGCTTGTTCCCATTTAATTTGTTTCGGGGGGGGGGTGTTTAAAAATAAACATGTGCTTTTACACTGTATGGATGCCCAAATATAATGCAGAAATTTTGTCAATCTGTCTTGTTTTAGTATTGCCTATTATGTCCTGGTTTAAAAACACACACAACACTTTCCAAGGTGATGGATTAAACCTACAAGAGGTGTCTTGTTGCTGCTGAACATGACTCATCTCTCTTTACAAAGCTCAAAATTTATGCTATGCATCAGTTACTTTTTGTGTCTTTCCCTAATGTGCATATTCAAATGGTACGAAGACAAATTCCAGGTCTTCAGACTCCCCCACATGTCAGTTCCAAGGACTCGCATAATCTCATTAATGCATTTTCCAACAGTTTCATTTCCACACTAATTCCTTTGGCGTTAGTCCACACCTTACATTTATAAACCCTTCCTGTTATAGACTTCCCTTTCTCCCTGGATGACCAAGAATGATGAAGATATGTGTTTAAGTGTAACATAACAGCTGATTGAATGAGTAACTTGGAGGCATTTATCCAGCTTTACATAAATTTATCCAAGACATGATTTCAAGCGCACACCTGAATAAAGAGATAGGACCCAAGAGCACTGAGTAACTAGAGTCATAGTTTATTAGCTTAAATACAGCAAGATCTACAAATGAGTCATCGTGTGGGACTTAGCTAAACTCAGGCACCACTTAGGAACTCAACTCACTTGGAAAAGGCAAGGTCACTCAGCCACTAGACTGAAGGGTAGGCAGCCACTATTCCCCTTTCCCTGAGCTACATATGTTCACATGTTGAGGGAGGAAATCCTGAAATATTTTCCCAGGACCCTAAAGCTCAGGGGAGGTGAAACAGTTTGACGCAAGAGGAAATCTGTACCTCCCTGTCCTCAACTGTTACAGCCCTGAGTGGCAAGTCTCTGGAATCTCTGGAACCTTCAGCATACTGATGGCATCTTGCTCCAGAACTTCTAATTACAACTCCCAATGGTTTAATATAGATGTTGAATAGAACTGGGGACAAGATAGTGCCCTGTGGCACCCCATATCGTGAACATCAGTGGGCCAAAGAGCACTCTCCTAGTGCTACTCTCTGGACAGAACACTGCACATGGGAACAGAGTCTTTGCGACACATCCCAACCCCTCAGGGTCAGTTCTGAAGAATATCATGGCCAATCCTACTGAAAGCCATTGAGAGATTGTACAGAAGGAGCGGGGTTGCACTCTCCCTGTCCTTCTCTCTCTAAACATCATCCATAAGGATGGACAAGGCCAGTTCAGTCCCCAACCCATGCCTGAATCCAGACTGGCCTGAATCCAGATATAGTGGTACCTCGAGTTACAGATGCTTTGGGTTACAGACGCTTTGGGTTACAAACTCTGCTAACCAGAAAGTGGTTGCTCCAGGTTAAGAACTTTGCCCCAGGCTAAGAATGGAAATAAGGGAACGAGACGTAGCAGGCAGCCCAGCCCATATCCCTGCACGCAGGGTAGTTCACTGACGTGCGATCCCTGAAAGGGCACCCACAATTTAAGTGTGAGTGCTCATTTCCACTAAAGGGCTAGATAATTTTCATGAGTTGGACAAATCTCTGTATTTCCAGTAGCTATAACTGTAGGAGTGCAACTCTCAGATTTGTTCACTTGTAAGTCTCATTCCATCCTGCATTAGACAAATCTGCTTTTAAATATGTATAGTATTCAAAACACATTTTATCTCAAAATATACATTTTTAAATGTACTTTGATACCTTTTTTGAGCCAACTTTATCACAGCATTCAAGAAGTGCAAAAAATAATGATGATGATGTAAGTTTTGACCCACATGTTCATCTGGGAGGTGCAGGACCTCTCTGTTCATGTTGAACTTTGAAAAGATCAAGTTATTCAAGTATATTGATCGTCCTGCAGACAGAGGGCAAAGGATGAGTTCCGGCATGTGCACATGCAAAAGAGAGAAAGGTGATGCCTTTATCATGTCTGTCTTTGGAACATATGTACAGCTGTCCAATGCAACACTGTGTGGGTTGGGCCCTCTTTATTATCTTTTCTCTAAGTACAGTGTCAACCCCTTGTTCATGGCCAGAGCTAATATTAGGATACAGCTGCAGTGTAGGAGGCATTACCTGGATGTGGAGTGGAGTGAAGTGAAAACTCTCTTCCTCTAGCCCAGGTTCCTGGGATTAATTCAGCTAAAGCCATAGTCCTGCAACAGTGCAACCTTTGGATGGAATGGGCACACCTTCAACACCTTCAAGCAAATGGCCAACCAGAAGGGGCCCCCAAAGTCTGAAGAGCCAACCACATCTCTTCATCAAGAGCTTAATCTTCTTAACACGAAGGAGAGTACCTATTATATTTATAAGAACTCATTCAAAGTGTAGATACCTTACTACCATTTTGTTTTTTAGAATGAGCATCCTGCCTTTGACAAAGCCACTTGCACAAATATATCCTCTAAGGGAAAGCCTGAATCTAGCAAAAAGCAAGCATCGTATTTAGAAATCAACCGCACTGATTTCAATGCTACCTTACAAGCGTTTGCCATGAGGAAAAGAAGAATGAAACCTATTTCTTTCAAGGGGCTCCTACTTGTTGCTTAGATGTATTGATAAATGCCAAGCTGTCCACTCAGCAGGTCGAATGTGCTCCCAGCAGTAAGGTCAGTTCCTATGGAAAGGACCTCGAAAAGAAGCAAGGCAGAGAGCCTGTGAATGGTGTAGAATCCCTGCATGCTACTCATCTGAGGACCAAAAGAAAAGCAGTCTCCTATGCACACACAAAAAAACAAAGTCAGTGACTCTGATTCAAGTCTTATTTTTAGATAGCATGGGACAGAGCTATGGTGATTTTCAAATGTGCTTTGAAGTGCTCCTTTCTTCTATTGTTTCTGCCTTTGCGTGTTTTGTTTCCTGAAGACGAGCCATTCATATGAATGTGTTGAAGATCAGAAGAAATAGCACACTGGAGCCTGCTGATGTTGGCAATACCCACGAGCAGCTCTTGAAATGCCCCTGCAATCTCTGTCTATTAACTTTGTTAGAAACTTCTGTAAAAGAACAGCCTCTGAACCAAAAAAGAGAGGTATATTTGGGCTATACATTTATAGGGGTGATATATCTCTCCAAATGTACGTAGGCAGCAGAGTAGAATTGGACCACACACAATGCTACATACACCTACCATACTCCTAGCCTCACTTACTTAGGAGTAAGCGCCATTGAATTCAGTAGAGCATACTTAGGGTTGCGCTGTTGGTTTACTTGCAGGTAAGTGGGTATAGAATTGCAGCCTTAAGGGACTAAAATCACATTTGATGCTGTCCCCAAGGTTTTGCTAAGAATAGTATAGAATCAAAATCACAAATCATGTAATGCACACTACTGTCCTCTGGTAACCAGCTTCTTTCCTACGCACCATACCCAAAGCTCGCAATGCCCCTTGACATTCCAGGAGTTTTGTGTAGACTTAAGAACTTAATTCGATCCAGAAATGGTTAGCTTTTGCTAATGGGGCCTCTTGCTGCTGCTGCACCGCTGGCGTGTGAATGTAGGAAGACCTTGGCTTAGGCCTTGGGCGTGTATCCCTCCCAGCCCCCCCGCCCCACTGGGGGGAACTGGGGCTCATCAGGGTAAATGGGATATCGGGATGCTCTGTGAGACATTTTAATTCCATATAACGTTGTCAGAGTCTTTATTCCTTCCTTATGATCCCTGGGGACTGGGGCTGTTGCCGCCTGATCACACAATTTCTCCTAATCATTTTGGTATGCATTTCTTTTCATCTATGCACCTTTTTTTGTAAAGTGTATTTCCCCTAATGTTTATGTTTCCCTTAAAAAGATGCATTTTTGTTTGTTATTTTCACTGATATGTGCATTTTTATGCACAGTTTACCTAACTATGCATATTGTACACAGTGCTTGGCTATAGAACTGCAATGCAAAATTCAGAGAGATTCGGATTTTGAAGGATGGCTGTGTTTCATATTATTTTGGAAAACACGGATAAGATAGATTCACTCTTAAATGTGAACTGAACTGAATTTCTCACACATCCCTACATAGCTTATGAGTTGGCTGAGGGTCTGTTTGCTTTTCCTCCCTCCCTTTCAAAAGCCAAGCTCCATGCCACTCCAAGCAATGGCAAAGTGTGACTGGCTGGCAGTGGGTGACTAGCAGCCTTGCTGCCACTGAAGAGTGCTTTGAAAATAGGGGCTGTCATGTAGCATCAGTCCCAGAGGCTTTTCTGCCCCATCCATTTTCAAAGTGCATCTGAACAGCAGTGGAGCTAGCAGATGAACTTTGCTGCTGCCTGGAATGTCTTGAAGCTTGTATTTTTAAAGGGCGGGAGGAAAAACAGAAATCCTTGTAAATGAGTCAGTTCTCTGTGTGCATCCTAGCCGTCTCCCACCCAGATTCCTTGCTTTCAGACCAGGTGTATAGCAAGGAGTCAGACTGGCTCTGTTTAGCGGGAGAGAGCACTTCAAAGCAATTCTGTCCATCACTCATGTCATCTCTCCATTCCTCAGAGTGCTTAGAGGGCTTTGACAGGAGCACCAACCCTACCGGCCGGAACGTCCCTCAGAACACACAGGTTTGACAAGAGCACCAACTTGCCTAGTTGGGAAATCCCTCAGAGCACACAGGAATCCATCAGATTCCATTAGCTGCTCGGGGATAACTACTCTGATAGGTCTCCCCCACCCCTGCAAAGAGACAAGGCCACTTTAATTTTCCACTTCATCAGGATATGATCTAAACAAAGTAATATGTGTAAAATAAGCCCCACTTTCAGACCACCCAAAGTGGCAGCTTCCTATGTTTACTGGCAGCCCCAAGAGCAAGAATGAAAAGCCCTAATTTTGCTTAGCCGGTTAATAAGTTTGTCTGTAGTGCAATAGTACAATTGGCATTTATGAAGCTACACTGGTCAGCAGCTCTTGCATTATGAACTAAGAAGCAATTGTTGGCTACAGTGCAGAATAGTGCAAGCTCTCTCTAATGCCTTTTACTGGATTTCACTCCTCAGAAAATTGTATGCCCGAATACCCAGTTTATTTTGCTATAAAAAGGCTGCAGAGTCAGAAGTAGCACTTGGAAAAAGCTACATTTGCCAGGATTAAATCTCAAGCAGGGTTTGCATGTTAATTTTGCTTTTCAAGTGGGGTGTGTGTGTGTGTGTTTTTTATATTCACAACAGCATGAGCTTCCAAATTCCAGTCTGGATTTTAAAATAGGCTCTTCTTGCCATGCCTCAGGACTGTTGAAATCTATTTCCACTTGTTTTCATAATCCTGTATCAAAAAGGTTATATTTAAAGCTGTCCTGGTGTAATAACCGGAACCATTTTTTTGGGGGGTGGGGGTGGGAAGATATCATTATAATTTAATCTCAAGCAAACTACTGTGGGCTTCACAAAAGCAGATTTTATTTTTCTTCCTTGTTTTTCTTGCATCATGGCTGATTTATTATAGCTTCTGTTTAGTTTACAAGTGTTGTACATTACCCCATTCTGCACTGAGAAAGTGCAGGGGCAATGATGTACCTAGGAGGCTTAGAATCCCAGCTATAAGGGTTGGATATTCTACGTAAGTAGAAAGTGAGTTCAATTATAATCACAGGTGGCTCCCTTTGAAGAGATTTCATGCCAGTTTGGTTTCACCTCACCCTTCTATATATTTCACTGCAATGAAAAACTTTTCCATTAGTATGTCCTGACCTTCTGCTATCTGTCCTCATTAACAGATTCCAGCTGTTTTTCCATAATGCCTGCTTTTTCATCACATCTACAGGTCTACTTGGCTGTGGGATGTGAGCCACAGTGATCACAGTATGGTTGCCATATTTAGATGCAGGAATGAACTTGTTTCTAGTTAGAGGAGGAAGAGGTTGTTTGGGACTACAAAGGAAAATAAAAAGTGATAGATGAGAACTTGTAATAGCCCCCCCCCACACACACACCAAAAAAACCCCATACACAAGGAATTTGAGCAAAGTATAGATCAGAGTCCTGTCTGAATTACAAGGAGAATTATTTGGTGAATTAAAAAATTAGCTAGGACACAGTCGTTCCAGCACATTCTTTGAATAAACAGGTGCTCAGCTGAATATCCCATCCCTCCCCAAATATATGGCGGTGTGTGAATGCATAGAATCACAGACACAATGGGCCCTCCCCATTTATGTCTAACCACCTTTATTCCATGCTCTCAGCACAATAAGTATGGTTTAGTGCTATCCAATGATGATCATTAAGCAGTTGGTTGTTTCAAAAGTTGCTGTTATTTTATATATCACACATATGGTAAAATTGCTTCTAATTGGTTTACAATTATAAAACTAAAACATAATTGAAATACACAATAAGAATAATCCTCAATTAAAATAAACAATGCAACATGCAATTAAGAAGCATGATGATTGAAACAGAGTTAAAACAATAAAATCAGAAGGTCACTTCAGCGGTATGCTTGCCTAAGCAAGTGTGTCTTCAGAAGCCAGCAGAATGTCACCAGTAGAAAAAGCACACCTCTGGGCTACCACAAGTAAATAAGGATCAAGCCATAATTACCATGTTTCTATGAGTTTCTGTGAATGTGATAACCCAAAGGGATGGGACTTTGGTTCTAGTGAGCATATTCTCTCACTTTAGGGAACAACGTTGCTACAAACCAGAGGAGAGAGTCAATATATTTCCATCCTTCAAATTCCATCCTGTCACTCCCTCCCACTGGTGATAAAATTTATTACTGAGGTCAGGCTTATGATGAGGACACGTGCAGCATTAGGTGATGGCTATATTATGACTATCTTAACCAATTTGGGTGGCTGTTGTAAACTGGAACATTTTTCATTTAATGGATTCATTTAAAAATAAGAATAGATAAGTATATAAACAGTTCCACTAGGGTTGTCACTTGAAATGAATGAAACTATTGTAAAAATCATTTTGAGCATTCATAATGTATCAATAATTGAAAAACAAAACACAGGTGATTTCTTGCTTGATTACCTAAATGTGTTTTACTAAACTCAGCCCATACACAGTAGGCTATTCTGATGACATAGTCTCTCGTGTTCAGTTTGTGGCAAAGTATCATCCAGGAATAGAGGAGAAGTGGCCTTGGTCCTGCTGGAGGAGACTCTTGAGAGTCCCATGGACTGCAAGAAGATCAAACACATCCATTCTTAAGGAAATCAGCCCTGAGTGCTCACTGGAAGGACAGATCGTGAAGTTGAGGCTCCAATACTTTGGCCACCTCATGAGAAGAGAAGACTCCCTAGAAAAGACCCTGATGTTGGGAAAGATGGAGGGCACAAGGAGAAGGGGACGACAGAGGACGAGATGGTTAGACAGTGTTCTCGAAGCTACAAACATGAATGTGACCAAACTGCGGGTGGCAGTGGAAGACAGGAGTGCCTGGCGTGCTCTGGTCCATGGGGTCACGAAGAGTCGGACACGACTGAACGACTAAACAACAACAACAGGCCTTGGTCCATCCTCAAAGCCATTTTATCTGGCTCCTATTCCATTCTAATTAAGGCGCCATTATATTAAAAAAAAGTTTATAATTGTGAGGGGGAGTGTACGTAGACAGAAAAGGCTCCCAGCTTCAGAAGTTATCTATCAGCATTTGAGAAGCTGGGAGGAGCCACACTATCTCAAGGGCCTTGCAGGTCCTTTGCATCCCTTTGCATGAGATGGTTAATGGGTCCTTAAAAATAAATTATTTGGCCCTGTCTATAAAGTCAAGATGGGTGCTGAGGACAGGCATCTTTAAAGGCATCCTCCATGTCCTTCAGACTGTTCTTGCTGAATGGTTTCATATCCTCTTTTCTCCATCTATTCAAAAATATTACTTTTGCCGTCACTGCTGTAAAGTAACCCTGTCCTTGGGACTTGTAAAACAGAGGCCTATATTTACCCTTCAATCTGTGTGTAAAGAGTGTTTTCAGATATCTGTGGAAGCAAAGTGAACAATATTTGCCTTCCTAAATTGTTTTTGTATTCTGCATAGAGATATCATGGATAGCCGTGATTTTTATTTCCTGCACATCTGAACTGTTCTGACTCAGTTTTTTAAATAAAATACTCCCCTCTCGAATACACACTGCAGAAACCCCTCAACTGCCATAAGTGACTGTGTTCTGATGATGAATAGGACGCTATAGCAGTTGCAGGTAGAAATGATGTGCTTTCCCTGTGTTTACTTGTATTTCGTTAAATATCCTTCCATGGCACTATAACTGCCAAGTGGTTTATATGGCAATAAATAAACTTCAAGGCAGTCAATATATTTAGTGTATCAGAAATTGGAGCACTTCCTTGCCTGCATGGTGAATGCCACAGTTACCTGTTTTGTTACTGTTTTCCTACACAAAGAAAGCACTCTGAACAAGCTTGTGCTAATGTAACCCGTGAGTCTGTCCCTTTAAGTTATCTGCCTATTCAGCTGTTTGTTTGTTTTTTGATAGATTTGGGAAATGATTCAAACCACTCTAGATACTGGGAACAAGGAAGTAATGGAATGCATGAGGGGAGCATTGCTTCCGATCATTTTTGCAAAGCGTGCTCTCCTTCATGGAGAGCACGTGTTGCGGTGGGGGCCGCCAGGACACTCCAAAGTTGGGGGGCGGACTAATTGATCATTGGCCACTGATGCGATTGGGGCTTCCCTTGTTGTTGGGAAGAAGTTAATGTTGTCATTTATTGATTGACAGCCAGAAATACTAAAACTCCTTGCACGAGGCTAGGGCTTCCTCTTTTCGCCCATGTAGCGGATTGCCCGTCTCTCCCTCCCTAGAATAGGGTTGTTCGCTTTGACCTTGCTATGCCTGTCATGGGGTTGTCTGCTTTGGAGCGGGGGCCTGGTAGGAATTTTGTCCATCTGGCTGATTGGCTGGGGCCATTTGGTTTTTGCCTACTGCGTAATAAATCGTCACAACTTGTAAGATTGCGGTTAGGCATTGGTTTATGGTTTGGTTGGTGGAGGGGCATGGATTGGCTGTGCCTGCCCCTCTAATGCTGCTGCTGCAAGGGATTCCGTTAAAGGAATTGGGGGCTAACTATTGCTTGTCCACTCTGTAAAGGGGGCTCGGGCCATAGCAATGAGCTCCTGGTTGCATTTGGAGTGAGGGCAGGTTCCCTGCTCCGCGTAACCCCCAAGTGTATTCCCCTATTCTGACTTTCGCATCGTGCGGAATGTCAGTCTGTCCCCCATGGTGGGGGCAGATAGTCGCAACCAGTGCCTAAGCAACCACTCACAAATTTGTATTTTAATAAAGTTGTGGCCAAAATTATGCCAAAAATCTTAAACAAAAAATTCTGTGTGATGTGTGAGTTATTAGGGTGGACCTGGGGACCTCGACACGCAAAGCAATTTCCCCAGCATTTTTGTGTGTTCACTAATATGTACATTTTTATGCATACTTTCCCCTAACCTCTGCATTTTTGTATACGTTACTTGACTGAAGAGCTACATCACAAAATCTGGATAAGTGCGAATTTTGAAAGATGTGTTTTGCATTGTGTATTGCTTCAGAAAGTGTAAATTACACAGGTCCACCTTTAATGCAAACTGAGTCACATTTCTTCCCTATCCCTACATAGAGTTCTTTGGGATTATTGGAAAGCTGCCATTTGGAAGCTAGTGGGGCACATTGCTTCAAATACCCCAGATCAAAGCAAGCAAATGTTTTCAGTGTGGGGAATGACTTCTGTGGGGCAAGTGCAGAAATATGAATAGCAGCCTGCTGCTTGTTCATGTGCAGAGGAAGTAATTGTGAAGGTGTCATGATTCATTACTCTTCCTGCCCGCCTCGCCTTTAAATGACTAACCATGACTTTGACTTCCTTGCCCTGCTGACAGGAGAGATAGCTTGATTTCATTACTTACTCAGGATGGAGTAAATGTATCCCACTGCTTGTGTGTGCACAGCATTCTCAACACTCCTGCTGTTTGAGAGCCCTTTAAATCACTGGGGTGTTTCATTGACTTTCCCCCCTTCCCTCCAAAGCCTTCACAGAAGCAAGGATATGATGCAGAGACTCCCAATTGCCCACACTGCAAATCCCTGCAGTGGGCATTGGCAACTGAAACACAGAACTCTGTGGAATACATTGATGTCTGGAGGGAACAAAATATATTGACGGCAGGAATGTAAAAAATACTTAAGGCTCAGAATCGGCAAAACCTGACAGCTTCCATTTAGCCCGAGTACATCTAGATTCCCACGGTGACAGAAATAACTATCATCTCTGTTTTTCACATCTCCTTTAGCTTTGCATCCACTGAAATGTTAGGAAAGGATGCAGGGAAACAGTGTCAAGGGACAGCAGTGATTTTTATTTTTTAAACCGTTTATCTCCGTAACGCCTCGCTGCGATTACAATGCTACTGCACCATAACAGAGAATGCATTTTAATTACACAAAACCAATGTTGCTTGCAATGTAAATAGCATTGCACTGCAGCTTGTTGGCTTGTCAGGAGCTTTTAAATCTGACTTTCATATCATTCAGGTTCCACATTTGCATATCAAATAGCCCAAAGATTTGACTCCATGTAGCTTCAGGTATGCGGCGATCAGATCCCCAAGTGTGCCACTGGCAAAACTGCAAATCACAAGTTTCTAAATTGAAAGCAGCCATGGCCTCTACAAGACACTTCTTTCCTCTGCAAGTTCTGCCAGCAGGAACTAAATTTGCCTCCTATCATGTTTCCTGCCTTTGTTTCTGCTGGCTGAATATGGTTAATGCTTGGAATTAGAGAACAGGTTGGCAACTTCACATTTGGCATTAGCGGTGCTGGACTGACACATCCAGGGACAGGGATTAGGGGGAAAGAGGGGGATGAAAGCTTGACCACTTTCAGTTGCACTTAAGCTTTTTTTTCCACAATATTGTGCCTTAGTTTTCTTTAAGGTGTTTTTGCAAAGGGACTCCCCACCTTTGCACATCCCATACACGCCCCAAATCTGCTCCTGTAGGAGGAAGAGACAGAGGGAATATTCCATTCTGAAAGCAGAACTCCACGGACTGAAAAAAAATAATTGTCTTAGTGCTGCATTCATTCTGCCCAATGTGTGTGTGTGAAAGAGGGGGGAGGGAAACAGAAAAAATATGTATGAAACTCCTCTAAAAATAGAGGAAAAGGGGAATAGTATGCAAGTCCACAGGGTGCATTGATTAAGAATGTTATTCAATCTCCTGTTTAGTTTTAAACTGTTAAGTTTACTTATTTGTATTGTTTTATATAATGCTGAGGTCTTATGGACATCATCATCATTAATCGAATTTAATCTAATAATTAAATATGATTTCTTTTTAATTGTTATATCTATTGTTGTTCATTTGATACATTGTGAGTCTCTTTGGGTCCTTTATTTTTTTTGGGGGGGGGAGTGGCATACAAATAAACAGATGATGGTGTCTGAGCAAACTGTTAATCTCTGATTAAGTGTGTTCTCCTTCATGGAGAGCACGTGTTGTGGTGGGGTCTAACAAGACATCTCACTGTTGTTGGGAGGATAAAGGTAGTTGGCCACCATTGTGATTGGGCTCCTCTTGTCGTCGGGGAGAATTTGATGTTGCCATTTTGTGATTGACAGCCGAGAAGTCTTATATTCCCTGTGCGCAGTGTTGAGCTTCCTCTTTTTGCTGCATGCATTGGATTACCCACCAACCCTCCCTATATTTAGGGTTGTTTGCTTTGACTTTGTTATGCCTGTCATGGGGTCATCTGCTTTTGGGGCAGGGGCCTGGTAGGAATTTTGTCCATTTGGCTGATTGGCTGGTGCCATTTAGTTTTTGCCTACTGCGTAGCAAATCATCACAACTTGTAAGGTTACGGTTAGGCATTGGTTTTATGAATTGGTTGGTGGAGGGGTACGGATTGACTGTGCCTGCCCCTCCAATGCTGCTGCTACAAGAGTATTCCATTAAAGGAATCCAGGGGCTCGCCATGCTTTTGTCCAAACCCCTGTCAAGGGGCTAGGGCCACGCAAGAGCCCCTGGGAGGATTTCGGGAGAGGTGAGGGCATGGTACCCAGATCCATCTTTCTCCCCAAAATGTTTTCCCTTTCTGACTTTCGCAGGAGTGCGAATGTCAGTCTGTCCCTGGGCGGGGTCAGATAGACGCAACCAATGCCTAAGCAACTACTCACATTTTTTGTATTTTAATAAAGTTTTGCCCAAAATTATGCCAAAAACCTTAAACAAAAATTCTGTGTGAATTGTGTTTAATTGGGGTGACTTGGGGATCTCAACACGCAAGTAAAAGCCTCACCCACAATCTCTCTTAGCTCTGAACTTTTAGCAGAAACTGTTAACTCATTTTCTGCTATTTCTCCTCCTTGTTTATCAGTTGGAAATAAAATTTTATCTGTCTGCCAAGTGAACTGGGTTATGATTAGTAAGAATTAGAGCCCTCCTTTGGTGACTTAATTTGATCGGTTGATTTGGGAGAAAATGCAAGAAAAAAATTTAACCACCCCATCCCAAAGTTAAGTAAAAAGGAGGATTAATACACTTCTTAAAATGTTGGCAGTATGGACTGAATCTGAATAGAAATTTCAGCAGCTTTAACATCCAAATTCATCTTCAGCTTAACCATCACACACGACTAGAAAAAAAAATGCAAAAAGAATTTACTTTAATTCACTTTCCCTAACCCACATGCCAACCCTAGGCTCAGGGATGGGGTAAATAGCAAACAAAATGAGCCCAGTTAGAATTCAAATTTGTGAAAGATAGTTGTCAACTCAAATATTTATCTAGAGAACTGGGAGGCTGTAATTTAATTCAGATCTACCATTGAGTGGTTTTTGTGATGGGAACACATTGTAATTACATTTAATTATAGATATACCACTAGCAGTAGTACAACTGTAATTAATGGATTGCCAGCGTGTCAGCAAACCTCCATTTTAGCAATTTATAACCACACTTACAAAGAAGTACTTAGTGTGCATTTAAGGAATTGGGGGGATTGGTTGTCCAGATTTCTGGCACGTTTAACAATTGTTTCTGTGATTGCGTGCTGATCTGGAATACGGAGTGACTGATTTGTGGTGGAAGGGCCTGATCCATCCTATTTTCATGTTCTTTTCTATAACACACAAGTATACCAGCACTGACTGAACATGGGTACATCCTTCCAACAGCTGGGAACCAGACAGTTGTTCAGACTAGTCATAGAATCTGCAGACCACAAATGGGGAGATGCTTGCCAAACTCTTATGGTGGCAATCTCTGGCTTCTAAACTATCTTGGCATTGGTTAGTTGACAACCTCTTGCCAATCTGATACACAGCCAAGTTCACAATCTTGGTAATAACCTATAAGGTTCTGTACATCTTGGGATCAGGTTACACAAGAGATTTGACCTTTGGTTCAAGGGTGGATGGTCTTGTTTCCTAAATGTTTCTTGTTAATGGGCTGAATCATAGGCTTTTCAGTTGTTGAGACCTCTGAATCTGAATTCCCAAGTCTTTGTTGCAGTGCCACAACTCTGCTCAGAACAGAAAGCCATCTGGTTCAGCAACTTATTCTCACAGCCGGCACCTGATGCCAATGGGAAGCACATAAACAGTACATGAGTGCAACAGTGCTCTCCTCTCTTGTATTCCCCATCAACTGACATTCAGAGACATACCAGTTCTGATACTGATGGTATTACACAGCTATTATGACTAGCTGGGACCAAGTGGAGAGAGCCATACATCTGACAGAGAATGAGCACTCACACCTTACATTGTGGGTGCCCTTTGTGGGATCGCGCATGGTGCTACAGTTCCCAGGGAGCTTACTGGCAAACAGGGGCTGGCTTGCGTCTCAGTGTTAATTTTTGGAGGTTTATGCCCAGCCTCAGTAATCAAGTTTCTTGCTGGGAGGTGGGGCCAGTCCCATTTATATTGTTGGGATGGAGCCAACAATAGCCAGGCAGTCGGCTCTGGAGATTCACCCTGCCTACCCTCTCTTTATTTAATCTTTCTTGTTTGCAGGTTAACTTTTTCTTCCCGTTTAGCAGGTGCTGCCATGGTCTTTGACTGGTTGCTGTTTTGTCTTCCCCATAGCGATTCATCACAACTTTGATGGTTATGGCCTTGGGTGGAATCCTTTAGTCCTTTCTTCCCTATACAGTCATACCTTGGGTTAAATATGCTTCAAGTTGAGCGCATTCGAGTTGCGCTCCTCAGCTCCTTGCGTTACTTCCGGGTTTCACCGCTTGTGCATGCGCAGACACTCAAAATGATGTCACGCGCATGCGCAGAAGCAGCGAAAAGCGACGCGCACAGACGCACCATTGCTAGTTATGTTTACCTCTAGATGTGAACGGGGCTCCGGAACGGATCCCGTTCGTATCTAGAGGTACCACTGTAATGGGGGGGGGGCGTCAAGTGGTGACGGTGGCGATTCCAGGGCCCCCTCTTAAAGGTTGATATATATATATATATATATATATATATATATATATATATATTAATATATATATGGTTGCCACTGGCCATACACTGAAAGGTCACCAGTAAACTACCCTCCGTGCAGGGATATGGACTGGGCTGCCGGCTACACTTACGTCTTGCAGAGCACCCCCCCATATCCCATATACCTTGATGAGCCCCAGTTCCCCCTGGCTGGGGGTGCTGGGATGGATACATGCCCAAGGCCTAAGCCAAGGTCTTCCTACATTCAGAGGTTTAATAAAGTTGTGGCCTAATTTCAATTGCTAATAATAATAATAATAAAAAAAATAAATTTTATTTATATCCCGCCCTCCCCAGCCGAAGCCAGGCTCAGGGCGGCTAACAACAATAGTGTTGTCAGAGTCCTTATGATCCCTGGGGGCTGGGGCTGTCGCTGCCTAGTCATGCAAAGAAATGCTAGCTCAGTTCAGTGCACTTAAATCCTATAGTAATGAATTGAAATGCATTATTGTATTCCTAGATGTTCCTCTTTGTGAACCAGTTTTGGCCCATAGGGTTGAGACATAACTCTTTACATGAGAGGTGGGTGCAGATTCATAAGGCATCTATGAATTTTGTTCTTTCTGGTCCCACAGCAGAACAGAAAACTGTATTTAGTTTTCTAAAATAATTAAGTGCTATTTTCCTGGAATATTTCTTTGTATTGTATGCATGGGAGTGTTGATCAGTGGCCCCAACACTGGGAGTCAAAAGCATGCCATAATGAAATCAATCCACATTTGCTTTAGCTTGTTTCTATTTTGAAACCCACAGCAACAAGCAAACTGCAAAGTCCAGCAATTACTCTGCAGACTCTTTTCAACGAGTGACAACAGGAGCCTGTAATAGAATGCCATCATATTTCTCTCATGGTAGTATGAAAACTCATCTCATCTCAGGAGCTGGAGAGAAAGAAATGACTGGGGGTGGGAGGAGAGAAAGTGTTATTGTTCTCTTATTTAGGAGTGAAATCAAAGGAAGTCAAAGATGAAAATTGGGCTTCCGCCTCAAGTTTGAATTAATCTACGCACTGCTAAAATGTCTCTGGTCTGCCCACTTGATGGGAAATTACTGAGAAGTTCAAATGTATGCAACATTATGACCCTTCACCATTTAGTGTACGTCAATTACCTAAGCTTTGCCAGTGGTTTCATATACATATCCAGCCCAAGTATCAGGTTTGTTTAGCCACGACTCCACAACACCTATGTGCATTTAGAAAGTGGTCAACAAACTACCACTTTGTTCACTTGGACCAAGGCTCCTCTTTTCAGATAAATTCTGCCTTGGTTATCTTCTGCATCTAAATTAGACTCCTGCATTTTGCCCCCAAGGGCTTACATAGTCTTGCTGCATCTTACATCTCATCCCTTGCTTCTAGCTACTCTCAGTTCTAATGAGATTCCTCACCTTCACCCTGATTCAGTCTCTTTCATTTATCTCCTCCTGCAAGCAGTGCCTCATCTACTTTCCCCTGCCTTTTAGCCAGAAAATTTCCTTTCTGATCTTTCTTGCCGTATAGTCTCCCTTCCTATTCTGCCCACCAATCACCCAGACTTGTTATAGCTCTATTCATGTGTGCGAGAGAGGCAGGAGAACCCTTAAATAATGTAGAAATGATACCATTTCACTGATCTTCAGGCAGTGCTGACTTTGCCCCATCCCCTACTTCAGGAAGCCTTGTGATACTTCCTTCCAGGGGGTTTGATTCTGATTGGACAGTTCTGGCCAATGGGTTATGGCATAGCTCCCCTTTATAAGTGTGGTTCTGCCCTTGAAACTTCCTCTTTCATTGAGTACAGCATCTGTGTCACGCTGTGGTTCAGCCCAGATGGTGACTGGTCTGACAGGCCCTGGGGGAATCAGTAGCCATTAGGCTGCCTTCTCACACTTTGTACTGGTGAGGAGGAGAATTTTTAGACCTGCTCCAATATCACTTCCTTTTGGATACATTTAGCATGATGGGGACTGACCTGCCTAGGCATCCTCTGAAGATAGAATCACTTTGTCTAGAAGACAGCTTAGCCACACCATCAGGCAGCACCTCAAGACAATTATGTTATGTGTGCTTAATCTCCATTTGGCATGGACTGAAATACTCGGAAAGGGATTCTAGAAAGGGGCTGTGCATCCCAAGAAGGTGGACAGATCCATACACAAGGTCAACAAGGATAACTGATTTTGACTTGTGATGGGAGTCAAGTCCATATACTTTCTCCTTTAACTTTTTAGGAGTCCACCTTTCTACTTTCATTGAGGACTTCTAGTGGGGTTTGTTTGACCTTTAGTTCACTCAGTGATGTGAGGAAGCCAAGCCAACCTTGTTCCCTCTGGTGGGATGTAATAGGACTAGGGAGGGAGAATAGATTTGAGACTCCAAGTGAGCATTCAGAAGCATCATTAGGTGGAAGATACTTGACCACCAACCCATTGCTGACCAGCTCATGAGCGCTGCTCCGGTCATCATTACATTGAGTTAGCACTGAAAGACTTTCATCAATCAAATGGATGCTGTGCCTCAAATCAGGGAATTGGATGGTGCAGCTGCAACAATAAAACTGATAGCACATCTGCAAAGCTAAGTTGGGTCCAGTATGGTTTTAAAATGGATGGAGGACTATGTTTGATATTCCTGCAATGTAGAGAATTGGACTAGATGACTCTTGCAGTCATTTCCAACTCTACAATTCTATGTGGCTATGGAGGTGTGAAAACTGGTATGCATGCTGTTAAATGCATTGACTTTAAAAGACAAAAGGAAAGGAAAACACAGTCTAGCAAGTGTTAGCTATGACTCAATCCCATTTAAATCAATGATGTTTAAACTGTATCCTCTGGCTCTTTCTATTTCATTGAGGCTACATCACCACTAACTTGCCCTGGATTGTGCCCAAGGTTTACAAACATATTAACAATTTATTTCGTAGTGTACTGCATCAAAGGGGTTATTGATCTAGAGGTTACAAAATTCCAAGGCTAATTCAAGTTTCAAAAGTCTGTTGTGTGGTCCTTGTAAGAAAAGGAACAAAAGGAGAATTTTACACTCCAGCAGAACCTTCATTAAAGTGGCACAACAGCAGGTCAATAGATATGTGTCATTTAGAGTCAATAAGAAACTTTCAAAACTCTCATTTCCCAAGAGCCTCATTTCATATGCCATGTTGCCATCCCATTGAGTGAGCTGAGATGGAAATTATGTAAAATCTCTCTATCTCTGAGGATCAATTTATGATGGAAAATGTATAAATATTACAGTCTTTGAGCAATTATGGAGCAATTATGATGTAATTCATTATAGAGTGTGTACACATGTAATAACAGTAAACATTTTTCATATTTATGCATGTTTCTATAGTTATTGAATATGACAAAACTGAATCATTTACTCCAATAATCTTTATTTTCCACCATAAATTGCTTGTACATCATCTACTTAATTCATGCAATTATTCATCATGTTCTGTTCATGGATTTTTTTAAAAAAATGAACTGGTACTTTATGAGAACAGTTGGTACAGTCTTAGCTTTGCAGTGAGAAATGGGGGCTGGAGGCTGTTATCCCACCATTATTTCAAATTATGTCTATTGGTATGGCTTGCATGCACTGCAGAGAATACAACTACTTATTTAAAAGAGCAGAAGTTACTCAGATTTACTACTGGTATCATGCTTCCAATGCAAAAATTGCATATTCACTGTTGTGGGTGTGCCACCCAGAAAGGTTTGAGCATATGACCACCGGTTTGATTTAAAATATGACGTATAGTAAAGGCAATATTAGTAAAGTGCATATTTGGTTTTGGAGATACAGGTCCCAAATATGTGGGGAATAGAAATTTGTAGAGATTAACGTGAAGGTTTGTTGGGTATAAGCAACCTCATATGCCTCCAGTCAGTGGAGGGCAGGGTTGAGAATAACAAATAGTCAGGTAAAATACATTTAGTGGTTTCCCACCAAACAACTAAGCTCCTCTGCTTCTTCCTGCTTGCTCTCCCTCTATTCTCTCTCTTTTTTGCACAAGGATGCCATAAAATTACCTGCAGCCATGGAGTGTAGAATCTGAAGACATCCTTGTGAATATGAATTAACTAAAAGTGGAGAAGCTTTCTTCTTTTTTACCAGTGGTGTTCTGGAAGACAGAAAACAGAATACCACTGTCATTTACAGGTTTCATCAAAAATCTGATAAGCATATCAAAAACAGTTCTGAAATGCATATATAGAACATATATAAAGTTCTGAAAATGCTTTGTTTTGAAGTGTTTTTTAAATATATATATTGAATTTTCCATAAGGCTCACCATCACCATCTAGTGTCACATTGTATATTGCACTTAAAACACACTTAAAACATTTTATTTCCAGCTGTATAGCTGAGTCCAAGGACAGAAGGACCAGTTCCTAACTCTGTCACTGTGACATAGTAGAGCTTCCAGCAAATGTTGAATACACACCTCTCTACCCCGGCTTTGATACATCAGGTATGTAATTTTTTAGGACCCATGTTATTTGTATGATTGTAAGTTGTTTGAAACTTTTAAAAATATTTTATACGAATGTTGCAACCTGCCCTGGGACCTTAGGATGAAGGGCAGGTAAGTAATAATGACAATACTACCACAAGACCTGCAGATATTATTATTATTATTATTATTATTATTATTATTATTATTAACAAGAAGAAGAACATCCACAACATCAGGGCTCCATTTAGCTGCTCATCTTCCAATGATATATGCCATCATTTGCCAGCAATGCTCTTACATATCCAGACAAGAGAAGCAAGGCAGTCTCTGTGCGAAAGAATACAGGGACACAAATCTGTTGCCGTCAACAGCGATACTTAAAAAAGAAAAAAAAGCAATCCACATGGTGGGGAGGAATTTCAGCCATCAGCAACACTCTGAAACTGAATGTAGAGTTGCCATCCTTGAATTAAAGAACCTCAAAGGGAGACTGCAACATGAAATCACTGAACTGCAATACATCAAGAGGTTCACTGACATCACCTGAGGCTTGAACCAAGAGAAAGATTTGTGGGGGTTTTTTAAAAAAATAATAATCTCAGTACATGATTTAATTAGCTTTCCAATACCAGGATGTCTGTGTTTATCAGTGAAAAGCCTCTATTAATAACTGAAGTATCACTTTCTGTGTTTAATTTCCCCCTGACCCCAGTGTTTACAACCCACCCACCCCACAGCCATATAGAGAGCTGCAACACTTTGCACATAGATTAAAACTGGCTCTAGTCCATGAAAGATTTTGTCATAATGAACCTGTTAGTACTGTCCTGGGATTCTTTCTGACAGTTGCGTGTCGAGGTCCCCAGGTCCACCCCAAATAACTCACACATCACACAGAAATTTTTGTTTAAGATTTTTGGCATAATTTTGGCCACAACTTTATTAAAATACACATTTGTGAGTGGTTGTGTAGGCATTGGTTGTGACTATCTGCCCCCACCATGGGGGACAGACTGACATTCCGCACGATGCGAAAGTCAGAATAGGGGAATACACTTGGGGGTTACGCAGAGCAGGGAACCTGCCCTCACCCCAAATGCAACCAGGAGCTCATTGCTATGGCCCGAGCCCCCTTGACAGAGTGGACAAGCAATAGTTAGCTCCCAATTCCTTTAACGGACTCCCTTGCAGCAGCAGCATTAGAGGGGCAGGCACAGCCAATCCATGCCCCTCAACCAACCAAACCATAAAGCAATGCCTAACCGCAACCTTACAAGTTGTGATGATTTGCTACGCAGTAGGCAAAAACCAAATGGCCCCAGCCAATCAGCCAGATGGACAAAATTCCTACCAGGCCCCCGCTCCAAAGCAGACGACCCCATGACAGGCATAGCAAGGTCAAACGAACAACCCTATTCTAGGGAGGGAGGGACGGGCAATCCGATGCATGGGCGAAAAGAGGAAGCCCTAGCCTCGTGCAAGGAGTTTTAGTATTTCTGGCTGTCAATCAATAAATGGCAACATTAACTTCTTCCCAACAACAAGGGAAGCCCCAATTGCATCAGTGGCCAACGATCAATTAGCCCGGCCTCCAACTTTGGAGTGTCCTGGTGGCCCCCACCGCAACACGTGCTCTCCATGAAGGAGAACACGCATTACCAAGTTCCGAATCGAGTTAAGGGGTGTCCTCCTATCACAGGTTCAAATTGTTTCTCAACTCCAACTAAATTAAAAAACCGACTCGCAAGAGTGACATGAAAAGGGGAAGATGACGAAATAACATCCCTCACAGTCCTTTTTTACAGGGCTCTGAGCATGGGATTGTGACGAACCATTTCCCTTAAGGGTCTTTTTCTTTGCAATGCTGTTTAAAGGTAAAGGGTTAAGGGACTCCTGACCGTTAAGTCCAGTTGCAGACAACTCTGGGGTTGCAGCGCTCATCTCGCTCTATAGGCCGAGGGAGCCGCCGTTTGTCTGCAGTTTTTCCGGGTCATGTGGCCAGCATGACTAAGCCACTTCTGGCGAACCAGAGCAGCACACGGAAACACCGTTTACCTTCCCGCCGGAGCGGTACCTATTTATCTACTTGCACTTTGACGTGCTTTCGAACTGCTAGGTGGGCAGGAGCAGGGACCGAGCAACAGGAGCTCACCCCGTCGCAAGGATTTGAACCATCGACCTTCTGATCGGCAAGCCCTAGGCTCAGTGGTTTACTCTTGTGATAAAAAGCAGAACTTTGGTAGGATGGAAAAGCATCTCCAAAGCAGTAGTTGCTTCTGATGCCCTTTTCACAAACAGCCCTTTTCACCCTTACAAAATAAATCAGGCCTCCGAATTCTCTGCCATGAGATCTCTCTTCTTGACAGTCAATTACTTATTATGTAAATGCATAGCTGATGCAGTGAAAAATGGCTGTGTGTCTTTGGGCAGAAATGTTAACCTTCTCACCTCTTGCATTATTTCCCAACAGAGCAGCAAAACATATTGTAAGAGCTGCGGCCATACATTTTTATACTGCTCATGTATGTATTTGTTATGCTAACCTCATATGATGTGCCCCATTTGAATTGTATTTTAATATACGTGAGCGCTGTGGACTTGAAAAAGAATACACTCAAGGCAAGCTTGCTGCTTGAGTTTCACCTTGACCACCTGTCCGAGTAACTCTGCCTTCCGTCTATTATTATTTCAAAATTTTGACAAGCAAGTATAGAAATGAAAAGATGAAGGCTGATGGACTCAATTTCTTTCAAGCCTACTGTCTGAGAGAGTGAAATGACAAAAGCACTCTAATAAATTGTACTTGAGATGCTCAACTCATATACATGGGGCATCTATTCTATGCTTCTTTACAGCTGGGTCAAAAATGGAAGGGGGGGGATAATAATTTTCATTATTATAGTCTATCTTTTAAAAATCTAGTTTATGGGGGGGGGGGAATGCCTATGAGAACCCAACAACCCCCCAGGAATCTGTCTGTCTGTCTATCTATCTATCTATCTATCTAGGTCTCCTCTACCATGAGACAGAGTGAGGCAATTGCCTCAGACTTCTGATTTTGAGTATCACGAAAGAGCAGCAAATTGTTAGTATCTTCATCATCACAATCACCATCATTATCCTCAAGTGGTGCTTGTAGGCTTTCTTCCTCAGGAGCCAAAAGAACTTGGCCAGTCTTGGGTCCTATGCATCTTGCCTTGAAGGGTGGGGCTACATTTACTGCCCTGCTTCAGGCAGCAAAACATGTTTCGACAGCCCTGCTGTCTTGTCTATCATTACCCACAGTTCTAACACAAGAAAAGGAAGAAGCCAACTGTTAGGAAAAACCTAAACAAAACCATTACTCACCACTGTGCCCATGAAGATGAGGCTGGATAATGAGGCAGATATAATGCTACCTGAAGGGACCCCTCCCATCTAGGGACGATTCTTTAAGAAGTGTTGTTGCCCATTTCAGCACCAGTTCCAATACAAGAGGTTTCAGGTTTGAAGCGGTCAGCCTCCATCTTGTGTTTATTCCCAGTCTCAAATTCTAGTTGCTCATTAGTAAAATACAAGAATGTGGCTACAGTTTCAAAAATGGAATATTCTTATTTTCCTGAACACTCTAAAAACTATAATGGATTAAAAAAGATCCTCCCTTTGATCACTTTGGTTTTGACTGTAACTTTGCCAATGCTCTCTAAGCCCCTTTCAGTTGTTTATTCCAGGTAGAATATATACATGAATTAGGACATTGTTTATAGTTGGGGATGGTGATTGCTGTGGCAATCAGAAATATTTATGCAGATGTTCTATAGCATATTTATTATTATGCATTTTCTTAAATTTATATCCCACCTTTCTTCCATCATGGAAGCCAAAACCTGCATACATGTGATTTCAAGATGGCACAACCATCCAAGCACTGACTAAACCAAAACCTTCTTAGTTTTTGCAAAGCGGTGGCCTCATGTACCTTGAGGTCATACTTTGGATCTATAGATATCTATATAATATCAGTAGTTCTTGGGAGTCCAATTCCCATCAGCCTCCACCCTCATGACCAATGCAAGAATGATGGAAGTTGATGATCTGAGGAGAAACAGGTATCCCATCCCTGCTCTATAATACCCACTCTTTTTTAGTGTGGTATGCTAATCAAATATTTAAATAAATCAAAGTAAAGTTTGTGCTTCTGCAAAGTGTGCTGGGCTCAGTGACATACCTATCAGTGTGACACACCTGCATATGTTAAGGTTGCAAGCCCATGCACCATTACCTGGAAGAAACTTCCATGCATAGGATTGCACTTTAAGTCTTGCTAAATGCATTGGAATAATCCTTTGACCTACCTTCAGGGTGCAATTAGAAAAATAATTATAAGAGCACACTTTGAATTCACATTTTGACTTGCAATGCAAAGCAGAACTTCTTGGCACAAGTCTAAATCTCAACAGAAGTGATCTGATCATGACAGGTGAATGATGTAAATACCTGCACCCCCCTTCAGATCACCTTCTTCCTGTTCAGTTGAGAAAACAAGATCCAGAGTGTGACGTACCACATGCATTGGGCTGGTGATATCTTGGGACAGCTCCATTGTCATCGTGGCAGCCATGAATCCCAGAGCATAGTTTGGATTATGCTATAGGATTGCTGTCATTGTCAATAAAACAGCACCCTTGAGACAATTGATTAAAACACTAAATGGCAGTATGGAGTAAACAATTCGATCCCAATGCTTAAAATACTTTTTACTTTACACATATAACATTTATCTCATTTACAATGAACAACAACATAAAAAACCCTGTTACTTCAAGATACATTTGCCACTTGAGTTTCAGTTGTCTTGGATGCCTAGTTGAGAAGTCAGGTGAAGTAAAACGATCTGACCTGAAATTCACCTTTGCGGGGCAAAACATGCAACCCTTATCAAAGACAAGAGATTAGTGCATCCCACACTTTTAACTGCTGGCAGGGGAATTTCAGAGAAGGAAACCAGGCTTTATTTTACTTTTAGTCTGTTTCACATTTGAAGGTTTTGCAATCTGTGCAGCCACAGATTTCATAATGTTGAACTCCAGTTAAGGCTCCTGGTTTTTACAGTTAGCTTCAGAAATCTACCCACATACCCTGACACTCAATTTCTTGCCAACGTGTCTGTTCCACAAAGCCTTCTGTCAGTTTGCAGAATCTTCTCAGGATCTAGTCATTCTGTAAGTCAGGAACAGAAATCATAGATATGGGCACATACACACTATATATATTTTAGAAGGTGGAAAGCAAAATATTGCTAATACTTAAATATTTCTTATTATGCTTAGAACATGTTGCTGAACATTGATGAACCCATTGATTAAGACTCATATAATACAATCATTCAGACATTTAGTCATCTCTCTCTCTCTCTCTCTCTCTCTCTCTCTCTGAAAAACTAACTTACGAGGACTGGCATTGTTTTGCGGTCATTTGAGGGGCATGCCAGGAGAATAAGGAGGCTTAGAATCCTGTGGGTTCATGGTCTCCCCTAACATGATGCCATAATGCTGTGTTTCAGCCTCTACTTTGGGATGATGCTTCCATCTGCAGTACAGCAATGGTGGCAGAGCTTACCACCACCACACCAAATCACTTCCACTGGTGGATTTCCACCCCTACATGCATACCTCCCTCCCTAAGAGCTCCTTAGCCACCTGTCAGGAGCTGGGCAGAGGAGGAGGAATGGTGGAGACCACCTCCTCATCCAAACCCTTCCAGGGAGGAGGAACAGGAAGGCAGTCTAGATTTACAACAGTGGTTTGTGGGGGAGGTCACAGCTCAGAGGCAGATGAGGGGAAAAATTGGGAAATAATGGGAGAGGAGGAGCAGGCAGAGCCAGAGCAGCAGTTGGCTGACCATCTCCCAGAACCCAGCGAGCCTTAAAAATAGGAGAGCAAAGAGCTCAGAGACAGAGGGCACTTAGCGGCACCCATGGAGGAGGTGATGATGATGACGAATGAGGAAGTGGGAGAGATGGGGTGTGTGGAAATTCACTCAGGACAACACCATTATCCAAGAGGCTGGGTTCTATAGCCTCTCTCTATAAAGTTTGAAATAAAAAAGGACTGTAAGAAACTTTTCCTTGTCTTTGTACTTTCCTGGGCAACCAGCCGGGAGCCTTTGACAGCACCCTGACACTTGGCCACCTTTCCCAGGAGTGTAGGATTGTTCTGTTTGTAAGGTAATGTAATCAACATCTGGTACCCCATGCCATGGCATTGTCGTTTCTATCTGTGCAGGGGTATGTGTGTAGAGTTTAGAAGAGTTGGATTTGATATCCCGCCTTTCACTCCCCTTCAGGAGTCTCAAAGCGGCTAACATTCTCCTTTCCCTTCCTCCCCCACAACAAACACTCTGTGAGGTGAGTGGGGTTGAGAGACTTCAGAGAAGTGTGACTAGTCCAAGGTCACCCAGCAGCTGCAGGTGGAGGAGTGGAGACATGAACCTGGTTTCCCAGATTACTAGACTACCGCTCTTAACCACTACACCACACTGCCTGGACTAATGTGATAGAGATGTTACCACATTTTATTACAAAGAAGCTAAACAGTACTGAGCATTGTAGAAAAGATATCATTTCTGTGTTGTTTGTGAATCTTTTCTGAGCAACTTTCCTTTTCTTAATGGCTGATCATTGGATGCATCTCTCTCACACACTCTCCTCCAGTTTTTGTGTATACAAGGATGCTTCCGAATTTTCATAGCCAAGGAGGATTTCACAGTCAGTGAATATTGTAGTTGAATATATATTTCACATAATTTCAGAGTTAATCCAGCCAAGTGCTTTTTGAGAGAAAGCATGTTCTAGATACTCAACCAAAACATACCGCTCCCCTTCAACCTTAGTTTGCAGAGATTATGGTTCAGGATAAAAAATAAAAAATAAAATAAAAATGGTTGGGGTTTCTTGTAAACACACATACACACACAAACCATATTTTAAACTGTTTGCTCTCTTGGCTCTGTTCAGTCATCAAAGTACTTCTATGGTGTTCAAAAGACATGTTTGGTATATACAAAATATAAATATTCACACTTTGGGCTGAAAGATTATAAGCTATAATTTTCTGCTTCATGGCAACTAGCAGTGGCTGAATGACAGAACAAATGTTGGCTGGGAGGTGGACACCAACCTTAGCACCCCAGACCTTCTTTGCCACACCTGCTCCTGGTGAAAGTTTGGGACTTAGAGAAGTTCCCTTTAGAGAAAGGTCGGGTAAGAGGCAACATGATAGAAGTACAGTGGTATCTTGAGTTACAAACACCTCGGGTTACAAACACTTCAGGTTACAGACTCCGCTAACCCAGAAGTAGTACCTCGGGTTAAAAACTTTACCTCAGGATGAGAACAGAAATTATTTGGTGGCGGTGTGGTGGCAGCAGGAGGCCCCATTAGCTAAAATGGTACTTCAGGTTAAGAACAGTTTCAGGTTAAGAACGAACCTCTGGAAATAAGTTCGTAACCAGAGGTACCACTGTATTAAAAAAATTCATGAGTGGATCAAGAAAAGGTTTTCTCCCTCTCTCATAACACTTGAATTCATGGACATCCAATGAAGGTGAGTGCTGGAATCTTCAGCACAACCTGCTCTCCCAGCAGCCTGTGATGGCCACCAACTTGGATGCCTTTTAAAGAGGATTAGGACTAGCAGTTACAGCAGCAAGAATTTTATTGGCCCAGAAATGGAAACAAGAGGAAGTACCGACGATACAAGAATGGAGGATGAAATTAACGGACTATGCGGAACTGGACAGATTGACTGGGAAAATAAGATATGTTCGAAACCAAAAGTTCATGGTGTTTCCTGCTTGGCAGGGGGCTGGACTCGATGGCCCTTGTGGTCTATTCCAACTCTATGAGTCTATGATTCTATGATTCATCAAAGATTGGGGAAAGTTTATAGATTATCTGAAAAATGTATGTGATGTGCAAACAATGCTAGTGGGGTTTCAAAAAGCACTGCAAAAGTTTGAGATGTATTGTCAAAAAGAAATAGAAAGGGGAGGGAGGACAAATGGCAATACAATGAAGGGAATGCGTATTGAAGAGTAAATATGGATGATTACCAGAGAAGCGGAAGGAAGTCAAAAAAGACTAATTTGTTAAAACATGGAGAAAAATGTATAATTGTGTTGGAAAACTAATAAATATATATATATATATATTTTAAAAAGGACTAACAATGCAATTGGCCATGATGGCTTCCCATGGAAGGAAATGAAATCAAATGTTAAATAACCATGCCAATGTCTGGCAGGTGGGCATTAGGCAAGTAAGATCATTGATTATTAAAGGTCCCTGTCCAGAATTTTAAGAAGCCATGATTGAGTTCTGACCCATAAAAGCAATGGTGCTATTGTGAAAATAGCTCCCATGACTTCTCTTTCAGATGACAAAATTCCTTTACAAAGATGATGTGTCTTCAAATTCCCTTCCTGATGTAGAAAAATCTATTACTGTGCTGAGTGCAGTTATTTGGAACTGTGGGCACTATGACACTTTGCAGTCAAAATATTCCTAGGAAAGTCCAGCAGAGAACAGCTTTCCCCCGAAAAACTTTAATTATCTTTGCTGAATCTCCTTTATTCCAAATGGAGAACTGTCATTAGAGAGTCAAGGGGAAAATGCCATTCGAGCCAAAATGCTTGCAAGTATTAACTAATCCTCTCACTGATAATTATATCAGAGTAAAAGAGTGCATAATGAATAAGTGATTGATTAAAATTTAGTCTCATCTCTTGCTTGGAGGACATTATCGAGCAGATTGTGGTTTCTTCAAGTTTAACTCATAGTTTTGAAATTATTTCAAATAAGTTTTACCAAATCATTTTACTGAGCCGCACGGCACTATTAAACACAGTTTTCTGTGAGCTGTCATAATCCTTTTTTGCTGATCCAGAGCTATGTGATATTCGCTGATGTATACATCCCCATTAATTTAACAGTAGGAAGCAGACTCATGCATATAACAGAATACACATGATTTTACTTTTTTATTTTATATTTCCTCTCTGTAAATTGATGGTGATAGCATTGGTAAAGCAGGAATTTTTATGGACTTGCTAGTTCCGTACACATTTGTGTTTCCACAATACCTCATTGTTTTTGCTCATGTGCAAGTTGGCATCATGTTGGCACTGGGCAAACACCATTTTATTTCCCCAGCTTTTTAAATAACAAAGAAATTTTTGTTAGCTCATTTTGCTTCCCCATCTTGTTGCAATTTTGTATTTATACTGTTATTTAAATTTGATAAGTTTTATTGAAGGGCAGGATACAAGTTTATAAAGAGACAAAAGTTATCCTAGAACTTTCCCTTCATTTCTAAGAATTTTTCTGATTCAATCTTCACTGATTTTCGACTTCCTTATGATGAACATTGTCCAAAGCTTGAAATATCCAACCTCTTGACGAGGTCATTTAAGCTGCTTGAACCATTTGACCATCCAGTATCAGTGATTATCTTAATAAGTGTTCTTTTTATTATTATTTAAAATCAGAAAACCTTTGCTAAACATTTTAAGAATGGGTTTCATTCTCTCCTTTCCTTCTTTCTTAAGCCTTTGACATCTTTTTTTCTTAAAAAAGAATAATGACTAATATGTATTTTGTTGGTAGTGGAAAACTTTGTTTTTCCTTTTGTGAAGGAAACTACAGTATGCCTATCTAGGATTCCTTTCATCTGAATTCACAGAGCTGTCGCTGCTTCAATATTTGAATCCTTCAGTACGATGCAAAACAAAACCAAGGAGATGGTGACTCGTGGGACTGGAGCAGTTTAGCAAAAAGTGCTCTGAGTCCCATAGCTTGTGCTACAAGCCATGCTTGGCACACTAATTTTACAGCTCCATCTGCCCCTCTGCTACACAGATCACCTTCTTGGGATTCTGGGGAAATTGTGCGGAAAAGTACTGACATAAAAGCAGAATTGGTTCCCCTGATATGCCAAGGTTGGTAAGATGGAGGAAGCATGCACATCTTATTTCATTATTCCTTCATTAGTCTTGTGGTTTTCCTTTCAGAAAGGAGGGTTAGTATACAGACACATGTTAGTATACAGACCCTGCAATAGATGTTCACAATTTTAGAGACTGGTTGAATTTCCCTTTATTAACCTAGGGTTCCTAAGTGGGACTCTAAGGAAACCTGGCAGTCACTATGAGGAGTATATATTCCTCACTTAGATTTATCTCTCTGAAGTCTCAGATGGATAATGCTTATTATAAAAAGTAGGAGGAGGGGAGGGGAGTAAAAAGGGGAGGCAGAGATTTTTCAGAGGTGAATCTGGTTGCAGGTACTTCAAATCGCTTGCTTCATAGAAAGTGAAAATTTATTTCACTGGATTGCACCTCTAAATCTTTCATGCAATCAGAATGGACATGTGTAGTGTTGAGCAGGACTGAGCACATTAGCTACATCCTTGTTCATGTAGAAGGAAGCTACAGACTGTCTTGCATGAGCGTAAAGGGAGATCCAGCACTTGGAGTTTCTGATGATGGGGAATCTTCTGTCTTAGCAAAGTTCCTGGACCCACGTGGAGCTGATTTGTACAGGGAGATTGGGGGCAAGGCCTTCACATGCACCTTTGCACCTTTCCCCATTTTAAGCCCCCAGGTCTAACATTTGTATTCATAGAGTTGTATTTATGAGACTTATTTCTCATGAAAGAATTGCAGGAATTGTCTGCTTTCTGGTGACATTTTGTGTTGCCCATATTTATATCTGGGAAGACCTTAAAGCAATTTGTTCCTGAGTTGTGGAAGGTTCACTGTGATAAAGTCTACTATTCCTGATAAGGTACTAAGTCTGATACAGAATGTTGCATGAAGTCCAGTCCATGCTTCACTGGGTGGAAAGTTGTCTTGTCAAATTTAGCAATTTCAGCATTTTATCAAGTAAGCTTTTTCCATGATATTGTCAGTGCTCTTCAGTCCCTCACTCCTGCTTCCAGCACTTTAGGGGAAGGGCTGTAGCTCAGTGATTGGGATCTGCTTTGCATGCATGACATTCAAGGTTCAATCTTCGACATCTCCAGAGAGGACTGGAAAAAAAACCCTGTCTGGAGAATCACTGTCAGTTAGTGTAGACAGTACTGAGATAGATGGACCAAAGGTCTGCAGTCAGTATGTGCCTACGTTCTTCCATTCCTCTGTCTCTCACATGGCCATGCTCTCCTGCTTGCATCAAGCCACAGCTGGATATAGTTCCTTTTCTACAAACACTTTTTCATTTGAAAGCTATACGTCAAAATCCAGCTGTGACTGCACTGAGAAATGAGTGACTTTCCATCATGTGCCACTTTTAGTAGACACTTAATCAGAAACCAGGTGACATTTCATTAAAATTAAACCTCTGTGTGTTTCCTTAGCTTTCAAGAGCTAGACAAACCTTCGGCCTCTTTCTTTTGCTATTTTTGTTTTTGCCCTTGAAACCCTGAACTCAATTTTGGAGGAATCCATTGGCTACAGAGTTTATGGCTTCCTTCCTTTATAACTCCCATTTCATATTCTTTAGCAGCTTTTGAGCTATGTCAGCATTCAGTAGAGTTTAGGGGTATCATGACATGGTGGCTCACATGGAGAGAAATTCAAAGTAGTGCCATGGTAATTCTTCCAAGTTTTCGAGCTTGCCTGATGGACGGATCTTCACTCTCCTCTCCTGTGTGCTGTACTGAGGGTTCTCCCCATCCCCTGAGCCAATTTCAGGGTGTATTTTTAATTGTTGCGAGCCACTCTAAGACCTCAGGATGAAGGGCAGGTAAGTAATCATCATCATCTGTTTGTCAGAATCTGCTGGGCCCAGAGATCACTGTGTGTACAAATGAGCTTAATTTAGTTCAGTTCTGTTTTGAGGGACGAGGGGTGGAGAGATAAACATGATTTGTTTATGCTGACTTTAAGCTCAAAAATAATTTCCCCCATATGTACATTGACTGTATGGTGGGATCTAGTGTCTTCATTTGATTACACTGAATTCTTTATTCTTTGTGTAAAGAACTTACAATGGTAGCAGTCCATGAAGTGGGATGTTTTCAAGGACCTGCTCATCCATAAATTAACCTGTCTGGCCCATGTGTTGTGGAACAATCTTTTTATTCCCATTTTTGCCCCTTTTCTGAGCAAGCCAAGTCATAATCATAATCTCTTTACTCTTGATCTTCTCTTTATCTCCAGTTCAGCAACATCATTTTTAAAATAATTTCTCCCACTGTATTGATCAGTATTATGAGGCCTTTATTTAGAACAGGATGGTATTATTATTTAATATTTCATAGTGATCAGGTGTACAAGTTTACAAAATGTGAACTTGACAGATATAAGCAACCATGCAGCTTGTGTCAAAGCATCACTCATATAGAAACCTGCATGTATGGTCGGGCTTCGGACATGATTTCTCATGTACCAACCAATAACCACTTCACAATTACTCACCTTCCATGAACACAGAGATTAATTCACAAAGCAATTTATTCCACACAAAAAGTTATGTTAAATGTATGCTTCATTTTAGAGGTATCTGCACTTAGAGGTGTTTTAAACCGTGCCTGTAACAACATTTGATGTGAGTTTGGAAGTGTCTTCTCAGGCAAAACGTTCAAGGAATTTTGATTGAAGTAAAAAAATGGGCAACATTGCTCAGAGGGGTTCCCTGCGCTCCCAAACTACATGTGACAGCAATATTACCACTTCTGAAATTTAAAGAGTCAATGGACTGGGGGTTGGGAGGTACTGAGCTTCCTGCCTGAGAATCTTACCCTTGCAGTCAGGCCCTTCTCTCATTTTGTCCTGCCCCCAGTAGGGTTCTGATCTTGGAAGCTAACCTAGCTGGGGGAGGGATTAAAGGCACCTGTGGTGTGGGCAAGACCATATTCAGTATTCCCTGTCCACATATCCAGTTGTCCCTTTAATCTACATGTGAATGAATAAAGACACATGTTTAGATTCACAGATCTGCCTCTGTCTCCTGCTTGTCACAAAAGACTGGGTTACATGTTGACACTAAAAGACTGAACTGTGAGCTTGCATGTCTCTGTTTCAGAAATTGCATTAGCTTTGAATTCACAAGGTGGCCTTAGCCAAACCACTGTTCCTCATCTTGTGCTTCCGTCTTTGTCATATAGGCCTGATCTTGCTGACCTACCTGACTGGCTCATTGCAATGAATCCTGAGATAAAGTATGCAAAGTAATTTGAGCTGCTATATCTGTACCTACACCTACACCTATCTCCTCCTCTGTTGCTTTACCCATGTAGAATTTTAGATTGTAAACTTCTCTGGACCGGGGCTTGTCCTCTGTTATTATTACTATTATTATTATTTGTGGAATTTCATGGTGTTGCCATTGACAATGGAAGTGCTACTTAATTCTAGCATCTAAAAGGGACACTGTAAGTGGCTGAATAAAATGGCAAGTGTGATTTGCACACCAATCAAATGAAATATCCATTTGAATGAGCCTTTTCAAACATTTGATCACAATCGGGCAGCATTTACAGTGGAAGGGGATGGCAGTCATTTGCCATTTGACAGGCAGAACATATTCCTTTCTCTACCTTTTCTGCTTCGCTTGCCCTGAGGAATCAGAACATGACATTAGGTACAATTCTGTGAGCAACTCATCTGAAAGAAAGACTTGAGTGGATAAGGGAAGTCATCTGAAAGCTTTTATAGGGGTGCCATATTGCATCGTCTGCAGTGGCTCAGAGTGACTTCTTCAGTCTAAAGTGTTTGCACTTTCAGTATTTCAAAAGTGTAAATTGTCCCATGTTATATATGGGGATTTCAATATATACTGTGAACGAGAGAGCATTTTAAATGTCCATTGAGTTCTCTCAGGTTTGTGCAGTTGTTCAGTGATAAGGACTGACCTTGTCTAAAAAGGAATACATAGCAGGCTGGAGTCATTTTTTATTTCTTCAGTATTACCTTTTGGTCAATGAGTAGATGTACATTTATGGTGAATTGAAAATATAAAACAGACATCTGCAACACAGCCACTGCTATATATGCACACAGTCCAGCATTGTCCCAGGTTCCACGGTTCATCTGCAAGTTAATGCATAGGAATAAAATGCTGAGATTTAGCTAATCTCTGTTTTGTTTGTTTGAAAAAGAAACACATGGATTGTGCCTGAGACTTTGCTAGGAATATGCTAAATTGTATCCTCCTTTTAGCACTTGGTAAGGAGCAATCCTATGGTCCCTCGTAAAATGTTGTAAAATGTTGGATCCTCTTCTCCAATAGTGGAGACAAGGATCTTATGTCTGACGGAGAGGAAAAATGAAAATCAGATTTCCCCCACTCCTTGCTGCTGCATAAACCTTTGGCATCCTGGTACAACCAATGCCAGGGCCAAGGTATTATTTTGGGGTGTATCAGGATAGTTCAGTGTCATGCCACAGCAAAACCATTTGGGTTGCTCAACATACCCCCAAACCAGGGAAAGTTTTTAACCAGCACTGAATGAATGCAAGCCCCCTTCAGACCTTTATGTGAAGATCAATAGTAGAGGAGCAAGGCTGGCATTGTGAGGGAGGGATTTGTTTTTGTTTTTCAGGCAAAACAATGTACTTCATATTTTTTTCTGAATTTCGTGATGCAGTACTCCAACCCAACATTAAATTGCTTGCAAATGTGTGTACTGTATATTTGGCAAAATTACATAAATATGTACACACAGGTCCAGCATAGCAAACACAGTGCATTTCCTGGAAATCATTCATTTGGTGACAAATCAAATAATGAGTCTACAATTTTCATTATTTTCTATGGAAATATTTCTAATCCAGGATTTGTCCAATCTCTTTCCTCCCTTCCTCCATGGTTTCTTCCTGAAATGGCTGCAGTCAATCAGCAAAATAGAGGGAAATGGGGGGGGGGGACTTATCTCAGACCCTCCAAGTATCCCTATTTTCCTGATTTAGAGAAGTCATCCCAGTTTCTGATGTGATCCCTGAATGTCCTGCTTTTCCTTAGGACATCCCTATTTTCATTGGAGAAATGTTGGAGGGTATGGAGTTATCTGACCCACAAGCCTTTGAAGGCAATCCTGTGTAGGGAAGGTTTTTTAATGTTTAATTGTGTTTTTATATATGCTGGTAGCTGTCCAGAGTGGCTGGGGCAACCCAGTAAGACGTATGGATTATAAAGTGTAAAATTATCATTATGGAATGGGACATCCCTATTTTCATTGGAGAAATGTTGGAAGGTATGTTATCTCCTCTCTGATTTGTCTGTCTTACTTTCAGATTTGTCTGATCTTGCTTCCACCCCCTCTCTGCCTGAAAATGGCTGCTACAGACCCGCAAAGCACAAAACACAAGGAGGTAAGGAAGTCGGGTGTTCAGCTGAGTGAATCTGTGGTGAGCACAATGAAGTTTGGGCACTATTCTTTAAGTGTGAATAAGTCAATTTTCAGAGAGCAAGCATGTGGATAGCGGGACCTGCCTGGCCATGTTACTGGGGAGTGCTTGACACTGCCCTGTTATTTTTAGAAACCAAAATATATTGTGATTTTTTAATGGATGGTGTTGTCTATATGTATGTATGTATGTATGTATGTATGTATACATGTGCGATGAGCATTTATTTCACTTACATGTGATTAGGTTTAATTATAGTGAGGTATGAAGGGATTGAAGGTACACGGGTGGTTCTGTGGTCTAAACCACTAAGCCTAGGGCTTGCTGATCAGAAGGTCAGTGGCTCGAATCCCCACGATGGGGTGAGTTCCCATTGTTTGGTCCCTGCTCCTGCCCACCTAGCAGTTCGAAAGCACGTCAAAGTGCAAGTAGATAAATAGGTTCTGCTCCAGCGGGAAGGTAAACGGCATTTCTGTGCACTGCTCTGGTTCACCAGAAGCGGCTTAGTCATGCTGGCCACATGACCCAGAAGCTGTCTGCGGACAAACACCAGCTCCCTCGGCCTATAGAGCGAGATGAGCACAGTGACCCCAGAGTCGTCCGCGACTGGACCTAACGGTCAGGGGTACTTTTACCTTTATGAAGGGATTATGTTGACATCTTCACAGAACAGATTGGTTTTGAGAAGTGAACTGAAGATATTTCTTTCTGTACCTGAGGGGGTAAGAAATAATACTGCCCTTGCTAGTGGATACATATTGCTCTTCCAGACCGACTTCCAAGTAACAGATTCATGGGAATAAGAAGAAGTCCTTGTGAGTTTTGCAAAGAATATAGCCGATTTGCTTAATCAGTGTTTTCATATGGGAGGACAAATTTCAGTGGCTAATTTTCCATCAAGGAGAAAGCTATAATTTTTATTGAATAGAACCATTTTTTATCTGCCACATGGTAATCCTGTTGAAATAATAGTCTAAATTCTGAAAAACTAAATACTAATGGATGAAAGGATTGTCCTTTGAGTCTACAGAAGACACAGAAATGGTGTAACTGAGCTGTAGAGGTTTGCCTTTTTTCTGTTTGAGGAAGCAAACAAATGGCCTCTTCACCTTTTATTATTTCTCTGCCACAAACTATTTTTCTTTATCATTTTTAGGTTCTTGCATCAATGTGTCAGCCTGTGATATTTCAACAGTCCTAGTAGTGCAATAAAGTATACACAACCTTCCCTGTAGTGAATCAAAGCTGTGCTAATGGAACTGCTTTCTTGTAGAAAAACAGGGTGCCCTCCCTCTCAGAACTGGACTACATCTTTATAATCTCAAATATAACCTTTGCTCGGGCCTGATGCTACTGGACACCAATACCTGAAGGTCAGTTGCTTGTTGCCTTTTTAAGGATAAAGCCAAGACTGTCTGAACAAAACATCATCATCATCGGTCAGGTATGCCAACATTTCAGCATGGTTTACATATACATGCACTCAATATATGCATCATAATTTGGCCTTGCAATGAAGTTTGCACTGAAAGGAGCAACTTCTGCAAAACCTGGATATTTTTGAGGCTCATTTGAGGGGAGTGGCTCTTAGCTTTAAAGCTATGTAGTTCCCATGCAAGACCAAAATAGGCACGTGTCCAAGTGAAGTCCCATGGTGCCATTTGGAATGGACAGAAAACCTTACCCATCTTGCAAATAAATGTCCTTTGGTTTGTATTAAAGCCTAAATTGAACTTTTGCTTTCTTCCTATTTCATTTCAGGGTCTCAACATTGGTCCTCATAATTTGGGGTGGGGAGTATAATATATGCCTGTGCTGGTTTCTTTACTTGTGTATTTGCATTGCTTTTCAATAAGAAAATCATTTTAGCTATTGTCAGGCTTCGGGGAATTGGCTTCATCCCCCCGTGGCAGCAGATAAGTAGATCAAATGAAAGGAATGTTTTACCAGTCAGAATCTTTAATAACCACAGTGAAAGAACAAAGAACACGTCTCCTGGAAATGGTGGTGCTCCCAATTAAGGGTCCCTCCCCCCCTCCGACCCTATTAATCTACACCACTCCTACATCCTGTAATTTGAGCTTGTACCCTCTGCACTTTCTGTTCTAATGCTCTCTGAGCTCTCCTTGTCCTTGGGGATGGGGCAGAAATGCTGTCCAGAGATTGTGACTCTGTTAACTCTCTCTCTTCTAGTGTTTCTTCTGCTAGCTGTTCTCTATACAGTATTTCCTAGCTTCTGCCTTCTGAACTATGCCCCTCTGCAAACCACTGTTCCAAATCTATGCTGTCCTCCTGCTCCTAGGGAGATTCAGGATCAGGATCAGGAGGAGGGGGTGACTCCCACCATTCTTCGTTGGTGCAGCCCTCCTCAGCACGGTCCCTGACAGCTATTTAGACTTCCTTCAGATATCCTCCTATGTTCCTTCTGTTACTACTACTAATAATAATTTCTAAATTTTGCTTTAACTGAAATCCAGCGACCACTGTGAGTAGTGTTGCAAGTCCTTCTGAAACTCTTTTAAAACCCCATGAACATCTTTAGTTGCTTGTCCCAAGAAGAAGGCTTAAGATGCTCATCTGAACTGTTCAAAAGGGTTGGGCTTAACACATATTACTTGTTGCTGTTGTTTTCAGCATGGGGAAAATCTATTTCTGATTTCACCCTTCAGTACCATCACAAGTTTTCATATACACACACCACCCATTTTTTATTTTTTTTTTGGGCTTGTTCTTCTGCGAGGAAGAACATGTTTCTGAGGGCCATCAAAGATTAGGACAATCGAATCCGAGATCTGTGAAAGACAAGTTTTAAAATAAAACTCCCAAGAGGCCTCAGTACACAGTTCTTCATATTCAGCCTGTATGGCTCCAATACAGAGCCCACTAAACTTGGAGTAAGGTAAAGGTAAAGGGACCCCTGACTGTTAGGTCCAGTCGTGGATGACTCTGGGGTTGCGGCACTCATCTTGCTTTACTGGCTGAGGGGTCCGGCGTACAGCTTCTGGGTCATGTGGCCAGCATGACTAAGCATGACTTCTGGCAAACCAGAGTAGCACACGGAAATGCCGTTTACCTTCCCGCTGGAGCAGAGCCTATGTATCTACTTACACTTTGATGTGCTTTTGAACTGCTAGGTTGGCAGGAGTAACTTTGAGTAAGTCTTCTTCAGTGGGGCTTACTTCTGAGTTGACATATATAGGATTGCACTGCTTGATCCTGTTCATTTGTGGTCTCTGCTCCTCTATGGATCTGTCCTCCACATGTTGCTTCAGTAACATATGAGGCTCGTGCTTTCTTGTATTACTTCCGTATAACTATTAATCATGCACAAATTACCAGTGCCACCTGTCAGTTTTCACAAACGTGACAGAAGCATCCAATGCACAAAATATAATTAACTGAAAGTAACATTGAAGAAAGGTCCCCACGATGCCAATGCTTTGGTGGGGGTGCCAAAGTTCAGCAACACCTCCTTCTCACAACAAGCTAGAGTTATTTGTGATTAAGCCCTGCTGAAAACAATTAAGCTTAATTGAAAACAATTAGGCTTAAACTTGTTCTCCTAGTCTATGTAGCACAAATTGGTGCATGTTTACTCAGATGTAAGTCTCACAGTATTCAGTGGGGATTAAGTCTATGCAGGGGTGTCAGAGAATTCTGACAAAAACAGAAACGGGAACAGAAATTGTTTTGTGCATACCTTCCAGAATGGAAATAAATCCAGCAATAGGGGTTGAAATTCATTGTTGATGTTTTCTTCAGTCCACAAATGATGCATAATGACCCTTCCCCCTCCATCTGCACTGTGTTTCCTTTGCATGTAAATCAGGCTCAACCTCGGCCCTCCAGATGTTTTTTGCCTACAATTCCCATGATTCCTAGCCAGCAGGACCAGTGGTCAGGGATGCTGGGAATTGTAGTCTCAAAACATCTGGAGGGCCGAGGTTGAGGAAGCCTGAAGTAAATGAACAGGGTGTTGTTGTTGTTGTTGTTTAGTCGTGTCCGACTCTTTGTGACCCCATGGACCAAAGCACGCCAGGCACTTCTGTCTTCCACTGCCTCCCGCAGTTTGGTCAAACTCATGCTGATAGCTTCGAGAACATTGTCCAACCATCTCGTCCTCTGCTGTCCGCTTCTCCTTGTGCCCTCCATCTTTCCCAACATCAGGGTCTTTTCCAGGGAGTCTTCTCTTCTCATGAGGTGGCCAAAGTATTGGAGCCTCAGCTTCAGGATCTGTCCTTCCAGTGAGCACTCAGGGCTGATTTCCTTAAGAATGGAGAGGTTTGATCTTCTTGCAGTCCATGGGACTCTCAAGAGTCTCCTCCAGCACCATAATTCAAAAGCATCAATTCTTCGGCGATCAGCCTTCTTTATGGTCCAGCTTTCACTTCCATACATCACTACTGGGAAAACCATAGCTTTTACTATACGGACCGGGTAGAATACTATAATAATGTAATTTGCCTAATATATGTAGGCAAGTTGCATAATTTCACCACAATAGAATGTGAGTTGAATAACGTAGGTTTTGGTGGAAGATGAACCCCAGTGTTATGGAAACAGTGCTGCATGCAACAAAATTGGTGCAAGGGAAGATGATCCCTTCTTACATCCCTACTTCTATGTAAGAGAGCATAGGATTTCAGTCCTGTTCACAATGGACTTTAGCTCAGTTTGAGCCTCTGTGTTCAAAGGCTTGTGTCTGGCAGCAGTTAGCATTCTGAGCTTCCAAAATAAACATCAGGCACCATGAATATTTCTTGGTGGGCCTCAAGTTGGCTGACTCTTTGCTTCAAAAGGAGATATTGAAGGGACAAGTCAGCAATAAAACAAAAACACAAAGCAGAATTGGCAGCTTTCTCCCAATGATGAAATGAGATGGAAAAATTCATTTCACAATATAAAGGGCCAGTATTGATGTGAAGCCAGACTCCATGGCTTCTCATGTCTAAATGAGCTTACTAAATTCCATTAGATCTGCCCAGAATTTTCATCTAGGTGAACAAAACAAAAGAGAAAAGAAAAGCTAGGAGCAGAGAGAAAAAGAAATGAGATATGGATTTTAATCACCCGTGAAAAAGCTGCACCCTTGGGGAAAAAAGTTCTATCATCTTTCAATAGTATTTTTTAAAAAAAATACTACAAAATGGGGGAGGGGAGAGGAATCTTCAGGTGAGAAGCATTTGGATATTTGAGCCCAACATCAATTTGCTGGTGACACTTTTTGGGTTCAACTTACTGAAATATGCCAAAATTTACCAAGCAGAAAGGAAAATGGCTGCTTAGTCTCCCACGGAGTGAGATAGACAAGGTAGAAATCCCAAGGTGACTGAAAGGAATGTCTAATGACTGGAAAGACATATTTACCGGCAGTCTGTGTGTAAGCTGTGACAGTTGACAGGGCTTGATTGTTTTCTGTGGTAGAGTCCAGAGATGGAGATGGAAACTTCAAAGGAAGAGAAGAAACATGTCTGAATATGAGCACAGGAAGCTGTTTTATTCAGAATCAGACCATCACTATGTCTAGTTTCAATGACTAGCAGTACATCTCCATGGTTTCAGACTGAATCTGGAACCTTCTGCAGGCAAAGCAAGAACTCCACCTGTGAGCTACAGCCCTTCTCTCTATGTGGTTTTGAACAGGCCCCCTCTGCTGCCAGCTACCTCCTCTGAGTTCGCTCTGAAGTTAAATTAAGCATTTGTGCTGAAGATATCGAGCTACAGGTCCCCCCCCCACTAGCTTTTTGCAGGCACTAAAAGTCACTCTACAAAGAAAATGTATGTTAATTATAGCATGCAGTAGACCAGAACAGCACTAAATGTACAGTACAGCTGAGTGTATGTTTAGGATATGAATTATGTATGTTCTAGATAGAACAATCAAATCTTTCTTTACAGATATAATGTGTGGTTGTCTTATCTTGTACTTTCTTTGTGTCTCTCTTTCCCCCTCCACTCCATCTTTAAAGGCCAAGAAAACAATTTGTATAAGGGAACAGAAATAGCTACAATTTATTAAATAAACAAACGTCAAAAGCCCAGTTTTGAAGGCTGAACATGTTTTTCAATAGCCTAGTTTTTTGTTTTGTTTTATATAAAGGTAGAAAAGAAATTGCTGTGCAATATTTAGATTTTGAAAATGAGATGAAGGACTGTGCAGTGATTCCCTCTGAAGAACATTGAGTGACAGCAAACTAAGGTCTCATCTGTACTATACCTTTAAAGCAGTATCCTTAAACAGATGTGGCTCCCCACATAGAATCCTGGGAACTGTAGTTTGCTAAGTGTGCCTGAGAGTTGCTGGCAAACCCCTATACTCCCTCACAGAACTACAATTTTCAGAAAGGTTTAACCAGCAACCCAGGCAACACTGTACAGGATGAGGTCTTAGGAGACCTACTGGAGTCAATGGACTTAAGTAACTTAAATGATTTCAGCAGCTGCACTGCGAGTATAAGTAAAATTGGGATTTCCAGTTTTACTTGGGGAAGTAAAAGCTAATCACACCAAGAGAAGCAAATTCTCACTCTTCACTGCACTTTGCAAAGAGCAAAAGGATTTTGAAGTAGCCACCTCCCTTTTCCTCATCAAGCAACCATCTGATGAGTGGGGATTAATTGTTGCATACTCCTGTTCCTTGATAGCAACAGAGTGGGCAGCCAATGCAAGATTAGACCATGCCCCCCACCTGTCAGCTGATGTCATTAGTGAATGGCTTCACAGGCCAATATGGACCCACTGATGGGCCAACATTGCCTCAAGTGGTAGAAGTTCCCCACCCATGCTGTAGAACAAAATTATTTCTTCAAATAAAAATACTCAGGTATGATATGAAAAGTATCGGGCCATATTCTTTTAAGCATGTTAAAGGGCCCCATGCATAAGTGGCATGTATGGGAGGGTACAGAGATAACCTGTTGGGCAGTGATCAGATAAGATTCGTGTCAGGGAGCCGACAAGTAGAACAGATCATTTGCAAATCAGTGGAAGACAGTGAAACACCAGCTAACTTACAACTCGTTTATTTATTGAGGAAGCAGAACAGAGAACACACAGAGACTCCTGTCTACATGAAACAGTTGCTCAGACTGGCTTGTACCTTCCACTTCACCCCTTTCCCTATGTATCCGGCCCCATCCTCTGTCTGCAGCGAGCCGCAAGGGACCCTCACTGTTCCTGCCTGGCTCTTTGCTCAGTAACATGCAATAGGTGCCTTGTTCCAGGAGCAGGGGGTGGGGGCTTGCAGGCTGTCAGCACAGAAGGTGTTCTCATAGCTCTGTAGTAGAGCTGCTAAGTCTGATTCCTGTCTTTGCCTTCTGCTGGGGCACCAGCCTTTTTCCTTCTCTTTGTCATCCTTCAAGCTCCCAGCCTCCAGTATTTCCCAGCTCTTCTCCTCCTCTGGGGTGTGTCCGCTTCCCCACCACCAGGATCCGGGATCCAAATCTTCTTCCTCTGTTCTTTCCCTGGGGGGGGGGGTGATCTTGGTCAGACGGCTTCCACCACTCCTCCTCATCCAGCCAGTCCCTGAGAATTAGATGTGCTGTAACATGCCATGTAATTCCTTTCAGCAGGTGGCTTGTGTGATCATCCCAACTGTGTATGCAAAAGTTCAGCTGTGATAGGAATGGCTAAATTTAAACCACCCAAATTCATGTGTTTGAAAGCACCTCAGAAATGGCAGATGCAGTGTTATCTACCCTCAAGAAAGCAAGAAACTCACTTCATTATCACCATTGCAGTGAATCATTAAAGAGAATGCTATCACTTTGACACATATTTGGAAAACATTATTAAAACTTAAATGTTATCAAAAATCAAATCTGGAAATGTGACTGCACCTTTGTTATGCAAAGCAACAACAACTCCTTTGAGACCAAATTAAGGGAGTGTGTTTCTACATATCAGTTCCTTTCCCTTAATTTATGGTAAATTATTCTCTCACTAGCTCTGCATTACAAGCTAATGACTTCATGGTTGTAGCAAAACACCATTTCACTCCTTCACATGATCTGCAGCTAATTGCTCCCTGCAGTTCCGAGACCAAAAATGTTGGATTGGACAAGAAAATACTCTAGCTTTGTCCATCTTCGTGTTGACATGGGGCACAGTGTGGTTTGCTACCACATTGTAACACCTACTCTACTGATAAGAATGAAATGAAAACTATCAGTATCTAGATCCTTAAAAAAAACCCAACAACTGAAAAACCAACCCTATTCCTATATGTGCTACACAGAAATACTGCTACTCAGTACACTTGTTCCTATCCCACACCCTCCTTCCACAGCTTCTGTTTGTTATCTGTGGACAAGTGAGTACCGTATTTTTCGCCCCATAAGGCGCACCGGCCCATAGGACGCACCTAGTTTTTTGGGGGGGAAATAAAGAAAAAAAAATTATTTCCCCCCCAGGTGCGGGGCTGGGGCGGGAAGCTGTCCCCCAAGCTTGTGGGGCTGGAGGCGGGGAGAAGCAGGCTTCTCCCGCCGCCAGCCTTCTAACCAAGTCGGGAGACAGCGGGAAAGGTGCGCCGCGCCTCTCCCGCTATCCCCCGAGTTTGCGGGGCTGGCGACGGGGAGGAGCAGGCTTCTCCCGCCGCCAGCCTTCTAACCAAGTCGGGGGACAGTGGGAAAGGCGCGCCGCGCCTCTCCCGCTATCCCCCGAGTTTGCAGGGCTGGCGACGGGGAGGAGCAGGCTTCTCCCCCCGCCAGCCTTCTAACCAAGTCGGGGGACAGTGGGAAAGGCGCGCCGCGCCTCTCCCGCTATCCCCCGAGTTTGCGGGGCTGGCGATGGGGAGGAGCAGGCTTCTCCCCCCCCGCCAGCATTTTAACCAAGTCGGGGGACAGTGGGAAAGGCGTGCCGCGCCTCTCCCGCTATCCCCCAAGTTTGCGGGGCTGGCGATGGGGAGGAGCAGGCTTCTCCCCCCCGCCAGCCTTCTAACCAGGTCTGGGGACAATGGGATGGTGGCGTTCCACCTCCCTGCTCTCCCCTGAGCTTGTGGGGCTGGGGGTGGGGCTCTCCTGAAGCCTGGAGAGCGAGAGGGGTCGGTGCGCACCGACCCCTCTTGCTCTCCAGGCTTCAGCGAAAGCCTGCATTCGCCCCATAGGACGCACACACATTTCCCCTTCATTTTTGGAGGGGAAAAAGTGCGTCCTATAGGGCGAAAAATACGGTACATATAACAACATCCTAGGAAGTTAGCATCTTGTGGGAATGGTGCAGCACAACATTGACACTCATTTTTCTAGCTGTGCATTGTGGAAACCAACTGCTGATTATGGTTTGCATGAGACTCTTGTGATTTTGAGTTAATGGTCATGTTCTGCAATATCAGCATTACACCAGTGTAAGGCTGTTTTACCCATAGCTTGCACCCACTACACTTGATAGGATTGTGTTTATGACTCTACTGTCTTGATTCCTCTCTTCCAAAACTCTGAGGCTAATTGATGGCTAAAAATGTTCAGCTTTCACGTTCAAGGTTTCATCGTGATATTTAAATATCCTTAGAAACTTGTGCCTGAAAACTCAAATTTCAGAACTTCAGTTTTGTAGCCATTAATTATGAAGTTGTCATATTCTGAATCAGAATATGCATCTTCAGCAAACGTCCTTCCTGTTCCTGATTCATGAGAGATATTTTTAACCTCAAGCTGCTAAGGAATGAATCTAGAATTGTCTACATGAAATTCATGTACTTTACCACTGAACTATGCTTGCTTTCTGTGTGGATTTCATGGCACAACCCAAGATCTGTATGATTCATAATCATTTGTAATCACTCTCTATTGTATCTGATTATTACAAAGGTAGATACTTTATGAAATGATATCCAGTGGCATGCGTAACGGAACTGTAAGATCACAGCATTTTTGAGTAAAGAGATTATAGTGGTTGCACAATAGGAAATGAGTAATTTTCCCATGCTCCCTTTCTTTTCATTCACTACCCTTTGCCACAGGCATCGGCCTCACAACACGCTGCTGAAATCAAAGTCCTTTTCTCACACAATTTGACTGATGGGTTTTTGCAAACCATAAATTGCTGCTTTGTCACCCAGC
The DNA here is from genome assembly GCF_965153285.1 of Podarcis tiliguerta. Lineage (NCBI taxonomy): Eukaryota > Metazoa > Chordata > Lepidosauria > Squamata > Lacertidae > Podarcis > Podarcis tiliguerta. The sequence goes on from NC_139534.1 coordinate 80,867,193, forward strand.
TGACTGACAGCCACCCCTATACTGAGATACAGTATCCCGTTTTTAAAAACTGACAGTATATTATTCTCTGGTGTCAGCAACTCCCGATTGATTTTGGTTGTAAATTAAATGCCCTGATGATAGTAATATGGTGATTTATCACTGGAGTCAGAGGAGGCTTTTGTAATCCAAAACATGCACACACAAAAGTCCCCACCATTCCTGAGGGTCACATACAGAGTGTGACTGTTCCATAATTTTCAGGGAAGCCAAAGGACAAGGTTTGCCCAACAGAGAGTTTCAAGGAAATGAAGTTTTGAAAGCAGAAACCATCAATAATGTGGAGAAAAGGCAAACCCTTGTTGCTAACTGCACTTCATAGATTGAATGTAGTATGTGAACCTTGAATAGTTCCTCTAAAACAGAGACAACAGAAGCAGGTGTTATGTTTCATTTGTTTCGTTTCAGAAATGTCAGATAACTAACACAGCACAAGGCTAAGAACCTCATATCCTCTGTTCTGGAAGGTCTTGTCTCTAATCCTAGATATGGTTGAACAGACTGATATTTCAGTCATGTGGCAAAATACATACCACTTTCCCACATGCCTTCCAGAGTTCATCTCTGGTGTTAAGCTCACTCATAGAAAGAAACTGTTCCCTTTTTTTAATGCTGAAGTGCCATTTAAAATAAGGATACCAGACATCCCCGGTTCCAGGGGACAGTCCCCGGATTTACAAATCAGTCCCCATACAAAATCCACTGACGTTGAAAAGTGTACCCGGATTCATTGAAAAAAATCTGGTAACCTTAAAAATGTAAAAGGGGGGTGTCAACATTTGTAGACTAGTTCGTCATATCTAGACTCATTTCTAAGTCTAGACATATCTTTCTAGACTTGTGACAGTCACTTGAAAATGATATATGTATTATTACTTGGGTTCTTTTGCAGCTTGAATTTTGATTGTACAGGATCAACACTTTCCTCCCTTTCCCCCTCTTATTGATCTAGTCTCTGGCAGAAAAGAAAAGAAGGGAAAGCAGGATCTTTCTTTCTTTCTTTCCCCTACCCCCCCACCCTGTTTTATTTATGTCTGCTCACCCTCCCCGAGCTTGGTACCTGGAATGCTGGGAAACTCCTTGACAACATCATGGGAACTCTAAATGTTGCAGTTGGGTGGCCATTGTCACATCACCAGGTATAAAGGACAAAAGAAGGCACATCTTGAAATAACTGGAAATTAAATAGAACTATATCTCACCCAGTACATCTCACCATTGTGGGGAAGTCCTGAGACCACATGACCTGTGTGCCTGTTCACTTTGATGTCCATGTGCTAACTGTAGATGGGCAACTTAGAGACCCCTGCACTCTCTTCTCTTCTTTATTGTTGAACCAGTTATCCTTTCAAATAGAGGACTGTCATCGGACAGGCCTCCAAATAGGGGACATGTGGTCACTGTATTTTGCTGCCTCATTCCAGATAGGATGGTGTAGTCAATAGCCACTGTTACCTTTTAGTATGCTTTGAAAAAGCAGGGGAGATGTTGGATTCCAAAATTATCCTCACCAGGGTAATTAATCCTTGGCATAATCACAAGCTAGTTAAATGGAACTATTGTTCAGAGTCAATTGCAAGAGCTTACCATTATTAAAGTTGGCAAATGTAAATAGTAGTAATCTGTTTCCTCCCTTGTTGCATTTCTGTTCAGGTATGGGTGGATTTATCTATTAATAAAGCAGTCTGAAATCGAATCTTGTTTCTTTTCTTAACCAGGCTCTAGTATTAAGTACAGCTGAACCAACATGTTTCTGTTCAGTTTTTACAATCTTGTTACAATAATGTAAACGAGCCGATATTGGAATTAAATTCCAAACAGCACTTGATCAAGCTATCCATTGCAGACTAGCAGAAGCTATCCAGCAGGGAGTTGATTTTGTTTGAGAATCCATGTTAATAAATGTCTATTTCTTCTGAAGAAAAGGGCACCTGTACAATACCATCACGTGTGACACAAATTAACATTGCTAGGAATTGCATTATGAAAGGGAGATCACCAGTTGAATGGGCAGTGGCAAGTAAATTGATTCTTATTAATATATGCTATAGGTGACCCACGCAAAATCTCACTTGAGCTGAATGCAAAATTGTTTTCATACAACTATGTATGGGGTGACTATGCAGGCAGGATGGTCTGGCAAAATTATGCAAATGGCTGTTGCAATTAAAATACTAATGTTCCCTTGGATGTACCAGTAAAGGTCCATGTGCTCACAAACTCAGAAATTTAAAAAGCAATATTATTTCCCTTTAAATGTGCCCTACATCAAGTGCTATGACACTGCACCCACCCCACCCAGAAGACTTGTGAAACCAAACTTTGGGATAAGGCTATATTTATTTTAAAAGTAGAAGAGTGTAGAAGAGCTGCAAATTAACCAAAGTAACTTAATTCATAAAGTATGGGCAGAAACTGAGTAATGCACACATTCTTTGTGTGCTCTCTCTCAAACATGTGTGTTAAACATACAGGCAAAGAAGTTGCCCCTATTTGCTGGTCAGTGAACTAGCATCTTCTTTTTCCTCCATCAAATCATACCTTATGCAGGATTTATTAGTCAGAAATAGCGCAAGACAATCAAATTATGTCCAGGATGCTCTAGCTGTCAGAAAACCAACCAGCTGCGATTGATTAATAGCAGAATCCATCTAATAGTGACGGGAAAACACCCTTCCCCCAACCACCGTTGTTTAATATGTTTCTGTCAGCAAAATCTGCTCAGCTGACAATCTTTATAGAACAGCCATCTGTTTCCAAGGATTAAAAATACTTTATCAAAATATTTATGACACGTTTCTCCTGAAAGATGGTATCTTCTCCTTTTGCGATAGATTAATGTCTGAGGGGGTAACTGCAAAAGCTAAGCATACACAAGGAAAATAAAATTTGAGATTTATCTAATTCACCAGCAAGTGACATAGCCTGTAGCCCATGTCCATTTATAACTGTCATTTGGGATATTAAACTAGCATCAACACAAGCAGAGCTGCTGTCATTTTAATAACAGATTTAAAGATCACGTTGAATAAAAAAAATAAGTCGAATTTAAAATGGTTAATTTGAGATTAGAGCTTCCTCTTCCCCAATTCCTTTGCTCTTACAGAAACATTGAAGGCCTTTCTTAGGTACAAGAAATGTTCACAGTGTATACAGAAGAATTAGAGGACATCTTATCTTTGACATTCATCTTGGATACGGGGTGAAGCTTCAAAACTCAGAACAACCTCAGCTGTTCATAGGAAACATTTGTAGGAAAAGAAAGCGCCCTGCGATTATCTAGCATGATCTAATCAGTTGTATGTTATGCCATTATTTTAGAAGCAATCATGGAATTGTCAGTCCAGCCTGCATATCATTGCACTGAGATAATACCCAAGCATTCCTTTTTCCCCCTTCCTTATCCAATGTAGGAAAAGGAAGCACCCTGTGATTATCTAACATGATCTAATCAGTTGTATGCTTTTGACCAAATAGGTTCTAATCAATTGAAGTCAAGGTAAGGTAAAGGTAAAGGTACCCCTGCTCGTACGTGCCAGTCTTGACAGACTCTAGGGTTGTGCGCCCATCTCACTCAAAGAGGCCGGGGGCCAGCGCTGTCCGAAGACACTTCCGGGTCACGTGGCCAGCGTGACATCGCTGCTCTGGTGAGCCAGAGCCGCACACGGAAACGCCGTTTACCTTCCCACTAGTAAGCGGTCCCTATTTATCTACTTGCACCCGAGAGTGCTTTCGATCTGCTAGGTTGGCAGGCGCTGGGACCGAACAACGGGAGCGCACCCCGCTGCGGGGATTCGAACCGCCGACTTCTTGATCGGCAAGCCCTAGGTGCTGAGGCTTTAACTCACAGCGCCACCCGCGTCCCCCTGAAGTCAAGGTAGATTTTCCTTAAAATGAACATCAAAGCTCAGTTTCTGGAGAAGCATCACCAGCATGATTCATGATGCAGACAGTGCAACCAGATAGAGTGCCAAAATATAGTAGGCTCCTTCTCATGCTAAGGAAGCCATTTTCATGGACACTATCATGGGAAGTGGTGTTAGATCCCCGGATCTTGACTGAGGCTTTAATTGGAACCCTACTTACCTGGGAGTAAGCTCCACTGCCTTATTTCTGAATAAACATGTTTTAGGATTACACTGTAACCCATTGTTTCATTGTAGTGGCTCTTGGTACATTTGGTCAAACAATTATTCTAATAAACATTTTAGCTTTAGTGATTCGTATTCAGGAAAATCTGCAAAGTGTGACTGTGAGGTTGGGTTCAGGGTTTTCCTTTGTTTGTTTTGAAAATAGACTTTTCTTATTTTACCAAATAAAATAAATGGTAATATTGTTTTGGAGGAAGTTATTCTCCTTGCAAAATGCTCTGAGGTCTCTTGAGAAGGTAGCTGTTTGTTGCAGTCCTCAGAAAGATTTTATTATCCTGTATGACAAATCAATTAAATACAAAGATATCCCACCGGGCTAGCAAGGAGCATTAAAAAGTGCCTTAAGAGAAGCATACAATTAATTTTGGCTATTGATTGCTTGACTTCTGCCTTGGTGGGCTGACACAGGGGTATTCTTTAGGGTCGAGTTTATGGGTTAATCAATACATGTTTAAAGTGTTATTCTAAGGTCAGTATATTCATTTACAATTTAGTGCTTCCACTTTTTTTAACAGTCAAAGGTTGTGTCAGAGAGATGAGGTTACAGAGATTCCCCCATGACTGTTAGCTTAATCAGAGATTCAATGTGAAGGGATTCTATCCTGAAAGGAAAGATATATATGGAAATGGGCTAAGGCTGCAGAAGCTGAGATTTCCAAAGGGGTTTAAGAGGAATTAGATATTTCTCCTTTTCATGTACCACTTTCAACATTTCAGCTGTGCAATAACAGGACATACATCTATCCAGTATAGACTTTGGGATTGAGTATTGGGGCCTAGTTCTGTACTTCGTGAACATCTTTTTCTGCATAAGAACTCGGGTCCTAATAGTGAGTCATATTCTAGATTTATATTATAAGACCGCCCTGCCCTCCAACCAAAAAAAAAAAGAATGAGGAGGACCACATGACAATCCTCTTCCCAGATCCTGCCAGCTTCATCTCTGAATTTTGTGCACTGAGTAGAAAGGAAAATTGCACCGGGATGCGGTATTATTTAGGCGTTAGTGCTTGGGCAAGACTTAGTTCTGGAGATGCATTTCTATTTGCTTTTAATCTGGGTTATGATCTTGTGGTTTTGTAGCCAGACACCATTTTACAAATTATCAGTGGATAAAAGGTAAAGGTAAAGGGATCCCTGACCATTAGGTCCAGTCATGGCCAAGTCTGGGGTAGCGGCACTCATTTCACTTTATTGGCCGAGGGAGCTGGCGTACAGCTTCCGGGTCATGTGGCCTGCATGACTAAGCCACTTCTGGCGAACCAGAGCAGCGCACAGAAACGTCCTTTACCTTCCCGCCGGAGCGGTACCTATTTATCTACTTGCACTTTGACGTGCTTTTGAACTGCTAGGTTGGAAGGAGCAGGGACTGAGCAACGGGAGCTCACCCCCTCGCAGGGATTCGAACCACTGACCTTCTGATTGACAAGTCCTAGGCTCTGTGGTTTAACCCACAGTGCCACCCGTGTCCCACTATCAGTGGATAGTTTCATTTTATTGTGTATTTGTCCATATGAGATGTTTCATTAGTTTGTTGTTTATATGATTAATTATATTTTGTTACGTCTTGCAGTTATTACCGAACCAGGTAATATGATTTGATGTTATGAGCGGGTGGTACACAAATAAAGGACAGTGATATATCTTTATACCACCTTCCAAGAAAATGTCACAAAATGTGGCAAATGTAATTAACTAAATAGTGTACAATGCCAAAAGAAAACTCAGCACAGTCTAAACTTGAAAACACCAAACCGTTAATACAGTCGGTGCAGAATAGCCCAGTACAATTGTCCTGAAAGCCAACCTTCTTCTGACCTTCTTCCAGTGTACAAAGATCTGAGCCTGTAGTTCGTAGGATGTTGCGGCAAGGCTAGTGTGTGTGACTCTGCTCCTCTTTCCATGCATACTTTGAGGAACACCTGACTAGAGTTTAAGAAAATCGGAATGGAAACCCAGAATTCAAGATAGCAAGCTAATATGCTCTGTGCTGTCTTACCATCAACCGAAAATAGTTTCAATTTATTGCCTCCCAAAGTTCTGACTAATCAGTAGATAAGTTTCTCAGTGTGGTGATGGGGCAGGCCCTTCCAGGCAGGTGGCTGATCCTGACTTGAGAAAAGGAACACAGCAGGGTTGTGAATTAAGATGAGAGAAATAATTTTGTTGGCTTTCAGTATATGATGTGAAGAATATTCATGACTGAGGAAAGCAGATAAAGAATTGTGTTAGTTATACAGACATGGAGGCTGGATTTATGGTCACGTTTTATCTGCAATTAGGGACTAATTAGGAACTAAAGAGATTATATGAAACCATTAGAAGATTTCTATCAACTGTTGTAAAAAAAAAACTGCTGAAATTTGTTTCATATATGAAACTAATTCTACTTTTGATTTAAATCTACAATATAAGCTGGTATATTGAGAATAATTTAGTAGTGCCACATGAAAACCTTACCATTAACTCTGGCAGCAGCAATGCAAATGGGTTTAATGGCCGTTGAGAGTGATCAACTTCTTAGGAAAGGTTATTCAACAACATGTAAATATGTTTGCCAATGACATCAAGCATGGCAATGAACCTTTAGGAAACGCTAGAAGCTTGTAGTCCAAGAAATGACTGGCTGATTTATATCAAAATGTGCAATCCAGCATTTCTGGACACCATTTCCCTTCCATTACCCACTTAGAGGTGCCAGTTCACAATGCAGTAGTGGCAAAAGAAACCATAGTTGGTCTTTCTCAGGGTGTACACTTAAGGGTTATAGGGGGAGAGACCTATAACCCTTAAGATGGTGCAACCACTCCCATGAGCCCCAGCCAGCATGGTTAGAGGGCAGATATATGAGAGTTATAATTTTGCAGCATTTGGAAGGTGATAGGTTCCCCAGCCTTGCTCTAAATCAGGCATCCCCAAACTCGGCCCTCCAGAGGTTTTGGGACTACCACTCCCATCATTCCTAGCTAACAGGACCAGTGGTCAGGGATGATGGGAATTGTACTCCCAAAACATCTGGAGGGCTGAGTTTGGGGATGCCTGCTCTAAATGCAGCAGCACTATGCGCCATTGAATTCACACCCCTATAGTAGCCTCAACACAAAAGATCAACAAGTCCCCCCCCCAACACACACACCAAAAGAAAAGTTCAACAATTTTTGTGTCCTGATTTTCACCTTTTGAAATATGGCAACTCTAAGCAGATGTAGATCGTATCTGTGGTCAACAGTGCTAGGTGTAGAGGTTCTGTGATGTTCACCAAGTACTGTGGTCACTGCTTCACACTGGTCAACTGGAGAAAGAAAAGAAAGCACAACAACTGAGGAATGGACCTTGTTACAAATTCAGTTTCAGTTGTAGTAACACAGGACATTATATTGGTTTATAGAACGTTGTGAGTGAGCATGTGGGAGTGAATGGAGAGATTCTTTTATTGCTTCTAATGTTTTGTTTTTACAATTTCTGTAAAATCTGATTCTATACTTTGACAGCGACTGCACTAGAGAAGAAAACTCCCACTTTTACTCACACTTTTGACATATTACAAATCATGCTAGAAACTGCTTCAGCACTGCCCTGCTCAAACCAAAATTAATACATCATCGAAGAAGCCTGAATAGAGCTCATAAATTTGTGTTGAAGAATGTGAAACATCTTGCAATTCTATGGAGGCAACCGTATTCTTGTACAGTTCTAACTATAGAGTTGTTTTTCAATGGTTTGGGCTGGATTCAATTATTGGGTCCCATTAGTAGAGATCCATGCAAGAACTACTGATAGCACAATGGAGTTTCCCCCCTCATCTTTAACACACTCCCTGTGCCCCCGAAATAGCTCACGGGGTCAGGAGAATTCCCAGAACAGTGCGGGGAGGGGGGTCATTCCATCAGGCAAGCAGAAATATTTGCTCTGATGTAGAAATCTCTTTAGCGCTATGGACTGATTTTATACAGCAAATTGTTTTCCAGACCAGTTTTTAACTGTTTTTTTACATTTTCCTTGTTTCTGGTTGCAATTCCTTTATTTTTATACTTTCATATTTTATTGTTATAACCTACCCTGGCAACTAAGGAAATGTAATAAATAAGTAAGTAAGTAAGTAAGTAAGTAAATAAATAAATAAATAAAGAAGTAAGAATTCGTTCATGCTTTGCAAGACCTGCAAACAAAATGGTGTTGCCGTTGATATTGCAAAACTGGGGACAATATTTGCTCCTTTTCTACAATTATTGTACATCACCTAACTGTTGAGGCTGCTTTAGTAAGGAGGAGGAGGGGAGATGATTCATGTGGGACTTGAGTACTTTAAGAGCAAATTATGGCTAAACTGTGGATCAACAGCTAGCTGGGTGACTGACATATAGACCAGCTATCAAAAATGTGTTTTAAGAATAGACACTTTCTCTGGAAATGTAGGTTATTATCCCATCTTACCTAGGGATGCCTCAACGTGACTCAGTCACTTCCAACATTCATTTACACTTCCATGTGTTATTTTCTATTCTGCTGGAATTGGTTCATTTTGCACAAGTCTTCCTTCTGTTTTGTCCTCCCCTGATGTAGAAATATACACATTTTTATGTCTCTCATAGTACAGAAGAGGCACGCATATGTCAGCCATCAACAGATATTTACAAACCAATTAGCTTCCCTGTGTGTTCCCTTTCAAAGTTAATGAATTTCCAGAGAGGTAGCCCTATTAGTCTTCCACAGCAAAAATAGCAGAGTTTTGTGGCCCTTAAAGACAAAGTTAATGAAGTGGCTAATGGCCCATCACAAAAGCAGCTATGGTTGCAATTCTAACCATGTCTACTCAGATGTAAGTCCTATTGAATGTGATTGTATAAATGACTCCTTTACTCAGTAGTAATGCTTTTTAACAACATATGTCTTTTTTTAAAAGTGTAACTCATGTGAGTCAACAATGTGATGCAGCAGCAAAAATGCTAATGCTATTCTAGACTGGATCAACAGAAGTATAGTGTCCCAACTGAGATAAGTAATAGTACTGCTCTATTCTACCTTGGTCAGATCACACTTGGAGTACTGTGTCCAGTTCTGAGCACCACAATTTAAGGAGGATATTGACAAGATGGAACGTGTTCAGAGGAGGGCAACCAAGATGATCAAGGGTCTAGAAACCAAGCCTATGAGGAACAGTTGAGGAAGTTGGGTATGTTTAGCCTGGAAAAGAGGAGACTGAGAGGATATATGCTAGTCATCTCAAGGGCTGTCACATGGAAGATGAAGCAAGCTTGTTTTCTCCTGCTCTGGAGGATAGGACCTGAATCAATGGCTTTAAGATACAAGAATGGTGTTTCCAGTGTGGTGTAGTGGTTAAGAACAGTGGACTCATAATCTGGTGAACAGGTTCGCGTCTCCGCTCCTCCACATGCAGCTGCTGGGTGACCTTGGGCTAGTCACACTTCTCTGAAGTCTCTTAGCCACACTCACCTCACAGAGTGTTTGTTGTGGGGGAGGAAGGGAAAGGAGATTGTTAGCCGCTTTGAGACTCCTTCGGGTAGTAATAAAACAGGATATCAAATCCAAATCCAAACTCTTCTTTCCGACTAAGCATCAGGAACAAATTTGTAATAGTCACAGCTGTTTGACAACAGAATGGGCTCCCTTGGAAGGCAGTGGACTCTACGTCCTTAGAGATTTTAAAACAGAGGTTGGATGACCATCTGTCATTGATACTTTTCCTGACATTCCTGCATTGCAGGTGTTGGACTAGATACCTCTTGGGGTCCCTACCAACTTTACAATTCTCTGATTCACTAGTCTACCTAACTCCATATAGTCTACTATTAGGGACAGTGGTTCTCCACAGTTTCAGACAGGAGATTTTCCCAGCCCTAACTGGTAAGACCAACAATTGAATATAGGATCTTCTACATGCAAGGCAGATGATCTACCACTGAACTATCATTTCCGTAGCTTCTTTGGAACATGGGCAAAGGAAATAGAAGAAGCATTCCCAAGATTTTGGTGCAATATCCTTTACGGCTTGAGATGCTACTAAAAGTCCCAGAATCCCAAATGCCACTATGCATGCCATTTTTTCTGAGTTGACATTCCTGAACAGGAAAAGGCCCTCTGCTGGACCCTATGGAGTGCCCATTTTGCCTGCCTCTTTCTTTACAATGTAAAGTTTACCTGCTCCAAAGTAAATTTAAGGGCCTTGGGAGAAGGGAGGCAGTAGCTCACAAGATCAATGTAAAATCAAACAGGGGTGCTTGATTTAGTGAACGTCCTAATTTACTTGAACACTTGCAAGACACCTGAAACTGTTTATAGCATACATTAAACTTTTAATATATACTTTGTTGTTTCCTTTTTCTAATCTGCTGCAGTGTTAGGTGCTGAAGAATAATGGGTGCATGATAAACTATAAATAATTACTACAATCTAGCAAGAAATCCTTCTAAAAGAGCACTCAATTCTTATGCTCTGAGTTTATTGACAATAAGATTTATAAAGGAATCAGGTAGCGCCGTATATAAATGTGGAACTGCAGCAGCACCATGGAGAGACAAATTGCTGTTGTGAATGATACAGAAATCCATACAATTGTGATTGAGTCATTGTAGTTTCCTAGTGATGGTTCTTCTACCCTCACTAGTGGTAGAAGTATGAACACATAAACCGAGCATAGATCATGTTAGAAAATCTCTCTCAAAGCTTTGATTGCTGATACTCCATCAGAAGATTCACATTTCAGTAAAAGCAAAGAACCTAGATTTGAACTACACGTGAGCATAAAGATGAAATTTTATGTTTGAATCCCATTCTTCTGGTAATGGTAATGTGATTTTGTTGTGGGCATATCACCCTTAACCAATCATGGCAGGGAAGAAAAATGGCCAATCAGTAGAGTATGGGGATGGTAAAAGGAAGAATTTGACCATTAAGTGGCACATTGGACTTGGCTAGGGAAGTAGCTAGGGGTGCTTATAGGCAGGATAAACCAGTTTAATTTCCTCAGTTGTGATAGACAAGGTCAAAAAACAAACCCCAGACAGGGTTATGTTGCCCCACTTCCACCTTCATTAAGGGAGTTTGCCACAAATGGGCCCACCACAAACACAAAGCTGATTCATATGTTATCATACTATCATGGCAGGAAAGAGCAGGAAGTCTGTACTACAAATGAATAGGACCAGAGACAAACGATTATGGTGTACCGTAATCTGGATTATTTGTGGTGCTTGCTTTGCAGAATATTTCTTGTCATAAAAACATAAGAGCAGGCGAGAGCAGGCCAATGGCCCATCTAGTCTCATCATCCTGCTCTCACAGTGATCACCTCGATGACCACATGCAACTGGTATTCTGAAGCATAGTGTATCCGACAATAGAGGAAGAGTTCATTCATCAGGGTTAGCGGTGACTGACAGCCTCATCCTCCATGAATTTGTTTAATCTTCTTTCAAAGGCATTCAGGTTAGTGGCCATCACTACCATTTCATGGGAGAGAATTCCACTGTGTAAGCATGTACTGTCCCTTCCAGTTTTAGGATGCCATCAGCCTTGCTTGCATGCCAAGATCATCTGACTATTTAGCATGTCATAAAGGTGCTCAAAGCCATATAGTGTATGCTAAGGTTTGTAGAAAGGTTACTTGCAGCTGTGCAATGTGGCAGCACACTGTCAGCCATTCTGGGCCACCTGGGAAAGGAAGATCAGGCTACCACAGTGTGTACACCTCCACCTGCCCATCCTTTCCCTGTTTAGGAACTCACTGCTACCAGATAGATGGATTCCGCCCCCCTAGCCTTCTTGTAGCCTTGCATGGTACAATATTTTATGGATCCCAGGCAGGGGTTCTTAAACAAAGTCCATTTCATACATAAACAACCTTTTGGGACTTTCCCCCAGCAAAATAAAAACTATACTGGAACAATTCCTGTTGTATAATTCTGTGATTTCCATTTCATAGTTTTGTGAAAGCTATGCCAACAAGTAGCTGAAATTAATTATTATAAATTTCCATGTGGGCACACAAGTCTATCCAGTCCTTAAAAGGGAAAGGTATTTTATTCCTTCCATCCACTGCAGGTGTTGCAGTTGCTAATATATCTTGTGTACAGAGTAAGGGGAATGAAAACACCAGTCATTTTTTGTTGGGAGATATCCGACTAAATCATAGAGCAGATAATTGAAATCAATGGACAATTTAGTTTCTGCAGTGGCTCCCTGTTTGTGGAAGGCTCTCTCTAGGGAAGTTTGCTTGGCACCTTCAGCAGATATATTCAGATGTCACTCCTATTCTCCCAGGCTTTTTGGTTAATTAATCAATCTATGACCATTTAAACTGTGTATGATTGAGGAGGTATTGTTTTGTTTGTAGCTATGGTATGTATTTTTGTGTTTTTATATTGTAAACTGCCCTGTGATCCTTGGATGAAGGGTGATATGGAAACAACAACAACAGTCATAATAACTGAAGTCCATTCATTTTATGCTGCTCTGAGTATGGTTTAGTTGGATACCACCCATTGGTTTAATTCTCTATTTGCAACCATGGAAGGATAATTGTTATTAACAGATGGACTGAGTGTTAGATACCTCTTCTTGCAGGCGGATGTACATGTCTGCAATCATACTGCAAGCTTTCCCTTAATAATCTAAATAATTATATAGCATTCTCAGAAGCTGAGCAATATGATGTCTATAATTCTAATAAATTACTTACATTCTGTTATGATGGCTATAAGACTGTAGATAATATTTACTCAATCAAGAAATACAGGTGGGAAATGTAATTACCTCCGGTAGATTATGAGATCTGGATTCAGGTCTCACTGTCCCAAGGTGCTGCATTTAATATTTACAGATATATTAAAAATCGACAATGTGTTGACTGATACAGAATCACTCCTGCCTTCTGAGACAAGCAATTGGCATAGCAATAGTAGAAATGAATTGACAGCTCATATCTTTCTTTACTTTCCCTTTTTATCTGCTTAGAAAAACAAAGATCGGTTGTGTGAACAATAAAAACCAATTACAGAGGACACAGAGCTGCGTAATTCTATTACACATTTATTTGCCTATCCCCAAAAATGTTGAAAGCTTTTCTCTAGAGTGATATGATTTATTCTCTACATCACACACTGTCAGAGAAGGACTGGACTTACAGGGCCATATTGCCAGCTAAGAAACCTTCAAGCAATGTTGGTCACACAGCCGCACACACGCCTATTGGACGTATAGCACAGAATGGTCCTATTATGTCAATTTTCTCAGAATTGCTTTGCAAAATCTTGTCAGAGATGGATAGCAAAAATAAATTCTGGGGTCTAAGAACAAGCACCAAAGTCACATAACTGCTCTATCTTCCAAGCCTCCCATATCACAGCACAAACTCTAATTTTGACATCCTTTCTCTGAGGAATGTAGTTCATAAGTTTCGTATGTGGTGTTCTTGCTGGTCACAATCAGACAAATATTCTCCCCCCCCCCCGTTCCTTCCCCCTCTTCTAGAATGCTATTCCCAAATGGCTGTTTACAGGGCATGACTTTCTCTAGCAAAAAATGTAACACCAGTATTGCATCATGCCTACATATCAAAACAGTAACACCATGTTTTATACTTGAATGCAAAGATACTTGTTTCTTATGTATTTATGTGAACTTTTATATGTGATTAGTGTGTTGTGTGACATAGGGTTTTTGTTTGTGTTTTTTTTTAAAAAAGAATGTCAGGAACAGATGGGTGAAGATAGGAACAATTGAGTCAAACTGACCATAGAAATCAAGGGGATTAATCTTCTCCCAATTTAAGGAGCTAATGGAACGACTTGAGCCCTGCAGATTTCACCTGAGTTTATCCTGCTCTGGTAGTTTCTCTTTGTTTGTTTGTTTTTTAATGCACTGTACATACCTTATTGGTTCTCAAATGATTGTCACTTTAGAAAACAAAAAGGGAGCCAATGCAACTAGCCTTTTCATTGCCAATTACTTGTTCCAGATGCAAGACTATGGAAATGTTGAAACTAGGGAAATGTTTCATTCCCTCTATTAAAATAAATAAAATAAAATAAAATATTCTGTCTCTCATTCCATGGCTTTTGCAAAGGCTTAGGGGTAACACAGAGTTCCACTGAGGGATGCGTGGGCCTTTCAGCATACTAAAACCCGTTGTTCAGTCCCTGCCAACCTAGCAGTTCGAAATCACGTCAAAGTGCAAGTAGATAAATAGGTAACACTCCGGCGGGAAGGTAAATGGTGTTTCCGTGCACTGCTCTGGTTCGCCAGAAGTGGCTTAGTCATGCTGGCCACATGACCTGGAAGCTGTATGCCGGCTTCCTCGGCCAATAAAGCGAGATGAGCGCCGGAACCCCAGAGTCAGTCATGACTGGACCTAACGGCCAGGTGTCCCTTTACCTTTACCTAGCATGTGAGTTCATGCTAGGCCCTGCCTTATTTGGCTAAAGACTTTTGGCATATAAAATGCCTTGCCCATGCCAACTAAGCCAATTGGTACATGCTCAGAGTTGTTTGTGGAATCTATTAGGAATGCCCTCTCCTTTCTACTGTTTGCCTGGACTGGACTGGACTGGATTCATTTTGCTCTCTGTCAGAACCTGCTGATCCCACTCATCTATACAAAGGTTGTAACCTTTACCTCCCTGCCAAACTCTCACTCGGCTCCCCTCAAATGACTCTGGGCGTTAGGTTACTATTTAAATATGCATAAGTTAATCATAATTACACCAATTATAATTATATCGCCACAGGCATATAAACCACAAATAAATAATTATCTGGGACTGAAGCAATCAATCTAATCAGCAGTTCTCCAGTCAAGGCTTCGTTATGCAGTGCTCTTTATGTTGTCTCTTTTTAAATATACTCTCCCCCCCCCCCACAAAAATCACATTTCCCCCCAGAGATTACCTATGAAACACCATGCCAACATTACCTTTAATGCTATTATGAACAGCAATGTCAGAGTGGCTGAGCCTTAGCCAGGGGCCTGATCGGACATTCCTTTCCACAATATAGGCTGTTTTGAATTACAGTGGTGCCTCGCAAGACGAAATTAATTCGTTCTGCGAGTTTTTTCGTTCTGCAAAGCACCGCTGTGTATTGACGGTTTCCCATAGGAATGCATTGGCGGTTTAAAAAAAAAAGGCGCAAGACGTTTCGTCTTGCGAAGCAAGCCCATAGGGAAATCCGTCTTGCGAAGCAACTCAGAAAACGGAAAACTCTTTCGTCTTGCGAGTTTTTCGTCTTCCGAGGCATTCATCTTGCGAGGTACCACTGTACTGTATTTCCCACTGAGGGACACGGGTGGTGCTGTGGGTAAAACCTCAGCGCCTAGGACTTTCCGATCGTATGGTCGGCAGTTCGAATCCCTGCGGCGGGGTGAGTTCTCGTCTTTCGGTCCCAGCTCCTGCCCACCTAGCAGTTTGAAAGAACCCCTAAGTGCAAGTAGATAAATAGGTACCGCTTTATAGCGGGAAGGTAAACGGCGTTTCCGTGTGCTGCGCTGGTGCCGGCTCACCAGAGCAGCCTCGTCACGCTGGCCACGTGACCCGGAGGTGTCTGCGGACAACGCTGGCCCCCGGCCTCTTAAGTGAAATGGGCGCACAACCCTAGAGTCGGACACGACTGGCCCATACGGGCAGGGGTACCTTTACCTTTATTTCCCACTGAATTCTAGAGTTGCCATCCTATCCATTCACAGTGTCCCCTTTTGCCTTTATTTAAATAATTATGCAGTCAGGGTCCCTCCTGCTATGACATCATCCCCTTCATCACAGGTGCTATCACCCATGTGACTAGTCCAGAAAAGTCAAAGAAGGGCATTCAACAGTGCCAATCAAGATCCAAAAGCAAATGAATATTTGCACAAAGCTAGAAAATATTTAATGCAGCTGTATGATCAAATGAATGGAAGAGCATTAAGTGTGGTGCCCTTGAATTATTAAAAGGATAATAGTAAAATTAGCATTATTCAGCTTCAGAAAATAGAGGGAAGAGGTGATATCCTAATTTAATTTTTATCCTATATTATTGAGCTGATAATAAAATAAAATAAGGAATGCTCTTTGTTGCAATATAGATCACACACCTTTCATCATTTGGATGGTATTCTTCTTCATTTTTATTTCCAAAGATGTTATTGCCACTGTTCTTAAATGCCTCTAAAAGTACTTTTCACAGTGATTTTTTAAATAATAATAATAATAATAATAATAATACACCAAAGTTAGGAAAGTACTACCCTGACATCTGGTAAACTTCTCTTTGTTCATGTTGCTTCAACTCCTTCCCTAAATCAACCTTAAGATTTTCCGTTCCTCTCTGGTGTTTTTACATGTCAGATGTTTGTTGAAACTTCTCAAGTGTCTTCTTAATAACATTTATCTGTACTCAGTCACTTCTAAGCCAGATGGTGGAATATTTCATCCCCTTCGTCTTTCTTTTTTTAAAAAAAGAGATCGCATTATTTCTCTTCCTTTTGCTGTTTTAGTAAATGGGCCATAATTATATTATAGGAGCACAAACTGATAGTTAATGAGATACAATTTCTGATTTCAGTTACTGCTTTATATCCCCAGGGCACCTAATGGACTCTGGAACCCATTTATCATTGCATGGATTGTCCTGCTCCACATTATAAATATATATGGTCTTCCATTTGGTGCCACATGTTCACAAAGATATAAAAAATACAATACATTCCAATGGTGAAAGAAAGCTCAGAGGTAGTACAACTGCTTTACATCCAGAAGAACCCAGGTTCAATCCATTTTGAGGCAGAGTTGGGAAATTCTCCACTCTCGAACCCTGGAGAGCCACACTACTAGTGTCGACAGTTCTGAGCTAGACAGACTAATGGTCAGATTCAGTATAGGGCAGCTTCCTTTGTTCCTTAAGTTCACTACAGAAACTTGACATGAGAAACATTATTCTTTATCATTTATTGCATGGAATGTCTGCTGATGTAGGAGGACAATCATTTATCACATTAGAAACCAGGTTAAGGACACAGCAGCAGCAGCAAATCAAACTATCAACCAACCCTTAATTGAACTATTATCCTGGGGACTGAGCTTCTGATACTGTTTGGTTAACTTCCTAATAAAAATTCCTCAGGCACCTGAGATGGGGTGAGATGTCCTCAAGCAGAAAGTCTTCAAGCAGAGCCTGGACTGTCACGTGATAAGGATGCTGTCAGGCTTCAGAGAATCTGATTTCACTCCATCACGGCTGGCAGCCAGAAATGCGAAAACAAGTTCTTACCATGGTATTTTATTTAATATTCACAGAGATGGATGATGCCGACTCTCAAATAATGGCATTGCTCCGAATAAAGTCCCACCCCCTCCGTCTCTCCTATTCTACGTCATCTCTGCGCCAGCTGATCTGTGCTTTCTGCCTCTGAGCTCTCTGTTCTACTACTCTCAATGCACGCTGGGTCCTGGGAGTGGGGTTAGGAATGCTTTCCAATGACACTGAGTCCGTCAGCTGTCTCTCTGCTGGTGTTTCTTCTTCCTGCTGTTCCTCTTCCAATATTTCCTACTTCTCCCCTCTGCAGCCTCTGAACTAGGCCCTTCTGCAAACCACTGTTCTAAATCTATACTGTCCTCCTGTTCTTGAGAAGGTTCAGGAGAAGGATGGGGTGGCCCCCACCATTCCCCCTCAATCCAGTCTCTGACAGATGCCCTAGTTCCCAGTTTTCAGTATCAGGCAGGAGGTGATGACTTTTAAATATCCTTTTGAACCCTGTGATTCTGTTAGCTTGCCTTTGAAACCTAAAGTACCCTCAAAAGGGTTCACAGTATAATAATGATAATGATAATGATAATAAACCATTAACAACCAGAATAAGAACTGACACCAGAAATGATATAACATCCCACTTGCCAGGGCGAAGTAGTATTCCAAAAGACATCAAGAAGCAAGTATAGTAGGCTCCTCTGAGTTCCACAGGGAGGATGTGACTACTGAGAGGACTGTGCATTCACTGAGGAATACAGCAGAAGCCAAACACATTTGGTAGTTCTCAACACATAAAACTTTTTAGATAACACAATGATTGCAGTAAATAGATACAGATGTCACACGTCTTGTCATGTGTCCCTGATTAGATGCTTAATTAGGATATTGGACTGTCTCCCATGATAGATTGGTTTTCAGAGATGCCACATTACATGAGTGCATATATTTCCCCATCAAATCCCTCACGCAAATAACATTCATGTGGAGAAAACAACATTTTTGTACAGTGGTACCTCGGTTTATGAACTTAATCCATTCCAGAAGTCCGTTCTTAAACCAAAACCATTCTTAAACCGAGGCACGCTTCCCTTATGAGGCCTCCCACTGCTGGTGCCCTTCCACCGTTCAGCTTCCGTTCTTAGACCGAGGTAAAGTTTGCAAGCCAGGACACTCTTTCCGGTTTTGCGGAGTTCGTAAAATGAATCGTTCTTAAACAGGACTGTTCTTAAACTAAAGCACCACTGTGCATGTATTTGTGGTGACACAATTCCACTTGTGTGTTATACCACTCCATAGCACAATACCTTTAAAAGAGAGAGAAATGGGGGCAAAATCCATTCAATTTTGCCCTTCTTAGAATTTACTTCTTACATTTTGCTTCTTAAAATTTGGCTAGAGTACTCACACTCTGGGGACCTGTTAAACAAGCTTATTTCAGTGAGATGTTAAGTGTTCTTAACTGCATGCTGAACTGCCTCCTTTTGGCATCTGCTGCTGAGGAATAAAAGCATTTGTTTGTTTGTTATTCCATTTACCTACCTCTTTACCATCAAGGAGCTCAAAGTGGCAATGTAGTTCTCCCTGTTCCTTTATCCTCATCACAATCCTATGGATTAGATTTGGCTGAGACAGATAGAGTGATTGGCCCATGGTCACCCAGTGAGCTTCATGGTTGAGCAGGGATCTGAACGATTGTCTCCCCAGTCCTAATCAAACACTCTAACCACTATGCCACTCTGGCTGTCATTTATAGACTTTCGAATGAGTCCTATTAATGCTTCTTTCTTCAGTTCTGTATGAGGTCTTGCAGTTACACAGCCTCATGCTGGGGACCTCTTTTGAAACGTGTCAGTGCAATGCACTTCATAGCATCAGATTGTGTTCATGTTTTCTTGTCCATTACTTGAATAACAAGTAATGTATCAATATTTTGATTACACAGCCATGTTTACAGCATTTCAGGGCTACCATTACACAGTTTAGTGATGGCTGTTACAACAACATGGTAGAATGCTTTGAATTAATTACCTGTAGATTTACCTGGAGCTCCTTACTACACAGCTAAATCTCAGCTAGATTTTTATATAAAATCATCTTTTCATCTTTGTTTGAAAGCACTACTAAGAATTTGAGAGAGGTGATTTACTTTTATGTGTACGTGAAGAAGTTTCCAAGTATTGTTGTTTTGTGCCTTGAATTCATTGTTTCATTAATGGCTTCAGAGAAACACAGAAACATGCACTTCAGGCTGGGTTTTTTTGTAGGGTTGTTGTTGTTTTTTTGTAATTTGGTTACAGAGTAAAAGGAGAGTTCTCTGAATGCTTAGATCCAGTTTGGGGGCAAGTACACTTTGCTGAGAGAGCCCCCAAAGAGATTTAGATGCACAAAACATGCAGCAAAGTAAAGTATGGGAATATAGGCTATTAGACCTTTAAAATATCCCCTCCTGAGTTCTTTCCAAAGTTTCCCAATTCCCTTAGCATAGAAAGAGACCGTACATTTGGTAAGTTAAAAATGGTTTACTTACAAACTCTTGAAAGGTCAGATTCATCTACTTTTCCATACAGCAGCAAGAAAAGATAGGCTGTACAACTTAGTTTTAAAATTGGTAAGTGTTTCTTATCTGTATAGAAACACAAAGATGGCTTGCTAAAGCCACACAGTCTAAGCCTGGGGCATTCAGCATCCTTACTGGTTGGTTTACATGGTAGAGAAAAGAGAGAGAACAAGGAGTTTGGTAGCCCTTCCTCCCAAGGTGAGGATGTGTGACCTAGCTAAGTGGGAAAGGGCATCTAATATGGTCTTAACCCCTTCATGCATTGTTTAGAGTTAAGCATGTTGGTCACATGGGGCTGATTTATTCCACACTTGTATTGGGAAATACAACAACGAGTGAGATTGCTTGGTTATGATGCTTTGTGATTTCACAATTTAGACTAAACACAAGTGTTTTTCATGGTCCTGGCAGGACTTTGTACTTCTGCACATAGAGTCCTTTCCTGTCTTTACACTATGGAATTTCTCTTCCCTTGGTGGCTGTACACAACAATATTTATGTATTTAATAATATGCACTTAGGGCCTGTGTAAGACATTTTGGCACCTGAGGCAAACCACAAAATGGTGCCTGTCTTCCTGCTAGGAAAGAGGGGAAGAAGGAAGATCGACATCACAAACAAGATGGGGAGGGGAAAAGAAAAAGATCTACACCAAAATCTGATGCCCCTGTGGATCCTGCCACCTGAGGCAGCTGCTTCACCTTGCCTCATAGGTGGGCCGGCCCTGATACACCACATAACATAAGCTCTCTGTCTCCTGGCTTCATTCCAGGGTGTGGGGGCAACAGAAGAACCATTTACAGTGGTACCTCGAGTTACAAATACCTCAGGTTACAAACGCTTCAGGTTACAAACTCCACTAATCCGGAAGAGTTACCTCGAGTTGAGAACTTTGCCTCAGGATGAGAATGGAAATCATGTGCCGGTGGCA
This sequence comes from Podarcis tiliguerta, assembly GCF_965153285.1. NCBI lineage: Eukaryota > Metazoa > Chordata > Lepidosauria > Squamata > Lacertidae > Podarcis > Podarcis tiliguerta. The sequence goes on from NC_139534.1 coordinate 80,888,110, forward strand.
CAGTGGTAGCAAGAGGCCCCATTAGTGAAAGCACACCTCTAGTTCAGAACAGTTTCAGGTTAAGAACAGACCTCCGGAATGAATTAAGTTTGTAACTAGAGGTACCACTGTACTGAATAAAGGAACTCACTTCCAAGGAACGCAATAAGATTCTTGTGGAAACAGAAATAAGTATACAAGTATACTTAACTTCCATACATTTGTGTGTGGGTCTGTGTGTGCACACACACTCAATCTCTTGAGTTGTGCAAGATTCCAGGGTTTCAAGGTTCTTATTCAGGGTTTTTGTTACCTTCGAAATGAGGGACAGTGGAGCCTATGGTGTCTTTATGATATATGGTTTCTTTATGTACAGTATACAGTGGTAGCTTGGGTTACATCCACTTCAGGTTACATCCGCTTCAGGTTACAGAGTCCGCTAACCCAGAAATAGTACCTCGGGTCAAGAACTTTGCTTCAGGATGAGAACAGAAATCATGCTCCGGCGGCGCAGCAGCAGCGGGAGGCCCCCTTAGCTAAAGTGGTGCTTCAGGTTAAGAACAGTTTCAGGTTAAGAATAGACCTCTAGAATGAATTAAGTACATAACCTGAGGTACCACTGTATATAACCTGAGCCTATGATGGATGGATTCACAGCATTAACACCTCAAGATGGCGTTGTTTCCCCCACAGCCTTGGATTCAAACAGAAGTCAAGCATCACTCTGTCTCTCTGGCTTCCCATACTGTGGCTTTTGCATCCAGCTTCTAGTTCACACAACTCAACTCTTGCCTTTGTGTTCCTAACTACCAGCAAGTTGAGGTGGGACATGGGCATTTGCTGTCTGGCACAGATCCATTTCCTTTGTTACCTTAAAGACCCATTATATTAACAGGAAACTAGTCTGGTTAGTCCAGGAATTTGAATGCTTGGTTAGATTTTAACAATTGCTGTATCCCGGGATAACAAGGGTCTCAGTTTACAGCCTATGCTCCCCCCCTCCAACCCCCCCCCCTAATATATTCTAGGTTACTTAATTTGCATTATGAGAGGAAGGAAGAGAAATGATGATAATGATGGTGAAAATGACAAAATCTTTCACAAAACCATCCAGATCTGGCCTAGGAGGATTTTTAAAGGGAAAGACATTTCATTTCTGCTAAATGGAAAGCTTAAAATAACCGGTAATGGGTGTTTGAAAACCTCTTGTGTGTGTAAAATTGATTTAATTTGTTCTATAAACTCCAGTTTTCAACTACTTAGCACTGAGGGAAAAATGAAGTCTTTAGCCTAAACTGTAGCAGGATAGCTACCAGCTGTGCTAAGTTAAGTCATTTGCTTTTTGCGGAATCTGAAGCAAATCAGACTAATATGCATTGCAACTGGAGTTGGACAAACATTTGAGTTCTGCTATATGTTCATAATGTTTCAACAGAATACTTTCAGTTAGACAAAATTCTATCGACCTTGCAAAAAATCAAAACTGGCATGGATTTATGTACACTGTAACCTATGTCTATTTCAGCAATCTAGTTCCTACCACGTAGCATCACGTACCTACAGTTTGAGCAATATATTACAGGAAATGACAGTAATCTGCTCCTTTAGCCAGACTTCATGAATCTGATGCCCTGCAGGTGCTTTGGACTTCAACTCCCATCAACCCCAGCTAGCAGGGCCAATGGCCAGGATGATGGGAGCTGTAGTTTAAAGCATCTAGAGCAGCCTTTCTCAACCTTGGGACCCCAGATGTCGTTGGACTACAATCCCATCATCCCTGGTCCTGCTAGCTGGGGTGATGGGAGTTGTAGTCCAACAACAGCTGGGGACTCGAGGTTGAGAAAGGCCCTCAATTGGATGTAGATCTTTAAGCATATCCTGGCCTGAATCCCTGAAGCATAGCAACTGTGGACCACGGACATTCTCCTCTGTTTCTGGTCAGCTGAATTCACTACATCGCAACACTCTTCCCCCTAAATTATATGACTCTGCTTCTTTTTTGCTCTTTTAGATGTGACATCCATTTTGAGTTATACCATGTCACCAAGGCAGCCATTTTGTGATTGGCACCCATGACACTTCTTTAGGATTCCAACTGTGCCCTGTGGCTACAAATGACCGGAAGCCCCTGAAATAGCTTATAAAAATTACTTGGATGAATCAGGTTTTCTTTCTTCAATTTGGTTCGGCATTCTTTTTCCGCACAAAGCAGATGGGTAACTCCAGAAGATCACAGGTAGGATATGTCATGTCAGCTAAGGGTGGATGGATAAGACTATTTCTGCACTGGGATGGTTTCACATAGCTCCATGTCATCCTTTTCACTTGCAGGGTTTGGGGCGGCGAGGTGAAGGAATCTTATGAAATCTACACTTTTATACAGAAATAAAAAATAATATTTACAAGGTGGTCCAAAGGTTACTTTTGTCTTCTTTCTTTAAAATTGTTTTAACAGCTGATTGGAAGAGCTACTAAGTTCACTACCGTGTGCATAAAAAGTCTCCTAGAAAGCAACTGTATGTCAAAACATGCAGTTCCTTCATGGGGAGTTGTAAAGGGTAAAATGTATGTCTGACATCATGTACCAGTTGTTTCTCTCTCTCTCTCTCTCTCTCTCTCTCTCTCTCTCTCTCTCTTTCTCCATAGTTGTGACCTGGTCTCCGAAAATGAGAAGTGGAGCTAAAACATGAAAGTGGGAAGCATCAGGTGGGTTTAAGTCAGCCGTTGCAAACCAGGTATCTTTCAGATGTTTTGGGCTACAACTTCCACCAGCACCAGCTATTATTGCTGTGCTGGCTGGAACTGAAGGGAGTTATAGTCCTAAACATCTGGAACATCTGGAAACACTGATTGGTGTAGACTGTTCTGAGTTCAAGGGTCACAATGGTAGGACACACAGCGCTCCTATAATGGGGCTCAATCTGCCTCTGTGAAGCACTAAAACTTTTAAGTTTAGTTTTATTAATTTCTCTGCATTTTACTGGGAATACAGCACACCTGTGTGTTTCCACAGCTTCTCCACCAATATTTGCTAACAGAGCACAGTTTTGGCGCACTTACAAGACATTATTATTTCCATAAATTACTTTCAAATATGAGCTGCCAAAACGAACTGGAATAAATAATGAATATCGTTACTAATTCAAAATTAACTATTTCTCAAATTTAATTATCTGTCATCCTTGTTGGTTTTCAATTTGTAGCTAGACACATGAATAGGCTGCAGTCTGTAAGACAGCATTATTGAACTCTATGAGACTTCTCCACAGTTCCACTGGTGTAAATGACTTGCAGACATCAGCAGCTGTTTTCTTCTTCTGAATTAGCTTACTTTCACCAGCACTCCATGTATCAGCATTGGTCACCACACATGTGAGGGGTATACAATTTTGTCTATCTGCACTCCACCATAACCATCAACCTTTCGATCAACATTGAGCTGGATAAGCATATTGGCAAGGCAGCTATAGGAATGGCTCCCCTCTTCAAAAGGGTATGGGAGAATGTGATGTTAACATCAAATATCAGGATGAAAGTCTACCAGTCTTGTGCATCAAGCATGCTGCTTTATGGGAGTGAATTATGGGCAACTTAAGCCTGCCAGGAATGACACCTCAATGCCTTCCAAATGAGCTGCATCAGGAAGATTTTGGGCATCACATGCCAGGGCAGAGTCTGAAACAAAGATGTGTTCTCCTAGGTTCACATTCCCAGCATATATGTATTTCCGGCTCAGAGATGTTTATGCTTCTTTGTCATGTACATAGAATGGAAGATGGCAGGATCCTAAGGATGTGCTCTGTGAGGCACTAGGCCTGTTGGCAAACTAATTTTGCATTATAAAGGTATCTGCAAACATGACATGAAGACTGGCAACATCAATCCTACCGTGTGGAAATCCCTTGCAATGACCACAGTGCCTGGAGACAGACAGTCGGATTGTGTACCCACAGCAGTGACCAGAGGAGGAATGACCACTGGGAGGAGCACAGAGGGAAGAAATGTCATGGTGCACCTGTAGCAGCAAAACCGGATGCCTTCATCTGCCCCAGCTGCAACAAAACATATCTCTCCTGTATCAGTTTCTAGAGCCACAACAGGCACTATAATTCTCCAACAGTTTACCTTTATGCCTGAAGGCTCACTCTTCCATTGTCTCCTGAGACAGACACATGCCAACAACTCCTGAGATTTTCTGGCTTAATTGATTTTTTCTGGAAACAATGATGGTGCTAAACTTCCACTAGATTCTAGTAGATTTCTGGAAGTGGCTTTCACATTGTGTGAAACTCTAATATAATGCAGAAATTAACAGTTAAGGAAATTGAATAAATTGCTGTGTGCAGGCATCCCAAGTGTCAGTCAAATGGAAATGACTAAAGTTGATCTGTTCCCTGGGGAACAGAGATGTGCTTTCCAATGGTATAAATGCCCCGACCTCCAATCCTGCTCTTGAATAGACAATGTTGGTCTTCTCCAACTCACACAAAAAAGTGAACATAGTGGTGATAGCCATAATAAAATCTCCAAATCCAAAGAGCTACCTTTGATTTATTTCTTCTCTGCCACTGCTCTACGAGTTAAGGATAAGCATTTGTGAAGTGTCAGATCTTCACCCTTCCCCTTCTGCCCCTTTTCCTTCTTGTAGCGGAACATCTTTGGGCTCTGTTGCCACTAACAGTAGGAGAACAAGGCTGTCAAGGTCGGTGAGGTGTTCCCCAATTAACACTTCAAATTACACTTGTGAGGGCTGAGCCTCTCTACTCTAATCTCAGCTGTCAGAACTGCTTGAAAAAGGACTGTCAAGGAACAGCCTGTTGAGAGTTGTCCGACCTTGGGTGTCATTGATGATGTAAATGTATTTAAAGGTGTTCCGACAGGAAAGAAGCAAGAGTATTTCCCAGGCTGTGGATGTAGCCGATACCATTAAATCAGAGCACAATTCCCACCCACATCTTCTATTCTGGTTTTAACTACCTGAAACTTCTCACTTTTTCTGTAGCATTACCAAAAAACGAATCCCAGTTTGTGTAATTTTCTGCACTTGTTACAAAATCATTAGCTTAATTTGCCTTCATTTTCCATCAGGAAAGTCACTAAGTAGTCAATATGACTGACTCTGTCAATCCACATCTCTTTCCTTTCCCCTGATGTCTACTGATGTCGTCATGTTAGAGCCATAACATCACCCAAATCACTACTAGATTCCTTGCTAGCTAGCATTCTTCATTCATTCATTAAAATTAATTTAGGAGGAAAAAAGAAATAGTAGCCAGGGGTATCAACAGCACCAGAAAGTATATGCAAATGTATAAGTTATTATTCAATGTATTGTAATATTATTTTAATGTATGCATTTCATGCACATTTTAGTCTACACATTTTTGTTTGCTGTATTCAGCTGAAGAAAGTAAAAATGTTGAAGGTTGGCTGTTTTTCAGTTCTCAAATCATTTTGGAAAGTTTCACTTAGGTAAGTTAGCCCTTAGATGTGAATTGAAACTAATTTGTCACCTATCCCTAGTAGTATCTTAGTCATTGATTCAGAAGAAAGTAGGGATCAGGATATCTTTAAAACATGCTAAAGTATTCAAATTAGAAAGACTGGTCTAATTTTGGTCTGCTTTGGTTTTGCCAGAAGCAAGATCTGCCATGTTGAGAGATGAAGTGTAACAAAAACAAAGCACTTATCTGGCACTTAGAAATTCCATCCTAACATCTAGCAAGCCAGAATATGTACATGCATGTCTACCTTGGAATATATATATATATACACAAAATAGCTGCAAGGACCATTTTTTAAAGAAGTCAAAACATTGTTCATTGTGTGTAACTGAATTAAGTTATAAACCTCAGGGTTGTTGTTGTTTTTTAAAAAAATAGTTGGTTGCAGTCTATGGTTGGGTTGTACTCCATTTTTTCAGAATATTAATTTAAGCTTAAACTGAAACCCACCGACTTCAGGTCAGAAGAAGACAATATACTAGTTGAAGCACATATCATTTTTGGTGGATCATTTACTGCCTACTGACTAAGGGGAGATTGAAGTGGGATTTGAAGGGTTCCTTGAATAGCAATTCACAGAGGTCAGTGTTCAATATTCCTGGTTTTATTAATCTCACCAAACTGATATGAAATATTGCTGGATATTAGATATCACCTGTCTCCCTTTCCTTTAACATCTTATTGTTTTTGTAGTCCATGAAGTCCAAAGAGAAAATATTTTTCCTCATAATATCTTAATCTTAATATTCCCTGATGATATGGCTGGTGTCTTCTTACCTTTAAGTTTCAGAGAGTTGTAAAGAAATATAAATGTAATAGTGTCGGCCCTATGCAAATGTTCAGTACAAATAGCTCTAGGACATGTCCTGGAGATTTCTAAAAGGAGACGTTTCACCATTTTAGAATAGGTTTAATGGACCATTTTACTTTTCTAGGCCAGGTGAAGGTGGTAGTTTTAATTTATTTTTGAAATTTATTTTATATAACTGTTTATTTAATGATTGTCTTTCCCTAAATTTCAGGATATATTAAAAAGGTAATGAACAACACAACATAGCTGAATCATAGATACACTTTATGAAGGTAAAGACTCAAGGCAGACAAAAGGCAGACATTTCTTCACACAATAATTTTGGGCAGTGGAAGTTGCCCTCACAGGATGTAGTGAAAGACACCATTTCCTATGGCTTTAAAAGAATATTAGACAAAATTGTGGAGGCTACGAATATGTTCTGTCTCCAGAGTTGGATACACTATGCCTCCGAATGGCAGTTGTTGAAAATCACAAGTTGGGAGAGCACTGTCATGGCAACTTTCTTTTTTTACAGGCATCTAGTTTGCCCTGATCCAGTAGAGCTGTTCTTCTGTTGTTAGTGAACACTATCAGTTCAATTGTCAGGGACTGGATTGAGGGGGAATGGTGGGGGCCGCCCCATCCTCCTCCTGAACCTTCCCAAGAACAGGAGGACAGTATAGATTTAGAACAGTGGTTAGCAGAAGGGCCTAGTTCAGAGGCTGCAGAGGGGAGAAGCTAGGAAATATTGGAAGAGGAACAGCAGGAAGAAGAAACACCAGGAGAGAGACAGCTGATGGACTCAGTGTCTTTGGAAAGCATTCCTGAGACACACACACACACCCAGTACCAGGCGAGCATTGAGGGTAATCAAACAGAAGACTCAGAGGCAGAAAGCTCAGATTAGCCGACACAAGTGTGACATAGAATAGGAGTGACGTAGTGGGTGGGACTTGGCTCCAATGCCATTATTTAGGGGATATTGCATTCCTTCATCTCTCGCTGTGAACATTGAATAAATTAATTGGTAAGAACTTTAATTGTCTATCTGCTTATTGGCTGCCAGCGTGGGAGGGATCGGATTCCCCGAAGCCTGACATCAATTCACACTTGGAGTTATTTTCATTTTATTTATTTTAGAACACATACTGCCTTTCCAAAAAACAAACAAACCATGCAAGGCAGCTTATATATTCAAATAAGAGTATATCAACAAAATGAAACAGCACCCTCCCCCAAAACTAACAAAGAACAAATTATATAAGCATAGCTCTTTAAAAAAAAAGCAATAAAAGATCCCCACAGCTGAATGTTTTCTCTGTAAAAGCCACATGAAAAAAATGTGTATGGTGGAGTATGGAGTTCCAGAGCTGTGGGGCCACCACCAAAATAATCCTATATCTTATACCTGTTAACGTCATTGACCTCGCTGGGGGGCAAACAAGGATGGTTTCTTTTGTCATTCTTAAGTGGGAGGCAGAATACTATAGGTGCAGCTTGTCCTTCCAATAGCTCAGGCCCAGATCATTTGGGAATTTAAAGTTTTAAACCAGCATCTAAAATTGGTCCTGGGAGTGCACTGGCAACCAGTGAAGCTTTTACAAGAATAGTGTCTGTTGTCAATGATTTGAAAACGCAATGTTTCTCTACTCTAGCCTTTCACAACTTGGTGCCTACAATTCCCATCAGCCTTGGCAAACACTATTCCAAAATATCTGGAGGGCACCAAGTTGGGGGAAGACCACTATAATCTAATTATGTTTTTAAAAGGTTTTAGCCTTTTTACCTAGGTTTACCTAGTCTGCTTTTAAAACATTTTCAGTTCAGACAGGTTGATAGATTTTAAAACCTCTGGGGATAATATCTATCTCCCATTTTATCTGGACTCTTTATCACCTCTTCATCTAGAGCAAGGTGATTTATGGTTAATATAACAGATTGGCATGGTATGGAACTTTGCTCACTGTGTCAGTCTGAAACTGGAGGGGGAGATCACCCGCTGGCTGCTTCCTCAGGACAGCTGTGCTGGGTTTCTACCTGCTTCTGACTGTCTTAATTAGGCCTTCTCCAGAAGTATATTTTAAAAGGCACGTTTTTCTGCAAGCAAGATTGTTTGGGAACCGACTCCTGTCAGAGGATATGGAAATCAGAATAGACTTAAAACAAAATAAGTGGCATGGAATAAAAAGGATTTATATAACTTCAAACATGAAACTAGATAGTAGTATTTATAAGCCTATAAATTTTAAAGCTCCCAGCCTAATTTAAAAGCAGTTTAGTGATGCTACCGAATGGAGACAGCGTAAACAGAAGGTTCCTTTGATTATCAGAATGTTTACTCCTGAAAATTAGAGCACAGTCATTTATCAGGTTTTGTCTGTAGGCTATAATCAGTTCAAGATATTCAAAAGCCAAGGTAATTTAGTATGCTGAATGTCAATCAAGCCTGGGCAAAAACACAAGGCAATGTGTTAATGTAAATGTGAAATATGCATATGCTAAGGTGATGCTATGTGCGGGCAACAAATAATCATCCATCCAATGCATAACAGCCCTTTAAACATAACAGCTAGGCACCTGCAAAGTGTAAACTCCAGGCATGTACCTGCAATTTGTTGTGCCGAGGATTAATAGAAGTTGGACTGCAAGTTTTAATGACTTTGAGATGTTAAATATAAGTGAACGTCTTACAATAAGGCATTAATTCAAATAGTCTTAGTGCTAATTCAAATAGTAAAAAGAAGAGGAAGAAAAAGGAGCCATGGGCCCTACTGTTTTTTTGTTTTTTAGGTTGCAAAGCAAGCATCTATGCAGTTCTTACAACAACCCTCTAGAACAGGCCAGTATTTGGAATCTGAAATTCCAGGATAAGTGACAGTAGATTGTCTAAGGACACACACACAAGATGCTTGAAGCGCTGTATTCAAAACGTGTGTCTCCCTCTTCCATTTGAGAAAAATGAAGGGAAAACATATAGTATGAGTATCAGTTGCATAGAGGTTTTACTGCAAGCAAAGGTAAAGGTAAAGGAACCCCTGACAGTTAAGTCCAGACACAAACGACTCTGGGGTTGCGGCGCTCATCTCGCTTTGCAGGCCGAGGGAGCTGGCGTTTGTCCGCTCCACAGACAGTTTTTCTGGGTCACGTGGCCAGCATAACTAAGCCGATTCTGGCGCAATGGAACACTGACACCAGAGCAGCGCAAGGGAATGGCGTTTACCTTCCCACCAGAGCAGTACCTATTAATTTACTTGCACTTTTGGCGTGCTTTCAAACTGATGGGTTGGCAGGAGCTGGGACTGAGCAACGGGAGCTCACTCTGTTGCGGGGATTCAAACCACCAACCTTTTGATCGGCAAGCCCAAGGCTCAGTGGTTTAGACCACAGCGCCACCTGCGTCCCTGCTCCTGCAAGCAAACAGTATACCAGTGTTGGTTAATAAGCAAATAAACCAGGATTTACTAGGACATCCTTTGATAAACCATTCACAATTAAGTAAATGCCCATAAAGAGTTATGACATTGTGCTGGATTTATATAGCACTGAGAAAGGCCAGTTGCCCTTTCTGGACATGGTTGCAATCCCTCTGAAAGAATAACTTTGTAATTTTAGGATTCTCCTGGATCCACATCATTACTGGAGCCTCAAGTAGCTTAAGTGGTTAGGAGTGCCTTTTACCAGTCATGGTTTGTATATCAGTTAAAGGCCTTTAAATTATGATGCTGGAGGAACTCTTGAGAGTCCCATGGACTGCAAGAAGATCAAACCTCTCCATTCTTAAGGAAATCAGCCCTGAGTGCTCACTGGAAGGACAGAACGTGAAGCTGAGGCTCCAATACTTTGGCCACCTCATGAGAAGAGAAGACTCCCTGGAAAAGACCCTGATGTTGGGAAAGATGGAGGGCACAAGGAGAAGGGGACGACAGAGGACGAGATGGTTGGACAGTGTTCTCAAAGCTACAAACATGAGTTTGACCAAACTGCGGGAGACAGTGGAAGACAGGAGTGCCTGGCATGCTCTGGTCCATGGGGTCACAAAGAGTTGGACACAACTAAACGACTAAACAACAACAACAACAACAAAAGGCCCGTGTTTGTTGCATAAGACAAAATGGCTGCCACCTGTAAAGAGCAAAAAAGAGGCAGGGCCACAAGATGGTGCAGGCATGCCCTGAATCGGATGCCTCTATCAATGGGGAAAAGGCACCTACATGAGCCACTTCCACCCTTGAGGGTTGATATCTAATCCTGATATCCAATGAAATGTGAGCATGTTTAAGCATGCGCTTTCAGTAGGAGAGGCTGGGGCAGTGCAGACAGGAGGAACACTGATATGTGCATTGCGGATTTTGAGGACATTTATTTAACCTTTTGTGGGCACCAGAGGAAGTACTGGGAGACACTCCAGAACCCATTGGTGCCTTGTTGGCAACCCCCTGCTTAGCTGAATTTACAAACTGGTAGTGTGTGAAAGACTGCAGCACTAAGGTTGCTGTACATAACAATGTACAAACTGTGTCCTCTGGTTAAGTATTTTCAAAAAGTAAAAACAAGGATACCCCAAAAGTTGTTGAGCTTTCTTTAGGAAACCCACAAAAACACCAATCGATTTTTTGATTGACTTGCCTAAGATCTAGGACAAAGCGTCGCCTTTCAGAAATTCCCCCAGATGTCAATTCCGCCTTTGAAATCCCAGACGTATGGCAGCCCTAGACACATCAGGCTTCTTATAGAATGCAAGTACTAATGAAACTAGAACATGCTGAACATGTTAGTCTTTTTATATGCAAGCAATCCAGGCTGAAGGGATTCTTTGACTCCACCCCAATCCCTTGTAAGCCTTGTTCACTAGCTCTAGGCCCTGACCGAAGTTTGCAAATATTAGCCACTTTTAAAATTCTAATAAAAAATTAATCCTTGACTTGTAGTTTGGGGTGTGATTCCCTACCATTGCTTTTTCCAACAAACGACACTCATAATCCGTTCTGTATTGTGACATACCATTTGCATCTAAGGAACAATGAGCAAAAAAAGAAGAAGAAGAAGAAGTGTGGCAATGAGTGGGGTCTAAAGAAGTAAGATAAAGGGCTGAGTCCCTTCTACCTTTCCCATTTATTACCACCAATGCATTCTAAAGTATTAAAATATGAAATCTTCATATTGGCTGACTACCTTTACTGGGAGGGGAGATGAATTCATTTGGATATATACTTGCTAAAAAACGGCAGCTTTGACCAATCCAATTACCTTCTGGGGAGTCTGGATTAGGCCTCTGGTCCAAGTCAGAACCTGGGGATTTCCGACTTGACAATCTTGACCATATGGTTTGGAGGATATGTCCAAAGATCTGCAAACGCCAGCATGATTTTAGCTGCTCTGTGCCTCAAAGCTAGATAATACATTCCTTAGCAGGACTTCTGGTGAGTTTCTTCTCGACTGTGGGGAATGCATACCAGTCCAAAGTGCTATTAGCATAGAGGTAACAGTTTGCATCTTCAAAGATGTAACTGGAAGTGACAAGCAGAGGGGCGAGGGTTATAAAAAGAGCACCCAGGCAAAACTTCCCTTCATGGTTCCTTCCCTCTAGATGATCTTCTTGAAAGTGTTTAACATCTTTTGACATGAAGAGCTGGGGAATTTATTTATGAAATCCTAAAGCAATAGGAAACAACTACTTCATTAAGAGAGCCCTGAATGCGTATCAAGCTGGGATTCATATTATTTGGATATCCCATATACCTGCACACAGGAAGTCAACCTACTCTTAGCAATAAAAGTCAAGATGCAATTTCTCAGATCTTTGAAATCTGCAAAGCAAGTTTCATACATTCCCTGGATCAGGTTAGCTCTCCTCTGTAAGATATAGCAAGTTTAAAAAATTCAGTGTCCTTTCTGAAACATGCAAATGGATACAAATACAAAGAAGAGATGGAATGAGCTGATTGTTACTGCAGGAAGTGCTTTCAAGCCTTCTGTATAATGCATTTTGTATAACTGCCATATAATGATAACTTTCAGAGCCAGACAATGGCTCCAGACATTACAAAGAACTACCACAGGCTAGATGCACAGTAATTCCAACTGCAGGCACTCACACCAAGAAGTTTGCAGAGGGAGTTTGCCAATAGTAGCATCAAAACAAAACAAAAACACTCCAGGATGATAAACAATTAAACAGTGTTTTATATACATGTAAAACTGAAGTGGCACAGCCTGTGCAATGCCTCAATGCATTTCTAACATTTGCACGCAAAGAAACAAATTGAACAAACAACAAAGTAGGGTTCACTGTCTAAGTGCCTCTTACATTTCAGGGTTGTGGTACCACTGGACAGCTAAACACTCAATTGCATCTAATTTGTTGTTCCTGAAAGGACTGTTGGGCACCCTGGAAGCCAAATCCATCCCTCAAAACAGTTCTCTTCATGTTTCCTGGCTATTTCTACTTGTGGATTCACTTCTTCAGACTCAGTCTTTTGAGAGTGAAGCTACTGCTGATCTCCATCTCTCCACACTTTGTCAATCATGGAATCTTTCCATGTCATGATCCTACAAAAGCTACCAAACCCTCATCTTTGCTGTGCATATGCACAGAGGTTCAGGTTATATGGAAAAATAAAGTTTTTCTAACAGTGAACCACAACAGGGTGCATTTGATCAGACATGAGAAACAATTTCAAGGATGCAAGTCAATAGGATTGCTGGCCTTAACATCTGAAAGCCTAGACAGTTGGAGACCAGATTACGTTGGGGGGGGGGGGAGCCTTTTTTGGCATATACCAGCCCACTGCCCCAAATGCCTCCAGCAAGTGAATGGAGGAGAGTGGATACTTCATAAACGAGTAAATAAAATAAACGAGGCTGTAATCTATACCAGTTGAGTAAGTCCAATTGATCTAAGTGAGACATATGTTCTGAGTGGGTGTGCTTAGGGTTGTGTAATAGATCAGTTATGGGCAGGCAAGCTGTTAAAGCAGCAACTTCCAAATTAACCAGAACTGGTATAAATGGTTGTTTCTTTTGTCCTTGTCTGGTCAACTGCACAGTCCATTTTGTTTCCTGCACTCCAAGCTCCAAGTTTAAATTAGAGAATGACTTCCCATTGCCCCATTTTGCCTTAAGAGAACATCACTCACCTTTAGAAATCCTACAGGTCACATTCTCCTCCCTCCAACCTTTCACTGATGACTTAAGGTTGAAACTTTCCCAGATTAATTGTTGTGGAATAATAATAATAATAAAATACCTGTATGTGTGGCATAAAACACAGCTATCCCACCCCCATGAAACTATGTAATTCACAGCTATGAGGATTGCTTGTTCCAATACTCTTTTTGTCACTTTATTTCTTTAAAAATATTTATTGAGAAATAAATGCAAGGCTCCATAGAAGGGTCTCTATGACCTTGAACATGCTTTAATTTCCTTCGACATCCTTGTAGAATAAGTCAAGTTTTTGTTTATTCATCTGTTCACAGGAGCGGAATGTATTCCAAGGTCAGAAAGAGCATCTAAAAATATGTTACAATAATTAATAATTGGCCTCTTGGTTCAAAGTTAATCAGCAGACTATAATTTAACAATCAGTTTTTACTATTTGCCCACACATTTGATGACTCTGTGTTCTCTGTTTATGGATGGGATGCACACAAAAAGATCATCAACAGCAAAACTCATAGGGAAAATGGTACTTTCTCCCAGATGTTAGCAGTGTGTGCTTGGAATCTTGTAGCAGAATGTTGCTTTCAGAAACTATAAGTGTCAGAACTACATTCCAGGAGTGATCCTTCATGGTTCTCTTGGGAATATCTATTGGAAATTGCAGTTGTTGCAAACTCTAAGAATACAGGTACTTTATTTATTTATTTATTTATTTTATACATGACCAGCTGCTGGTCGCCTAAGGAGATTAGATGGTTTTACATCTGGCTCCCAGATAATCTCCAAATCAGACACTGCTCAGTCAATTTGCAGATTTACCCATCGTGTAATATCCATGTTTTTCAATGCACATTTAATGTATATTTGTTATGTGGATGGGTCAGTGTATGTATATATACTCTTCAGAAAGCAAATATTAGAACTGTAATACAGGTACAGAAAGCTTATGCCCTGCAGTTATCTCGAATGGTCTACATTATACTACATTTTTAATAGCACATAATGAAAGTGCTGAGAAGTTTACACTAGCTGTCCATGTGCTATCTGCATATTAACTTACAGGCCTCTTAAAATATTGAGTCCAGGATAGCTTAGTGACCATCTGATGCCTTATATCCCTGCCTTATCACTGCTATCTTCAGGGAACTTACTGTTAGAGGTCGTCCATGGCTCAGTTACATGTCTCATATCCACCAGGAGTGATCCATTCAGTATGGTTTGTCCAATTATGTGGAACACATTCTCAAGTGGACTCAGACAGGCCCCCTCCCTATTGAATGTCCAGAGCCTAGCAAAGACCTTTCAATTTCAGCAGCCATTTTGAGTTTCTGATTTTATCAGTCAGTTTTAACTAATGTTATCTTTATTATATTTCTAAGAAACATACCTTTAAAGTATTAAATGCTATATCAACTGTGTAAATAAAGAAAGAACAATACAAGGTTTTCTTCAGGCATTGGTCTGTGATGATATTATTTCTGTGATGTAGTTCTAAAAAGGTAAAGGTACCCCTGCCCGTACGGGCCAGTCTTGACAGACTCTAGGGTTGTGCGCCCATCTCACTCAAAGAGGCCAAGGGCCAGCACTGTCCGAAGACACTTCCGGGTCACGTGGCCAGCGTGACATCGCTGCTCTGGCGAGCCAGAGCCGCACACGGAAACGCCGTTTACCTTCCCGCTAGTAAGCGGTCCCTATTTATCTACTTGCACCCAGGGGTGCTTTCGAACTGCTAGGTTGGCAGGCGCTGGGACCGAACGACGGGAGCGCACCCCGCCGCGGGGATTCGAACCGCCGACCTTTCGATCAGCAAGCCCTAGGCACTGAGGCTTTAACCCACAGCGCCACCCGCGTCCCTGATGTAGTTCTAGAGAGGACTAATATCACTGCTACTTACTTTTATCTAATTTACAAGTATCAAGGTTGTTTTCTTGTGATAAAACAAGTTTTGGCTTGTTTGTAGACTTTCTTAGATAGGGATAGCCTGACCACAGTGATCCATGCTCACAATACTGTATCCACCAATCACAACATTGTACGGTAATAGATCTGAAACCATAATGCCACTTAGCACATTCTACATCCCATCCCATGCACACATCCTCACAAAGTGTTTAGGATTGCAAAAGGTTATCGGACTTCCCTGAGACATGTCTTGGGATCCACTGAAAACCAAATCACTGGCAATCACAAAGGAATCAACCACAGCAACACAGAAGACCACCATTCTACTAATAATGGGCAAAGTCCATCAACATCACATTAGCTAACCCATGAAATAACTGAAGACCGATGGGAAAGCCCTTGAAATTGTGGGCTGCAAGCATTTGTACTCTTACTAGATTGTGCGGCAATATAAGAATGGCAAAGGGCCACCACAGTTGTTGGGTTTTGTTTTGTTTTAAAGTCATAGTCGTATCTGGAATTCAATACGCCAACGGAGTCAAGATGTACTTAAGAATGGCAGAGGTCATTTTGAACTTTACTTGTATAAAAGCATTTCATGAAGTCCTTTAAAAGAATAAATTGAGAGGGAAAGACTTTGAAACCTGCAGTGGACCAGGAAATATTGATGACCTCTAAGAATGAAATGTCATACCCTACCACCAAGTTGTACTTTTTTGAAGGCAAGTTTGCTAGACAAGATGAAAGGGGGACGCAGTGATCACACACCAGATCAGATTGACAGTTCGCATTTTGCCAAAGGTCCAGCTCAAAAGCTATTCTGCTTAGTATAAAATTGCTTAAAGGGATACAGGTTAGCTCTCCATGGAAGGTGTCACCGTGTTGAAAGAGAACAGAGATGTGGAGGAGGAGCAGTTCGGGCAGTTGAGGGCATCCGGTTGTACTAAGCAGAGAAAAGTGAGTGACTGAGGTTTTTGATAGAGAGACTGGCAGTATTTAACCTTGCCACTCCAGTGTCTTCTTGAACAACAATAGAGCTCCTTGGTGGTGTGGATTTGCCTTTGAGTCCTTGTATTCAACCAAACAAAGATCACAAAGGCTATAGGAAGCACCTGAGGAATTAAAAAAAGTGGTGTGGTGGTAAAGTGTATAGACTGGGTATATTTAAACCATATGAAGCCAAAACTCTGTAAAAGAAGCACATGAGAACAAGGAAACTCTGGCATTTTATTTTATTTTTTTGCCTTGGTGCTCCAATGATGGTATAAGATGGATTTTTTATTTTACCCTTATGTTTGACTAGCACACACTTTTTAAGATGGTCTACATGTTCCCCTTGGAAATTGATGAATGGGTTAGATCTAATGAACAAATATGTAAACATCCTTTAGTAATAATTATGATGACTGTAAAAGAAGTTCTAGACATTCACAATCCAAGCCGTGAAAGTTAAATAAGGCAGAAAACAACATATTATAAAGTTTCGATTTTATTTATTATCTTAATCCAATGCTCATGAAGTGCTCTTAACCTTTACTTGGGAAGAATGTATTAGTGGTTTATTCTGCAGTATTAGATTATGCATACAAGCATTGTAAAAGACTGTCACTTTTTATCTTTAATGTTTTCTTGCTCATATGGATGTCTTCAAACTTCTCTCTGAAGTTTTACATTGTGATAAGCACCTATATTATGATATAGTTCAGCAGTGCCACCTAAAGTATCCAGGATTTTGCACCCTCACAGTGAATCCTGAATAGACAGCTATCCAATGTTTTGTTTCTGTGTGTACATTGTTAATTTAGTCCTTTTTTTCACAATGCAATTGGTCAAAAATGGCTATCTCTTAAAAATGTAACAGGAGAGTTGGTAAAGAAATGAATATACCCTCTGAATATATTTCGGATTCACTATTTCCAGGACAATTCCCACTGAATAGAAGAATAGCCTTAAAAGGGGAGCCTTAACTGCTTTAAAATTCCCATAGAAATGCAAGACTTTACTCTTACTCTTTGTCTCATCAAACCATCTATCCAGATGAGCAAAGGTGCTCCCTTTTAGAATTCATTCTGCAAGGAACCCTACACATGCTCTGAAACCCAAGATTATGTACCGTATATGCCGGTAACATGTACCTAATTAGATAATTCAGATTGACTTTATTGTGTGTGTGTTTTTGCGTGAGAGAGAGAGAAAGAGAGAGAGAGAGGGAGGGAGAGGGAGAGAGAGAGAGAGATTGCTCCTAGGGTCTACTTAAACAATGTCAAGGAATGTGAAGGTAACAACCCAGGGGGGAAATATCAGTTTTCAAACCCTGCTGCTCTTTTATTTGTTTATTTCAACTTTGATCTCCTAAGCTACCATACTTTCAGATATATTTTATATTTTTTACTTTTTACAAAATCCATTTGTTTCCATGTGAAGTAAACTGAAGTTGACAACAACAGAAACACAAATGTACAGGAGCTATAGATTTTAGTCCTTGCCCTGGAAGGATAGGTGGCAATTTTCCCTTTGACAGGGCAGCTACTTCACATCACCTGTTAGCTTATTGCCTTTCTACAGCTATTATTTTAATACAATCAGCTTGCATGACTCTTTAAAGGCTCCCCTAATGGGCTTTCCAAAAGCACTGATTTAGACTTGATGACAACAATTATTTAGGTCTGAAAGGCTGCGGAGTGGCTCAAAATCAATAGGAGTTAGCAGCTCTCACTAGCCACATGATGCAAGTCATGGCTGACATGCTGCGGTATAAACTGTTTTCTCCTTTTTATGTTTCCCCTTTCCCATTAACAGACAGGGACAGAGTTACAGCTCTTCTACAAATGCAGTTTTACTGGAAATGTTTCAGATGTTATGAAAGCAAAGAGACTTCAAATATTTAATTTTCCCATATTTCTTTTTTAAAATGTTGGCTAAAACCAAAAGTGATGAAAGTTCAAATAGACTGATTTATTGCCTAGCTTACCTTTGAAATGCTATATCCATTAGGAACATTAAAACAAAAACAAAAAATGGAGTTAAGACAGTTTTCCCACCCACCCTGGCCACATCACCTGTTATGAAGACAGGTTGTAAATTCAGCCTTTTCTTAAAGGAGGCTGTGTATATACACCTTTGTAGTAAAGAATCTGAATGTAAGTCCAGGAGAAGCATGATTTCATCGTATGATATCCAACACTTCACCTGTCACTTCAAAAAAAATGTGATGCCTGAAGGATAGCAGCTTATACCAGATCCCACCCCTTTTCAGTTCGCCCTTATAAAATTACATTATTCTGAAGATCTTTGTTTATGATTTATAGCATCCTTATGCATAAACAGTGAAGGAAAGGGAAGAGGAACAGTGGTGCAACCTACTCACTGCAAAAAAAAAAGATACATGCATTTAGTCTACTGTCTGCACAGATCCTTTTTTCCACAGATCCTACATTTCAGTCTGTATGCATATCTTATAGAGGGTCTGGGCAGACTGTGGGCTAAAAGATGTGCAGAAAGCCCTGCCTCTATAATCCCATTTCTCCCTTTTATGTTCATTATATACACACTGAATACGACTAAGAGTTATTGGCCACAATGACCACAATTCAATACCAAGTTTATGTTCTGGCCTTTCTGGGTTTTCTTTTTCTTTTCTTTTCTTTCTGTCATCGATAAGTAAAGATTCTTATTCAACATTTTTTCTGGCTTTCATTTTTTTTCATCACACACACACACACACACACACACACACAACCTCAAACTACTTATTATTATAATTTAATCTGCTAAGAGGCTGCAAGTACAGATCTTCCACAATGCGATGCACAATCCTAAATGATAGTCATTCCACTATGAGGATAATGAACACTTTTAGGGAGTGGCTAAGTAAAAGTTGCATCATGTCCTCTCCTCTCCAGTCAAATTCCAAATATATCCAAGCACATTTATCAGGCAAGTTTGTGTACCAGGGACTCAGTCCAACAAGGATAGGCCTGAGTGCTGGATGCTGAATAAAGCATCCTTTTGGATTTGTGTACTCCATTGAGCAGGAAAGCAACATTCTCTCTCCCTCCCTCCCTTAAATATGTTTCCCCTAAGCGTAAGCTTGATGAGTCTATCAACCTTGCTAAATATAGATGAGCTTAATCTGTAACGAAAAGATTTTGCAAAAATCTGCATACCAAGGTGATTACCCTCCTCATGGTAAACTAAATTAGTTTATTCTCCCTCTAATGAATATACATATGCTATTACTAAGCCTTCCCAAATCTCCTCTCTTTGCAGCACAACTGTAGTATGCCTCTGCCAGTCATTCACTAATGATTGCTGCTGAATGTTAAAATGGCAGACTATACATTCGCCGTGCTGTTCTTCATTGAGAAAGCTGTGTACGACATGAAAGGGGAAGTCTGAAGCCATTGCTTAATTCTTGCATATAAAAAATGCATTTTTTCTTCATTTTTAATAGAACCTTATGGATTCATTTGATGTACATTCACATCTGACCTGCTGCTACAGAGGCAGTTGAAAATTCAGCATCAGGGCATGTATGTATATGCAGTTCAGATTGCTGGATACTGGCATACCCAGCTAGTGCAGTCATTCCATGTTTGAGTGCCTCCTTCTCCATTCCGGTTTCCTTTTCTGTACTGAACTGTTAAAAATAGAAGTTTTCAAGAACCAAATGAGATTTTACAGAACTATTAACTTCAGCTCCCTTGTCGTTCTCTTTCCTGTGAAATTCTGGAATGGATGGGGGGAAATGAATGAATGGTTTGGATGTTAAACTCATTTTAAATCACATGCAGTTATGTGAAAATGACACTTCGTAGTGACTAATATTTGGACCATATAATTTAGTGCTTTGGCTTTCTTAAACTTAGATGGCACAACAGCACCATGCTATGCTTGTTTACTTAGAATTAAATTCCATTGTGTTTAACAAGGTTTATGCTCAAGTAAGCTTACACAAGGATTGCAGCCTAAGTATTGATATGCTATAAATTCTGAATCAGGGACCATCCATTTAAACTAGAAGCAATTAATTAAGATGTATGAATAATTGTAGTAACTGTTTCATAACTCTTTTGAGAATAATTCGGAAACAAACTAACTTAAGGAGACAAATGTATACAGTGAGTTTTGTCAAGGTCAAGTGACCTTCATAAATACGAATAATCAGAACTCCAGATGTTCTGTAATGCATTTGTTAAAAATGAATGTTTTAAGATGGCACGAAAATAAACAGTGCAAGAAACAATTGTACTGCTAAAGGGAAGGAGTTCCCCTAAGACGGTTTTACTACAGAGAAGGCCCTAACCTGAATCACTGCACAACAGATCATAATCATTGGTTTGACCACAAGAAGGGCGTCACCACCAGATGACAAAGCCCAGATTGACAAACAATACTGGGCTTTGTCATCTGGAGGTGAAGCCCTTCTATCAGGGTATTTATGTCTAACTTTGAATTGCATCTGTGGAAGCTCACTGGTAGCTAATGTAGCTGCTATAGAAGTGGTTGGGTGGAGCAATAGCAGACATGTCAAATGTAACTGATATGAAACTGAACACAGCCATTGCTGCTACCAAACTTCAAATGTGTTGTATGCCAAAGTATTCCCAGGCTGAAAACTAGGCAACATCCTGTCCATGACAGGAAAATATTCATCAAAGAGTCTTTGGATCCTCCACTGACATCTCTTCTACATTAGCTGAATACAGGATAAGTCTGTGTGGGTAGTCCTGGTGGATTACATATTGCAGATGTGATGAGACTGGGAAAGGAAGGCTTCTTTCACTTCCCAACTCAACAAGCCTTCAGATGGGCTCTTTGACATGTTCCAACAGATAGTTCTATCCAATGGCTGGTGTCCAAAAAGCTAGACAATATATGCTCATTATAAAAAAAATAAGGAACATAGAAATCTGCCTTATGCCAGTCTAGATGAGTATTATCTATTCTGTTGCTCCAGAGTCTCTGGCAGAAGTCGCTCACATCATCTGTTGCCTGCTCCTTCTTACTACAGATGCCATGACTGAACCTAGGACCTATTTCATACAAAGTATGTCCTCTACCACTGAGCAATAGTCCTTCCTTTGCAGGCCATTTTATGGGTTCTCCTCCGAGGGTTTTATAAGCCACATACAGTGTTTTACATATTGTCTTCTGCACAGCAAACCACTATGCTCTTGCACAAATTGCTTTTGAAGCTTTCCTCTCTTTCAAAAGTGGTTTCCCGTGGAGAATTAGAAAGGGATACTGTCCTAGAATTGCAAATTTCAAGCTCCTAGGTTCTTCTGCATGCTTAATATAAATTTAGGTTATATGTATGTATTGATTAAAATTGTACTCTACCATGTATGAAGGGCAATAGTAACACAATATATGAAATGTTCATTTAATTCAGAGGAGGCAAATAAAGCATTTACTATAAGCAATGACAATGGTCTTATTGAGCTAGTAATTAACTGGACTAGTGTTGATCCAGTAATCAATTGAAATAACACTGATGTAGAACTGCAGTATACTCAGAAAAAATGCCCCTACATTTCCTGTTTCCATTCATTGAATTTGATTCAGATCATACTGCACTAATGGTTGGTTTGCACATCCAACAAGTAAATTGGGACTTCTTCAGGGATTGTAACACTTCAGACAGTGGATAGAATCTCTGCTCCCTGCATAAACAGACCCTAATGATGTCTACACATTTATGTTGCCATGGTGCTTTCATTTTGTCCCTGTGCCATCATGTTGTCTCACTATGGCTGTTATGTTGGCAAATGCTAACAGTTCACTTCACTGGTGCTTTGTTGTTGGGAGCAACATCTACCCTAAAGATCGCCACATTGAGATGGCAAGAATGCCTCTTATGCTCAAAGCCTATTGTTCTTTTGGAATCTGAGGCAACAAGCATGCTTTGGGGTAAAGTTGCAGATTTTATTAGCTACACAATAATAATATAAACGTCATATACATGGGCACTAAGGCAAACTATTAAGCATATGCGCTACCATAGCATAATCTTTCTCAGTCTACTTCATTCTTATGTTGTATTTGCTGGCAGAGGTCCTGTCTTTCTCCATCACAAGATCTGGGTTGGATTGAGAACTCAAGAGGTGCGGCGCACCACAGTGGTGTGACAGGAGAGGATGGCAAGTGTGAAGTGAAGAGTCAACGACAATCAGAGAAACACTTAAACATTTCAGTGTAGTATAGTATAGATACTATAATATAGTATCAAAACATTCTCTTTTATTTGCAGAATATGGATAGATATCTTTTCAAAATGAAAGCAAGAGCATCATGTGAGCACACTTCTCATTGAGTTTGTAAATGTACTTAAGGTAAATGGTAACCTAAAAGGTAACTTAACTGTCCTGGTTGTTCACCATCAATTTTGTTACTGATATAAAATACATTGGAAAACTTTTAAAAAAGAACTTCTAGCAGTGCTTGATTTATAACATGGAACACAACTATTTTATAATATGTTCATGGGGTAGCCAAAAAGTATAAAGCAATGCAACTACATAAGAACATGACTCATTCCCAAAATATAATTATAAATGAGCCTCTTACATATGTACCGTAAGTATATAAGGTAAAGGTAGTGTTCTATTTTATAAATCAAGCACTAGGAGAAGTTGTTTTTTTTTTTTTTTTAGTTTTCCAATGTATTTCTGATCAATAACAAAATTTGGTGTGGCATGAGCCATTTTTCATTCTGAAAGTGTGGCCCAGAGAAAAAAATTTGAGAACCACTGATCCATGGTGCAGTCTTCATCTGCCTCTGGTGTCTGTGTGCTCTCATCTTAATAGTACTCCACTCAGGAGCATCTCACCTGTTGGGGTAGAGCCACAACAGTACCTTCCTGTTTACCAGAGGGGTGAGGCAGTGACAATGCTTGTCACTGTGTGGGTGCACCAACAGAAATCCCTGATTGCCCTTGTTAATGCATCCATTCAGACCAAACCTGACTGCCACCTTGTCCTTCCGCGTGTGAGTGGCAGTGCTATTCTGCCAGGAGGCTATAATTGCACCTCCATGCCACCAGGAGAGCTGCTTCTGACCACACTTCATCTCTAATTCCCTGATCACCACACTTGATTTGCTTGGTGCTCTCACAGAAAACTCTTCATTTGCTTTCTATACAGCCACTGCTTTGAGCTCATCGTATTTGTAGATTCCTCAAGGAAGACGTGGGAAGTGATATTAGCTTGTCTCGTGGAGATCAAAGCAAAAAGCTTTATTGCTCTAAGTATTCAATCTACCTCTCCCTTCTTTCAAGGCTCTGCTGTAAATGTACTGCATTACCTGCCACATGTCACCATAGATCACAAGCAATTTGTTCTGCATTAAAAAGTGGAAAAGTACAATCACAGTTAAATAACACTTGCAGAAATTAGGCTGACACTGCTTATGGTAGAAGAAAGGTCCCTTTTTACTATCAGTACCTATTGTGTAATGGGGTAATTGGGGAGAGATGGATTAGAAGGCTTTAAATCAGTCAAGAGTTTTTGATGGTATCATAAACGGAGAGTGAAAGGCCTGAGCAGTTTGTAATGATGCAGGAACCCCATCAGGAAACGAATGAGCAATCAGCAGTAAATCCTTCATGTGGCTCAACATGCTGTGCTATATGTAAGCATCTCCTTAGAACAACAAAGGGATTCCTAGTGGACACAGGGAATGAGAACTGAAGAGGAACATTAGGCCGTGACATACCTGTAAGGGAACATTCAAACAGAAAATACAATAAGATGACAGTAACAAGCTTTCAGCAATAAGCAAGTATATCACATGTAAGGGCCAGGCTTAGACACTTATGTAGGAGGATAGTTGTGCCTCCCATTACACCAGAAGCTGGGATCATCTAGAGAAGCTGAATGATAGGAGATTAAGGACAGACAAGAGGAAGCACATAAATATAGAATTAGACGATGTCCCATTTGTCCTAACAGACCAACCATCCCTGAGTTCCATTCTGTAACAAATTTGGGGGCGCAAAACATCCTAAATTGCATATCAAATTAGCACTAGAATTTAATGCTTTGAGGTTGTCAAAGTTACTTTCCTTGGAGGTGTGTATTTAAGGCCATGCTAGACTTTGCTAATCCTTAATTAAGCCAAGTGCAAAAGCTAATTAACTGAAATAATTTCCTTGAGAGGTGTTAGCCTGGAGATGAGACATTTAGGTGACACAAAGGGATGAAAGGCAAATCTCACCATCCTTAGGCCAGAGTGCTAGATTTGGATGTGGGGAAACCAGATCTCTGCTTTACCACAAAGTTCCCTAGATGGCTTTGCTATCGCTGGGATTTGGAAAACTGCTACTCCAAAATTTCACTTATGTTTGCCACAGTAAAATGTAAAAGAGGACTTCACATCTCTAAAACACAAGATAGAATACCATCTACCGGAACTTCTATCGGTGCTGGGAACCTTTTTTGGGAACAACCTTTGCCCCCTGCTCATGACACTGAGAGCAAATCTACCAGTATATCATACATGTAAAGCACAATCAATGCACACTTAAAGCACACTTCTGCTAAATAATTCTGAGAACTGTAGTTTATTGAAGGGGCCGGGAATTGTAGCTCTGTGAGGGAGAAACTATACTTCCTAGGATTCTTTAGCTGAAGTTGTGTGCATTAAATGCCACTGTCACTGGGCTGGAGTATAAAGGAATGGGGTGAAATTCAAAGCACTCTGTTTAAAAATCCTTGAAATGGCAGCAAGACTCATTTATAATGCTGTTTTTCTCTGATTAAGATCAACCTGCCTTTGCTGAACAGACTTTGAACACATACTCTTGAAACCTGTGTTGACATGGTTTCTTAAAATGTGACACCCTCTTCTTTACTGCTTCAGAAAAGAAAAGAAAATCAGAGTGAGTTGAGAACAACAGTAATCATATCCCGGATCTTTGATGCTTCAGAACATGTACTCGGTACACTTTTTCAGAGAAACCTTAAGGGCTTTGACACATTAGATTCTAGAGGTCAAACTACAGAAAATCAAAGTAACTTGGGATGTATGTGTTTCCTTTCCATTTGTATAAGTACCTAAAGCCATTTGTTTCCTGAAGGAATCTAAGTATTTTAAAGTATGATGAAAGCAGAAAACAAAGGTAATGATTTCTATCTGGGGGAATTCTTCCAGTAAAGTTACATGGAGGGTGTTTCTTTTCTTCTTTTTCTTTTTATTGGTTATGTTTTTGAAAGTCAAGGTTATAAGCAGTTCAGTTAAGATTAGGAAATGCAGTTTTCATTAAGCCTGCATGCCAGGTAAGGGAAATCCACACATTTTTTTGGATGAATTAGTTATCAGAAGATAACTAACATTTGCTAAATTTTGAGATAACTAAACATTTGCTTTATGAGGTAAACATTGCTATCTTGGTCCATTTAAAAGAATACCATTATAAATGATTTTAAGTATTGCTGTAAACAATGCCTAATTTCATCCAACCTCTGGGTTTGTTTTCAAAATTCATCACTCATTGACTTTTGAATAAAACACCATTCTTTTTTTCTTTTCTTTTTTAAAAGATCCTGAAATGAATTTGAAAGCACTAACAGGTCGAAGCCAAAGCAAGGACATTTCAGTAATTATGCTGTAATGGGTATGGATATGCAATCCTACCTATAGGCTAAATCCTAAGATCCTGCATGCCTCTAATGCCTGCTAACAGGAGGCAAGAAGTGGCTTTCATTTATACCCCTTCCCTTGAAGCCTCCTCAACATTCATCTCCTTCTGTTAGTAGGAAACTCTGTTGGATCAAACACCCTTTCAGATGCAGGTCTGATTATCATGATGACTGATTATCATGAGTGCAGGGGTGAAATCAGACTGCTGTATTAGCAGCAATGAAGTGACCTCCTTGGGTTACAAGACTGAACAGCGTGCATGGAGGTACTGGGCTGTCCAGATGACAAGACGCCCACATTTGGCCTCACTGATGTGGTCCAAATGAAAGCAGAGCAATACATTTGGCACCAGCTTGGCTGCAGGAGTTGCAGGAAGGAGGCATACAAGTCACCATCCAACTATTTTAGGAGCTCTACTCTGGATTTGTGTAGGATTGATCCTGAGCCTTTTCTTCTCCCAGAGATATCCTACAAGGCAGTGGAGGTTTAGTGTCAGAGTCTTCCTACTCCTAGATGGGCTACCTTCCAAGGTTGATAAGTCCCATCTGGTCCTCACTTCCCTCTACAGCATGTGCAGAAAGCACCTTCTTGACCATTGGATGCACTGTGCCAAAGCTGGGTCTAAACCCTAATTGAAATGGAACTAGAAAAGCATTTCCCCCCAAGAACACCTGGATCTTGTCTGCAATAACACTCACTCGAGAACTTTGCCCCCAGAAGGGGAGATTGGTAACTGGCCAGTAAATACTTAGATTATTTCAAATCCAATGAGGTTTTCTTGAGTGGTTTTACCACTGCCTCCTTCCAGCAGGCAGGGACCACCCCCTCTCGCAAGGAGGCACTACTCACCTCCCTGGTGCCACCAGCTGTCTCCTTCTTGCTAGTTTATATCAGGCACAAGAGGCAAGGGTGCAGAGTGCAACAGAAAGCCCTGACCAATCCAAGCACTTTATCCACATCCTCGAGCTTTACCAACTGAAACTCACCCAACTCTGCTGGCATCCTTGTACGTTCCTGTAGACTTCCGCGTGCGAGACACAGAGAACCCATGTGAGGACAACATATTGCTCGTAACCCAACAAAAAGCATGGATGCAATCCAAAGAAAACTTTAGCTGAACAAGCTTCATGGAAATGTCATTTTTCTTTTTCTTTTTTTTCCTTTCTTTCTAATCAGGGCTTATGCCAGAATGGGCTGTGCTTGTGAAGACACTGACTGGATTCTGGGCTGTGAAGATAAGCTCTGGATAAACATCTCACTTTGAGGTATATCATCAAAGTGATCCAGCATTTATAAAGGTCAATCATATCTATTTGGGGCAAAATATTTTAGCACTTAGAGCAGCAGTGCTATTTGAAAACCATGTGATGCTTTCCTATCTGCTCAATTGCAGCCTCTCTCGCTACAGTATTTTTTCAATCTGTTCCTTTTCAAGTGCGTTTTTCATCAGCATCCCATCTCATCACCTTAAGATCAAACATTTTCTAGTGACCCATATCCCAAAGTCCATCTCTCCTATTGCCTCCTTCTCAGCACCTGCTCTTTAGCTTCAGTAGCAAATTGATTTCTCACATACCTTTCTGGTCCACAAAGCATGCTAAATTCTTTGAAAGCTTTAAAGTTAGGTTTTAAGGAGTATGAATCACACTGCATCTCCAGTTCGGGGGGGGGGGGGAGAAAAAGAGTAAACAGAAAGGGAATTTTATAACCACTGATGAATCAGTGTCAACAATGTTGTATTTTTTGTGGTATAAACACTGACATTTGGGAAACACTGGCCTGCGAGTGCTCCAGTTGGAGAACAGCCTTTACCAAAGGTGTCATGGGCTTTGAAGACGCTGAAACTCAGGAGTCAAGGGAGAAACGCTCTAAGAGGAAGGTACCTTTGGCAAACCCTCACCATGATCAACTCCCACCCGGAAACCCATGTGCCCACTGTGTAAGGTTAAAAGAGTGTATATTCATAGTCATATAGGTATATAGTTGATAGATAATTTTATGATTTATAAAGGGGAAATTGTGAATGTTCAAGATTATGGGAACATTGAATCATGAGACTAACAGCAGATAGTAGCAAAAAGCAGATAGAACCTTACAACATTAGCTGAAGCAATACATGGCATATAGAGAACCAGTGTGGGGCACACTGTGGCTGCATTTATACATGGGGTTTACTGTATTCATTTAACTGATTATACGGCCAGTGCTTCTGTCCTTTTCCATTTTCCAACATTCCTTTCACACTGCACATGCCTGTTCCATCACATCTCAATTGTTATTCTACCATATTGCAGTAAATGTCAATAACAACAATAACAACAATTTTTAAAAAATAAAAAATAATATCCCGCGCATCTGACTGCGTTTCTGCAGCCACTCTGGGTGGTTTACAACATATATAAAAACACAACGAAACATCAAACATTAAAAAAACAAAATATGCTATGCAAGCAACAAACTTATAAATCAATAGAAACCAACAACAACCACAACCACAGTTTACAGTTATACTCAAATTAAAGTAACCGCCAACCCCAACTAAACATTTAACCAACATCAACCCAACAAAAAATGTTTAAAACATTTTAAAACATTTTAACCAGTTGCTCCAACCCAAGAGTGGTTCCAGCAATGTCCCAGTGGCCTCCCAGGACCCTCTTTTAGCTGCTTAGGGGGAGTGTGGGCCCTGCCCCCAGGCCAGGTGGAAATGGACCTTGCAGCAGGGAGCAGTTTTCCTTCCAGCACTCATGGCAGCAGCAATGTCATTTATACATGTCATTCCTTCATGCCATCCTTCTCCCTCTACATTCTGCTATTTTTGTAGGCTTCTCCTTTTTGATGTGACTTATACTGGAATGCAAGCTTGGGGGGGGGGAGCCAGGTACAGCTTGCATGAGAGGCAATAAGAAAGGAGGAACCAGCAGACCAACTTTCTTTCCTACCAAGTGACAGCAAATGGCTCTGGCTTCTTGCTCTCTGCCCACAATCATCACCATCAAGGACACCCCTTTCTTTCCCCGCAGATCTCTGATTGGCTGCCTTTTCTTGAAATTGAACCATTGGCCTGATTCCGCAGCCTTTTCTTATGTTCATAATTGTTACAGCAATGTGTGTACACACACACACACACATTTATCACAATGTGAAACGCTATATCTTATAACATTACAAAACCACCCTTTGATCTGAGGAAGTATTAAATTTTCTCTGTAATAGTCATTAAACATCTTATATTTTCTAAGACTTGTTTTGCAATTGTCTTCTTTTTTCTTTTACGCTAAAAAAATACCATATTTGTCAATGAAACACAATCCCACATTTCTCCCATGATTTAGTCCTGATAGTTTTTGCAATCTCTATTCCTGTGTTTATAACAGTTGTTCCTACTGCTGTTACCATGAAGGAAGTTGCCTCGTGTTCCAGTCTCACAGTGCCATGCATATAGTTTCCGAGAAATAACACTAATAGAATTTTATAACCTAATAGAATTTCATCTTTTCCCAGTATCTTTTTGCTAGCTGGCATTCCAACTATATATGATAATAAGCCCCTTTCTCTTTTAGACATTTCCAACATATGCAAGGTAGTTTCTGTTTATTGACACTTGAGTCATGTGCCACCTTACAATTACCTTATAGCAATTTCCTCTTAAAATTGTACTAAGAGAGAATTTCTATGTTTCCCCCACAAGCTCTCTTTTACTTCCATTGTTATTTTTTGCCCTATAGCTTGAACCCATTTAACCATAAATCCTTTTATTTTTCAGATATAGGTAGGTAGCTGTGTTGGTCTGCCGTAGTCTAAACAAAATAAAAAAATTCCTTTCAGTATCTGAAGAAGTGTGCATGCACACAAAAGCTCATACCAATAAAAAACTTTATTTTTCACGTTCATGAATCTGTGATCATAGGTTATCCTTATTTTTCCTAAGAATTTCTCAATGTCTGTTTATTATCATTGAATTTTTGAAAAGGTGAAGTCTTCTTACTGTTAAATCAGTTGTTAAAATTCTTTTCTTTCCTTAAAAGAAGAAAGAGGAAAAAGGAACAACTGTGCCCTAGAGTTGGTCATATAACTGAACAGAGGGGTGGCAATGATGGGATTCATCTTACATGGTGCCCAGGACCTGGAGTGAGATTTAAGGGTTGTGGAAACAGTTGGGAGCAGTAACCATAGTGCTATTAAATTAAATATACATAGAAATGGCAAATGGCCAAGACAATCAATCATGGTCACATTTGACTTCAAAAGAGGAAAATTCCCCAAAAGAAATAATTGTTCAGAAAGAAGTTTAACAGCAAAGTCAGGAGGGTTAAACCACTCTGAAATACTTGGGAGTTGCTTAAATACACAGTTTTAGAAGTTCAACTGCCGTGTCTACCACAGATCAGCAAAAGTGCCACCGGGTTCAAGTGGAAGGCTTCTAAGAAACTGGATGGACAGTTTCAGCTCGAGCAGAACAGAGTAGAGCAGAGTAATGCATATAGGCTAAAACCCACAGAGCAGGTTGGACTGGGCCATATGCACCTGCAGAAATTGCACAGCTATTTCCTGGTGTCAAAACAACAAGAACAACTTTTTTTGAGCTGAATAGGGATCAAAAAAGGAAGCAGGTAGTTTTTAATGACCTTATTCTGATGCTACATTTTAAAAAATGAATGAACAAAGCACGACCATTCCAATGTAAAAGCCTAATTGGGACAGCAAAAGAGGCCAGAGGGGAAGAGAATATCATCCATAAATTGCTTGATTTTGACAAGGTAAGTAAAGTGTACTATGAAATGGCACATCAAGTTGATATTACACTCCAGATTCCATGTCTTATATTCTAGTTTATCCCACATTTACGTATTTCAGCTGACCACTCAGTATCCAGCTGAAGGGAAGCAAGCAAAAGCACAACCAAAGTTGGTCCAACTAGACCTATGTGAACTCAGCCAGAAGACCTTTGTCATGAGCACTTCAGGGCTAAACAGTGTTTGGTTTACATTTAGAAGCAGCAGCGATAACACAGGGGATTTGATTGTGGCCTCAAGGAGAGAACATCCCAATTCTCTGTTGATAAGAGAGCCTGTGTACGTGAGGAAGTGAGGATGAAGAACAGAAATGGCAGAAATAAAATGTTTTGAGCTGAAACTCCGTGCCTGACTGTGGGGTATTAAAAGCAATCGAAAATATTTTCTATAATACATTATTATTATTATTATTATTATTATTATTATTATTATTATTTTAGTAATAGCTTGTTTGTTTATATCCCACCTTTTCCCCATTATGGGACTCAAGGCAGTTTATAAAGATAAAATTGAAAAATCTAAAAACATAGATTATTGACTTCTTTTGGTTCTGTCTTTACTAATATATACCGTATGCTTGTTAGAAGAGTAAAACTTGAACGTCTATGAACCTTAATTTAATCTGGGGTCAAGCTTTGCATAAAGACACCCCAGTCTGGAAAACGATAAGCTGTTAACTTCACATCTTCTAAAGAAAAGCTATCACTCAGGTTAATAGTGCAAAATGCATGGTATATGCTTGATTCAACTTTTCTAGGTGTGTGCAGCAATATGCATGTTTTTGAGCTGCGCAGAATTTTTCAGATCCTGAGTAACAGAATTCCAAACACAAACACAAATTCCAAACACAAACTGCCATATACTCTGCAGCTAGCATGCTCACATGGCTAGTTTGGGAAGTCGTGTGGACATGATGTTAGCTACAATATGCATCCCCTTCACTTCCACTGCTGGTTTGGGAAGTGGTGTATACACATTATCCACAAGTCATATATATATATATATATATGGTATATGAATTGAACCAAACAAGTTTTGATCCAAACAGAGTTTTAAGCTTGTGAGCGTTCACAGCCTAGGAACAAAAATATGTGTTGAAATGTGGGGAGTTTATAACCCAGATCTACAGAGAGATGACCTTTTCATGTGGGTTTTACCTTTGAAAGAAAATTATAATTTATCTGGCCTTTAGATCATCAATAACTTTGGGTGGGAAACTTCCATTTGCAAATGGATAATGTGACAATGATAGTGTTGAAAAGTCAAATCATAGCCCCCCTTCTTTAAGAAGGAAAGCAAACAATTTATATACAGTGCATGAGATGTTAGAAATGTTTCTCCTCTGTGTGTGGATATCCGTATTTTTCATGTATGCTTCTCTCCAAGCCAGTACTGTCAAGACAGTGTAATCATCAACAATAAGATATCTAAACATAATAAAAATTCATTGTGTTTTGTTTTGTTTTTTTGAAGGTGCATTTCCATGTTTAGTGAAACAGCCATTGACAAGTCAACGAAATCTTGATCTGTATGAGAAGTCCATTACTAACTTAGTGATTACTAGCAAGATTCGGCAAGTTTGATAGCAGACATGTTGCTTTCTAATCTTCTCAAGGGACAGGGACAAAAACGTAAGAGCCTAAGCAGCTATAACATCAATGAGATAAAGTTGCTCACTGCCATTCAAAGTAAGAGACTTATTGGCAGAGACCTGCCCCTTCCAACTTTATGAGGCAGGGAGAGATTGAATATGCTGTCCCAGATGGGAGGTAGTATATTCCTATTACCGTATTTGATTTGATTTCAACATACTTACATTTTAACTGTATGCCACCTTTCCACAGTTCAATGCGGCTTACCACATGACAAAAATACATAACTACAATGTAAGAAAAGTAGTCATAAACAATAAATAAAACATCAAAAATGCACAAACAAGCTGAATAATAAAAACAACAACAATAGCAGCAACAGTGATAAAAACTTGATCCCAGCTAGTTGCAGTAGTAATCTACAGAAAACTGCATTCATCTTTACAATATTCAATAGTGATTAAGAAACCACCAGCAAATGTTATCCACCATTTAGAATGACATTGTAAGCAGATAACAATTCAGCATCTCTTAGAAGTCTTTGATAATATTCTAACAACATTAGTGTCTTTGAAATCTTGTTAGAGAGCTGGCAGGACTGCAGTATGCACAGCAGTCATTAGAACTAAGCAAGCAATTCATTGTGAATGATTTATTCAAGGAATCTTGCACTTCCACCCTATGTTCATTGATTCTTCTTCAGCAGTTTGCAATTCTCTTAAATATCTCAACAACTAACCATCATTCATGAAGCTAGTTACAGTGTTTAATGCACAAACTTAAGTTGGTTCCCAACTGATACATTGTGATCCATGTTGCGTAATTTTGCACATGTTTATTTAGTGGGTCACACTGTGTTCAGTGGGGTTAAGTTCTTCAAGGTTACTAATGGGCTGAATATATGGCTTTGAAATTTTTTACTTCCACAGGCATCAGTCTTCAATTAAGGAATTACCCTGAGAGCCACTTGGTGTATTGGTTAAGCGTGGTGGACTTGTAATCTGGTGAACCGGTTTCGCTTCCCCACTCCTCCACATGCAGCTGCTGGGTGACCTTGGGCCAGTCACACTTCTCTGAAGTCTCTCAGCCTCACCTCACAGAGTGTTTGTTGTGGGGAGGAAGGGAAAGGAGATTGTTAGCTGCTTTGAGATTCCTTAAGGGGAGTGAAATGCGGGCTATCAAGTCCAAACTCCTCCTCCTCCTCCTGTTCAGTATCTAAACTGGCGTGGTCAATGTATTTCCTTCCATTTTTTGTTGGACTCCAGCTTCCATCATTTCCAACAACTGACTATTTTGGCTGAGGCTGATGGGAGTTGGGAGTCCAAATCCAACTATTCTAGAGGGCACCATCTAGGTTAGAGGGTACCTGCAAGTTAGATTACTACAATGTGTTATACGTAGTACTGCCTCTGAAGATGGTTCAGAAACTTCTGAAGATGGTTCATGTCAGGGAACTGCCATCAGTGTCCGAGGGAGAGAGCAAGCTCCAAAGGGATCCCAAAGAGCGTCCCGGGAGTGGGAGAGGCAGCCCGTCTTCTGGGGAAGAGAATCAACATAGCTCCAGTGGAGAAGGGGGGAAGATGGGGGAATCGGTGAGGCGGTCCCATGATTCCTTGCCGGGGACCAGTGGGGAGAGGAAGGGTCCTCCGCTGCCTACGCCCTCCTTGCGCAGAAGGCTTCTGCGCAGGGAGAGTAGGCAGAGACTTGGCGTCAAAGAGCTTCTTTGCTGGAAGAAGTTTAAGAAACGCCCACTGATGGATTCTGCCAGCGATTGAGACAGCCATGGGCGAGTGGCTGCCCGGACAGGAAAGGTTCACTCAGGTAACCCAGCCAGAGGTTGGGACAAGCTTACGTACGAGCAACCCCTAGAACCATTACAGTTCAGAAACTGTGCAGAATTCAGTGACCAGGTTGCTCACTGGGGCAAGATGTTTTGAACACACTACACCGATTCTGGTTCAGCTGCCCTGATGGGCAATTAGTTTCCATGGCTTAAATATCTCAGGACTACAATACCTCAAGGACTGCCTCTCTCCATCTGAACCCTCTTGGACCCTAAGATTATTATCTGATGCCCTTCTTCAAATGCCTCCTCCGCAAGGTACGGAGGGTGGCAACATGAGAATGAGCCTTTTCTGCAATGGCTTCCCCTTTTGTGGAATGCTCCCCAGGGAGGTTTGGCTGGCACCTTCATTATACATCTTTAGGCACCAAGTAAAAACTTTCCTCTTCAACCAGGCCTTGGGCTGATTGACATCCAACACCCTTTAGAGTGTGTTTGTTTGTTGGAGGAGATGGGGGGAGAGGGTTTATTGGTTTATTTTTGTTCTTGTTTTATTATGTATTTTATGTTCTTACATTTTGCATTGTTATGTTGTGAACCTCCCTGAGATCTATGGATAAAGTGTGGTTAATAATAATAATAATAATAAAAAGGATTAAGGGTGATGTTTTCTATCCTAAACTATCCAAAACTATTTTCTATGAAGTGTTTCCTTTAAAAGAAAAAAGAAAAAAAAAGCTCCCTGACTTTTTCAGTCGTCCTTAGATATTTTCAATAGCAGATTCTTGATAGCCTTATGTCCTGCTACATAGAAGGACAAAGTCTGGTCCTTTTCAATTAATGGTTTAAACAAAGTTATGCTCAGCCCTATGAAAATGGACTCTGGCATATATTTTTTATTTTTAAATGTTAATTAGTATTCAAAGGTTTATACCATAAGGGTTATACATTTCTGCATGGTATACTATCAGTCTTTTGCTATATCTCTGCTATCCTCCATTGATAACCTAATGAACTGATTATCTGAAGTCTTTAGCTAAATATAATAATACTAATATCAGTATTATTAGCATTGTAGACTAGAAGTATCTAGACTCTTAGAAGCTGGAAGTGGTTCAGAATGCAACAGCTGAAGTTTTAATAAGATCTGGCTGAGTACGAAATGAGCTGCACTGGCTCCCACTTAGCTTCTGGGCCCAATTCACACTTCAGAGATCTGTTATTGATTTCTCAGGACTGCA
This sequence comes from Podarcis tiliguerta, assembly GCF_965153285.1. Taxonomy (NCBI): domain Eukaryota; kingdom Metazoa; phylum Chordata; class Lepidosauria; order Squamata; family Lacertidae; genus Podarcis; species Podarcis tiliguerta. The sequence goes on from NC_139534.1 coordinate 80,923,503, forward strand.
GTACCTCAAGGACCACCTCTTAGCATATGAAGCCCTGAACAGTCTGGTTTGGGATAGCTGAAGCACTTTACATATACTGTACAACCCTACTGGATTCTAGAGTCTTCAGAGGCGGCTTCCCTGTCTGCAGATATGAAGTCTCTTTCCACAAAATGGCATGTCCCTGAACATGTTGCCTCCTTCTTCGTCTTTTTACTTCAAACTTCCTATGTTTGCTCCAATTAATACTGTTACATCACATCACCTCCACCTTCCACAGTGTTTTGTCAATGTCAAAAACTAAACTTTTTCCAAGCTGCTGCTTATAGATTAATTTACTAAGCCATCTGTCTAGTTTTTTGAGACTAAGTATTTTCAGGTTGTGTGGCACTGCAGCAAACCGTTGCCTTTCAATTTGAAACATTAGTTTAATCTGTGAAAAATGGAATGATTTGCCTACAAATTGAAGCAGGATTAATGCAAAATCTCAATGGTGCTATGCAGATGATCTTTTGATCCATACAGAAGGGAGTAATCCTCTTTTTATTATCCTTATTTATGCTTTTATTCTGTATTTTATTACTATATTACAGCATTTTTATATTTGTCCTCTGTCTTCCTTTTCCTGTGATACTTAAAACACCAACAGAAAACCTTTCTCATACTAAAAGGAGCAGTTAAAAAAAGGTGATGGGATTTATTTTGATCAAGCTGTGACAAGTGTTTGAGAACATGTTCTTTGTGGAACACAATTATTTCCTTACTAGCATGGCCTCAGTATCAAACTGGGCACATTAGAGCAAAAGAAAAATCTGTCCCTAAAAAATCTAAAAACATACGAAGTAAGAATGAGATATCAGTTTACACAAAAGAATGTGAAGGATGAATTAGTCAGAATGTCTGATCCAAGATGATTCTCCTTATATTCTTGGGGGACCTTAAGAATCAACTAAAATAAAGAGGAGATTCTATAGCTGACAGCTTTCTTTTACAATGAAGAGGGAGGTGAGACATCTCAAGAGGGAATGCAAATTCAACAAATCAGATTAATTCTAGCTAAAATTTGAGATGTGATACATTTTCCCTCAGCGAACATAGACATAGTTGCTACTATGGCATACTCAGGTGTTTAATTTATTGATATAGGCACTCAATTGGTGATAAAAACAGCCCAAGGAAGCTGATGTTAGACAGCATCCTTGTTATGCTGCACTTTCGATCTTAACTTTTATTTTATCTTCAGATTACTGTTGCAGAAGCTCAACACTGTGGTCCCTCTTTGTGTCGTCAGTTGCTTGTTGGGAGAGATTTTATCTATATCCAGGAATCCTTCTTAAAATAAAGGGTTTCCAGGGCACAGTCAATCTGCACCAGACCAATAACATCTCATAGTGATTTCCACACAGGTCAGGTTCCTTGAAGTGATCACATTAATACAATATCATGTGAAGGGAGTCCTAGCTGTTTTTTGTTTGCAAGTGAAGACTAACAGGACCTTGGTGCATATGGGTTGGAGAGGCTCTGGACTGAAGCTGGAGCACCATCAGCACTGTCTGTCTGTCTGATGATGGCTAAATCTGCCACAAAGACTGCTTACCATCAACTGGCAGGGAGCGGTGATTGCACTCCACCACAGCTGTGATGGTGCCAGGCAATCTTCCGGCTCGTATGTGGCTAGGGGAGAGTATCACTTCCATCTCTGCATGTCATGCTGGCTGCTGGGGCTTGCTTGTGGTTGCAGCCAATCACAGGTGAGCCACAGGTGGTGGTTTGGGGTGCGAACCTGGCTGTAAAGCCAGCCACACCCCAGACTCGGCTCTCAAGTTGGTGCTGGATTCCGAGAGGTAAGGACATCCCTGAAGAGGCCTCTGAAGTGGCTGAAGATCAAGACATCAAAGAGTGAGGAAGAAGCAGAAATTTAAATGGCCTCTAAAGAGGCCAAAAATCAGTGATGACGATGGTGGATATTGAGTGGCCCTGAAGGAGCTGAAGAGCAACCCTGGTCATTCAACTAGGCAAAAATGATCCGGGGAGCCGGAAAGACATTGACCTCACTTTGCTGCTGCAGCAGACCTTGAGGCACTTCACACAGAGCACCCCCTAATGTCTTTTTTGTCATAAATGTTGGAACAACAGCAGTAGTGAGGCGCCAAGCGCACTCTGAAAAAAATGAACAGGACATGCTGTGCACAACATCACAACTGGGTCGGGTCTGGACAGATGATTCAGCATACGGGCTTTCCATTCCACTGTACAGGCACAGTGGGGTGCATCTGTCATTGATGGGTAACAAGGTTTCAATGCTGGAGCTTTGCAAAGGGCCTTTGGGATTAGTTGCAGATGAGAGTGGTTTGGCAGCAAGTCAGCAGGGAGGGGTCAACACAACTGGTGGATAAGGAACTGGGTTGGATCCTTAGTCAAGGTATGGGGTGTGGTGTTGGGAGCCCCACCGCCTGCTCCAAGGAATCAGTGTAACCTACTGAAGGGGCAGGTACTTCTATGCGGATGCCCAGATGGGGATTGATGGGCCATAGCACTCCCCCAAATGGCGATCTTGGAAGGGTTGCCTAGATTTGATCTACATCATAGGGCAATCCTTAATGCAGGATTTACCCTGCTGAATAGTCACCCAGAAGACGGGTTGGGTGATTCAGGAAACACACCCAATGCTTATGCCAAAACCTACTGACATCAATAAAGTTGTGGCCTGTTTTATCCCCAAATGTTTGTCCTGTGATTATTGCATTATCCCATGTTTTGGCTCCCATGGCCTACAGCTGTGCCTTACTTCATTGGCAGCAGCAACATCTTTTAACAGGATGGAATCAAATAGGTGCTTCATATTGGCTTTCAATGTACATCTGAAGGTAACTGCAGTAGCTCTGAACTTTCCCCCTCCATCTAAGGACAGAGCTGTCTAAATTATGAGTGGGATTAAATGAAACATATGAATAGCCCCACTGCATAACACCAAATTCAGGCTGTGATGCCCTCTCGGTAATTCCCACCTACTTCGACTAGGCCTCTCTCTTTTTCTTTTTCTTTTTTCAAGTCCTACTCCTCCACTCAGCTGAATCTTTTAAAAAGTTCAATGTTTTCCCCTCCCCCCCCTTTTTCATTCGGAAGTACAGTCTGATTTGAGAATGGCAATTCTATGATCTTTCAAATTAGCATTATTAAGATAAAATTTTACACTTCATTTTCCCTCCTTAAAGGTACTTTACCTTCCTGATTTTTCTGCTGTGAATGTAATGCTGTGAATGTAATGGATGCAAACGAAATTCAGAACTTCACAAATGGTAGCTTTGCCTGTGAGTCTTTTGAAATGTTCAGCACCTGAAGGCTTTAGTCTCTTTGTTCATTTCCAGGTGTTAGATATATATATATATTTGCCTTTTGTTAATGTTTGAAATGGCTAGTCTCACTTTCCCCACAGGAGGGAACAAATAGTTCCAGTGGTAAAGAACCTGGAGAACATCAGGCCTAAAATATAATGGCATGACCCTAGTATAAATACATTTCATCTTCAGAATGTAATTATGGGAACGTAATGGGAATAAAGCTCAAATTAATTGCTTTTTCTATTATTCTTCGTGTCCTTGAGGGTTCTTCATGTGGTATTAATGGCACAGAGAAGATAATTAATTACTGTATTTTTCAACTGGCCTTCTTTTTCTTCCTCAGATGACTTCCTATAGAGGTTCTTTTCTTTTGTACATACATTCAATTGCAGATCTCTTGATACTGTCAAATATCAGCTGTTACCCATATTTTTAATCTGGAACTGCGTTTTATCTTTCTCTCTTTATGTCTAACAAAATGACTAACTGTTTCTTGCATAGAGAATAGCCAACATAGAAAAGGCAAAAGGTTACTTACTTACTTACTTACTTACTTGTGGCATTTGTATGCTGTCCCATGATATAGTGTTCTGTAGGCCTTTTATAATCATAAAACAGAAATATTAAATTAAAAAAACAAGATGTAAAACCAAAAAAATCAGAAGCTACATAAATGCAATAAAAAACAAAAATTACGGTACCACACCCTCAAATTTAAAACACGGGTTTAAAAATTGAGAGGCCCCGACTATGTCATTTAAAAGGGCTGGATGAAGAGATAGGCTTTGTCTTGGCACTGGAAAAATCACAAAGATGGACTCAGGTGAGCTTCCCTGTGACGGTTGTTCTATAACTGGGGTGCTGCCACTGGAAAGGCCCTCTCTTCATTTGGTGGAAGCACCCATAGCAGCATCTCGAAAGAGAGCCTTCATATCTGGCGATGTACATATAGGAGAAGGCAGCCTTTCAGGTAACCTAGGACTCAGCTACATTGGCAAAGAAAAATCACTTTATATGCATTGTATATGCATTATAACACTGTGACACCAAATGGTGCTTTGGAGTTCCATTTTTACCAACAAGATTTCTCATACAAAGTTTACAACGCGTTTAACTGAAACACTTCTTTGTTGTGTCTAGATCCAGCCCTAGTCTCAAGCCGTTTAGAGCTTTAAAAATTAAACACAGTTCTTCTTGTGATGGTTGCTAATGACCACTCCCCACATTAAATGGGGGACGCTCTTTGCCTGGTCACGCGCAGCCCCCTGGACCCTATGCTGCACCATTAACACAGGCTTGGCTTCGCCTTCCCCAGGTGGGATACCTGGAGGTCTCTGCCTACCTCAGCCAGTTGCCCAATCCCATGTGGGGAGGCGTTGCCAAGGTGATCAGGCCAGGTAGGGGGAGGGACCACCCTGGCATGCAATGTACTAGATGAAACTGCCAACAGCAGTTCTTGTTCTCACTGCGAGTCAGTTGTGAGGATGTGGGGTAGCAAAGGGCTGTCAGTGTTCTGGATTTTTATCTGCCAAAGTCCCTATATTCTTATTAATTGAACCCTACTCAATACAGTGGAGTCATGTTGCTCTACCATGTGATATCATGACAGATGTGCAAGGGCAAGAGGTGCAAGGACAAAAACAGGGAGCCAACAATTCACCGAAGAACCAAAGGGGGGATTACTCACCCATGCTAAGATTTTGTCCCAACAGTATATTTTATTCATCCCCAGGCAAGCAAATGATGTTATGGGGACTTTGGCAGTTCAAGATCCAGAGATCAGTGCAGTGGAGTTTTGATTGCCAAAGCACTTAAAAGGCCTCTTAATGTCATCCCTCTTCAAAGTAATTTTACTGAACAAGGACAGAGTTAAAAGGGCTATGAGGAAGTGGGGAAGGAGCTGGAAGGAGGAATGGAGAAGAAATTCATTTCATTTAACATTTAAAAGCAAATCTACCCAATTTGCACTTTGGGAAACAACATGAGAATCAGAACTTAGTCATCGTGCTACTTCACACAATTTGCAATGCAGCATTCCAGCCAGGTAACATGTACAAATGCACATAAGGAGATAAAGTGTCCATAAAAGGCACATATTAGTGAAAATAGCATGCTAAAATGCATTACTATGGGGGAGATTGCTTTGCAAAAGTTTGCATATTTGGCAAAATTGCATGATTTCTGTTAGTAGAACTCCACAGGAAAATGCTGATGAATTCTCATGGGAACTTTAAAAATAATTAAAAAGGGATTTGGAAATGTGGAGAAGAGTGGGAAAATGAGAACAAAAATGGATAGATTCATGGATCCTGAGGCAAATGGGTGTTTGCCTCTGCGTCTCCATTCCTTTCCAATGTGATGGAATGAAATGGTCTCCATTACACTGAACAGAGCTGAATTGAGAGGCATGCAGAGTTTTAGCAGCTGAAGATCTAGCACGCCAGTGGTTCTGTTACAGAACTGGACCTACAGCTGCCAGTTTCTGCACAGCCACTGACTGATGAAAGCTCAGCTCATGAGAACAGAGCGTTTGTCAACCAAGGAAATTGGTGGTTATTCCCTCGCTTAGATTTTAATCAGGCCCTGTAAAGCTAGCCTCTACTTTGAGTCAGTGTCCTATGTTTCTTCCACTCTAAGAATAAAAATATTTGAAATAATTTAAAAAGTCTAATCTAGTACCACAAATCTACAAGCCTGCACACCAGAAAAGGAATAACCCACCAATATCCAGATTCACTCTCAAAGGACATCTAAGCCACAGCTTTGCGAAAGGACTACATGTCAGGGTACAGTTACAACCAGACACGACTATCACACATCCCTGTTGGTCCCTTGTTTTCCCCTCTACTCCTTTTTTGCCTCCTCCAAGGTGGGAGGGTGGAAGCAGGGCTGACCCCACCCATGAGGTGGACTGATGCAGCTGCCTTGGGCAGCAGAATCCTATGGGGCAGCACTGGAGAAGTGAGAAGTGGTGGCAGCAACAGCTTCCAGTAAGATCTCATGAAACTTCTGTGTGATCTCACAAGTGTTCCATGAGTTCTAGTGATGTATTGCTGGAATATGTTGCTGCTGTGCATGCCCATCTCATGTGGCCACCTCATGAGAAGAGAAGACTCCCTGGAAAAGACCCCGATGTTGGGAAAGATTGAGGGCACAAGGAGAAGGGAATGACAGAGGATGAGATGGTTGGATAGTGTTCTCGAAGCTATCATGAGTTTGACCAAACCACGGGAGGCAGTGGAAGACAGGAGTGCCTGGCGTGCTCTGGTCCATGGGGTCACAAAGAGTCAGACACAACTAAACGACTAAACAACAACAACAAGGGTGGGGGGATAGTGGAGGCCACATTCACCTCAGGCAGTGAAACAGGACAGGCTGCCCCTGGAGGGAAGAGAAAAGAAACTGTAAGTATTCAAGGTCACTGTTTAACAAAACTATTTCAAATCAATGAATCAGTAAAGGATTGTGTGATGGTACTGCTTGTCCGTGTTATTCAGATGATGCAAAAGTAGGGAGAGGGCTTATTCTTAGAGAGGTTGAAGGAGCAATTTTCTTGCTTGGAGGTGCTCCTGGATTCAGTAGCTCTATTTCTAGCTACAGCTGGTTTGTTAGCTACAACCCCTGCTGAATAAGGATAGCCTTATCAGAGTGATCCATGTTCTGGAAATGTCCCTCAGCTACATTACCATGATGAACTCTTCATGAAGCATCCCTTATTGAGCTGCGACAAATCCAGAGTCAGAGTATATTGATTCTGCACCAAACAATCGGAGAAGGTGATGGTGAACTCTCCAGCTTCCGAAATGTATAACTACATTTACAAATGCAGTATTGTGGTTCTGACTCAAAGCAAGGTTGGGACTGTTGAACAAGTAGAGGGTTAACCTAGGATTTAATCTCAGTCACGCCCCAGAATCCTTTGCTGCATCAAAACACACATTGTTTTCAGGACATGCATCTTTGGTTATCTTATTTCCCTTTATGCCTGCCAAATGGCTTCTGGTAAGACAGAAAATTAATTCATCAGATTCATGAAATAGTGCTTATTTTCCAGATATAACTGCTACAACCCTGCTAGCAAAAAGATCACATATATTCTGATTTTTTTAAAAACCCACAAATTTCTCGTCAAGTAGATAGACATTATCCTGTCTTGATTTACAGCTGTATTTAGAAAAGTACCAATCTCACCAGCAGTCAGCTTCTAAACACAATGTTCCTGAAAACGAAAATTTAAAGGGTAACAAAATAGGTGCCTTAAGCAGAAAGAGGAGAGAGGAGTGCCTTCCCCCGCCCTCACATATACAGAGCTGATCTGGGTGAAGAACCCACACAGATTAAATCAAACTAATAAATTGTCAGCAAGGACTTCAGTCAGGCAGAATATTCTTGCTAATTGGGAACTAAGGTGTCTTAATTAGTTATCTCGAAAATGCAATAAAAGGAGAACTCTGCACGCTTTTATCCAGCATTGCATAAGTACCTCATTACCACGGGGGCAGGTAACTTAACCCAGCATGTGTTCTGCTGTATCTGGAAAGTTGATTCATTATATTTTATTAAACAAATTATAAAGTTAAGCTCTCAGATGAAATATATCTGATTTACAGTTTAATTCATGTTTAAATTAACTAGGTTTTTGACCTCTTGTCCACTGCCCCAAAATATATTTCTGCATTAGCCAGGCTTGATCTGGCTAATAAAACCATATTCACATGACATTTTCAAGGTAATCAAAATGCAGATACCTGTTCTGATTTAAGGTCTTTTGACCAAGAAAAGAAAGGAATCAGTTGGACATGATATCAATCTTTACATGCAGAGGGGTTTTTTAAAATATATATATAGAAAAGGTGCATCATTTGTGAGAAAAAAGAAAATATTGAGGAAGAAAAACACCCTTTTAAAAGTACATTATTCCAGAACACTAACTGAATAATGATGACACTGGGTGGCAGCATGCCAAAAATCTTAAGAAGAAAAAAACCCAGGCAACTATATCATTTAAATGGAACTTAAATGGAACTTATATGTGCAGTAGAACTCTTGAATATCAGATACTAGAGATGAACAAAAACATCATCACCTTCATGGCATTCCTGTCAGTGTGAGGGGGCATTTGATTGTCACCTGTTGAAAACAAAATGCTGGACTTGATCATCTAAAGATTGACCCACCACAGCAATTATTTACTGGTTGGATAAAGACACAAAACCAGATTTGTCCCAGAAGCATAAGCCAGTGTAATGATGTCCACTCGTGGTTTGAGGTGAGGGGTTGGGAGAAGCCCCAGAACAGCATGGCAGGAGGGGAGATGGTGCCATCAGGCAAGCAGAAATACTTGAAGTGACAGAGCAATCTCCTTAGTAGTATGGTGAATTCACCAAACCGTGTTGAAATAACTGAGACAACTTAGTTGTGGATAACTTTGAGTGGACCCATTGAAATTAATGAGGCTACTCCAGGAATGAGGAATCTGTAGCCACACTTCAACTTTCACCATTCATGAACATTGGCTTTGCTGGCTGGGACGAATGGGAGTTAGAGTCTAACAATTTCTGGGCTCTCTGGTTCTCCATCTCTCTTTTTCTTACTGGAATGCATAGACTTGTGCTTTAAGTGTGGGGTAGTATTATTTACCCATATTTCTATAGGATCCAGTTTCCTCATTAATTCTCTGACTCTCTCATGCCTCTTCCCACTATGACAACCCAATCTTTTAACATGTTGTTATGCCAATAAACACTTTTTTTTTTTACCCTCTCGTCAGCTGATAGGTTCCCCTGAGCAGCTTACAGTAAAAATAATAACAAATGAGATAGCCACTGCCCTGTACACTTACAGTTCAAAAGACTGGAGATGACACAAAAAGGAAGGAAGGAAGGAAATTAACCCAGACATTTGTTTTCAATCTTGCAAAGGGAAAGGATTCAACTAAGTTGTTGTGTGAGCAAAACAAGGTCTGATTGCACAACAGGACTGCTTACCACCGTCCCCCGCCGCACCTGCCAGGTCTTCTCTTGAGGGTTAGGGGGACCCCAAAAGAGGTTTCAGGGGTGATTAGGAGGCACACAGGGAGAGGAGAGGGGAAATGCCCCATTGCATGAGTAAATCTCATTTCTCACATGGATACCCCACTTAGTGCTGCACTGAAGTCCACCCACTGTTCTTATAATGACTAGCTTGAATGTCAATAAGGAAAGGAGGAGTCAAATGATCCACTGTCCCACCTCTCCTTCAGCTAGAGGGAATGGCTGATGACAGATGAGGGTACAGATGAAGGAGCTGGCCTCTGTCTCAACCAGGCAGAAAGGACTCATCTCTCTCCCTCTATCAGATCTCTCCCTCTGCTGCAGCCAGATGGAATGATGTTACAATGCATTTAACTTGGGCACGTGAATGAGTCATAACATCCTCTGTGTGTCTTTTCCATATATGGAAGAGTTGCAGGACCCCATTCTAGCCCTGCCATCATCATGGTGTTCATACACTGTCCCGATGACGCATCCATTTAACGTTCATTGGAAAGAGTTCTCTGTGCACTCAGGTGTATACACAGATAATGCCTATGCTTGAGGAGGGATGCTGGCCAACCCAACCAAAGAGCAGCCCTACAATTCCCTCTGCACATTCATTCAGCAGATTGAGGAGATATTGTGTGCTCTTACAGTCAACAGATATTGAAAACCGCCCTGTGATCTTTGGCTAAAGGGTGGTAAACAAATTTAGTAAATAGTAATAAAATAATAATAACAGAGGTATAACAATGCTGACAGTGTTAGAATAACATTGTCTTGCATAGCACCGATGCTGGAATAAGTGTAATGGAATTCCCTGTGCCCTGGATTGACCCAGCTTACTTAGTACTTTTGCATATCTATATCTAGATATAGGAATGATCTCAGTTACCGATTTTTACCTTTTTTTCTTTTCTAAAACAGCTAGAAATATAAATGTTTGACTAAATAAATAAATATGCCACAATGGGAGGGCATATTTTAATCCATTCCTTTATGCCCATTCTTAACTAATGATTATGAAAACCAAGATAATACATCTCTCATCGTGCTCCATCAGTCCAAGCATGTTGTTTGTTCATGTTCTGTGTTTCCACATTGGTCAAACGGAAAACAAATGCACACTTCAGACAGAAACTAAGGAAGACCTATTAATTACTACTTTTAAGTAACGCTAAAGGCCATTTCAGAATTTATTTATTTTTTTAAAGGCACTGTGGTACATTTGTGGAAAGCGCCAGGCCTCTCCTAATTGTTTCATCGCTGAAAAGTTACCGTTATCTGTCAGACTTCAAATATAATTGGACCCATTGCTATTTTAAGGTCCTCTCTCCATTTGTACGGAGCACAGAACTGCGCAGCACTGGAAGAAAAATACTCTTTTAATTGAATCATTACTTACAAGGACAAGGCTATGGGATTCATTTTATGCAGCTCTGTGTGCATTACGCTCCTATAGCTTTCATTTGTTCCTACTGAAGGAGAGCAGGTTGTGGAAAGAAGCTTTTACAAATAAACAGAATGACATAAAAGAGAGGTTATTTAAAAACCTGCTAGTTTCATTTCATGTGAAGGCTTGCAAGTGGAAGCTTTGCAGTCAGGTTAGAAGTCGTTGGGTAAAACGACTGGGGGTACAAGTAGATGTGGCAGCAGGGTCTTTCACTATTTTTTACAAAGTTGAAGAGCAGCCATCAAGGCCCTACATCCAAATGGGAGTGTGGTGCTTTTCCAAGACATTTTTCTGCCTGAAATGGACCAGCTGCCCTTTTCTAGCACCGTAAAGCTATAAGAGGCTGTTCTAATAACGGTAGGGGCAACTCTTGTGTGGTTATTTTTTTAAAAAAAACAAAAACTTCTTCACTGTTTTCTTTAAGCACCATTGTGATGGTGCATGCATGCACGCATGCACACACACACACTGTCCTGTAAATCGTGTCTTCCCTAAAAGAGGGCACGTGTTGCAGTGAGACCTGTAGACCGATCCCCTGTGTTGTAGGTGGCTAAGATTGGTCAGCCACAATACCCGATTGGTAGGTCCCTCAATGCTGGGTTCAATCTGGCCAATGGGGCGCAGTCCAAACGGATTGAGGGACCTATATATACCCATGCAATGTGAACACGCAAAATAGATGGTGGCTTTGGAGACATGTGTGTGATTCTAATCAGGGAAATGGTACATAGGGAAAGCATTATACACCTCTTCTGAAGCACCATGGTCCAAAATGGATTCCTAATTTCCAGCTGCTTATAAACTTAACAACAACAACAACAACAACAAAAGAGCACATCATAGGTCTACCACTCTCACATCTAGTTTGGTCTTGAAAAGTATCAGTCCCTGGGGAAATCAGTCCTGGGGGAGGAGAATCCAATAATTGCATTGATAACAACTGGAAGATGGGGATCCCAGTATCTGATTGTATAGAATAGAGCTAGCTCGCTTCTTTGTTTGTCTAAGTCACTTTATTCTCCAGCATCAGTCTGAAAATATATATTCTGCTTCATAAACTGACCCCCCACCCTGCACAATTAATTATGCACATTATCAAATTGCTACCATGTCACAATAAGGAGTTCATACAGCCATGCATTGCTTCACATACAAATCTGCATGTTCCATGGTACGTACATACGTATCTGCTTGGTTCTTAGCTTTTCACTCTGTTCATGGAATGACTATGAGTTGATGAGAGCTTTCCATGATTGCAGTGACTCTCCTTTCATGAGCAGAAATGTATACCATTCATGGTGGAAAAAAGTTAGGATCTAACCGGGTAGAAGGGAAATTACACCTTCCAGGTGTTGGACTTCCATCAGCCTCAGCTAACATAGCCAATGACACAGGAATAATAGGACGTTGGTGGCGCTGTGGGTTAAACCACAGAGCCTAGGACTTGCCGATCAGAAGGTCGGCGGTTCGAATCCCCGTGATGGGGTGAGCTCCTGTTGCTCAGTCCCTGCTCCTGCCAAACTAGCAGTTTGAAAGCATGTCAAAGTGCAAGTAGATAAATAGGTACCACTCCGGCGGGAAGGTAAATGGTGTTTCTGTGCGCTGCTCTGGTTCGCCAGAAGCAGCTTAGTCATGCTGGCCACATGACCCAGAAGCTGTACAGAAGCTCCCTTGGCCAATAAAGGGAGATGAGCACCACAACCCCAGAGTCAGTCACGACTGGACCTAATGGTCAGGGGTCCCTTTACCTTTACCTTAGCACCTGGAGAGTCTCAGGTTTTCCATGACAGCTCTCAGTCATTATATATTTTTCTTTTTTAAAGTAACAAATTTAAAATATTTTCCTCTTGTACTTATGAGCAAACATTTTACAATTCCTCAGTTAAAAATGGGTAGCTTGATTATGAACTAGAAACATTTTGCATCTGTCCTTCATCCCACCAGTTAACTAATTCTGACTAACAAGGTTCATTGATGTTGCTTTACATGGTAATAATAAGCCAATGAATTGTCACTTTGGATGATTTTCTCTCTCTGTTTCTCTGTCTCATAGGAAACATATTAGTTTTCTGCAGAGCTGAGGAGAAATTCTAAGCCATCCTGTAACCCATGATTTTGTAAGTTTTACAGAAAAGGTATAATTACTGAAGTATTAGGAAGTTAAACTGATCTAGGGAGACCTTCTTTGGAACTGAGCTCTTTCAAAAGAAGGGAAAATGAGGTCTGTTTTCATTTAGAAAGACATATCCCCTGAGGAAATAAAGAGCTGGCAGGAAGATCAGCAATAATATTGGGGGTAAATGGTATTCATCTCTCTCTGTTTTTTTGCTACCCTGCTTTCAAAGCTGCCAATCAAACATCATTGATTATTAGGGGACTGCAGGCAGATTATCTCTGAGCAGAAAAGTGGAAGCCTACCCTCAAATAAAACATGCATATTCATAAATATCATAACTCAAAATGTCACTAAAGAGTCACTGGTCAAACAGACTGTGATAGATGAGATTTCCCAGCAAGATAATGTTAAGATTAGCTTGACATTTTTCACAGCTGTTCCTAAAAATGATGGATAACAAAAATTACTACTAATACTACTACTACAAACTTACGGTGTCTGAGTGCTTTGGAATGGTTAGGCAATATTGGAAAACATATAGAAAAGCATACTGGTATATAGATTATGACAAAATGTTATTCACAATCCAAACTTGAAGTGCTTCATTGAGTAGGAAGCAAAATGTAGGCTTCACATCCATTATATAGTCCTTCACTCTTTGTCTGAGAGCTTCCAGATGCTGCAATGGGCCCCAGCGGGCATTCTAGAGGCCGCAGCAGGCTGTCCAGAGACTATGGCAGGCCCCGACTGGACTTCTGGAGGCGCGCTGGGGCCCGTCATAGCCTCCAGAAGTCCTGCTGTGGCCTGCCACTGCCCGCTGCAGCCAGGGCAGGCCTTATGGGGCCTACCCACAGCCATGGTGGGCCCTTTGGGCCTTCCGGAGGCTGCAACGGGTCCCAGTGGGCTTCCTTGTGCCTCATGATGTCACACGCACATTGCCCATGTGATGTCACACGCATGTGCTGGGCACCCACAAAGTGAAATGGAACCCGGCATGCCTATCTAGGGGTATTGGTGGACCACAAGTTTAAAGTGAGGCAACTGTGAGATGCAGCAGCAAAAAAGCTAACACTATTCTAGGCTGAATCAACAGAAGTCTAGTGTCCAGATCAATAACTCAATCTATTCTGACTTGGTCAGACCACACCTGTAATATGCTGTCCAATTCTGGGCACCAAAACTTAAGAAGGATGTTGACAAGCTGCAGAGATGGGCAACCAAGAGGATCAAGGGTCTGGAAACTAAGCCAGTTGAGGGAACTGTATATGTTTTGCCTGGAAAAGAGGAGACTGAGAGAGGTATGATAGCCATATTCAAATATCCACAAAGAAATTGGGAGATTAGTAGAACATGGGTCACTGTGGCCAGGTTATCCCTTTCCAGGAAAAGCCAGAGCTGGCAAATGATTCAGAACAAAGGTGATCCTCATTGCCTCCTTGGCAGCAATGCTGCATGCGGGAGCAGCCTCAGACTGCTCTTTCAAGGGGAATGCAAACCTATCTGGAACATGCTGCCTAATTTTCAGAAACATAAACAACTTTCCCATAGGAATGTTGACCTCTTGTCAACATTCTCAACATATTGGCCACCATAAAGTCTATGTCCAAGCAGTGTAATACAAAAGGCTTTGTGTGTATGGAGGGGGCATCAGGGGAGGAGGCGGAGTCATCTTCATTGTTGTCACTAGGATGGGTGAATCCGTCATTTTTGGTTTCTCAGTTTTCCAGTCTTCCGTTCTCCATATTTGCGTTAGGCTAGGGAACATTTGTCCCATAGCTTCCATCATTTTGTCCATTGGAAAGAAACTTGCTTTCTCAATTCCTAAATGACCCTCATCCTGTTGTGCCAATAAATCACCAAAGCCCTGACTGAAGCAACCATGTTCTTTTAGAAAGCATCAAGATACCTAAATCTCAGTTATTTCCCTAGTTATTTTATATCACAATCAACCTTTCCTCAGCATTGCCGTTCACATTATTGCTCTGAAGATGTAAGGCAGTCCTGTGGACTGACCATAGTGGGACTTGCTTATTCTGAACAATAATGGTGAGATCATGAAGGCTGAATTCTATAAGAATAAATAGATATGTGCACACAGAGAGAGTTACATGGAAGTAAGACCCAAGTATTTAATTCTGGAATGGGCTGCAGGCCTAAAGAAGAGTTCTGTAGAACTTGTAAGCCTACTTTCAGCATTTTATAGGTCGTTTTATGAAATGAAAGGTTCTCTCCTGCATTTCAAATGAACTTGTTAAATGATCACGGTTTCTCTGAACGAAGGTACAATGAATAAAGTATCACCTATTCCTCTGATATATTGCTACATTTAAAAAATCTAAATAAAAATATTTTTTAATGTATAAAAGCAATTTAACTTTAGCAGGGCTCCAATGCAGCATATCATTTTAGTATGTATTAAGGGTCTTGTTGATGTACTACCTGAGATAACACTACAGGTTTCACGACTTCCTTGCATTAAGATCAGAACATTACTTCAAATTACTTTCCTAACTGCATTTGGTTGGTCATAAATTTCCAAGACAGGGATAATAGAAAAGTTTTATAAAGCATACGAAGATCAAGTGTCACCAATAATGAAATTATTTCCTTCTAAGTTCCTGCATGTAAAGTTAGCACATAGTGGTGGTGGTGGGGCACAAAAAAACCCTGCAAGTATATTATAAAACATATTTATTTAGAGTGCGGTTAGCTGCATGTTTCATGCTGTTTCTACCTGCAGATATTAAAATATTTGCTCTTTCTGATCTTGCTTCCACATACAGATGTTCTGTATATCTTTCAAAGAAATATGACTTTCTATGGCAAACCTGGATCCTTTGCAGCCTTACGCCACTTTCACATTACAAGAAATCCAAATGACAATGTTGTCCCCTCTCCACCAGCTACTCAAGGCATTTAACTACTATAATCAGCTCTAAACCTGCATACCTGCTTAATGTCTGACTATATCACTTATAGTGTATATGCACTGAATGTTTCTTGAGGAGTGGGGAGGGTTATGGGTATTGTTGAAAAACAAACTGTACGTATTAGGGCTGTGTGATGGATTTGTCAGAATCCTGAACCAAATCAGGCCTCTTCAGAGGAATTCAGTTATCAGTCAAGCCAAAGAATGCTATGGGTCAAGTTGGGTGGCCCAGAATAATCTGAGATTGTCAAGGGATGGGGCATCAGGCAGGAAGGTGATATAGACATCAGGTGGAAAACCCACAAAAAGGCTACACCACTGACTGTGTCTATCCAGGAGACCGTAGTAGTAGCCTGAGGCTTCCTGACTCTCCTTCCTGTCTGACGTTGCACAGGAACAACAGTTGATTTGTAGGGGAGGCATCGATTCTGCAGGGTGCAGGTGGTTCTTCACTAGTGACTTTCCTGCAGAAAAGTGGCTTATGAAATACAGGATCGCTGCCTTGCTCAATAGTTGTTGAGCAGAGGCGTTAATCCTGTGCGGTGCTCACTTGCAGGTGGCTTCCCGATAGAAAAGATACTTGTGAAGGAGCACCCTGCAGAATTGGGCCCCCCTGCTCTTGGTCCTTTCTCCTACCCTATCCTGACCATATGTATACCCTAAAAGAGCATTAGCCCTACCCTGAACAAATTCAAGACTAGATCTATGGGTGAGCGAGGGAAGCAAGTGTTTTCCAGGTTAGCCAGGGAAGATCAGCCTGATTGGGTTTCCTCCAGATTGGAGCCACAGGGCAGATCATGAGGGCTGCAAATATTTGCCAGTTCAATCAACATGAGAAATCAGTGACTATGGACCTTTTGAAATGGCTTTGCTCCTGAGATCTCTGGATCCTGCCTCAAGTTAGACAAATTTAATGCAACCTATTAATGATATTAAAGAGAGACACAGTGACCAACAACAGAAACATTTAATCAAGTATTGAAATTTGGGATCTATATTAAAAAGAATCTGTGAAAAACGAAATTACATTATAGTAGCTATACTCACAGTACAATGAAAAGATTGCCAAAAGCTCAGCTTACCTCCTTGGAATAGGCAAACACATAATGGAACCTATAAATAATGCTAATCAAATCTTAAACTAAATGAAATGAAGCTACAGGACAGTAAGATTTGAAATGGGATAGTAATAACTGAAGATTAATTGGTGTGAAATCTAGGTAAATGTGCTAGACAGAAAATGAATATGAAACAATATAAAATTAACCTAAAAGATATAACTGAATCTAAATGCATTTAAGCTGATTTGATAATTATGGTAATTAGATATGGAAAGATGTGGGATAAACCTGAGATGAAACTTTGGTGGTAACTCAGAGATGATTGTGTAAAATAAAGTGAGTTAAGTTCAGTAGTGTAGGCAAACCCTTAACAACTGTAAGCTGAACCTCAAATGTTATGAAACTTGGCATCAGCACCAAGATGAGATTGTGCAATCATTTGCTTTTGTGGAATGAATAGATGAAAGTGACAATTAAGAGCAAGAAATGAGGAACTGAGCCAATAATGCAAAAAAAGAAAGAAGCTAGGGAACCCAGACTCAGGAGCACATAAACCATCAGCTTCCAGTTGGCAATGATAGGACTTTGTCAGTCTTCATTTTATATAATGCAATTGTTTTAGTGTTTAAATTTTAAGACACCTTGGATGCTTTGACAGAAATGTGGTATAGAAATCCAATCAAACAAACAAACATTAAAATAATAGTACATAATCCAGACCACAAAAAGGGACACAAACTAAGATTACTGAATTGTGAATTAAGGAAATAATAACAATTATGACAAATGAATCGAAAGAAAAGAAAGAAGGTTGAAATGGTAGTAGCTGAACACAAAGTGATGAGAATTAAATTGTATGACTAGGTTTGAAGAATATGGAAAATGATCTCATGGTGATTGATCTGTAGTCAAAGAAAATATGAAATCATTTACACCGTTTTAAGTGAATCAGAAATTATGAGCACTCTATTTGTAAGGACAGATTTAATGTGAAATGTATAATGAAATGATAAAGCTGAAATAAAGTGTTATGCTCCCGAGTATTATATACAAATTACTAAATTTAGATAATGAGAGGCTTAATTCAAGACAGTGATGGGTTGTTGGCTGTCAGAAAGTACCACAACACAGCACAATTTTCTACCACATAGTAGCTGGGAAGTCACAGGAGTCTCTGTTGAATCAGAACCCACACCAGGAAACTGAAGTGTCCCTCATGGGGAAAAAGAGGAGCTATTTCCCATGAAATTCAAATTTAGATTTAACCCAATAACTGGTGCAAGATGCTTGCTGGGGGCGTATGACTGAAATTTACTTGCATTAGATATGGTTCCTGGGAATTAATTAGATTTCTGCATTATCCAGAGGCTCATTGTGTGCAACTATCATTGTGTGGACATTCCATCTACAGCAATAATTATGTACAGAATGTTTGGCAGGGGCCATTATGGCTTCCTCTGATGGAATGAAACATAGCTTGAACTACTCTTAGCTTTCCCTGATTCCTTTGCAACAGCATCATGCTCATTCTGGGCATGTGCAGTGTTCTGGCTAAACCAAGCTTTATCTCAACTACAGATTCTAATGTCTCCTGGTTTAGTGAATTGGACCACAAGGCGCTGGAAAGTACATTTAATCTGCTTGCCAGAAATAATATTCATACCCAGGAGTATTGAAATCTTAAAGATGACCTGTCTTTGACTATGGGCCCCTCTATTTTCACAATGCTAGGTTTTAGGAAAGGGTGGTATAATACAGTAGCCCTCCAACGAGCTCCTCCAGTATACCAACACTTCTTATTGTGAAGGACTCCAAAAGCCTATCCTAGATACAATCTTGACTCTTGCACATATAGAGTAATAACTCCAGGTCACTCACTATCTTGGTTTTCCTATTGTTGTGGAACTGCACACCTGGTGGAAAACCTATCCCCACCAGCACTTCTAATCTGCCCAGGCCTTGAGGATCCCTACAGAAGACAAGCTGCTTCTCACACATTGGAAGACTGTAGAGCTAGGGGGAAAGATCAGTAAGGCAGACATAAATGGAAGGGAAACAGAACCATGGACAGCCAGTTGCCTCTATTCTCCTAACATGAGTGAGCAGCTATATTGGGAACAAAATATAAGATAACTAATATCGACCTCTATCCAATCTGCACAACTCTTAGCAGCACTGTTTTAAATTTATCATTGTAAAAAGATTCAGGAGTTGTTTGAAGGCCATGAGAGGAGAGCATTTCACAGAAACTTCTGTGCATCATAGGCAGGTATTGACAACGTTCACTAGGACAGAACAGTTATCTGATGCACAGTGCAAAGACTCAGTAAATAGATTTCTGTATTTTGAGATGTCCATGAAGGCCGCTGATGGACAATTAGGAAAATGTGTTCAACAATCAGAGTTATTTGTCAGTTTTTCTGATATGGATTACCTTTTTGAATGTTTATCAAAAGTAATTTAGATGATGTATGATAAGAGCCACATGTCAGGATATGGTGCAAAACCATCAGCTTGACTGATGTCAACACTCTCATATCTTTCCCTGTAACAGAAATCTTAGAGACGCCTGCTGTCATTCTAAGACAAATGCTTGCTTTCACATCACCAAGTAAGATCTGATTCCCATTTCTGGTTTTCTGACATTGCAACATAATAGAACATACTGAAGAATAAAATACTTTCTAGTGAACTATAAACCTGTGCTACTAAAATAATAATTTAAAAATGCCTTTTTGAGGGAGGAATATTTTTTGCAGCACTATTAGGATCAGGATGCAATTAAGAACTATTTACTTTGTAATTAAACTTGAAATGACATATGGCATTGAGAGTTGATAGACAAGTCCAAGTAAAACAAAATATAGGTTCACATAACTGATAGAATATTTATTTTACTCAATACAAAAAAAGGTGAGCAGAGTTATTATGGAAACTAAGCAGGAACACACCACTTACAACAGGGTCTGAGAAGAAAATAAAACATACTCTATTGGAGCACAACAAAGGGCCATCTAGTTCAGCATCCCATTCTCACAGTGGCCAACCATATGCCTATGGGAATCCACAAGCAGGACCTGACAACTGGTATACATATTGCTTTGACAGTGGATGTAGAGCACACAGTTTCACCCCATCCGAATTTCTGAGTGGCGAGAGATTCTAGGGGTTCTGGTGCTTACCCAAGGTTTGTGTTTCCTTTAGAAATGAGGCCCCAAGGAGACTGTGGTGTCTTTATGATATGTGGTTTATTTACACATATATACAACCTGAGCCTACGATGGAGGAGTTCAAAGCATTACACTCCAAGAGGGTCCTGTTTCTCCAATTGCTGCAGGCTCTGATTCAAACGGTCAGCCCTTTGACACTGCTAATCCAAGCATTGATTAAATTTTAACACTTACTAAATCTAGGAATTATAGGTGTCTTGCACCTACAAGCTCTGGCATCCACAAACTCATAGCTTTTCTGTAGTGCAGCGAGTTACCACTGAGCTCATAACACTAGTACAAGGATGTTGATGGTGCTGAATGAATGCACTTTAGTGCATTATCCCTTGGGAATTGTGATTTGATGACAGGGACTGGGCAAAGGAGGAATGGTGGAGACTGCCTCCCCATCCTGATCACTACAGGGAGGAGGAAGAGGATGACAGTATAGATTTACAACAGTGGTTTGAGGGAGGTCACAGCTCAGAGACAGATGAGGGGGAAATTTGGGAAATAATGGGAGAGGAAGAGGCAGGACCGGAGCGACAGCTGACTGACACGGTGTCTTCAGAAAGCATTCCAGACCACCCCCTCCCAGAACCCAGCAAATCTTAGAAGTAGGAGAGCAAAGAGCTCAAAGACAGAGGGCACGTAGCGGCACCAGTAGAAGTGACGAACGAGGGAGAGAGAGAGTCGGGAGCTGGAGATTCACTCGGGACAAGGCCATTATCCAAGATAATGCCTCTCTCTGTAAAGTTTGAAATAAAAAAAAAGACTGTAAGAAACTTTCCCTTGTCCTTATACTTTCCTGGGCAACCAGCTGGGAGCTGCTGGGAGCATCCTGATGTTTTGTTTTGCCTGCACTTACTTCATAGTGTCACCCTTTGTGGAAGGCTAGGGAGTAAGGGAGTGTTTTAGATCTGGTCAGCTTAAATATAAGCAATAATAATATGATGATGATGATAAGCAATTGCCTGGCCTCCCAGAATATGGGTCACTCCTGATTGCCAGAACAGAGAATATGAGGGGTAAGGTGGGAGATTGGTTGGCTCTGTGCAAATGCACTCACAGAGCCAGTACAATGCTCCAGCCAGTGCATTTGCATAGCACCAACCTGCCCATTGTCTTGTCCCCTGCTCTCCCTTCCCAGTAAGCACCAGCAACCCACCTGCTAGAAGATCAGGTAAATGTCCCTGCCCCACATCTGCTACTGCTTGGCTAGCTGGATTTTGTCATTGTCAGCTATCAACAAATACCTAATCAAGAGCAGGGGATTGACAACACAAAAGAATTTCTGTACAAAGCGACTGACTTTATTGTTCAGGTGGTGTCCCCGTTGCCTACTGTAGTTTCAACAAGAGTTTTATTGGTGGTAAGAACTTTGGCACATGCATCTATTGAGCACCCCAGTCAGCCTGAATGCTGAACATACATGCTGCTTGACCTAATGTTACATTCTAAGCTGGAAATAACTTCTGGAGACAATGATGCTCAGTCTGTAATATATATGAGCATTATGTACTGGACAAATTTAGATTCTGAGCCAGGTGCTTATGAGCTATAGTATAAGTGCTACATAGCTGTACAACAGCTTTGTATAACTGTGCAAGGACAAAGGCATGTGGCGAAGTATTCTGTTGGATAATCTAATGATGCCTTTTATAATAATAATAAAAAAAGCTTATTGGTATCGCATTTAAAAAATTGTGCTTTAGGCTTTGAAGCTTACTTCATTGGCCTTGCTTTTCATTTGCTGCTCCTTCCCAACCTGTCAATCCTGTGTACACTTTCTTTGGAGTAAGTTTTATCGAAATCAAAGGAACACATCTGAGTAAACATAGATAGACTCAAGCTCCATGTCCAGGAGACAGTGCTTAAGGCCTCTCTTTGTGTTCTGTGTTTGAGGAATGCGCACAATCTGGTTCTCCTTAGGCAATCACCTAATAGAAGATATGTTTTAATGAAAACAGAAGAAAAATCCTCTTCAAATCTCAAGAGTTCACTTATTTTTGCTTCTCTCCTACAAGGTGATCTAATAATAATAAAAAGATCATCTTAACCAACTCTATATGTATTGTATTATATTTTGACATTTAACTCGCCAATATTTATGCTCTCTTTGGTTTAATTTAACTATGTTTTATTCAAGGGACTTATACTAGTGATTGAATGGCCCTAAGAGAGGAGTAAAATCTTGTTATCTATTATATCTTCTTCCTTCTAATTACACAGGCATAGAAAGCTCTCCACTCATGTTCCCAACATATGCCTACAATTTGATTCTAGCATCCATTGGTAAGAGTCTAATACATTGGAAGTGAAATTGACTTCAGAGCAGGGAAGTCAGTGGGGATGTAGAACACCCTTTAATATATTATGTTCTACATTCCCACTCTGAAGTCAATTCCAGTCCAGCACCACTGCAGGTAGCTGTGGCTCAGCAAATTGCTGGCACATAGAGCAATCATGATACACCATGGACAGGAAAGAAGCCATGCAATGACCACAGAAGCTGCTGAAGCTGGTGCTGCAAGTGAACAGTTACCTATTCCTTCTAAAACTGGGCTGTAGACTAACTGGGAATTATTGGAACTGCTTGGAGTATGCATAGACGTGTCCATGTTTAGTGCATGGCTGCTGGACAATGTGACTCCCCAAGTTCCAGGTATGCCTGGGGGTCCGCTCAATACTGGTGCTAGACCTGAATTGCGCTAGCACAATGGATGGTGGATTTCATGCTTACAGCCGAATGCTGACAGTGCAATTCCATGTCTACTTCCTCAGACCTGATTTCCTTTTGTTCAGTAGGGTTCACCATGCATTGGATTGCATGGTTAAATATTTCTGCAATAACAAATAATTGTTTAATATGTGCTTTTCTAGCTGAGACACATTGTATTGTCTAGGATGCTAAGGCTTTGGTTAATGGTGTCTATAAGGGAAACAGAAAGTAAGTGGTGGATAACATGTGGAAGCAAGAAAGAAGGACCCTGGTGTGTTTTACTAGTGTATGGACATTAGAGGCAGCAGAGACAAGGCCTGGCTGCAGTGGCATGTAGTAGGCAGGCTGCTGGAGAGGAGCCATAGCATAGTGGTTGAACACATATTCTTCACGTAAAAGACCCTGGGTTCAGTCCCCAAGATCTTCAGTTGAAAGATCTCAGATCACAAGCTGGGAAAGACCTTGCCTCGGACAATGCTTCAAAAAGACCTAAATTAGATGGGCCAAGGATCTGACTCAGATTAAGTCAGCTATATAAATATGTTCATAAGAACACAGGAAGCTACTGGATACAAAGTCACACCATTGGTCCATCTAGCTCTGTACTGTCAATGTTGACTGGCGGCGGCTCTCCAGGGTTTCAGTCAGGGGCTTTCCCATCCCTTTCTGGAGATGTCCCTAGTTATGACACTTCTCCATCATATGAGAGAAATATAAGACCTGATGATCACCACCATCATCTGTTTATTTGTAGGCCACTTTCCCATAAAATCACGGCCAAAGTTGCTCACAACATATCAAATGATCAATAGGTATTCTGATTCAAAACACATTCATTCCATGTGGATATCATTCCATCAGCACAAGTATTTCTGATTGCCTGATGGAATGATCCCCAGTGGCTGGGGAACCCCAGCCAGATGTGTTATAAAATTATTACCTCCCCTTTTCTCACCTCTTGCACTGTTTTGAGGGTTCCTCAGACCCTCCAGGGTGCTGGGGGGGGGGAGAACTAGCAGAAGTTTTCACTAGAGCCAACTCAAGACATTTTGGCAACTGCGACAGACCCCAAAATGGCCTAGGGAATAAGGGGTGTGGGAAAATCTACATCAGGAACAAGAGGGGGAAGCAAGATTGGCCTTGGGAGCCACTCCCCTGGCGGATCCTGCTGCCTAAGACAGTCACATCACATTGCCTCAAGATTGGACTGGCCCTGAATAAAGATCTACATTGGGATCTGCTGCTCCTGCGAATTCTGCCACCCGAGACAGTTGCCTCACCTTGCCTCATGACCCTGGTTCTCACACTAAGGCCGCTAACAGAACTGGGTAGTTGAATCTGACCTCAACTAAGCATAATATTAGTAAGTCCTGAAAAATCAATTTTTGTAAAATAATACATATATACTAACCAAATTTAACAGCTAAACAAATGATAGGTGTCTGTCATTCACCAGCAGGGTACTGCATATTGCTTTGTGAGCTTCCCCCCTGACTTGGAAGCTTCCTTTTGATTGTTGGCTGTTCAGTGGCAAGGACTATTAATCGCTTTCTACCTCACTGTCTATTGCTGGCTTCAGCCCACATCTCAGGTGTAAGTAGCAACTGTAACACACACACACACACACACACACACACCTACCTTCTAGCATAATTGCTAAATATATGGGTGATATATGACAGCTCAAAGTATGTAGTAAGCCAAGAATTCAGCTATTAGAATAACAGATTACTTACAGGGCAGGTTGATAGATTTTGCCTTTGTAACTTATTCAGGCTTTGATGTGCATTTGTGTGGCTCAATAGCACAGACATGACAGATTAAAACATGTGGAGAGGGAGGAAAGAGGCACGATAAATTTCAAAACCTGTCTAATTTATGCAAAAGCTGCATTTTGCAGTATAAATTGGGTATACAAAGAAAGAAACTGAGAAGTGGTTGCTTTGTATTCATGGACTGGTGTGCTCATTTAACTCATTTAGAGCATACGGTGGAATAAAGAAAACTAGCATATACAACAGAAACAGAAACAGGGTGGCCAGTGAAAGAAAATATGGGATAAAATATGCCTTGTTTGCTTACCTGTCTTCTGGAAATTCTTCTGAGGAGCAAAGCAAAGACACAGATGTATTTAGTTGTACCAAAACACCCTCATTTCTGTTTGTAAAGGGAGTAAAATGATTTGAAAGCACACAATAATCAATTGATAACTGATGTGGCCTGCAAAGGAAGCTTTCACTCTGAGCAAATTATCTCAGTGCTCTCCTCCTTCAATCTTCGCTGCTCCTTTAGAACCAGCAGTTTACAGCCAAAATAAGTTTGATCTCAAGTATTACTCTAAACATAACATCCACAGTCAACACAATACAATCCCCACACCAATATATTATCTAGATGCTATATTCAGTAGGTGTGGGAACTGACTCTCTGTACTTCCTAAATTAAGAGGCAAGTAGAGGTGGTTTGGATAAGATTGTCACATGTCAGAGTTAAGACTCTGGCACCAAATCCTGGACTCCTTTAGACATATGCCCAGGGCAGCATGTGATCAACCCACTTAAAATATTCCCTTCCTTTACACAAGCAGGTTCAAAGGTCACATGCGAAGTGTGCACACTTGTGCGTTCTCAGAAGCACGTTTCCATTTGCTTCCTCTTTTACCAGCTTTCACCACTTTAGCCCCCTCCTTTTCATCTGAATGCTGAAGTACCGCTAAGCAGCCACACCTCTCCCTCATGGAACAATCTTTCAGCAATTTACCTTGCCGTTTTTCTTTTATTTTCCTTTCCCAAGTTAATACTAGAGCGAATACTCTTCCCTCAATCTAGTATTGTCTCCGCCTGCATGTTCCTGCATTGAAGGGGGTCGGACTAGTCACTGGTGGAGGAAGAGGAGTGCGGGGGGAGTATACCGCCCCTGGCAGTGCAATTCCAATGGGGTGCCATTGTGGCTGCCCCCCGTCGCTCCTGCCTGCTCTACGCCCCCCCCCCCCCCCCGGTGCCAGAACATGAAGCTCCACCACTGGAACTAGTTGATTCTTGTGGGTCTCTTCCAACGGTACCATTCTATGATTCTATGTTTCTTGGGTACCTTACAAAGACTAAAATTCACAGAACATAGGAAGCAGTCTTATACCGAGCCAGACCATTGTTCTACCTATCTCAGAGTTGTCTACACAAATTGGCAGTAGCTCCCCAGGCTTCATGGAGGAATCCTGGAGATGTCAGGGACTGGATGTGAGACCCTTTGCATGCCAAGCATGTTCGTTCTTTCATTCATTCTTTCGTGTTGTTATGCCTTTGAGATATATGTGAGCTATTACACTTCATTATCATTTAGTGTTTAATCAAGTCATGCTTATTTAATGCTTTTATCTATCCTCATAAATAAATCTCTCCATCATAGCCCTTTTAGCAACTCTCTGCTGCTTATGAAGTTCTCAAATTAGAATACAGCCGAACAGCCCATGGCATTATTTCAGAACACACTCGCCAACTTTCAGGGCCTTCTTAGACATTGAGACCCAACAATCCAGTTGGTGCTTCACATTCAGCTAATCACTTACAGTTTTCTTATTGGTTTGGTAAAAGGAAAATAGCAAGGGGTAAAATAAATAGGAGAATGCGCCGAATGCCTAAAATCCAGGTTTGGGGCAAGTACTGTTTGGCAAGAGAACCTCAGCAGAGATTTAAAATCACAAGAGATGCAGCAAAGTAAAGCATGGAAATATAGGCTTTTAGACCTTTAAGTTGCTTCCAAAGTTCCCCACTTCCCTTAGCATTGAAATAGACCACGTTTGGTACATTAAAAATGGTTTACATACAAACTCTTCAAAGGTCGGATTCATGTGTTTTTCCACACAGCAGCAAGAAAAGACATGCAGTATAATTAAGGTTCCCAAATAGTAAATGTTTCTAAATTATTTGTATAGAAACACAAAGGTAGCTGCTTGAGCCACACAGTCTAAGCTTGGAGCATCCACCTTAGACTTCCACACTGGTGCCAAGCAAAGAAATGAAACAAATGAAACAAATTATCAGATTTAGGCTTCTCTGAATGAGGGATGTCCCTGGAAAATAGGGACACTTGGAGGGTCTGCCATTATCTTAGCAGACATAATTACAAATATTATTAATCTAAAAGTGATTGAGCCCCTAGCTGCCCTAGAATCTCCCTGCAAAACGCTTGATGGGAATAACATGAAATGAGAGTGCTTTCATAATTAGTTACTAAAACAAACATACTCAAGATGTGACTGACTTTGTCATAATTTGCTCCAGACTCTTGACATGGCAAACAATGTGCCAGATACTCAGAGGGGTCTTTCTGAGTAGTATTTTGTTGTTGTTGCCACAAATAAACTGGCTGAAGTTTACTCCCCAATTCTGCTTACTGATTTTGTCATGCCCTGAGGCCATCTAGCAATGCTTTTGCACAAGAAATAAAAGGCTGCCTCAAATCTGTGGGAGAACCACAAGCTTTCAAGAAAGAGCTAACTTTAAATCTGTCAAAACCCTCTAGTGCTCAGGAGCCCATCCTGCAGGCCGGAATTTAACATTTAGCAATCAATCGAGCCGTACTTTTAACAGACTTTTTCTTTCTTGGTCTCAGGAGCTATTTAGACAAAGTCTGCCAGAACTTCAAATGAACTGTTTATAGACTTTGAAATGGAATGGAGATAGATCTGATTTACAGATTTGTGACTGAACTGTTTCCACTGTGTTCCCAAACAGTCTATAAAAAAAGGTTCATCTCATTAAGATCCACCGTTACATTTTTCATAGATGTCATTTCCCAGAATGTAAGCCATGTTTTGTCCCTTTAACTGATATTCTTAATGCTAAGTAAAAGGGTAATTAAATGAAAAAGATGGAAGGAAGGGATGGATAATTAGAATTTCTGCAACATCTTTCAATGGTTCTGCATAGCACATGGAATCATTGGGCAAATGGCAGGGCCTTGGGGGCTACAAAAGGGCCAATGCCACTGGGGTCAGATCTGGTTTTGATCTCCCACTTTTTTGTGACAGTGCCTGCACTTCCTGGTGTTGGCACTTTGCATATGGCATTGCACTGCAGGATAATAAAAATGATGGTACCAACAAGTCCACCTACATAACCCAATGCTCCTGCCTGTTCCTAAGAAGCCTGGTAGGTGGCAGTCCAGCTACGTCAGTCCATTTCACCAATGGGGGAGGACTGTTGGATATTCTCTCTGTGTGTGAGAGAATCTTTTGTTCCAGAAGCAGAAAAGAACAGAGAAAAAGTTTCAAGAAGCAGCAGCAGGCTGAGATTGTTTTGCCTATGCAAGGACGTTTTCTGTGGGGACTGTTATTTGGACATATACAGTATGACAGGAAGTACCGGTAACAATGGATGAACCTCCGGAACGAATTAAGTTCTTAACCCGAGGTACCACTATATTGGACTCTTGTTGGACTCTAAGCATGCCTTGACCACAGCAGTGGTGAATGTCTGTATATATTTGCTACCAAAATAATAATAATAATAATAATAATAATAATAATAATAATAATAGTAATACAATTTTATTTATATCCCGCTCTCCCCAGCAGAAGCTGGGCTCAGAGCAGCTAACAACAGTAAAATGATACAACATTCTAAAATCATTTCATTATAAAATCAGTTCAAATCAGATTAATGGCAACCATTGGGCTAGAGTTCTGTGAGGATTGCCAAAGAAGGGGGTCAGGCTGTGCCCTGGCCAAAGGCCTGGTGGAACAGCTCTGTCTTGCAGGCCCGGCGGAAAGATGTCAAGTCCTGCAGGGCCCTTGTCTCTTGTGACAGAGCGTTCCATTGGAGCCACAGCCAAAAAAGCCCTGGCTCTGGTTTTGGCCAGCCTAACCACTCTGTGGCCCAGGACCTCCAGGATGTTTTTGTTTGAAGACCGTAAGGCCCTCCGTGGGACATACCAGGAGAGGCAGTCCCATAGGTACATGCTTTTATGCCTGTCAAGTAATTCTCTACACTTGACTGAATCTTTATGGCATCCATGAGTGTTTATTGCTTACTGTGTGTACCTTCAACCCCGAAGACACTTCCAAGGAAGGAGCTGTGAATGACGTAACTCTGCTGAGTATGGATACTGGCACAAACACACAGCTAAAGTGATCCCAGACCCAATTCTTCTATATCATCCATTAGAGGTTGATGGAGTGATCTAAGAAGGACATCTGGTATGACTCACCTGAGGCTCCTTCAACATGGAGTCAGCATTGCTGCATAGAGCTTCACATACATTGACTTCTTCCTTGCAAGGAAATGGCACAAGGAACAAACAAATGGGATGGAGCAAAATATTTTATTAAATAGCCCAAATATTTCTCTTATGCCCTTTTGGTCTTTGCACAGAACCTTGTCAGCAACAGATTTGAGCCCTGGAAATGGAGATGGACCAATGGCAGGATAATAACTTTCCAGCCTTAGTAGAGGTTCTCACTAACAGAAGTATTCTTGGAGCTTTTATACCCTTAGGGTCCATTCTCACCAAAATATGTGAATCACACCACCACCCCTTCTCTCTTCAATAGTAACACAGAAGAGACACAATGTTCTTTTATTCAGAATATTTTTGGCCCACCCTACAACCAAATATCTCAGGGTAGGTTACAACATTGTTTTAAATGCTACACCCTCTTGAATGAATAGAGCACATGAAAATACACATTTTAAATTACAGCATAAAACCTACATCCCATAATCCCCAGGCAAAACAACAGAGCTAATCCTAACCATGTCAACTCAGAATTAAGTCTTTATTGCTTTCAGTGTGGTTTACTCCCAGGTAAGCAGGTTTAGGACTGCAGCCCTAGACTCATGCCGTAATGCTATAAGCATCTTTGGCATGTGATCTATTTCCAAGTGATATCAATTGCTATAAAAGTAGAAACTTAGATAAACACCTGGCAGCTGAAATGCTGAAAACACATTTGTGCTTTTTAAGAAAGTAAAAGAGTGGAGTGCACAAGATGTGCTTTTCCACTTGTCACCTTCCACAGGCCACAGAATTTTATGGGAAGTGATTTTTTTAGAAGTGACATTAAATCGGGGCAGGGAGGGGGGGACAGCACTGAAGAATACTTCTAGAAGAAATCTGCTTGAATTGTGCCTTTTGGAAAATGACTGACAATTTGCAGCATCTGCTGGCATTAGAGACTCCATCATAAAACTTGCCTGAAGTCTCCCAGATGGGGATATTTAAATCCGCAGAAACAAAATTTTAATTTGGGTGACAATGTGTTCGGAGTTTATTTGCATCTGTTTAGGCCAAAAAGTATGCAAACAATTGATCTAATCTCTTAAATGGGAGACATGGATATTGTTTCCTACAGTAGAAAAGAAATGTTTGGTCACGGGCCAGTTTCTTCTACAATGGCCATCATCACAAACATCACCATCAGAATGGGCAGTTTTGCTTGACATGGCATATTGGCATCCTGATCAAAAGCAGTGCATCTGCCTCTGGCATTGGCGTACAACTGCGAGAAACACCACTAGCATGATGCCACATCTTCTCTGGTCAAGGCCGTGTTGGCTTGGCTTTCGACACACACTTTGATAAACACTTGCAATGGCTGTGGAGGCGAACGTTTTCAGCAAGAGTACAAGCCATGTCCAGAGGATGAAAAGGTATTGTGTTGCACATTAGAGTAAAAATGCAATACACATGCACTTGCCTTGCCTTTGTCTCTAGACTACTAAGCCAGAAACCAGGGAACAGTGCAGCATAGCAGAGACAGGCAGGCAGGAGTAGAGAGCTGACTCGGTGTCATAGCCTTGTCCACTGTCCCTCTTCTTCTCATTCAGGAGTGCCACCATCTCTTGCTGCCAATGCCACTTGTGGCACTCATGATTTATGAGGTGGTGCAGCAAGTCTCACTGTTGGCCTATTAGTTTTGCCATTCCCACAAACCATACACCATTAGGGTCCCTTCACCCAACATGGTTTCATATGGCTCTATATCTGAAAGAACCTAGGAAATTGTTTTGAGATACCACCTCGAATGTCAATCTTAGTGCATATTGTTGCATGCCACTCCAATCTCCAAGCTGTGCAAGATTCCAGGCGCGCCAGGCACTTACCCAGAGTTTGTGTTTCCTTGGGAATGAGGGACAGTGGAGACTGTGATGTTTTTATGATATGTTTACACACACACACACACACAACCTGAGCCTACAGTGGAGGGGTTCACAGCATTAACAACCCAAGAGGGTCATGCTTCCCCCATAGCTGTAGCCTTGGATTCAAACAGAAATCAAACATCACTCTGACTCTCTATCCAGCTTGCTGCTTTGCTTCTACATCACTGTAAATCTCTTCCCCAACCTCTGGCTTTGTCTTTCTAACTATCTGTGAGTAGAGGGAGGGGCCTCACCTACTTGCTGTCTTACACAGAGCCCCTTTGCTTTTTTCTCCATAATGGCCCATCACCCAGGCTCTCACCTCACCAGGAGGCTAACCTGCCTAGTCCAGGAATTAGAAGCCTTGATTCAATTCTTGCTGGAGCCAGGGATTAGAAGGATCTCTGCATCCAGCCCGGCCCCCCAAACACATAACAATATACATTTTTACTGATGCCCTACTGTTACACAGATGTAGCAAGCACTTAAGAATGTGCAGACTGACAAACAGACACTCTTCCTTAAAAAAAAAAAGTCTGCCTGACATATCAATATATAATCCAAGTCAATTTGATAAAGGAAAGAAGTCTGATTCTCTCTGTCTCCTCCCCCCCCCAAAAAAAAAATCTATTTCGGAAGCAAACAGATGTGCTGTGTATTATTTTTTGATCTAACATCTGACTACCTTCAGAATTCCACTGGCACTCCACCATTTAACAACTTCAAATCAGAGTGTTTCCACAGCAGATACAAAAAGCATTTTTGACATGTTGCAAAGTGTTGTCTTTTTTAAAAAAACTAAAACAAAAACCCAACTTCTGCGTATAGTTGGCATGAGCCACTTTCAGATGTTCTAGAGATTGTTAATGAGTTTGTTCAATCAACTAGGCTTCATAAATCACAGTCTGAACCTGCTGTATTTTATTTTATTTTATTCATATTCTATTCCGTTCTATGATTCAATTTTTTTCTATTTTTCTATTTCAAGCAAAAATAGAAAAGAAAAGAAAAGAAGCCAGTTGAGACTAACTGTTTGACTGGGTTCAGATGACACAGTAAGGTGTGGTTTGCTGAAAATGGAAGCATAAGTTTCTGAAACTCTTGCTCACAGTTGCATCGGTTGGGGCAGGTTGAGTATGAAAGTCTTGGGGGAAGTCTAGACTTGTCCCTATCACAGTAAACCATGGCTTATAGTGGTAAGCAAATATAGCCATGGTCTTTCTTTTTAAGTCTGTTTGTCCTCAGGTGGGTGGCTTTGCAGGCGGGCACCGGGCCTCCCCTGGGAACCAGCTTATTGCAGGCCAGATGGTCCTCCTGCCACTGAATTGGCCAATGGCAGCAAGAATTTAGGGGGCAATGCACCCAGGGCAAGGATAAATACCCAGCTTGCAGGGCCTTTTGGCCTCTTGCTCACCTTGCTGGTTCTCCCACCCACCCTCTCTCAATTTAGGGTTTTGTGCAGATGGTATGACAATGTCGGTTGCCAGGTTCAGGGGCTGGGCAGGAATTTTTCCTATCTGGCAAATTGGCTCTGCCATTTGGGTTTTCACCTACCTCATAGCAATCATCACAACTTTGAAAGGCAGATAGGAATTGGGTAAACCTAGTCTTGATTGGAGGGGAGGTTGTAGCCTCCGTCTGCCCCTCCAACAGGGTATCCTGTTACAGGGATCCAGGAGGAGTGGCTCCTGTCCAATGCCCAGATGGGGGCCAGGGCCATACCATGCTTCCAACAGGGTCCGCTTGGGGCAGGCTTCCTCAACCTCGGCCCTCCAGATGTTTTTGGCCTACAACTCCCATGATCCCTAGCTAGCAGGACCAGTGGTCATGGATGCTGAGAATTGTAGTCTCAAACCATCTGGAGGGCTGAGGTGGTGGAAGCCTGGCTTGGGAGATGCCCTGATTTGACATAGCTCATAGGGTGTGCGTCCCCCACTAGCTTCACCCTTAGAAACACTCCCAGCAGATGGGAGTCTGTGGCCAAATGTTCACATCTGTAACCAATAAAGTTGTGGCCTTTATTTGATCACAGAACCAATATGCCATGTGTTGCCTAGTTACTTGTACCTTAGGGAACAGGGTGGTCATGAGGCCTTGCCATGCAAAGGCATAGATGAACATTCATTCTGGTATCCACCAAGCTTCCAATCTGTTCAATGATGGTTTTTAAATAGGTCTCCTCTAAGAAAAGAAAGGAAGACACACTCAAACACATATCAGGGTTGTTGTTGTTTTTTTTAATCAGGATTACCAGAATCAAATTGTTTACTGTCTACTTTGTCAAGGCAGATTTCTTCACAAATGCACATATGCACTGTTCTCCAGACAGCACCAAAATAGCAGCATTGTTTCAGCTGAAAGGGAGAAAATAAGAGAGGGTATTAGATGTACAAGAGCATTGGAAATGTAGGATACAGGCTTACTAGAGCAAATGATGGCTATCAGCAGTTCCTATGCCCTGTGGAGAGAATGCAATCTACAAAAAGGAGCTTATCTAGATTGTCAGATCTTTTATAATGTTCACTGGAAATGAAAGTACGTGTACCTCCTCACTCCCCTCAGCACCGCTTCCTTCATGTCTTTGTAGCAACATGGAGTGAAATGTTTCACGGACAACGGACCTGCTTTAAGTTCTTTTCACGCCACCATAGACAATTATTGGGCGCTCACCGTTTGAATTGTCATTTCATGAACATTTTCAATCTTTTGTGTCTCATAGGGTCATTTGAAACAACTGTAGCTTTTATTATGCATGCTAACTGAGGGGAAATTAAAGAAGGACTTCACAATGTTCTCTGTGGCAGAAATTCTATGCCTACTCAGAACAAAGTCCCCTTTATTTAAAAAGTAATAGATTTAAAAATAAAAATAAAGGGCCATGACAATTGTAAGGTAATCTATCGGCATTGTGGATTAAAGCACAGAGGGACCACAAAATGATTGACATTTAAGAAATGTTTGCTGTGAGGACTAGGAACCAATTCAAATGATAGCTAGGACATGTGGTAAGTGAGATAGTCCTCTTGTGACTCATAGGTACAGGAAGCTATCACATACCAGGTCAGGCTACCTGTGTGCCAAGCACACTATTGTGTACTTTGCCGCTCCAGGATTTCTCCTATCCTTTTGCTATCTGGGTCTTTCGACTGGAAAATGCCAAAGACTGAGACTGGACTCTTCTGCATGCAGAATATGTGCTTTACCACTAATCTGTGGTTCCTCACCTCAGTTAGCTGGAATCATATGCTTAAAGCTTCCTCCCAATTTAAAATTTCCCTGTCTGTGCAAAGCTTAGTCTTTTCCACTGGTTTGCAGGGAGTTTTGTAGCACTGTTGTGGGTCAGACTGCACCACTACTTCCAGAGACAAGGCACATATACCCGAGTACAAAGTAAGCACCATATACTGAAGTGTATAATCTGTTGTATTAACGCTTATCCTGTCTAAATATTTGCTCACAGATCATTTGAAGGGCTTCACATTTGATGTGAGGACGGGTATATGAACTTGATGGCAACATCAATAAGTGACATAAGGGGGTGGGGTTTGTAGGAGTGTGTAGGGTTAGGGCATGACAAAAGTGCTAAAACAGCAGCACAAATCTCTTTGGGAAAGGAAGAGAAATGGGTGAAGTTCATATATGTGAGCTGAGGAAATATTTCACTTTTTACATTAAGGACTCAGCTACATTAGTCAAAAACAGCGCTTTGAATGCATTATAAACATGCAGCACCAGATGATACTGGAGAGCATAAAACGTTCTTTGCGATTTTACATAGCGTTTATTTTCTTCTGTTATAATGACTTAAATTCTGACTTATTTATAGTGGGTTTTCCTGTGTGTAGATCCACCCTAAGTCATTTTTTTACCACATAATTGCTATCCTGTGTAAAAATAAAACCTGTGAATTGGGACTCACTAGAGCGGTGAGCTATCATAATCTCCTATCTTCCCTTTTCATGCTACTTCAGGAAGATGAATAAGAAGGAGAAGAGTCAATCACATCCCCCTGCCTTAGTATCTTCATGCCAGGCTAGCAGAACAAAACCTCCAACCAGGGACAAAGGAAGGTGAACAGGGATATCTAGCCTGGCCATTGAGCAAAATGTGTTGGGCACCTCGGGAAGCAGATGCTGAGAATGTGTGGGGATGCAAGGCCCTCTGCATTCCCATGTAGCTCCCCTCCCCTCAGTCATTTCCCTCAGTCGTGTGTGCTCTATGGCCTCTCCTATGCCCCCTTGGCTAGATTGCTGCCCTCAAGTGCAGTGAAGGATTCCATTCTGCTGACAGTTTTGAAATAAGATTCAGTTGCCAGTCCTGTATATTGAATGGAGTGGACCATCTTGCCTTTCAACTCAGGCAACAAATGCTCTAGAAGTTAGTATCTAGAATATTTTTTCCCCCATATTATATATCCACCAGGGTCTCAGATCTCATTGTTTCTTCCTTTCTTTGTATGGTCTCTTACACAGTTATCAAAGTGGATCATGGGAAACTTCCTGAAGAGTGAGGGCAATGCCACCACCAACTCCCACCTTACAGAAGAATATGGAGGACCTAAGCTGATGTTTTAGACGTCCTGTTGAAGGGATGCCCCTCGTTTCAAGGCATGGCAGATCCACAGAACAAGATCAACATCTCTTCTTTCAAAATAATGTGCTTCTATATAATTGACAGTGTTTTGGAGTTTTGATATTTTGACATGACAGCTCTATTTCCAGCACCCCTCAGAGTGACAGAAGCAATGGGCTTCACAAATATGGTAACATATGTAGGAGTGCTAGGCAGTTGAAACCTGGGGGGAGCTATAAAAAGAAGAAAATGCACTTTCTCTAAAGTCCTTTTTCTGCATTCCAAATAGAGCCATCGTTTGCATCCTGAGAAACTGTTTCCCTGACTTATGATTGCTTTGAAGAAGATGGGAATATCTCTGAACATTCATGCAGTGCATCACCTTTTAAAATGACAAAGTCTTAGGCCACCTGAAAGACCAAAAAATGCATCAAGTGGTCTAGAAACTTGCTTAGTGTGTGTGTATATATGTATAGATGGATGCATATGTGGATAGATAAGTACAGACTGAGTGAAATGTTTTATCCAATAGGTCTCAAAATGCAAAGGAAATATAAAATAAGTAGAATCAGGACTTTTACATTCCTATGCAAAGCAGGGATGGATTCCAGGACTAGTCAGACCACAGAAAGCTGTTTTTGTTTTTTTGGTTGTTGTTGTTTAATTATCAAAGCTTTATTTGTTTTTGCACATTTTGGCCAGTTAGAATAACGTAGCATTGATTAAAAGCACATTTTGCTTAAAGTAAGTCAAGTGCGTCATGGGGTTGACGGCAAAGCATAATCTTCCAAGTAGCTATGGCCTCTGTGTATGTGTGTCTTCTTCTTAATGGAAGATGGCAGGCAGCAGTGCTCCACTAGCTGTCATTGCAGCTTTGATAGCAACAGACAGCCCAGCAACACCGACTGACTGAAGTCGCTGCTACTCCTCCATCATTGGTGTTGGCCACTGCTGACATCATTTTTGCAGCCAGAGAGCCAGCTGCAATTCCAACTCCAGTGAAACCCACTGCTCCCAGTGCTGCTGGAACAGCAATCATGGCCACTGCCAAGCCGGCTACACCTCCCAAGACCATACCTGGAACATCCACCATGTTGGCTTTAAGAGACCCACTCCTTCCTTGTTATACTGAGTCAGAGCACTGGTCCATTGTGCTCAGCACTGCATACGTTGAGCTCCATCTGGAGATATTGGGAATTGAATTTAGGACCGTCTGCATGAAAATAAGACGTTCTGCCCTTCCTTTTAGGTTTTCCC
Organism: Podarcis tiliguerta; assembly: GCF_965153285.1. Taxonomy (NCBI): domain Eukaryota; kingdom Metazoa; phylum Chordata; class Lepidosauria; order Squamata; family Lacertidae; genus Podarcis; species Podarcis tiliguerta. Next base: position 80,960,297 of record NC_139534.1, read on the forward strand.
AAGTGTCACAGCAGCTAGAGGACCCAGCATGCACCCAACTGGTAGGCCCAGGCAAAGAGGCATAAAAGTTTTTATGGTTCTTTAATGGTGAATCTAAGTTTTTGATCTGAAATCACCACCAAATCATAGTACAAGGCACAGCATATAGACTGAATGTGCAAGGGTGTTGTGGTGAACCCTCTCAAATCCACACTTCCCGAAGCAATGTGAGGATCAAAACACAGCCATCTTTTGAATTTTCCCCTAATCCAAATTTTTCAAGGCTCTCCTCACTAATGTTTATAAAAATGCATATATTAGGCAAAAGTGTGTATAAAAACAAACATATTAGTGAAAATAACTTTCAAAATTGCAGTACAAATCAGGATAAAATGCTTGCAAAAATGTGTGCATTGGTCCATACTAGAAAGATTATGCCAGATGCCAGCTCAATCGGCTCTCTGGTGCTGTTGACAGGCAACTTCAAGGCCCTTTCTCTCCCTTCTCATAGTTCTTTGTCTTCAAAATGGACTTGAACATGACAGCCCCTTCAAACAGAGGAGCACCTGACATCCCTGCAAAGGAAAGGAGCATCTTCTGTGATGTAGGATATATGGTCACCTTAGCCAAGCTATGGGCTGCTTCTTCACATGTAAGCATGGTTTTCTTGGTAGAATGATTAGATTTTTAGCATTATCTTACATAGAAAATGCTTAAGAAGGCCTAATATATCTCAGTGAAGGTAAACATTGCATGTAAAAGCTATGATGTATTTATTTATTTAAAACCCATATCCCCTAGTTCTTTGCATCGTTTCATTTGACTCCACACATTTTTGATATGTCAAGCAATCATCCTGTAATAACAGCCGCATTTAAGATGAAAGGAGTGAGCAAAAATTTGATTGCTTAACCAAAAAAAGCTATTTGGAAAGGGGGCAGGGAGGGGATTTAAATATTTCCCCCCTCCTCCCACTTCAATCCCCAGTTTAATTTCTTGCAGCAGTGCCATTTGCTTTTGCCTTTCTTACATATGGAAAAATTCCTCATGTTAATGAAAATCATTATACTAGCAATATACTGCAGTATTTGTTTGCCTCCTTGAAAACAAAGGAAATGTTGCCCCTTGCTCCCCAGGCAAGGAAGAAGATGACTTTCTCCCCATTTCGAAAGATTTTGAAATGTGTAAGGAGTGTTTAATATTTGTCCAGCGTACAGTTCTAATATTGACTGATTCCTTTGGAAAGCAGCTTTACGTGTCGTTCTGGAGCTGCTTTACTCACGAGGAAGTTTGTGAATGCAGGGCTATGTGACAGCTCAGAGGGAGGCTGGCATTGTTTCTTCTGAGTCTGGGTGGGAGCCTTTCTGGGCCTTGCCTTTCATCAAGAGTGTGATGCTTTTCCTTGGGAAATGTAGAGGCAGCAACATAGGCAGCTGCTGGGAGTGGCCAGCCTATATTAGGGAGAATGTAAGGCTATGCTAGCAAGGTTATGCTTAAAATTCTACAAGGCAGGCTTAGGCAGTATGTGGACCAAGAACTCCCAGAAGTGCAAGCTGGATTTCGAAGGGGCAGAGGAAGCGGAGACCAAATTGCAAACATGTGCTGGATTATGGAGAAAGCTAGAGAGTTCCAGAAAAAAACCATCTACTTCTGCTTCATTGACTATGCAAAAGCCTTTGACTGTGTTGACCACAGCAAACTATGCCAAGTTTTTAAACAAATGGGAGTGCCTGATCACCTCATCTGTCTCCTGAGAAATCTCTATGTGGACAAGAAGCTACAGTTAGAACTTGATATGGAACAACTGATTGGTTCAAAATTGGGAAAGGAGTATGGCAAGGCTGTATATTGTCTCCCTGCTTATTTAACTTATATGCAGAATTCATCATGCAAAAGGCTGAGCTGGATGAACCCCAAGCCGGAATTAAGATTGCCGGAAGAAATATCAACAACCTCAGATATGCAGATGACGCAACCTTGATGGCAGAAAGTGAGGAAGAATTAAAGAACCTTTTAATGAGGGTGAAAGAGGAGAGCGCAAAATATGGTCTGAAGCTCAACATCAAAAAAACTAAGATCATGGCCACTGGTCCCATCACCTCCTGGCAAATAGAAGGGGAAGAAATGGAGGCAGTAAGAGATTTTACTTTCTTGGGCTCCATGATCACTGCGGATGGTGACAGCAGTCATGAAATTAAAAGACGCCTGCTTCTTGGGAGAAAAGCAATGACAAACCTAGATAGCATCTTAAGGAACAGAGACATCACCTTGCTGACAAAGGTCCGTATAGTTAAATCTATGGTTTTCCCAGTAGTGATGTATGGAAGTGAGAGCTGGACCATAAAGAAGGCTGATCGCCAAAGAATTGATGCTTTTGAATTATAGTGCTGGAGGAGACTCTTGAGAGTCCCATGGACTGCAAGATCAAACCTCTCCATTCTTAAGGAAATCTGCCCTGAGTGCTCACTGTAAGGACAGATCCTGAAGCTGAGGCTCCAATACTTTGACCACCTCATGAGAAGAGAAGACTCCCGGGAAAAGACCCTGATGTTGGGAAAGATGGAGGGCACAAGGAGAAGAGGATGACAGAGGAAGAGATGGTTGGACAGTGTTCTCGAAACTACCAACATTAATTTGGCGAAACTTCGGGAGACAGTGGAAGACAGGAGTGCCTGGCATGCTTTGGTCCATGAGGTCATGAAGAGTCGGACACGACTAAATGACTAAACAACAACAAAAGGTAAAAAGAAGCAGTGAGATTTAGCTGTTGTTATGTCTGTTGTTCATGAAAATAGTTCTCATCTCACTTCCTCATCTCATTTCCTCACTGATGAACATGATGACTTAATCTGACGACTGCTGGCTGTAGCCCCTGAAGCATCCTCGTGCTGTAGCCTGTCTCCACTCAGCTGTGGGGCTTTTCACTATTATTCCTTAATACCTGGGTTTAGAATTTTAGCATCAGATCTGAGAGCTGCATAATCAGGCAGAGAAATAAAGACCTGTGCATCATTTGTTCAGGGGGTGGGGTTGCTCAGCACACTTACAACTTGGGGTACATTCCCCAGCACCAGGATCCCATTCTACTAACTGCAATCTCATGAGTCATGAAATAATTCTCTATTTTAATTCTGAAATTGCATTTTGAAATTAAGCTGTATTCACACCGGGACTTTTCTACTATGCCCTCAAATATTATTTACTATTTTTTAAAAACAAACAAACAAAACATAACATCCTTATTGAAATAAAACCTCTATAAAGCTTGCTGATTACTTGGTAACTATTTGGTTGATCCAAATAAAGCTGTTATCCTGTTGTTGCTAGTGATCAATGCAGCTGAAAACATATAAACAAACACATTCACTTTAAAGCTTTTTTTCTGGCCTTGTAAACTGGACATGTACTCACTTCAAGAAGAGCATGTAAATCTTAACCAACAGCAATAGCAATGGGTCTTATTGTTCCTTGGATCAATGTCCCTGATTTACTATGTTTGTCCCACCCTCTTGTCTTTGCACAAGTCTGTGAGTAGTCATTCTTGAGAGTTTACCGGTATATCTCATTTCTCTCTCTCAAACAAGTGCTACATTTTCTGCACAAACACCCCCTCTTCATTCTAGAGAAGCAACTCATTGGTTAGAATATTGCTCATTCTCCAACAATGCTTCTGATTTATCTCTAGCTAATCTCACAGGGACGCGGGTGGCACTGTGGGTTAAAGCCTCAGTGCCTAGGGCTTGCCGATCGAAAGGTCGGCGGTTCGAATCCCCGCGGCGGGGTGCGCTCCCGCTGTTCGGTCCCAGCGCCTGCCAACCTAGCAGTTCGAAAGCACTCCCGGGTGCAAGTAGATAAATAGGGACCGCTTACTAGTGGGAAGGTAAACGGCGTTTCCATGTGTGGCTCTGGCTCGCCAGAGCAGCGACGTCACGCTGGCCACGTGACCCGGAAGTGTCTTCGGACAGCGCTGGCCCTTGGCCTCTTTGAGTGAGATGGGCGCACAACCCTAGAGTCTGTCAAGACTGGCCCGTACGGGCAGGGGTACCTTTACCTTTACCTTAATCTCACAGGATTTGGACAATAGGTGCACAGAGGCAGGGAAATAAATTTCCATAAATATAGTTCATCATGATCTACAGTTGGCCTCAGTTTTTCCTTACTCATGGTGATAGGGTTACAGCTGAACTGGGGGAACCCTGCATCTCTAGCCTCCCTTCCCTGTATGCTTAGATAAGGGGGGATTAGAAGCATTTGGTCCTCATACTCCTCTGGTTAATGAGCACTTACACTTAATAATGTGGGTGCCCTCTGAGGGATCGCGCGTGTTGCTACAGTTCCCAGGGAGCTTAGTGGTAAGGGGGGAGGCTGGCTTGCCTCTCAGTGTTATTATTAAGAGGCTCATGCCCAGCCTCAGTAATTAGGCTTCTTGCTGGGAGGTGGGGCCAGCCCCATTTATAAATAGGGGGTGGAGCCAACAACAGCCAGGCATTCAGCTCTGGAGATTCAGCCTCACTACCCTCCCTTTGTTTAATGTTTTCTTGTTTGCAAGTCAACTTTTTCTTCCTGTTTAGCGGGTGCTGCTACGGTCTTTGACCGGTCGCTGTTGAAGGACCGGGAAGAAATTTTTCTGCATTGGCAGGTTTTGTCTTCCCCGTAGCAATTCGTCACAACTTTGGCGATTATGGCCTTGGGTGGAATCCTTTAGTCTTTTCTTCCCTATATGAGGGGGGGGGGAGGTGTGAACTTGTGACTCACCCCCCTGCGGCAGCAATTCCAAGGTCCCCCTCTTAAAAGGGTTATATATATGGGTGTCACTGCCCATACACTGAAAGGTTGTCAGTGAACTACCCTGTGTGCAGGGATATGGGCTTGGCTGCCTGCTACTCTTATGTCTTGCAGAGCACTCCCATATCCCATTGACCCTGATGAGCGCCGGTTTCCCCCGGCTGGGGAGTTGGGAGGGATAGACGCCCAAGGCCTAAGCCAAGGTCTTCCTACATTTGGAAGTTTAATAAAGTTGTGGCCTAATTTTAAATCCATAACGTTGTGAGAGTCCTTATTCCTTTCTTATGATCTCTGGGGGCTGGGGCTGTTGTGCCTGGTCGCGCAAAGCATTGCAAATCTTTCCGCAGGGCCTGCAAGACAGAGCTGTTCCACCAGGCCTTTGGTCAGGGTGCAGCCTGACTCCCTCCTTTGGCAATCTTTACAAAACTTTAGTTATGGTTGCCATCAATTTTCAATTTGATCTTAATTAATTTTTTATAATGTTTTATAATGTTGCATTATTTTAGTGTTGTTAGCCACCCTGAGCCCGGCTTCAGCTGGGGAGGGCGGGATATAAATAATAATAATTATTATTATTATTATTATTATTATTATTAAATACCATCAGAACGTCTGCCAGTGCTGGATTTTGAATTCTCTGGATCATAGAAGGAAAAATGTGAGAAGAAACAAATTCTTCCTTTGCTACTATGCTAACACAGGAGAGATAATAATAATAACAATATAATAATAATAATAATAATAATAATAATAATAATAATAATAATAATTAATTTATTTATACCCTGCCCATCTGGCTAGGCTTCCCCAGCCACTCTGGGTGGCTTCCAACAAAATATTAAAATACAGTAATGCATCAAACATTAAAAGCTTCCCTAAACCACTATGATAAGTTGTTTAAGGAACACATCTGATCTCCATATGTACTGAGACTGGTTTGTGTTCCATGTGTTTACTTGACAGGTGTGTTTCTCATGTCCTACAGACAGTGTTGCTGCTAGTGCTGTTATTGTGTACATTTCAGGTCCTTCAAATGTAGCAACTCTGCCTTGAACTTTCAGGGTACAGAGCAAAAGCACGGAAAAAGAAATCCACAGTACACCTTCCATTTGACACATTTCACTGAATTTTTAGGTAGGAACGTGGGAGTTCATTGCATGAAATAAATGCTCACATTTGATTTATAAATCTGGGAAGTGCTATTACCATTTCCACTCTATTTTGTATTTGTTTGTCTGAAACTAAATATCTAGAGAAAAGCAGCAGGTGGACAACAAAGAATATATATATAAGCTCAGAGAATGAAATCAGACCCTTGAGACATCTTTCAGATAAGAAAGTGAATCACAATAGCCAAATAATAATTCACTATCACTTCATTTGGAATTATGCTGCAGTGGATTTCCCCCTATTGTTTTGAGGTTTAAGATTATACTTCAATGTATAAAGCCTATGCTACAAGTGTTCTTTGCAGAGGCTGATGTAACAAAGACAGCAAAAGTATTTCCAGCATTCCAGTGGTGCTTGTGAAGCGCTTGCATCATTGAGCCCTTTAAACTGAATAACACACCAAATCACTTTGTATAATAAGAGGGAAGCAAGAGCAGCTTGCTGGTGTTCTTTGGAACCCAGGAAGCTGCCTCATATTAGCTCAGGATTGTATCCACGCTAGCAATGGCTTTCCAAAGTTTCAGATGGGGTCTTTTAAGAGCATAAGAATATAAGACAAGCCTGTTGGCTCAGGCTAATGGTCTATCTAGCCCAACATCCTGTTGCCAAGGTGGCTGCCCAGATGTTTGTGAGAAGCCTGCATGCTGGACATGAGAGCAGAAGCACTCTGCCCATTTGCGATTCCCAGAACTTGGTATTCAGAGACATGAAGCCTCTGACAGCAGAGCCATTGACCTCCATGTCCTTTCTAAGCCCTACTTGGCAAAGGAGAGGATTGCACCTGAGAAATCATTCAAAACATATGTTCTGCCAGTAAGCGAATGCTTCCCACCATCTTTTGCCAGTGAGAAACAAAAATACCCGTGTGGTGGAGGTACGTTTCCCTGCCCACAACATAATGCACCCGCTAATGAGAGTGAAATTTATGTATCTACCAAGAGGGGCTAATGCTAAGTGAGAAATGAAAACATGGGAAGATAGAACAAAGCAAGATTACTACTCAGAATATTTGTCCATCTAGCCAAGAATCAAGATGATAAAGAATATTTCAGCTCTTCTATTATAAGGCATGATCCAGTTCAAGGTTAATCACTTGTAAGTCCAATTTATTCCACTACGACAGTTAAAGACATCCTTTATCTTCTTTTAGTCAGGAATGCACAAACACCTTCCTGAGAATTTTGGATCTACTGACCAAAGTAGTTGTTGTTCTGTCATTCAGAATTCCTTAGTTCATCTGAAGTTGGAGCTTATAATATAATTATGCTTCTGCTTCAATAAAAATCTAGCAGCAACAGCAGAAAGGTGTGCAGCTTAATTAGAGAAGCTCTAGCAGAAAATCTGCTTTGCATCCAAAAGGTTCCAGGTTTAATCCCTAGCACCTTCACAAAGGGTTGGGATTGTCCCCTGTCTGAAACCCTAGATAATTACTGCCAGGTAACGTGGACAATATTGACCTAGAAGGACTAGTGGTTGACTCCATATAAGGCAACTTCCTATGTGCCTAAATTCCTGAAAAATTTTGCTAGAGTATTTCTCCCAAACTTACTTTGATTTTAGCAAGGTTTCAATGGCAATTAATAATTTGGGGCTGTGCCCAATGTTTGGTGAATGAACCAAATATATGTGGATATAACTGGTGCATGCAATATCTGTTCATCACTTGAACAACACAGCAGCTTTGGAAAGGTTCCTCAGACAAATTTGACTGAAATTCTGCATTAGACATGAATTCATTTTCAGTGAAAGGTAAGGTTACTGGGATCTTTTTGTCTATCATATAGATAATCAAGTTTTCTGAAATTCATATAGAGAAATCTAACAAGTATCTGGAGTCTGCAAAATTATGGAAAGAGCATAAAGTCATGGAAAGCCATCAAATTGGCATACCAACATTTCTCTGAAGGTTAAAGTTCACAATACAGTATTAAAGTCACACTGAATTTGATATTACAGACATGAGAAGCAATGTCAATAGTACAGCTGCCCTTATAACGTTTTAGCGCTGAAAGGTAATTAAATGCCTTGGATAAAAAAAGTAATAAAAAACCTATCAATTCACCCTGACTACTAATTAATTGGTTAAAAAGAAACGTGATAGCACCTACTTAATCTCTTACAGGAAACAAATCAAGAAAAGTAAGTATATGGAGAAAGGGAAATGCAAATGACACCACCATTTTATCAATGCATACCATTTTCTTCATTTAGCTGTCCTATTTCACAAGGAAGGTGAGGACATGTGTCCCTCTGTAACATTTCAGTTTTTTAAATTAAATATAGAGAGAAAATGAAAAATAGCAGCTGAAAACAATACAGATAGATCACAAATGTTTTCAAAATATGTCACGCCAAAAGAATACAGCTAAAATAATATTGTATTATCTTGGAAAGTCAAATGCATTCCTAGATTGCAGCAGTGTTCCTGAAAAAGAACCCTGAGTACCTTTTTTTTTCTTTTAAAAACAATTTCTAACTGGTTCAGAGAAGGCACTCTCAAGAGGCAAACCATTGACTGTTTGCTGTTCCTTACAGATAAATAATATATTCAGTCTCAGTGACTGTCAGCCAGGATGGCTATGTTCTCCCACAAAGGATACTGCAAAGTTGGATGGAGAGCAACTCCTCTATGAAGAAAGGTTGCAGCATTTGGGACTTTTTTAGTTTCGTTTAGAGAAAAAGCAAGTAAGAGGCAACATGATGGAAATTTATAAAATTATGCGTGGCATGGTGAAAGCGGACAGAGAAAAGTTTTCCCTTCTCTCACAATACTAGAAATTATGGACTTCCAATGAAGCTGAATGTTGGAAGATTTGGGACAAATTAAAAAGTACTTCTTCATGCAGCACAGAAACTTGCTCCCAAAGGATGACTTAATTATTAACTGGAATAGAAAAAAGGGAGGTGGGAGGAGGTCGAGGAAATAAGTCATTGAAGGATAGAGATGTGAAAAAAGGATGTGTTTTAAATGTTTTTGTTTTTTCTCTGGTTGGGTGGAGGTATTGTTTTCTTTTTTGCTTTTTGATGTATTTTTTAATTTTTAATTTTTTACTTTTTCCTTTTTATATATATATTTTGTGTTTTATCTCTTTTTCTCTTTTTCTTCTGTAACTATAAAACTTTTAATAAATATCATTTTTTTTAAAAAAAACAAAAACTTGCTCCCAAAGGAGACAGTAATGGCCACCAACCCTAGATGGCATTAAAAGAAGATTAGACAAAATCATGGAGGAGAGAGCTATTAATGGCTCCTGGCCACTACGGCTATCCTCTATCTCCACACTTTGAGGCAGCAGTGTTTCAGAACTACCAGGGTGGAGAGTGCTCTTATGCTCAAATCCTGCTTGCAGGTTTCCCATGGGCATCTGTTTGACCACTGTGAAAACAGGATAGTGGGCTATTGGTCTGATCCAGCAGAGCTGCTATGATGTTCTTATGTTTACCGTCTTTTTGAATAGTTCATATGTTACAGCCCTGGAGTAGAAAGCAATGTGCAGCTATAACCTACATATACGGTGTGCACATGTGTGTTGTTAAACAACTACTTGAGTATCAATTAAATACTTTATGCTCACTTACATACCTTGGTTTTGTAAACCCTATTTAGGTCATCACTCAAAAGTTTCACATTCATTCTGGATGGGCAACAGCTGTCCCACACCTGCCATTGTGCAATAAAAAGTCAACTGATTCTACAAACCTCCTCACCAGCATTGTTCCATTGCTGGAATGAAATTGAGGGGATTTTCATTTGACAGTATCAACTATTCATCAGTAGCCCCCGGGCCTACACCACGCATTGTTGCACGCTGTTCAATTTCCCAGTGCCAACGCACGATCGTTTTCAAGGCGGTTACTTTCCTCAACAGCAACCGTAAAATACTTGTGAAACATAGCCTTGCTTATGGAGGGCTTGTCTTGACAGAAATAATCCTTACATGCCCCTTTCTCCAGCAAAAAGCAAAAGTGAAGCAAAATGGCTAAATAAAAGGGAAATAGATGAGACGAGAGCATTGCAAAGTGACTTCACTGCCCATCAGTCTTTAAGGGTTCTTGGTGCACCCTCAGCTGGTCAGCATCAGACTGATGTTTGACTGATAAATTTATCCATGGAACAAAAGACCATGCTGCCAGAAAAAGGTATCTCAAATAAGCCCTGACCGAAAGCACCAAGCAAGTGAGCAAGCCATAGCAGGTATTTATCTGAAATAAGATCTGGCAGAGCTCCACTAATATTTCACAAGATAAAGTTCTTTCTTTCCCTGCCTTAAACTGCAGCAGTAATGGAGGTTTAAATGACACGGCTATTTAGTTACCAACAGAAGGCTTTCCTTTTAGTTAGTATTAAATGCAAAGGGAAAAAAAGGCACTTCATTCCCCCCAGGGCTTCGAACAAAAGATGGGAAGAACAGCAAATCTGCTTCTCAAAACCGACATATACTGCCGGATAAACACTGCAGTTTGCCTCTTTATTTCCCATAAAAGAGAGTGTATTTATGGATACATTCACAGTGGATTAGCCAGCCCTGGCTCCCATGGTATTTACAAATATGTGGACTTAAGGATGTTGCAAAAGTTTGGAAAGTTTCTTGCTCAAAGAAAATCAGAATGGTTTCATCAGATAGAAACCAAATGAAATTTCTTGTTTGAAACTTCTTTTGGGATGTTCCAGTCCTTTACTGTAAGGCAGGCCAGAACAACTTATTTATTGATAATTTATTTATATCAAGATTTATAAGAACATTTTCAGCTCCCCTAAACCCTGCCCTGAGCATCTCACAAATGCACAAAAAACAGTAATGATAGAATCTCTTTAAAATAACAACCAACCTACTAACTGTAGGCCTGTACCATTTTGGCTTTTTTTGTTACAAACATAAGAAGCTCATGAGGTGGCTGGAGCCCAACTGCTCTAGCATACCATCCAAAATAGGGTAAAGTCATAGGGAAAACCATCAACTCCATCATGGAAATGTGGGCATCTACGCAGACACTACTTATGTGGTATCCCCAGTTAAGACAAATGGAACCGCCACAAAAACATTGCATACTCTCCAACATTTCTCCAATGAAAATAGGAACATCCTATTCCATAATAGCAACAATTTTATTATTTACATCCTGCCCATATGACTGGGTTGGTATATAAATCTGGTTAAATGAAATGAAATACTCTCAGTTAGTCCCTCTCAGAGGTCAATGGGCCCTACTCATTAGACCATCACTGTCCACTCTGATCTATACTCTGCTCTATACTTTTGTCAGGAGCTCAATACTTTTGTCAGGAGCGTCCCAGTAGTGGGACGTGGGTGGCGCTGTGGGTAAAACCACAGTGCCTAGGGCTTGCCGATTGCATGGTCGGCGGTTCGAATCCCAGCGGCGGGGTGAGCTCCCGTCTTTCGGTCCCAGCTCCTGCCCATCTAGCAGTTCGAAAGCACCCCTAAGTGCAAGTAGATAAATAGGTACCGCTTTATAGCGGGAAGGTAAACGGCGTTTCCGTGTGCTGCGCTGGTGCTGGCTCGCCAGAGCAGCTTCGTCACACTGGCCATATGACCCAGAAGTGTCTCCGGACAGCGCTAGCCCCCGGCCTCTTAAGTGAGATGGGCGCACAACCCTAGAGTCGGACACGACTGGCAGGGGTATCTTTACCTTTAGCTTTACTAGCTTAACTCTGAGGAAGTTGCCCCATTTTCAGTGATATCATTTGCTCATCAAGCTCAGCACTGTTCCCAGTTACTGACAACAGGTCCCCACAGTTTCAGATGGATGGTTTTCCCCAGCCCCACTGAAGATACCAGGATCTGAACCTGGGTCCTCTTGCATTCAAAGTTTGTGAGCATGGCCTCTGCAACAAAACAAGGACCCTTTCAAACAAAATCTTTTTATGTGTTTAAAGGTGTTGCCCATGTTCTTTCAAATTTCTTATTCTTCCCTCAATTAACCTAGAAGACTTTTCGTGCCATGTTACATTTTAGATTTTGCCCATGGTCATGCACAACAGCATTCCAGTCTGTCTTTGTGCTACTGCAATCTAAATAATAATTAGTTATTTTTCCCCCTTCCTCTTTCATGGGCTAATGACCTTACTTTCCTGTTCTCTCTTTCTCATGGATTCCTATATTCAGGTTAAAGAGGCTTTAGATTAAATTAAACCGAATGATGGTTCTGCTCGAGTAGAATGTTAATATGCCTTAATTGAAGTGCTTTGTTATTGTTTTCATCCTTATGTTTCTTACAGTGACATTGGGAGGTTTAACATGAATGACCTTCCAATAAATCCACATGAAATCTGCTCATTTCTCATGGAAATTTATTTTCTTTTTAAACACACACACACACACATATGCTGTAAATTCAGTTTATGGTAGAAAATCAAAACAAATATTAGGTATGATCTTTCTGAAACATATTAAAATGTTTGTGATAGAAAAGCTGTCAATGCCAAATTACATGTAACATGAATAGAGTGAAAGAAATGAACATGCACGATTTATTTCTTTTAAAATGAGACCCAAGGAGGACTGGGACCATGGGACATAGAGAGGAGCACTGAGCACTTTCCTCCTACCATAGTCTTAACAAAAATCATGCAACCTTCCCATAACTATGGCAATGGGAGAATCCTTTACAGATTCCTTAATACTGCTGGGGAGGGGCAGATATTATTTCCAGGACCCCATAGGGAACAGTGTTCAGCCCAGACACTGAGGTCCAGCTCTGAGGGCCTTTTGGCGGTTCCCTCACTGCAAGAAGTACAGGGAACCAGACAGGGCCTTCTCGGTCGTGGCGCCCGCCCTGTGGAACACCCTCCCATCAGATGTCAAGGAAATAAACAACGATCTGACTTTTAGAAGACATCTGAAGGCAGCCCTGTTTAGGGAAGTTTGTAATGTTTGATGTTTTATCATGTTTTTAATATGCCACCCAGAGTGGCTGGGCCACTGGGGAGACCCGGCCAGATGGGTGGGTATAAGTAAAAAATCATCATCATCTCTTTACCGCACAATAAGCGTGGCTCAATCCTGCTAAGGCCACACTGATATTTCAATTTATTTATTTTTTAAAAACCCATATTATGTCAGTCATATAGGGCTCTGCATTAGTGATTGGGTTGAGGCCTTAGAATGACCTAAAGGAAGCCTCAGTATCCTATTATATATTTAATAGACCCTTGACAGATCTTTTTTCAGCCTGGATTGCAGTTTTGAGTTTAGGTGCTATATTGTCAAGGTCCAGCACAGTTATTTGTTATTGCTTGTATAAGCTGTCATTACTTATGGATGCATGCATGCACAGACTTGGACTAGACTGCCATTGTGTGGATTATTTTTGCTGTGAGAGCACATGTCATTAGGCAAAGTGAGGCAGGTGGCGAGTGTTGGAGGACTGAGCCCCTAGGGTTCCCCTAAGCTAGCCCACTGTTGTCAGGCATTGTAGAAGATGCCGTCTCTTTGATAGTGGAGAAGATAGATCCAATTGCCATTCCGGTTGGTGTCTGGACCTAGAATCTTGTCCTTCAATTCAAGCAGCACAGTGTCATGGTCCAGCCCTGTGTGTGAGAAAAATGTAGGCTTTAAAATGGCTACTGGAGTAAGAATAACATGACATTTTGGGTGTGTGAGAGAATCGTTAGTCGCCTTTTTTTGTCTTACAGATAAAGCCTAACTACAGAAAGCCTATGCCATACCCCTGGAAGAGCTCCTTTTTGGGGGACTCATACCGGCTTCAGTTCTGCCAGCTAAATCCCAGGAAAGGGGCTTATGCTTGTGAGAGTTTTTGGCTCAGGCAGGGTGAGGTAAAGCCTAAGATCCACCCAATCTAAAGTTTCTCATCCCAATGGATCTTGGGTTTGGATTGCACTGAAAGTCTATCTGCATTCGTGTTTCATCTGGATTTTTAGTTACTGGCTCGTTGCTTTTTTATGTGTCGTTCTGTTGTTTTTAGTGTGTTTTTATATTTTATTATATGGATTTCTTCCCCCTCTTGAGGCTGTAATGAAAAGCGATACACATACAAATGCTATCTTCAGAAGATGGGAAAAAAATGTTCCCATGAAAACAAGATGCAGTTAAATGCTGATTTACAGGAACTTTAGGCTAAACCAACACGGGGTCTACATTTATGAAAGACCAAGTCTCATTTATGAAATAGCAAGTCTGAGGCAGTAATGATGACTCACAATAAAGGCACTAATACTATAAGGATGGTAATTGAGAGACTAAGAGGTGGCAGTCTTTAATCTCCACTATTAGGTAAAAAAAAAAAAAATAGTAGTTACAGATGAAGCTGGATGACCAATAAAACCCACAAAACTGGTTTGGAACAGTGAGGAGAACTCCAAATTCTGAGGAACTCATACAGAACATCATTCAAGTCTTTCATTTTTTATTTTTTTATTTTGCCATCCTCTCCATTTAAAACAATCCTTTAGTTGCTCCCCTTAAGGATTATTCATCAGGTTGCTTTGTCATTTTAATGCATCTGCTTATTGAATTTATAACCAATATCATAATTACCATGCACAACAAGGTTTGATTTGACATGGAATTGAGCTCAGAATAAACTGAACTACTTTATTTATGTTTAACATATTTATAGCCCATCCTTCATCGTGAGAGATTCAAGGGTACAGAATGAAAATTGGGCCAAGTGGCTTATCTGGTGGGGCAGAGCTATGGCGTTTGCTTTCAGATATCAGGGTCACTGTCACTTACCAGCAGAGAGAGAGGTGAAGCAGTGGGAAAGTTGGCACAATGTGGATGCACGGGGAAGCCAATCCAGTGCTCCCATTGGTGTGGCCTCACTACACCGTACTTCCTGCTGCATTGCCTGCTAAGTGCCTACCACACTACTTGTGGGGATCTAGTGCTGCCGCTGTGACCCATTGGGTAAGCCACTTCTTCCAGATAAATGATATCCTCTAAAACAATAAATTTTGAATCAGCATAAGCAACATAATAAGAGCAGCTAAACTTCAACTAAACTATCTGAACATCAGTTACATATCCTCTCAATGGCAAGCAAGCTGTGAAAGTCTCCACTCAGCTCTAATGTAAGTGTTGGTCACAAGTGTACTTCCAGAAGGGAGGACAAATTTCACAAACTGTTTGGCATTTCAGAGAAGGCCCTTTCACATGTCACCGCATATTTTACATTCTGGATGGTGGCATGCAGAGAAGAATCTTAGGGCATAGGCAGGCTGGTCTATGGGGAGGTGCTATTTTATGTTCCTGGATCTTAAGTCATTAAAGGCTTTATATTCCATCACCAGTACTTTGAACTAGGTCCAAAAGTGAATAGGCAATAATATATTTGTTGGGTTTTGTTTATCTTGAGGTGGTAAATGGTGCTACAGTGGTACCTCTGGTTAAGAACTTAATTCGTTCTGGAGGTCCGTTATTAACCTGAAACCGTTCTTAACCTGAGATACTACTTTAGCTAATGGAGCCTCCTGCTGCTGCCGCGCTGCTGGTGCATGATTTCTGTTCTCATCTTGAGGTAAAGTTCTTAACCTGAGGTACTATTTCCAGGTTAGTGGAGCCTGTAACCTGAAGTGTTTGTAACCTGAGGTGTTTGTAACCCGAGGTACCACTGTAGTCAGAAATGACTATGACCTGCTTGGCAGCACATCTGTGGTCTATTGACAATTTGACTACTGGAAATTAAAGGGGGAGTTTACTTTCTGCACTGAATGCAGGGATGTGATAGGGCAATTGATTATTTGAAAACTGTATTTAAGTTGATCCAGAGTTGTTGTATGCTGCTGGTGAGGAGTGGTGATAAGGAGTGGTGACTTACAGCTTGTGATTGTTATATATTCAAAAATAAAAATAAGCAAAGATATTGTGGACAGCCTTTTATTTCAATGCCCCAGTCACTGCGCACACTCTGTTGGCAAAAAAAACCCAACAATATTATATTGACCCACTCCAGTTTGGGTTCAGACTGGTTTGAGACAGAATGAGTCTTGGTTGCCCTGATTTATTATCTTCTTCAGGAGAGGGATTTGGCAGGGAGGTGGGGAGGAAGCCTATTGATTTTCCTGGATCTCTCAGTTGTTTTTGATCCTGTTGACCATGGCATCCTTCTGGATAATCTCCATGAGTGGAGGGCAACATTTTATGAAAGTGTTACTAAGTTCCAAAAAGTCGTATTGAGTGACTGTGCCTCAACAACTGTGAAGTGCCACAAGACACACTTTTGTTCCCAATCCTATTTAATAGCCATATGAAACTGCTGGAGGAAGCCATTTGGAGATTGTGGGTTAGGTGTCACCAATATTTTGATGGTTTATTTGTAACATCCACTCTACTACCTTCCATGTCTGGAGTGCTCGGGTCTCTTGCTAAAAGCAACATGCTTTGTTGTACCAGAGGCCTAGGTCTACTGCAGCTCTGGGGTCATATCAGCAGCAGAAGAGCTGCCAGAGCTCAGGAAAGATCTTTTTGGTTGCATTGGGTCTCTTGTTGTCTGCTGTGGAGTGAGACAATACTGTCTCACAGCTGCTTACTGGGACAATAAAGGCGTGAGGTCAGAGCTGTGTGAGAGTGCACTGATAGCAGGGCCAGATGGGCTCCCCAGTGCACCAGCAGTGATTCTGCGGTCAGCAAGCCAGTGCTGCAGAACTGTCTCACCTGGTCAGCAGATCCTGGGACTGATGAATTCAATCCAGACACCATAATCTATTTCAGACATTTCAGGGAAGGGGGTAGATTCAATTCTTACATTCCACTTACCCCTAAACCTGTCTTGGTTTAGCTACCTAAACCCTCTCTAGGCATTCAAAGTCCCTGTCCCCACAAGGAACATTCAAAGGTTGAGCATGGCAGTCCCAACTGGACTTGTATACACATTGGGCAGAATGTGGTTTGGAACCTCTGCATGATGAGGTTCCCTGTACTCTCAGGGTTCCCAACAATGTGGATACTTCTATTAATCTGAATACAACTAGAAGTCTCTTTCAGGCCTTCCCAGTCAAAAACAGAAGGTCGTGGGTGGCACAAACAGAATGAGGACTCTGGAATTAAACCTTCCCTATACACCCACTCCTCCTAGCTGCATGTTGAATGCTTAAATAGTATTCTAGTCCAAATTTAATCCTAATATGTGCTGACTGGATACCTACTGACTTCCGCAGGCTACACTGCCTTCATAAGGCTTCAGAAGGACACACTGGTTTATTATGAGTACTGCTCCCCCTGAAGCCTGCCCTAACCTCTTAGTTTTTGAATTTGTCTTTGAGCTGAGTCCTTATTCCCCTATGTTGCACATGCAGTGTACAGAAGAATGGAAGAAGAGAATAAAATTGCAAATCCGTCCACATTCAGCAAAGTCGATGAATATGTAATACAGTATGTAATAATACCTAAGTAATTCTTCCATTATGAACTCAATCCAATTCCATTATTTGATTTGGGAAATGGATTTTGAACATGGGCCTGTTTGACTAATCGGATCATCATTTTTCCTATTCTTTTCTATTTAAATTGTTGAGTGACATGGTTGTCGTTGGGGGGAAAAAGGGAGTGATTTTGTTACACCAACGGAGAGAACTGTCATTCCAGCAAAGTGACAGGAGCCAAATTGGCCAGGGGAAAATGCTCCCTCGCAGACTGGAGAAAAACCACAGGAGAAATGCAGGCAAAAATGTCACCTCTCAAACATAATGATAACAGGATTACAAAAATCTAATTAGCTGTTTCATTAGCAGAATCCTATCTTTGAGGACAACAAACAATGGGTATTCTGAAGCTGTCCATCCATTTTGAATGCAAGAGCTGTCATGGAGACACTCTGGCTAATTTATTCTAGGCATTCCTTCTGATTGCTGAGTGACTTCAAGGAGGCAGTTTGTGTGCCTTTTTTTAATAGAAGAAAGAAAGAAAGAAAGAAAGAAAGAAAGAAAGAAAGAAAGAAAGAAAGATGCTTAAAGGGAGGTGACCACCTGCATAATGACATACAGACTTCATGACTCCCAGAAAGCTTTCTGTACCTCTTTGCCAGAAATATATAATTGAATGCACTTGTTGAACAGTTATTGTGAGTACAGGCATTTGAATAGTTGAATAGTTTGGGTTTGATCTACATAGACACTTTTCAGAGACCATTTTTCTGTTCTTTAGTAATAATGGCCACACTAAACAGTAAAGGGTCAAAGGAGATGATTGTGAAATGTGTTAATGCATGTGATGTATCTTTAATAAATAAAAACTAAAAACACATAGGATAAGGATAACTATTTCCCTCAGTCCTATAAAGAGTGTTTTCATTGAGCAGAGCCACACTGTGCATTGAAAGAGCACATCTAAAGCACATTTAAAACACATGACTCCTGCCAAAGATTCCTGTGAACTGTAGTTTGTTAAAAGTGCCAGAAATTGAGGCTCTTTGAGGGGAAATTACCATTCTCAAGGTTCTTTGGGGGGAAGTCATGTGCCTTAAATGTGCATTTTATATGCATTGGATGTGCTTTAAATGCATGGTGCTGGCCTGTCTATTGGCATCATGAGAGACTTTCTTTCCGGGGCTAATAGCCGCTTCAAGAATGGCAGAAGCAATTTCCACTGGGAATGTAAAACAAAGAGGAAAGTTTAATCCCTAGGATGCATGGCCCCAATCCAACCCTGCTTCTGTAAATAAAAATAAATAAATGCTAAGGGTGTTCAGTGTTTTACTTCTGGAAAGCCTCTCCTCTTCCACAAGGGGAGGAGTTGCAAGCGGGACTCACTTCCTGTGCTTCACAGGGGGGCATGGTTGTGCCCCCTGCATCACAGGGAGTCATGGGTCCACATCACACCCTCAGCCGGCCAATCTGGTTAGCTGGGGTGTGTGGTTTGCTGCATTTAAGCGGCCGCACAGCTGAGAGCTCTCTCTTCAGCTTTCTGCTAACACAGATCTCCTGCCCTCTCACCCTTTCTTCTTGCGTTTGACCCCCTGACCTTGCTATGGACCTCGGTTGGTTGCCTGTTGAAGGGGCCTGGTAGGAATTTTTTCCACTTGGCAAATTGGCACCAGCCACTTGGTTTGTCGCCTACCTCGTAGCAAATCGTCACAACTTTGTAAGGTTTGGCGGTTAAGCATTGGAAAATGTGTTGTGTGTTGGAGGGGAGGTTGCGGTCATCACCTACCCCTCCCTTTGAAGGGTATTCCGCTAAAGGAATCTGGTGGTCATGGTTCCTGTCCGATGCCTTGATGGTGGCTAGGGCCATGGCTCGACCCCCGATGACTCTAGGGGAAAGCTTCCAGTTGATTGGAATCAACAAACTCCCCCTGAAGGTAAAGGTACCCCTGCCCGTACGGGCCAGTCGTGTCCGACTCTAGGGTTGTGCGCCCATCTCACTTAAGAGGCCGGGGGCCAGCGCTGTCCGGAGACACTTCCGGGTCATGTGGCCAGCGTGACGAAGCTGCTCTGGCGAGCCAGCACCAGCGCAGCACATGGAAATGCTGTTTACCTTCCCACTAGAAAGCGGTAACTATTTATCTACTTGCACTTAGGGGTGCTTTCGAACTGCTAGGTGGGCAGCAGCTGGGACCGAAAGACGGGAGCTCACCCCGCCACTGGGATTCGAACCGCCGACCATGCGATCGGGAAGCCCTAGGCACTGAGGTTTTACCCACAGCACCACCCGCGTCAAACTCCCCCTACTGGTTGTTAACCCTTGTGTGACTCCTGGCAGAGCGGACAGGAGTCAGGTATAGTCTGTCCGATCCAATGCCTAAGCCAATACCACTCACATTCTGTAACCAATAAAGTTGTGGCCTTTTTTAGCCCATTAACCTAAAATAACTGTGTCCATGTGTCTTATTCCAAAGCGGGGAGTGGGGCCTTGACTCGCAAATGACTTATCCATTAATCCTACTGCTAGTAGGATTAATCAACACTGGTTAATCCATTAATCAACACTTCTAGTCAGTATTCCAATACTGATAGCAGTAGCTTATCAGCCAAGATTTTAGTGTAGTTGAAAGCTCTTTTTCACAGCTTCTTGAAACTGGCCAACCTTTTCACATGAGGGAGCATGAACCAAGTCAGAAGGGACCAGGCAAATGCCTTCTGATTGCACATGATGACGACAGGCCTACTAAAAGCTTATCTGGCTTCTGCTGTTGCAGTTTAGTCCATATCGGTATTTCCTAGGGCCCACCATATTGCTATACTTTTTGAACTGTTTTTAATATTATGTTTTAATTGTAACCTGCCCTGGGACCTAAGGGTGAAGGGTGGGTAATAAATGTACTACTACTACTACTACAGCAGATGAGGTAGTAAACCCATTCCTACACTGATCCACGTTAGACTGTGGATACCTTGGATATCATTCAACATACTTTCTTGTTTGTTATTTTCACTTCTGCATTTTTATTCATCTGATCATTATGCTAGTGTTTTGTTTGCCTGCTTGCTTTAAGTGTGAAGGGGAGGAAAAGTTTATTCAAAAGGCGTTGGATTGGAAATAAGTGTACACATCTTCTGTCTGATAAATTTGTCAGCTAGGAGGTTATGAAATCCTGAGCATTCCTGGAAGGAGTGGGGTGGAGGTGATATTGTAATAAACTGAATTCAGGTTCCTGTAAATTGCAGGTATAAAGCATTAAAAACTAAGAATCTGGTGTCTTTCCTGCATCAAAGTGATTTGCTTTGCACCATATTCTCCCTCAAGGAATTTACCAGGAGGAATAGAGCCAGTGCTGTGTAATTGTAGCATTCTCAACATCCACTCTGTTGCTAAAGCGTGTTCTCCAATAAATGAGAGCACGTGTTGCGGTGTGGGCCACCGGGCCAGGCCTCTTGTTGCCAGGCTGGTTAATAGTTATTGCCTGGCATCTGTGATTGGATAACCGGGTTGCTGGGGCAAATTGTATGTTGCAAATTGAGTGGGTGGGACCATAGTCTTTAAATATTGGTGCACTCTGGTTTCTCTTTTTTTTTGCAGAGTGCATCGGATCAGGAGCAATCTTCTCATTGTCTGGTTACATTTCTTTATTTCCCCCCTTCTTTTTAATCCTCTCTAGTCCCTTAATTAATTTAATTCCCCTCTCTAGTCCCTTAATTAATTTAATTCCCCTTTTTTCCTGTTTGATTTCCCACCCCACCCCTTTCCCTGCCCTGTGGGAAGATTCTCCCTGTACCTGTGAGCGCTGCCTGTGCATAATCCTCCTGGGCTTGCCTTTCCCAATAGGGAGAGAGCCCCCATTAGGGGCTTTCTTTTGCAAAGAGGTTTCCCCCATTTTTGCCTGTTTAATTGTGGGGCTAGTCAGGGCTGTTCTCAGCCTAGCTAGAATCACTTTGTTTATAGTATCCCCAAAGGTTGGCTTTATTTTGGTTGCATGCAGTGCTGTTGGCCGAGTTTTAATTTAGCCTTGGGCAGGAGCACTATATTGAGTTCCTTTAATATTGCAATGAGACAAAAAAGGCAGAGAGCAGAAGCATGGAGGCCTTCACGGCCTTCTCGGCCTGCACATATCATTCAAGCCTAAGCCTGCTACAGTTAGCAGTACAGCAATTGTTAGTCTCTGTGGCATGTGACTCACTTTCTCTATAAGAATTTATCTGTTTGCAGGCTCACTTGTGGCTAATGTATATCGTAGGCAGACAGAGTGGAGCCAGAGGCTCTCCGTGCCTCCAGTGAGCACTCTGTGTATGCTCTTTAACTATGCTGTTTCTGAACAAGTTATTTTCTTCAAGTTTGTTTGCCCTGATAGTGGCAACTGCCATTTTAGGGACGAGCCATTGTGGCTTAGTGGCTAGAGCGCAGGACTAGGACCTGGGAGACAGGGTTCATATCCCCCACTTAGCCATTGTTATCACATAACAAAACAAGCTGCTCCTTTTGGACTATTCTGTTGCTTGGTAGTTCGGCCCACTTGTGATATTGCTCCCAAAAAGAAGTTCGGGTTTCTTGAGGGCGTGCTTCCCTCTAAAGGGCAAACGGGCACCTGGACAGGCGGTGGGCTGCCTCGAGTTTGTTAACTCATTGGAAACATTTATGTCTGACCTAGCAGGTGATCTTAGGGCTTAGCCCGCTTGGCCCTAGAATTTGATGGACTCTGGCAGCGTTTCCGGCCTGAATAGCTTCCCCATTTGGTGCACAAAGCATTGGTTTCACCAGTTCCTCACATTTAGTTTTTTGCAGACTATGACAGAGCCTTTGCAGATGCCTCCAGAGATTGCTTCTCCTGCAGAGGTTGACTTGCTGATGCCCTAGGTGCCTTCTTCCAGAAGGAAGCGTCTTCAGAGGTGGCGATCCAGGAGCAGGGAAAAGAGGAGCAGGGATGATGCTTACACCTCCTTGCAGGTATGTCAAACCTGGGTCTCTAGGGACCATCCTGGATAGCTCAGCTGGTCAGCGTATGGTGCCGGTAATCCATCAGATGTCTACTACCAGACTTTTAGAAGACATCTAAGGCAGCCCTGTTTAGGGAAACCTTTAATGTTTGCTGCATTACTGTATTTTAATCTTTTGTTGGTAGCTGCCCAGAGTGGCTGAGCAAGCCCAGCCAGATGGGCGGGGTACAAATAGATCATCATCACCATTATTATTATTATTATTATTATTATTATTTTGTGGGAGAGTGGACTAGATCATCCTCAGGGTCCCTTCCACCCCACTATTCTTTAAGTTGCAATTCACTATGGGAACGTTAGATGCAGGGCTGCCATTATCCCCTCAGCTTGCTAGGATCGCAGGGACGGGGACATGTGGACCACTTGCGCAGCTCCACATTTCAAATGGAAATTCCCTGAGCAATAGAACCTTAAGCTGTATGCAGGAAGCTGGCCCGGCAGCAGCTTTGTTGGGACTTTTTAGGGTTTCTGGCCGGCGTTGGCCCTGTAAATCTACACGTCATGGTGGCAACTCAAGGCAGGGCATTCTGCCCAAGTGGGGGCTGGCGACTAGCAAGCAATAACTCGATACCTCTCACCCATATTTCCATAAAAATATCTTCCTTGAAAGCCTGGCTAAAAGGTTATCTAGATGGGTCAGTGGTTTTGTGCTTGTGGGAAGGGTTTTCCCAAGGTTTGGGATTCCTCTGGCTTTTCAGCCAGTGGCTCAGAACACAGCAACTCTAAGCCAGTCAGAGAGCTACCTGTGGTAGCAAGTAAGAAGGTTAGGAAGCAGCTTTCATTGGGACGCATGGAGGTATCCCCTTGATTCTCCTGCTATTCCTATTTTCATTTATCCCCTTTAGGGATCGTCCCTAAGAAAGCCCCATATAATCCCCCTTATAATTTATCGCATCCCATAGGCACCTCAGTGAATGACTCTCTGGAATTGTTCCGTGAAATATGCATCTTTGGATCAGGCAGTTGAGCTTACCAACAAATTGGATGAGGGCCTGGTTGACATTATGCGATATTGAATTGGCTGTTAGGCTGCTGCCAGTTCACCCTCTAGATTATAAGTAGTTGGGCTTTAATTGGATGGTCCTTACATTTATAAGGCGATGCCAATATAAGGCGATGCCAATGGGTTGCGCTATAGGCTGTGCGGCACTCAAGTCCTTTCTGGTTTGAACATTGCGAGTCAAGACTCGTTTAACGGGGGGTACCATTATGTGGATTATCTTACTGGCTGGTTCATGTGACATCAGCCTCTGCTAAGGCTTACTGTACGCCCCTTTTATTCCCTGAGGAGCTGGGTGTTCCCAGTGGATAGGTCAGTGGCTCCACTGCCCCTTTAACGTATTTGGGGGCTAGCTGGATACCGTTGCTCATACCTCTGCTTGCCTGTGGAAAAGCTGTTTGCCGTGAAGGACGTTATTCTTGTAATACTTCCTCTGATAGCAAATGTTGCTTTGTCAGATTCTATCATTGCTAGGTCAGTTTAAAAAATAAATAAATAAAATAAAATTGGCATGCAGGGTGGTTGTTCCAGGCTGCCCCTTCCATTCCTGCTTGGCCAGGTGGTCTCTTCATCATCCTGTACAGTGGCCTTGAGCCTGGCAGGGCAAGGCAATCACATGTGACCTAACTTTTCTTGAGTTTTCCCCATTGTAGTGTCAGCGCACATCTGGACTGAGGAGTACAGGGACCGTCGGGTCTGTCTTGGTCTGATAACCAGGCAGTGTGAAGGTCCTGGCAAAATGGTCCTCATGCTTCGGCAGTCCCCGCCCCCCTTTTATGTGCTTTCCAGCTGCACTGCTTAAGGTTTAATATTGCGTTTCTGCTCGTTTTATTACGGGATCATCTATTGTTTTCACTGTCACTATATCCCGTTTTCAGTTGGAGAGCTTCAGATCCTGGGCTCTGGAGGCCCAGCTATAGCCGGATTTTCTGGAGCTCCTGTGGCGCTTTGGCAACAATTGATAATTTAGAGGAGGAGTAGCTTACATTTCCCCTTCTGCTTTCAGGTCTTATGAGGAGGCCTGGACTGATTTCTTAGCGTTTAGCTGGCAGTCCTCGGCCATTCAGAGGAACTTGCCTCCATTCTCTGAGCAGGACCTGCAGTAATTCGCCCACCTGCTGCAGATCGGATGCACTGTTAAAACTATCAGAATTCAGTCCGCTGCAATGTCTGCTGGAGTAAAGCTTTAATTTTTCAGAGACTCTCCTAAAAGTGTGTCGTGCGCAGGGTCTCGGAAGGTTGGTAAAGGCTCCAGCCTTCACAGGACTGCAGGCAGGAAGCCGGTCAATCTTGACCTATGCAGTATCCGCAACAAGTTAATATTTGTCTCCTGGTTCTAGTTCCAGACGAGACTTCTTTCAGTATTCCATTGTAATTTTGGTGTACTGAGGGTTGGGGAAATTGTGTCGGAGCCAGCACGGGGCTGAGAGTTTGGAGGCTTATTGCCTCTGGATTTTTCCTTATCTGCTTTGGAGCTTGTCATAAGTGTCTGGAGCTCTAAGTCAGACCTAGTGGGCAGGGTTGCCATCATCGGGCTTCCAGTCACAGATAAGGTGGGCCCTTGCCCTGTTATTGTATACTGAAATATTTGGCTTTTCGTTCCCCTGGGGGCTGGCTCGATTCTAGAAGTTGCTGGTTCTCGTGGGTTGCTCCTTCGGGATATATGTGTTTCCCTTTTGGAGTTGAGACTTGTAGTGCGCAACTCCACAAACTGACCAGCTGGGTCGGGGGGAGGTTGTCCGCCTCCCAGTGACTGGGGAGGTGGGCCCGTTCCCGGTCAAGGATGCAAGGATGCAAGGAAGTACTTGGCCTTGAGACCTCCTGAGGACAGCCCCCTACTCATGCAATAAAATGGTCACCCTTTGGCGCGACACCAGTTCACATAAGTCATACGTAAGGCCATCTCTGCTTGTGGGATCTCGGCCTCTGGTTTCGCTCCTCATTCCTTTCGCATAGGGGCAGCGACTATGGCAGCCCATTGGGGCTTCTCAGCCACCAGGATCAAGGATTTGGGGAGATGGAAATCGTATGCTTTCAAGGGTTATGTGCGAAACAAAATGCTGAGTTTGGTACTAATGCTTGTTGTTTCAACCCTTGTAGATCCCACGCTGGTCCACGTCTGGATAGTGGGACACAGCATCGTTCATTGGGCTGGCAGCAGAGCGAGGCAGTCTGCAAGGGGAGCGTGTCTCGGCCTCCCACAGCACGTGCAAGTGTCATGGTTTTCCAGACGCGGAATGTCATGGGGAGAGTTTATGCCGCTGATTGGTCACCAGCTGCTCTCAGACCTCCCCACCCTATGGCCATAGTGGTGCAGCTGGGAAAAAATGATGTGGCAACTATTGATTGCCTTGCTTTGCGCACCTCAATCCAAAAGGGATTTGGAGGCATTGGCAGCCTTATTACCTTCAGTGAGAATAATTTGGTCTCACTGGTTGCAGAGGCAAACCTGGCGCGGTGTTCCCGCCCGGAGGCCGCTGAAAGGGCCAGGAAGCGCATTAACTCTGCTGTTTGCGTGAAGGTATTGGAGCTGGGTGGTTTGGTGATTTCGCACCCAGACATTAATTTTAAGGCTGAGGCCCTTTACCGGGCAGATATAGTGCACCTCTCCGATTTGGGGAATGATGTTTGGCTGGATGTGGTGGCTACTAAATTGGGTTCCTGGTTGGGTTTGTGAGTGGTTGGCGGCGAGCGTTAGAGCTCTTGTGGCGGTTAGGCATTGGTTATAATATGCTGGTGTTGGAGGGGGCTGAACAGGCGGTGCCTGCCCCTCCTATTGCGATGAAGGGAATTCTGTTAAAGGAATCCTGGGGCTTGCCATGATTTCGTCCAATCCCTGTTATGGGACCAGGGCCGCCCAATCCCTGTTATGGGAATCCCTGTTATGGGACCAGGGCCGCCCAATCCCTGTTATGGGAATCCCTGTTATGGGACCAGGGCCGCTCAATCCCTGTTATGGGAATCCTTGTTATAGGACCGGGCAGGCAAGCTTTCGGGGAGCTGCTGGGGAGAGCGGCGTGGGTCCGACGCTTAGCTCAGGTGACCCCCCAGTTTGACTTTCTCTTCTACTGGCTACCGATCGGACCTCGGGATGCCAGTTCTGTCCCAGGCGGGGGGACAGATAGTCATAACCAATGTCTAAACAACCACTCACTGATTTTGTATTTTAATAAAGTTGTGGCCAAAATAGTGCCCAAAAACCAAAACTAAATTACGTGTTATGTGTGAAGTTATTTGAGGGGTGGCCTGGGGACCTACACGCGCAAAGCGTGTTCTCCAATAAATGAGAGCACGTGTTGCGGTGTGGGCCACCGGGCCAGGCCTCTTGTTGCCAGGCTGGTTAATAGTTATTGCCTGGCATCTGTGATTGGATAACCGGGTTGCTGGGGCAAATTGTATGTTGCAAATTGAGTGGGTGGGACCATAGTCTTTAAATATTGGTGCACTCTGGTTTCTCTTTCTCTTTGCAGAGTGCATCGGATCACCCGCCCACCCGCCCTCTTTTCCGGTTGACCTTGCTTTGCCTGTCATGGGGGTCGTCTGCCTTGGCGCAGGGGCCTAGTAGGAATTTTGCCATTTGGTGATTGGCTGTGCCATTTGGTTTTTGCCTACTACTCTGCAATTCGTCACAACTTGTAAGGTTGCGGTTAGGCATTGGTTATAATATGCTGGTGTTGGAGGGGGCTGAACAGGCGGTGCCTGCCCCTCCTATTGCGATGAAGGGAATTCTGTTAAAGGAATCCTGGGGCTTGCCATGATTTCGTCCAATCCCTGTTATGGGACCAGGGCCGCCCAATCCCTGTTATGGGAATCCCTGTTATGGGACCAGGGCCGCCCAATCCCTGTTATGGGAATCCCTGTTATGGGACCAGGGCCGCTCAATCCCTGTTATGGGAATCCTTGTTATAGGACCGGGCAGGCAAGCTTTCGGGGAGCTGCTGGGGAGAGCGGCGTGGGTCCGACGCTTAGCTCAGGTGACCCCCCAGTTTGACTTTCTCTTCTACTGGCTACCGATCGGACCTCGGGATGCCAGTTCTGTCCCAGGCGGGGGGACAGATAGTCATAACCAATGTCTAAACAACCACTCACTGATTTTGTATTTTAATAAAGTTGTGGCCAAAATAGTGCCCAAAAACCAAAACTAAATTACGTGTTATGTGTGAAGTTATTTGAGGGGTGGCCTGGGGACCTACACGCGCAACTGCATAGTTGAGGTCAAAAAATACTTTCCCCATTGTAGGAAATTGAAGCAATGATGGGGGGGGGGGGGGACATCCATCCAACACACTCTGCAAAAGGTTGCCATTGAAGAACCGCCAGCACGTTTATTTGAAATGAAATTTGTGCTAAGCTTTGGTAGTCTTTCCAAAATGTTTCAATTCATAATCAAATTAGTAGCTCAGGGTAGGGGAAGAGAATAGATTGAAGTAGGTTTGTTTGGTCTGGGCATCTGGGCAGGTTTCACCATCCTTTATTCTGTCCTTTTACAGTAATAATTAAATATGATTGGAAACTGAATGCAATTCATCTTCTCAGCATTTCAAGATTCATAATAAAAATAATGAGCTCCTTTATTATTATTTGAAGTCACACTATTATAACCCCTTCTTAAACAAAAGGGAAAATGAGAAGAAAGGGGGGGGGGTGAAGAGTGAGAATGTGATGAATTTGTCAGCTTTATTGGAATCTAGAATGAAACCTAGCCTTTAAAGAGATACACGAAGTTTTTTATTGCCTGAATTATCTAGGGATATGCCCAATTTCTAGCTCTTATTTTTTTCTCAGCCTGCTCCTTAATAACCTCACATTTCCATCTTCTCCACACATGGTTTTTGTAATATTTTGTGTTTGATCAGGCAAATATAAAGAGAAGGTTATATTACTGAAACACGACAAAACTGATAGCCGCCCAAAGAAATGTGCCAAACTGATAGCATCTGAAATAAATATGCAATGGAAAGGAAACATTAACTGTTTAAGACTCAACACTTTATATTTCCATTAAGTAACAGAACAATTAACTTTATTCTCAAAATAATAAGCTATTTCTTCTGGCACACCAAAACAAACATTTCTACCTGACAGTACTTGGCTAGAATCTGAAGAGGCCATTCCATTTAATGCAAAGATGCCCTGCACTGGCATTTGGCAATCTCTCCTGTGACTTTTTAGCAAAGTATAACAGCATCCCTTCGATGTAGTCATATCCCAGAGGATCTCAATAGTTGGCCCTTAGGTCTTAGGCAGTATACACAGGATCTTTATAAGGCCATCAGAAGCCTCCAAAGGATATAAAAGAATGCATTTCTCTTAGACTGTTGCTTATTTCTGAGCCTTTTCTTTGTGCCTTGAGGCCATCTTTCTTCTGTTTTTCAGGTCATAAAGTCTTTTCTCGGACACCATAGGAACCCCCCCCCCCAAACACTTTGGCCCTGATTCAACCAGAGGACACACAAATGAATGCTTCATGCATGTCTACCTGGTCTGGAAAGCCTGATCCAGCAGACAGAATGCCTTTAGTAGAGGACCAGGGGACCTGTTTGGACATAGGAAGGGCGGGTGGATGGCTAGATTCATTTATCAGTTATTCCCTCAACCAGATTATGGGGAGAAACCATAGCTCAGTGCTATGTTATTTATAGAAAGTCCAAGGTTCAGTCCCGGCATCTTCTGAAACCCTAAAAAGCTGCTGTCAGAGAAGACAATGCTGAGTTGTTGTTGTTTACCCACCTTTCACTCTATTTAAAAAGTGTAGAATTAATTATAATCACAGGGATAGGGTGGGTCCTGAAAAAGTATACCTGTCAGGAACTGGACTGAGGAGGAATGGTGGAGGCTCCCCCAAAAAAACCTTCCAGAGAACAGGAAGACAGTATACATAGATTTACAACAATGGTTTGCAGAAGGTCACGACTCAGAGATAGAAGAGGGACAAAGCTGGGAAATAATGGGAGAAGCAGAGCCGGAGTATCTGGCTGACATGTTATAATTAGAAAGCATTCCAGACCCCCTCTTCTCCCAGAACCTGGCAAGCAGTGAAAGTGGGACAGCAGAAAGCTAAGAGGCAAATGGCCTTAAGCAGCCATCTTCAGCCCATGACATCTTTGGTAAAGGCTGTTTTCCAGTTGGAAAGCTTGCGGGCCAGTGTTGCCCAATTGTCGGTGTTTATACTTCATTTTTAAAGATTTGCCTTGAGAGAGTCTTTAAACCTCTTTTGCTGACCACCAGCATTACACTTCCCATTTTTAAGTTCGGAATAGAGTAGTTGCTTTGGAAGACAATAACCAGGCATCCGAACAACATGACCAGTCCAACAAAGTTGATGTTGAATAATCATTGTTTCAAGACTGGGGATCTTTGCTTCTTCCAGTAGACTGGCATTAGTTCGCCTGTCTTCCCAAGTGATATGTAGAATTTTTCAGAGAAACCGTTGATGGAATCGTTTGAGGAGCTGGAGATGGCGTTTATAAGTGCTCCATTTTTCACAAGCATACACTAAGGTTGGTAGTACAATAGCTTTGTAAACAAGCATTTTGGTTGTCTTGATCCTCAAACACTCTGTCCTTCAATCGGGAGAAAGCTGCACTCAGCAAGCTCAGACAATGCTGGATTTTGGCATCAATGTTGGCCCTTGTGGAAAGATAACTGCCCAGGTAGGAGAAATGATTGACACTTTCCAATGTTACACCACTAAGTTGAATTTGTGGCACTGCAGAGGGGTTGTTTTGTGCTTGTTCGTGCAGCACTTTGGTTTTTTTTTTTTATATTTAGCAATAGGCCAAGCTTTTTGCAGGCTTCTGAAAAGATATTTAGGAAGGTTTGGAGGTCATCCTCTGAGTTTGCACTCCATTGTCATCAGCATACTGAAGCTCTATGACAGAAGTTATGGTAGCCTTATTCTTTGCTTTCAGCCTACTCAGATAAAAGAGCTTTCCATCTGTTCGATATATGATTTCTATTCCGGTGGGGAGTTTCCCTTCAACAATGTGTAGGGCCATGAGCTAATTTTTAATGGTTATTTAATTTGACCATTTGTGGCAGGGGAAGGTGTGCAGGTTAAAAGAAAATGTGCTGGTAGTTGACCTGTTCCAGGAGAGATTTCTCCTAAGTCAAGAGGGTGGTGACGGGGCCTCAACATGCATTATTAAGTGATGTCAATGCATGTATGAACCAGTCCTTAGTCTAAGGGGATTCATGAACAAAACAAAGAGAGTGAAAATATGATTTGAGCACTGCCAAAGAAGATGGCTGCTGTAAATACATTTATGTAATAAATTACAATAAATTCAGAGGACCACACAACCCTATACACCTCATATTGCAGCATTTTACATGGTTGCCTACGTTTACCATAAGTATGCAATAAATGTTTTTGGGCAAGTTTATCAGTAGCCACACACACACACACACACACACACTTAAAACTGTGAAAGCTGATACTAAATCCAGTAACAATAAGGCTAAAGTAGAAACATGGGACATATCTGCAGAAGATCTGTGTGCTGAATGCTTTTATGCCTCAGCAGGTTCCTGAGTTAAGCAAGCCTTTTATAAACTATACCTGCTGCATCTTTTCTAACCTTAATTACCTCTTCACAGAAAGCTTTGCATGAAGTTTCCTTTTCCCTCTTTTAATTGATATGAGATCTGACAGCTTTAACTGAAATTCCAGTATCCATTTTTTGTCTGCGTGTTTTAATAAAGAACTTTATTTCAACCAAACCAGAGATCATGCTGCAGACACGATGCTGTTATTAAAACCTTTGAAATGAAAAGTTACAATAGTTAATTCAACAACAACAACAACAAAGATCATGCTGTGAAATTGATGCTTATCCTCCTTCCTTTCCATTTGGAAAGAGGGTGTATTTTTATTTCTTCCATTAAATTTTATGTGCTTTAGCACTAATGGATGATGCAGAATGTATCATAGAATCGTAGAGTTGTAGAGTTGGAAAGGACCCTGAGGGTCATCTAGTCCAACCCCCTGCAACACAGGAATCTCAAATAAATCATACATGACAGGTGGCCATCCAACCTCTGCTAAAAAACCTCTATGGAATAAGAGTCTATCACCTCTTGTGGGAGTCTGTTCCAGCTCTGTGTTAGCCAGGAACTCCTTTCCCTCAGACAGCTCAGGACCCATGATGATAGGGAGGTGGCTGCCACACCCCTCACAACATACGCTGGGTTTTTCTTGTTCAGTTTTACCTCAGTAAAATATTCTCAGTTCCTTTCCTCTGTGGACTCTGTCTGCTTTACTTTGCTCACATAAAATAGGTCTGAATTAAAGATGAGGAAAGTAGTACCCACAGTAGAAGATAGATTGGTGGAAGGGCCATGTCTGAAAAGCAGGAAAGCGAAGTTATCCCAGGAAAGGAAATTGGGAGAGGAACTAAAAGCTCCCAGGGGAGAGCTGTGAGGGTCTGCCATTTTCTGTGGGTTACAAAGGTTAAGATTCTCCTTTGCACAGAAAGGATGTACTGTTTTTGCTACTGATTTTCTCCACCCTTTTTTAAAAAAATGCTGCTGCTGTTATGAGAACCTGATTTTATTATATATTTCTTAGTATTATAATTGTATTTATTTAACAGTTTTGATTTTATATTGATATTGATTTTATTTCAATTTTATTTTATATTGTATAGATGTGTGTTGACATTTGTGTTATACGCTGCAAACTACCCTGTAGTCATTTGATAAAGGGTGGTATATAGATAAACAAAACAAAATTAATAATACCCTAATATGTTACATAAATTCTATGTCTTCTGGGCAGTACTTTGTATTATTGGACAACTGTTGATGCTCCAGCAACCAAGGAGAGCTCATAACTAATTACCTGTTCAACGGTAGCAGTAATTTTGACATCCTTTCTCTTTTATGGATGTCAGTAGAAATGAAGCGATTGAGGAATTTGGAATGTATGGGTGGGTGAATCTGTCAGTTTTGGTTTCTTTCATATT
Organism: Podarcis tiliguerta; assembly: GCF_965153285.1. NCBI lineage: Eukaryota > Metazoa > Chordata > Lepidosauria > Squamata > Lacertidae > Podarcis > Podarcis tiliguerta. Next base: position 80,992,542 of record NC_139534.1, read on the forward strand.
TTCCCCCCTTTTCTGATCTTAAATTCAGTTCTCCATATTTCTCCAGCAATTTCATTCCTCCCCCCCAAACAGAAATCCTCTTGAAAATTCTGCAACAATGTAGTGCAAATTGATCCTAATATAAACATTTTGGTTTGCAGCTTTGACTAATATATACATTTTCCTTATTTGTTTGTTATTTTCACTAACATAGGCAGTTGTACACACTTTCTCCCAAGATGTGCATTTCTGTACACACTGATTGGATAAAGAGCTCCACCACAAATTATTGAAAAGTGTAAGTTTTGAAGGATAGCTGTTTCAGTGTACATACTGATTTTAAAAGCGTGAATTAGGTAGTTTTTCATTAAAATGCAAACAAATCAATCTTTTCCTCATTCCTGCTGGAAGGATGGCATGCCACTCTTCCTCTTTCCCTCAGTTCACAGCCTCCCCACATTGCAGAGACATATTTATGTCCTGATCCTTAAGCTTTTATGACTGTACATTTTTTGCTACACATTATGGTGTTTTGTTTAATATGTTTGACATTTCGATGAACTGCATGGTGTTCTCCCTTCCTTCCTTCCTTCTTCCTTCCTTCCTTCCTTCCTTCCTTTTTTAAAAAAGCACAAATCACATTGCATTAGGTTAGCAGCTACTGTATAATTTAAAAATCCAATGATTTGAATGTTGTGTTCCCTTCCCTTAATTATGCTCTGCCTATATTACAGCAAACCATCTCAGGTGTGTTTTCATAAGATTTTGGTCTCATATAGGGTCTATATTTGTATCTATCTGAATGCAGGGGGGGGGGGGCCTTCATAACGTGGAATCCTTCAAATCTAATCATGAAAACGTGAAGCTAGAGTTACAATCAACACTGTGATGAAATTAAAATTTAAAGCAAATTTGTGGTTGCTCTTCACGTTACTGTGTAATCAGACACCCTAGAGTCCATTCAAATTATGTGAAAGATGGATAAATATGGGAAGTGCCCTGGGTGAAATACATGATATATGAGTATAACCCTTCATAAACACAAAACACTTATTTAGCTAAACACATAAATAGACATGGGCTGGATGCCCAAGGCCAAGTGGTTAAAGAAACATGCACATCACTTCTACAGGGACTTGTTTGGTTCAAATGCCTCTCCAGTTTACATATGGATGATCTTGGGAAAGTACAATGGATGATTTTACATATTCTCCTGATCAATATGCTCTTTATGAACCATTAGAAAATACTGGTTTAAAAGTCATGCTCCCATTATTATTTTTTAAAGCCTTTAAAGTGATAAAATGATAACAGTATAGTACGACATTGCTAATGGGTGGTAGCAATAAAGGTTACTAAAGATTGCCTATATTTTATTCCAGTGTTGGTAAAGCAACTGACCCCTTCAACACCCTCCAAGCACAGAAGTGCTTTGCAAAAATGTCTAGTGTCGTGGTCTTTAACGGACAGTTAAAACAAAGAAAGCCACAAGAGAGAACCATTCTATGGAAATGGTCCAATGAGTCCCTTATATGCACCATTAGGTAAGCACTGCTCCCCAGATAGTAAGGCTCTCTGCAGCAAGAAGAAGAAGAAGAAGAGTTTGGATTTGATATCCTGCCTTTCACTCCCTTTAAGGAGTCTCAAAGCGGCTAACATTCTCCTTTCCCTTCCTCCCCCACAACAAACACTCTGTGAGGTGAGTGGGGCTGAGAGACTTCAAAGAAGTGTGACTGGCCCAAGGTCACTCAGCAGCTGCATGTGGAGGAGCGGAGACGTGAACCCGTTTCCCCAGATTACAAGACTACCGCTCTCAACCACTACACCACACTGGCTCTAGGATGTCAGAATGCTTCAATTCAGACCCATACATGTATGTAGGGGGCATGGATTGTATGTGCATGTCATCTACTCTGTTGAGAGTCGGGGTGGTGTAGTGATTAGAGTGTCAGACTCGATCCTGAGTGACCAGGATTCAATTCCTGACTCAGCCATGAAGCTCATTGGGTGATCTTGGGCTACTCACTGCCTCTCAGCCTAACCTACCTCAAAGGGTTGTTATGGGGATTAAATGAGGAACGGGAGAACCATGTAAACCACCTTGAGCTCTAGGGAGAAAAAGGTGGGATATAAATGCAATAAATAAATAAAATAATAATAAATCTACAATTCGAGCATTTCCATGTTCAGCCAAAGACCATAAAATGCCTTGTACCCCCCCCCCTTTTTTTGGATCTTTCAGTAGGAAAGTAAGACTATAAATATTCATGGAAGTTTCATCTTGAGTAACAGTTAATGATCTTAGCTGAAAGGCTGAGGAGCAACTGGCAAGTCCTGGGAGTAGCTTTGACACAGGAGTGTTTCTCAAAGTCCCTTTGGTAGGTCTATAAAAAAACTAGGTCAGAGGCAGGATACAAAAAGCGACAGGATGGTGTTCATAAAGAGTGCCATGTTTACTTGACTGGTTCCCTCCCCCCCTTTATATTGACAGAAACCTGAGTCAGCTAGGGTGCTTTGAGACGATATATTAACATGCCCATGGCTGTGCTCTTTTAAATTGCTCTCTTCTTTTTCTATTAACTAGTCAGAGAGCCTCAAAATCTCATGAGAGAATGAAGAGCCTAAATTAACGAAATAAATTAGTGGAGGATATTGTGTTTCCAAGCTAAAATTCAGTTCACTTTTTGGTAGATCCAGTCACCCTTTTCTCCCTTTCCCCTAGCTTTCATAAGTAACCGGCAATTGCCTTGCCATCACTAATTCAGCCCATCACAGTTCATTCATTCTTAATGCAAATATGAAACATAAAGTTGGACATAACTGCCGAGTCAGGGTTGACAAAGGTCCATCAATTGTTAAGATTTGCAACCAGACGTGGCAGGTGATTTTTCAGCATTGGAATTGAAACAGTAAACATGTGCTGTGACCTCCATTGTCCGATAAAAGTCAGCATTTATTTTTATTGTTCTGCTGTTCAATGAATACAGCCACAGAAAACGTATCTAGACCAGCCACTAAAAAGCAGATATGCAGAAAAGTATATGTTTGTGTATTGGCCACTAAGCATCTGTTGGATTATTTATTTTTTTAATAAAAAGCAGAATTCTGGGCTCGCTATCATTTGTGTCCTCTCACACTTTTACTTCTGACTTTCTAACAGGCTCCCATTTTGCATTTTTACTGGGTAGTTAGAATTCCATCTCCTGGAAAGACCAAGGCTTAAGAGGCCATCATGTCCATGCATTAAACCAAATTCCTTTACTCATTAAACCTACACATATTAAATCTCTTAAGCTAAATGACAGTATGGCATGAGCCCAAACAATGAGCGATCAAGACGTACCATTTTTTTTATCATGGAACATATGAAATTGCTCATTAAAGAGATTGTTCCAGATTATTGACGCACATGATCCACCTCCAGGAGAAATAGCCATTTTGACTTAGGAAAAACAGCTGATTTCAAGAAGGGTAGACAGGCTCCCTCACTGCGAGAAGCCAAGTTACAGGGAACTAGGCAGAGGGCCTTCTCGGTAGTGGCGCCCTCCATCTGACATCTGAAGGCAGCCCTGTTTAGGGAAGACATCTGAAGGCAGCCCGGTTTAGGGAAGCTTTTAATGTTTGATGTATCACAGTATTTTAATATTCTTTTGGAAGCCGCCCAGAGTGGCTGGGGAAACCCAGCCAGATGGGCGGGGTATAAATAATAAATTATTATTATTATTATTATTATTATTATTATTATTGGTAAATGATTCATTTCTCTTTGTTCTGCTTATCTGCTGACAAAGGGGGCGGGGGTAGGAAGCCGATTCCCTGAAGCCTGACACTTTGTAAAATTCTCCAAATCTGGCTTGCTTATTTATTTATTTATTTTTGCTTTAGATAAACTTTGGTGGCAGCAGGAGTATCTTCATATGTTTGATTGCCCTTCCCGAAGGGGAGAACTAAAACAAATCAATTCAGTTAGTTGCATCTAATTCAGTTAGTCCTGTCTGTGCAATGACTTCAACTTATGTAATGGAACTTCTACTCCTGCTCTTCCCCCAACTCCTCCCAAATCTGTTATTCTCCCACAACCTCCCAGAGCAGATTTTGGGAGGTGCAGGAGGTACATAGTCCATGTACAAACAGTACAATAGTACAACTTAATCCATTAAAATGTATGTACATATTATTTCTTCACTAAAATGGTTATTGTCTTAGGACTGACTAAATTTTACCTGGTAGAAAGTAGTCCCAAATTGTAACGTGATTGTGTATTTGCTTTTAACTTACTGTGATCTGCCCCATGCCTTTCAGGTGGGCTGATCAACAAATGTGAACACATAACAAATACTAATCTTGCTTTAGCAAATTCCCCACATTTTCCTCTAAGTTGCACATTTACTACGGCACATTACATAAAAGCAGCATTGGTGGGAACTGATATGTAAATCTTATCCCCTGAGTACTTTTCAAACCTTGTGAAATTGTAATAGAGTTCAAATGAGTCTGCTTCAAGTACTGGTATCTGTAACCTACTGGGTTTCAGCTTGATGTTTTCCATTTGCTCATATACCTTCAAACAGAGCAGGAAATAAATGGAAAATAACAAAGATACCATGCTATCTATTGTTTCCACTTTCTAATCCCCAGAGGAAAAACTGATTTTAATTATCCATCTATACAAGAAACACATTGCTTCCAAAAGTCAAATGGACAATAGGTCTTTTTTTAAAAAAAAAAAAAAAAAAAGTATGCTGTGTGTTTCAGGGATCTTCCCCATTTCTTCCTCTTAGGATTTTAAAGTAATTACATGAGGCTTCAATAATAATTTTTTGAGAAATATTTAGACTGGTCAGAGCTTTACATTCCCCAGATTTTCATATAACTCCCAGTGCTTGGCATTCCTCCAAAGTGAATACCCATTTCTAATTAAATGGTAAGGGATCTCAAGATAGCCAGATATGTTTTATTCTCTTGCTGGGTGAAATAACAAACCTATCACAGAAAGGAATAATCTTTGTATTATAAGGTTGTGTTTATTTCCACTGGGATATTCTTGATTCCAGTCCAGAGTAGTGAATATGTCTCAGGGTAGGCAATATGTCTTGCTAAACTTTCTGTAAGGAAGATCTAAGCTGCAAGAACAGTAATAACATTCGGCTGTTATGTCTCACTCGCTGTAAATATTATTGCTGCTTAATCAGGATCTGATTGCAAATTGAATTAAGTGAGGCCTGCTGTTTCCAAAGGTCAATGGGAAATGTGTTAAAAATCTAGAAACCGTTCTGAAAAAATGTGGAGACAGTTATGCAAATATTCATACAGTAACATGTGAAACTGCCTAGTCCATCAGACATACTACATTTTATTCCTGTTATCTCAGACATGTGGACCTTAGGACCTAGCAAGGTCCCCTGCCCCTCCCAGTGTGTGTGTGTGTTTTAATAAAGTTTTTTGGGGGAAGTGTTGCCTGCTGTAGCCAGGCTAAGCTCATTGACCTGTTTTGCATGTTACTGGGGGGAGAGGGGCAGAGCACCACTAGTTCTTCTTCTGTGAAATGTTTGTGGTGTTTGTGGTGCCTGCAACAGTTTCTTGGGAAGAACTGTACAGTGGTACCTCAGGTTATGAACTTAATTCTTCTGGAGGTCTGTTCTTAACCTGAAACTGTCTTACCCTGAAGCACCACTTAGCTAATGGGGCATCCTGCTGCTGCACGATTTCTGTTCTCATCCTGAAGCAAAGTTCTTAACCCGAGGTACTATTTCTGGGTTAGCGGAGTCTGTAACCTGAAGCGTCTGTAATCTGAAGTGTCTGTGACCCGAGGTACCACTGTACCTCAGTGTTAGAGCTTCTTTGTTGCATCCAGAAGCCTCCAGGATCTACTCACAAAATTACCAGGTAGGACTGTGAATGTCCCCTATCAAAAACCCTGGATAGCCACTTCCAGGGGCATAGACAATCTTGCACTACGCTGACCAATGGGTCTGACTCAGTATAAGGCAGCTTCCTGTGTTGTTAAGTTTCAAAATGTATCATGAGATCCAAAAATGAAGGGGGAACTCCAAGTAATTCCACCTGGCGGTAACTGTTCCATATCTCAAGTAGAGATCATTCACAACTCTGTCTAGAACTCAGATGCTTCCACACTGCATTTTGGAACTTTTCCTCTCCATATTTTTTATGGAACTGTAGATCCAGCTTTCATCTCTTAACCTGGAACCATGGCCCGAAACCTCAAAGGTGAAGAATAGCCCCTCAAAGTCTATTCCAAGAATGCTTAAAATAAGATTGCCATATTTCAAAAAAATGAAAACCCAGACACAAAAGTTGTCAAGCCTTTTTTTTTTGCACAATCTCCCCACCCCCCATGAGGTTTTGGAACTGTTTTTTAAGACAATTCACCAAAAAAACCCTAACATTTGTGACATGGGTTTCCATGTGCCTGGGTTTTCCCAGACATTTTTATCGATTTTCGGAAATTGCTCCTGAACGCTATTTCCGACGGGAAAATCCTGAATATATCTGGGAAATTCCGGACATATGGCAGCCCTACTTTAAAACTGAGTTCAGCTGTCTTTCAAGGAGACTGCAGAAATGTGCTCATAGCTGTCACAAATTGGCAGTAGGCCTCAGGCAAGTGAATAGGCAGACGATACAATTACACCTATGTCAAAGCCTTCACGCCCAATTCTATCATCATCATTGCTTAAAAATGTGCTCGTAAGATTGGCCCATATGTTCCTTTTTTAGTCCAATTTGAACAAATAATGGGTGATCTCATTCAGCATCACTGAGAATAGGTTTCAGTAAAATAACCTGAGTTAGCTGCCCCTGCATTCTATGTGAGGCCATTCAGACAGTACAGAGTATCATGGCCATAATTATGTCATCCAAAGCACTGAATATAGGAGCCTTCCTTGCACAGCAACCCCATCTGTCCACCTGCTGTTAGCACCACTTTTCTGGTTCTTAATACTTACTTCTTTTTAATGCATTAAATTTATATACCACCCTCCATCCAAGGATCACAGGACAGTACTTTGACTATAGCAGCAGGGAAGCCCTACTCTACATGCTATTGGGAGAGTGGTCAGGCCATCCCAGCATGCAGTTCAGTAATCATAGAAAATATAATGAAAAATAAAAATGGGTAAGCTAGCCATGTCCCGTGCTTCTGACTGTCGATAGTAGGGACCTCAGGAACACCAGGGCCATGGTTCCCATTGTATTTGGAGGACCCTAAAATATTGTTTCACTGTTTATATGCCTCTGGTAACCGCACTCTGCAGGAGATGGCCTCCTGAAGATACCATCTCATCAGGAGATCAATTCCATATGATATAAGAATCCATGGGATATAACCAATAGCATAATCATCATTCATCTGGGGCATGTACAGGGAGAAAAAAGCCACTGATAACCTAATGAAGAAGAGGCTTTTGGAAGCTTTACCAAGTAACCACATTAATCTATAATCAATTTAGGTTGACAGCAGCCTATTGAAGATGAACAGGAATGATTCTGGATTGAGAAAGACTACATTTTTGTGCTATAAATGGGTAAGTGTGCATGCAGACATTGTTACATGATTCCAGATTAATTTAAAATTTTTACTTTATATGCTGAACCTCAGCTAACAGATGAGTTTGTTCACAAATCAAGAGAATGGTTGGTTCCTAATACATTAGAGGAAAAAGTTTTTGTCAAGTCTCCAACATTTCCCCACCTTCAACTTCCCCATTCTCAGCCAGGTAGCAGGTGATCAGCAGGGAGGTGGCTTTGATTTCATGCCTTATTTCAAGTTCATGAAAATAAAAATAAAAATGGCAAAGTTTTCAAAAAGGGTCTCTGCCATGGCAATCAGCTGCATGCTTAGGATAGAGATATCCTGTAGTTCATGCTATAAGAAAATGTGCAGATAAATAAATCCTTAATTTACATGCTAGTCAGAGCAGAAACTACTCAAAACTGAAAGCTCAGGGATTGCCTAGGCTGCAGCAGAAAGTGATTTTCTGATATTATTATCTTATTCTTTTTTTTCATTAAAAAAGATTTTTATAATAAGAAGAGATGTGTAGCATCTGTTCTTGTATATAAAAACCCAAGACATTAAACAAAATAAAATTCTGGGGCTCAAAAGTGTACTTAAAAAAAAAAGTTATTTAAGGAAAACAGACGCATTTGAAAATACTTAACACGTAGAAGATTGCTCTGCAATTCTGGTGCTCACAGCATAATCAACAGGAAACTAAAAAGGTATTTATGAATCACACAGCACACATGGTGATTCTGAGATCAGATGAGAGCTGGAATAAGGCTCAATGAAGTTGCCTCAGCTTAGTAAAAGGAAAGGATTTAGGAGAGAATATGAAAAAGATTTGACTCAAAAACCAGGCATGAGACACTTCTCCGATGAAGTGGGGGAGCTCTGTGAATCATGAGCAAATTGCTTTATGAATCAGGGGTCTTTGTTCCTGGCATTAGAACTCTAACAAGGCATGACTCAACGATGCCTGTGACTTAGGCTGAGTCAGCACCGGCTCAGTAATTGGCAAGGACGTCGTTTTTAGACCCTCGCTGTGTGCCATGATAGTTTGACAGTGCCTTCAAATGGGGAAAATGTCAAAATGAGGGCGGAGAGGGTAAGACAACAGTGATCAAGCATCTGCTGCAGACACTTAAAATACTTGATACGCATCCCTAATAACGTTTTAAGTCAAACTGGCGAGAGAGAGAGACTAAAAAGAATCAATTGAAGTGAAGGATTATGCTCAGGGCAACAGGACTTCGTGCCCTGCACCAGTTTTACCAAAATGACTGAAGGAGGATAGCAGGAGAAATGTAGAGAAATAGGCAGCCATTGCAAAGGTAGGGGGAGGCACACAAGACCAGAATCTGGGTCACAAAGAATTAGCACCCCCCCCCACACACACACATAAAAATACATTTGAAAAGTTTGTGAAATTGTGTGAGCATCGTGGACGGCAGAGAAACATTGGTGGTGGATATGTCTATAAGTGCTTACAACCATAACAGATAGAAATAAATGGGGTCTTCCTATAGAGAGGCAGTGTAGCCTGAGTAGAAACTGATGCAGAGGGTGAGTCAGGCAGTAGGAAGAAAGCAGGACAAGGCCGTCATCTTCATGTCTTGCTCCTGTGCCCTGGAAAAGGCATCATATTTGTTACTGTTCAAACAAGGGGCAGCCAATGTAGCCCCCTCCAGATGTTGTTGGACCCCAACTCCCCTCAAGCCAAGCCAGCATGGCCAATAATCAGAGATAAAGGTTCTTGCCCAAGGACTTTTGCTTCCCCCACTGCAATTCTTCCTCAAACCTGTCCCCAAAAAGCTCTCCCACAACCCCAAAATGTCAACCATTTATTGGAATTGTTGCTGCTTCCTTGGTTGTCTATATTAAGCACAATATCTTTGGGAATAGAGCTGTTAAGTGAAAGAATGGAGCTGGGGAATGGGGAGGGGGGAGAGAGAGACAGAATTAATCAGTGCAGCCAGTTGACAATCTGACATGCACAAGTGTTCAATAAAATAAATTTGAGGTGAGCGTTCAGGTTGAGTTTCTAGCTTGAAATTAAATAATATTTGATGTGAATTCTGCAGATAAGATAAACACAGAGGTGTGGTTAGCGTCATTCATATGGCAACATAATGGTAAGACTGCCTGAATAGAAAATGTCTGTTCCCCGCTCTCCCTCTATTTCTGTCAGCTTTTCAAAGTGTTTAGTTATCTGATATAGATTTTCCCCTGGAGGGATAAAACCATATGGAGCTTTGAGAAAGTCAGAAAGATTTCCCACCCACCCAATAAAATTGGGATGTTTTATCTTGTGATTGTTCAAACTGAATAGGACAGATTCAATTTTGTTTCCACCTCTAAAAATATTTTGTTAGTTAGAACTTTCAGGCTCCAATTCTATGCACACTTGCCTGGGAGTAAATCCCATTGATTTTAAGGAGAATCATTTCTGAGCAAACACACTTTGGATTATGTTATAAATCATTTTAAAGAGCAGACCATATGGTTGGAAATTTGGTCAGAGATGCTCAGGGATTGCAGAGCTTCATCTCACACCCCCAGGGTTTGGGAGCATCACCTGCATGTACATGCGCAATCTGTCAAACCTGAAAAATACTTATTTGAGGCTTTTTTCACTCTGTAAGAGCTATGATTAGTCTCCAGGAGGCAGGAAGAAATAATAGATGCAATTTTAAGCCCATTTAATATAATGCAAGCAACTTTGCTAGTCAACCTAGAAAACCCCTTTGGGGATTGGGGAAGCTTTTAAAATTTTCTCCAAACATAAATGGTATCCCATTTTCAAATTGAAATCAGGGGAATTTGAACAACACTGATGTCAAAGTTGGAGAAGTAGAGAAGCTAAAGTTCCCACCTTAATAAATGGCACCTGCTTTTTCTAAGCTTCTCCAACTACTTCCATCTGTCCCTCAAGGTGTGAAGCTTGCTGCATGCAATGTAATTAAAGAGATTTTCACAGCGTTAACGTTTGTGCCTTTCCTCCTATCCCATCTGTACTTGAGCAGTCTTGTAGATGCTATGTGAAACAAGTTGTCAATCTTACCACCCTGAGTGGCAGCCAACGGTTTATGCTGCCTTCTGCATGATAGGGCCATTCAAGTACTGTGCAATGAAAAGGATTTTGCAGGTTCTGCTGTGGTATCTTAAGCTACTCTTGTACCAAAATAATGGGTTTGTCCACATGCAACAGACACAGCAAAGTAATACATGGTAGGTGTGATATATGCTCATTCGGCCTCCGAGTAAGTTCTATGCCACTGGTGCGGGAGCCATTGCCTAGCCTGTTTCACTGCATATAGTTTCCTAAAATACCAGGTGACATTGTAGACCCCACAGTGTCAGAGAAGGCACTCAGGGGCAATCTTGTCAATAACCCTTCCCATCTCACTATTCCACAGTGAGACACAAGCCACAACAGGATCACCTGCTCTATCTACTGAAATGTCCCCCAGAGTGTTTAGGAATTCCTTAGGCTCCATAAGTCTCCAAGGGTGGATTGTCTTAATTAGTTCCCTACCACTGCTGGTCCCACCACTGGGCATGTGTCTCATAACCCTCTATCCAAAACAAGCAGAGTTGAACACCTTTGGTCCAACTTTAGCCATGACAGGATTAGCCAGAAAATGATACATAACATTATTTCTCAATCGGCTTTTATTCTTTTTTGAGTCCAATGCAATGCACTGGCTATTATTTATCACATTTATATCCTGCAGTCGCTCTTTAAACCTAAAGGTATCAAATATGAGCACTATCCAATGTTTTTTCTCAAAACAGCCTTAGGAACTAAAATGTGATGTGGTAACTGGAATGGATGAAATTAGAACTCAGTTCTCTCTTGTCTTTTCTATCTACTACCTTCTGCATGGGACATGTCATATTGGTCTTTACAGTCCTATATAGCTTGAGTAATTAGAACATAACTGTGTATTTTAACTGTGATAACAGCCATGCTTAACACCCCTTGGACCACTGTCCATTAACTATTTCCTCAGTTGAGATCCCTCTCCCAATCCAGACTACAAAAGCTTTTTTTTTTTAGAGGCAGGGAGCTCTGGTTGTTATAAAGTAAAACAAAAGTGCCTTCCAGTGGGTTTCCTCTAAATTTAGACTGACAGCATTAAGATCAGTATCTGGCTGAGTATATTTTTGTACAGTAGAAAAGCAACACTTAAGTCAACTTTGGGAAAAGTACTAAATTTCAACCATCCTAAAATCTGGCAGGAAAGTACCTGGAGCTCATTCACACTGAGCTACAGAAGGCAGGGCTCCTCTTTCAAGGGAGAACTAAAGTTGGAGGCATCCAAGAGAGCTTGAGGGTAATGCAACAAAGAACCACAGTATTGACTCTCTCATTTCATTTCCCTGTAATTTCATTGTCCCTGCCTTTTCAGATCAAAATTTTGCAATACTGCAGTGCTGAGAGGTGGAACCTGAGGCCTTCCAGATGGGGTTAGATAACCAGGACGATGCAAAGTGCCACATGCCTTAGGATATGAATAACTTTCCTGAGGTAAAAAGGTTTCAAAGGGGCCATGGCTTCCTTAAGAATGTCCCTGTCAACAATGCTGCATCACAATTTTATTCCCAGGCAACATTTGAAAAGGAATGTTACTTGGTCTTCCTTGTTAAACAAACAACAACTCTCAACGGTACAGTATTCATCTTTATAGGTAATCCCACTCACCTCATTCACCCCAGGTTTTGAGGTATTTTCTTCCCCAAAAGTATCCCAAAATCACTGGCCTGAATGCTTCTGCTCAAAACTAATATTCTTTCACCTGACGTCGGGGAAAAAAATCTTGTCATGCAGTTACATAACTTCAAATTATGTTAGCTCCTAAAACTGGATGAAAAATGGGCCAGCTACAGTAGTTTCGAAATTAAAAGTTCCTTCCACCCCCTGCTCATTCCCAATCATTTATTTGCTATGGGAGCTAACATTTGATCGATTATCTGTCTGGAGATGTATATGTTTAAGAAAATTTAAATGTGTTGACAAGGGGTGTTTTTCATTTACTATTTCAAAATCCACTGTGTGTACATTTAATGTTGTAGTGCTTTTCAGCTGCCATGTTTTTCAGTAGGGAGAGATAGAAAGAGCATCTGTAGCAAAGCTCCAGGAGTGGCTCTAATGAAAGTGCACAGGATTCTCTCTTCAACCCACAAAAATACAATTCCTTATAAAATTGAGATGATTTGTTCAATCAGTGAAATTTGGAAGGGTTGATTGAGGCATACTGGCTGTTTGAATTTCGTAGAAATTGGATGGGAAATGGCTCTGTTACAGCATTTCAAAATTGGAGACAGGACAGGGTTTGGGGTTTTTTTTTTAGCTTTTTCAATCAACTTTTGTTGATGGGGCAAACATAATTTGAAGTTATATAACTGGATGACAAGATTTTTCCCCCCTCTGTCAGGTAAAAGAATACTAGTGCTCAGTGGAAGCTGAGTGGATCAAACTGTTTTAGGGCAGATAGTACGGCTTTCCCTAGTGATCCAAATTATGATGGTAAGAAACCATTTTGATTTTATAAGGAATATAATGTTCATTATTAGAACAGAGAATGTGAGTCATAGCTCTACAGTAACTGAATGAAAATGGACAAATAATTCTATTCAGGGTCTTTATCACTCTGCATTCACTCATAACTTTATTTGGTCCTATTTCTGCATTAATTTGCACTTTTTTAAAAAAAAGAGAATTAGCATTGAAATGCATACTTATCTTCGCATTTCTAAATAGGTTTTCTCATACAGTCGTACCTTGGTTCTCGAACGCCTTGGTACTCGTATGTTTTGGCTCCCAAACACCTAAAACCTGAAGTGTTCTGGTTTTTGAACATTTTTCGGAAGCCAAACGTCTGACACGGCTTCTGCTTGAGTGCAGGAAGCGCCTGCAGCCAATCAGAAGCCGTGGTTTGGTTTTTGAATGTTTCGGAAGTCAAACAGACTTCCAGGATGGATTACATTTGAGAACCAAGGTACGACTGTGCAATGATGCATTTTTAGGGTTAGATGGGGGTATACAGCAGAATGCAGAGAGAGAGGAAGGGGAAGTCCCATTTCCACAATAATTGAGGGTTGACCCTACTATTTATTATTGTGATCAACCCTTAGCACTTTGTCGGAGAAGAGAAAGCTAAATTGCAACCATTTGAGCAGGTCACTGAGAAATCCCCAGACAACATGAAAATAGTCAAACTACAGGTTCACCCACATTTTCACTTGTCCCATGCCTACAAAACATTGGTCTGAGAGGTTTTCTGCTTGTCCCATGCTTTCTAGGCATGAGCCCAAGTGGTTTTGCCTTTGCCCCACTGCTTTTCCCAGAAAACCCACTTTTTAGTGCTAAATCAGAGCAAATGTCAGTTCAGAGAAAACCTGATTGTTATTTGCTCCAATTCCAGCGGGTTTTCCCTGGGGAAAGCAGCAGGGGAAGCAGAACTGTGAATGGGCCCTACTCTGGGTACAATCCATATCCAGCAGAGAACTTACAACAACAACTTGGAAACATTTTAAAATTACAAATTCACATTTCTCACAGATCAAAAAGCAAGCAAACAAAAAAGCAGCCGTAACCCAGCTAACGAAGCATGTTTACGTTTCATTAAATTCAGTGAGATAGTTAAGCACATAATTAGCAGATGATCTAATTAGATTCCCATTTTCGATAATGGAATTAATTTAAATCCCAATATTTCTCCTTCTACTAATATTACTACATTAATATTCAAAAATCTACTCGGAAAAAATGTTGCACCTCTTCTTTTAATCCCACATTTTAGAGGAAGAGCAGGCATTAACTTTTGCCGGATTTCAAAATCCATTGAATACTGGAACACATTGAATACCTCATGCCAGCTGGCTCAGATTGGCCACCAAACATTGGCTGTTATCAAATTCTGACAGCTCCTGCATGCCAGCATCAGACACGTCAAGTGTTGACTGCTACAGTAGAATCTCTAGTGTGAAATGCTGCTGCTGAATATCAAATGCTAAATATCTATGCACCCGGAAAATATTCACCAGCAAGATTTGCTGGGAAGAATGTTAAGAGGCAGAGTATTTGCTTTGGCTCTAACATTGGGCAGAATGCACCGGGGAGCTCTTTTGTGCAAACTCCATTAAAATGTACAGGAAAACTTCCCAGAGGATTATGTCCATCAGTGTTAAACTTTACTAGCAATTTCAGCCTATCTCAATCTGAGCTTGCTGGCAGCTGAGTAAAAGAAAGTTTGTTTCCCCCCTGATACAAAACATATTGTATTACAGTCCTTCTTATCCTGGCTAGAGAGGCCTAATGTACCTTGAAATAAGTTTTGTTATGATGAAGTAGTGAATTGAACTGGGAATGTTCCTTCAGGCCAAGGAAGTGCATAGAGGTTAGTACATCATGAAGGATGAAATTTAAAATAAAGGCATAAATCTCAAGGGATTATAAATATTGCTTCTGCTGCTGAGATAGAAAGGATTTTCTTTTTAATTTGTTTTCACTTTTCAAATGATAAGTCCTACCTCACCATCCCTAACGACTGGCAAAGACTCCTCTAATTTCTAGTGACATTTCCTAACAAGATCACACGTAATCAGCTTTAGACTCCATATCACAGATTCCACTCTTGATTCAGGTTCATAAACTAATAGCCCGGTGCTTAATATTGAAACAGATTGTCCCCTTTTCTGTAAAAACCAGGACACTGATCCTCCAAATGTTCTGAAGTTTGTAGGGAGGAGGAGGCAAGAGACAGCCAATCTAATATTACAGAAATGGGATAAGCCCTTGCTAAAAGCTCTTCTCCCACATCCTCCATTTCTGAGCAAAATTGAAAAAGTAAGTAATGCTTGCATGTATTGAGGAAGTTAGGAAACATAAATCTCGTCCTTAAGATCTGGGTTAAACTCCATCACACTCACATCAGTTATTTATTTAAGTTTCTTAGGTTTCCAAACCTAGTTCTTTTTAACACGTACTTGCCCAGGCAGGAACATTATGTAACCCATGAGAGCAGCAAAATAACCAGACTGTATAATGGTGATGGGATAAAATCAGGCCAAAACTTTATTGATAGCAGCAGACAGGGTAAGGGTTGGCATGGCATTGAGGCCAGATCATTCCACAAACCCCACATTAATGTAATGGGAGTCAACCAGTGTTGAACCTTGCTGTGGTGCAAGCCAAGTGGGCGACTAGGATGCTGATTACTACCAGGTAGATACCTCAACCTAAGTTTAGGGTGCCACAGTCAATCCTCCCCTCAGGTCATTTCTGCCCCCCCCCCCCAATACTATGTTGATTCAGCCCAATGCCATTTCTGCCCTCACAAAAACAACATTCTTCTGCGTAACAAAGGAAGGCCATAATTTCATTGAGGGAACGGTAGAAAATAAAACAGCGACCAAGTGCCAATCAGGTTGAGAGAGAAAAAATAGTAATTTCCAGCCCTGTCAATGACTGACCCAAAATTGCTCAGTGAAGGCTCTAACCTGAGGTTGGGCAGACAAGATGCTCTTAAGGCAAAATGGCCCTGAGCTCAAGGAGAAGCAGAATTATATATGCTTTCCCCTCCCCTTTGCAAGGACTCGTGAGACAGCTTTTCCCCATGAGCCCTTTGCTCAGACTTTTGCTGCAATCTATGGGCCACAGCACCACCAAACAAAGGTGTTCCATGCTTATTGGACATGAAACGAGGCATACTGGGAGCTATTCAACATCTCTAGACTGGCTTACCTGAAATAGCCCTGCAGGCTACGCGAGGACTTCCAGTAGTTCAGCAGGTGGGGAATATCTGGTTTTCAACATTGTAATATGTCACCAGTAAAACATTGTGATGTACCAGTATATCACAATGCCTGAAATAAGGATGGAGCTATTGGCTAGCTGGCTTCACAATTTTCCCTGCATCGTGATTTTTGCCAATATATCTTATACTAAGTCAAGGCTGTCTTTAGCATATGTGCCGCTGGGGTGCAAAGATCCGCCCAGCGCGCCCAAATTAACTTTCATTATGTTTATGTCAGACACCACACTTTTTAAAACAATTTCTCTGAACAAATTTGAACTGTAAGTGATGAAATTAAAACGCAGTTTGCAATGTTTCACTCAGGGTCAGCATCACCTTTGACACAACTGATCTCACATGGCTTGCATGCAGCCGGAGGCAGGCAGTGCAAGATCAGTCGTGTCAAAGGGGCCGCTGACCCCGCTGCCGCATTGCAGCTCAAAACAATACGTAACATAATATTTTATAAGAGTTAATTTCATGTGCATGGCGCCATTGAGAATGACAAGTGTGTCACGGCTAAAATGGCCACTGTTTCTTTAATGCGAATAAAGCTGGGTCAGCATGACTCAGCGGCTTGCAGCAAGTTGTATATATAGGTGAGAAATGTTAGTTTGTGCTGTGGCTGGTGTTTGGTTGGTTGGTTAGTGCTGGTGTGTATAGTTATTCAGTCGTGTTTTGCACAAGGACTTTCAAGAATAAAACTCTGCAAGGATATTCTCGTGGACTCTTTTTGTGCTGACAAGGAGACTAAGGAGATAAAGGGAGGTCAGAACCCTTTCCTTCTTTTTTTTGCTTTTTACAAACACTGACAGGTTATGGGCCCAGTGTTCCTGAGCATGTGCAGAGTGCGAAACGACTGATAGCATCTGAGCAGGGAGCTGGTGAGTCCTGGTGGTGTATGAAGCCAGTGGCTGTGCGTTGGAGCAGTTGGTGGCAAGCTGTAACTGTCTGCAGCGACGCTGGAGCGGCTAGGATCTGAGGATCAGGAAAGCACTCAGCGTCGGCTACTGGAACAGTTTGAACTGCTAGAGGACCACAGTAGGCAACTCACAGAGCGGCTACACCAGTTGCAGAGCCGGGCGGGACCTGAGGGTCAACAGAGGCAGCAGCTAGAAGCCGGTGAGTGCCAGCCAGGACCATCCAGTTGGACTCTAAAGAGAGAGTCAGGAGAGATTGCTGAAGGCCCCACAGAAGGGGCTCAGCAAGCACCAGCAGAGATGGCAGATTTCCAGTCTCCCCAAGTTGTAAATATTGGGGGAGGCATCCCTTTTGAACTTCTCTCAGAGAGCAACTGGCTGAGTTGGTCAATTAAAATGCAGCAGTTGTTAAGGAGAGATGGACTATGGGACTGTGTTGAAACTGAGGTTTTGAGGACTGACTCTGCTGAGAAAAAATGACTGGATGAAAGGGCTCGTGCCCAAATTATGCTGTGTTTGAGCAACTCTCAGTTACTGCATGTAGCAAATGCCGGCACAGCGTTTGAGTGCTGGAATTTATTAAGGGCGATGCATGTCAGAGAAACTGCTGGAACTATAATTTCTCTGACCAGAAGGCTGTTCAGGACTGTTATGAAAGAAGGTGAGAGTTTGGCAACTCATCTTCAAACGCTGAAATCTCTGTTTCTTCAACTACAGCAGAGAGGTAAGCGTTATGATGAGACTGACCAAACATACATTATTCTTTCAAGTTTGCCTGAAAGCTGGTTGCCTGTGATTAACAGCATGGAGAGTATGCGTCCCCGAGATCTGACCCTTGAGTATGTGGTTGGAAGATTAACCGAAGAAGCAGAAAGAAGGTCAGATAGACAGGCTGAACTCCAAGAGCGGAGGAGTTACAGCAAAGGGGGCCAGCAGCAGAATCTGCCAATGGAGCAACACCAAGGTTTGGACTTGGCCATGGCGGTGAGGAGGTGCTATAGATGCAACCAACCCGGGCATCTGCAACGTCAATGCAGGGCAAGACTTCCAGGAGACGACGTGGAGCAGAGACAGCAATCGATGCAGAAACGTAAGCAGAAGGGGTTCTCTTCAGGGAAGAAGAACACGCATTCTGCTCAGTTTGTGTCTGCATTTTCTCGAGAGGAGAGAAAGATACCTCGAGGAACATGGTTGCTGGACTCTGGGAGCAGCAGGATTATCTGCAACCGTCGGGAGGACTTTAAGACCCTGGGGAAGCCAGCCGATGGAAAAGACTCAATCTATCTTGCTGATGGTCGCAGAAGCAAGATTGATGGCCAGGGAACATGTTTCCTGCAGTGCTTGAACGCTACTCTACCAGAGAGTCTGTTTGTCAGCAGTTTGGACTATTGTTTGCTGTCTGTAAGCTGTCTGATTAATGCAGGGTATAGTGTTAAGTTCACGCAGGATGGCTGTCTGATAAAGAATGGAACTCAGGTATGTGGCCATGCAAAGTTGGAAAATGGGTTATATGTAATGCAGGACAAGCCTGTTAAAGCAGCCCAGGTGGTTCAGGATAATTTGCCAGTTCATAAGGGGTGTGTACATGAACTGCACAGGAAACTGGGTCACACCAATTTCCGTGTGCTTGCAGAGATGCAAAAGGTGTGCAAGAACCTAAAAGTAAATAGCTGTAACTGTTTCCTAGATTGCAATGTATGTAAAATGGCCAAATCTAAGAGGAAGCCTGTGGCTTCTAAAAGTGACAGAGTATCTAAAGAGGTTTTAGAACTTGTCCATTGTGACGTGATAGGCCCTTTTCCACAGAAGACTGAAGGGGGCGCCAGATATGCTTTTCTGGTAATAGATGATAAATCACGTTTTAGTTGGTTGTTTTTGTTAAAGCAGAAATCTGAGTGTTTCCCCACATTCAGAGAATGGGTTGCCCAAGCTGAAAAGCTCTTCGCTCAGCCTGTTGTGCAGCTGCAAACAGATAGGGGCGGAGAATTTCTGAACAAACAATTTGGGGCATGGTTGCGACGTAAGGGGATCACTCATCGCTTGACTAACCCTTATAGCCCTGCTGAAAATGGTCTGTGTGAAAGACGTGGGGCTGTAATACAGTCAGTAAAGGACTGCCTGCTAGTGGATGCAGGATTGGGTCACAACCATAGGCTGTGGGGCGAGGCTTTTCTCACAGCAAACTTTTTGATTAATAGAACCTGGTCTAGCTCTATAAAAGATATTCCATATCGTGTGTTGTTTGGGAAAGAACCAGAGTGGAAAATGCTCCATAACTGGGGTTCTTGGGCACATGTAAATATCCCCAAAGCTCAGCGCCAGAAAGGGGGCGCTAGAGCGCAGAAACTGCGGTTTGTGGGATATCAGTCCTATGGCAAAGGGTGGCGTTTCAATTTACGCCCAGGACGTGTGGTTCTGTCACGAAGTGCAGACTTTGCTGACCAGGACAGATGGACTGCGATCCATGCCAACCCTGATTGCCTACTGCCCCTGCAAGTAAGAGAAGAGGCTTCTTCTCAGCCATTGGCAACACAGGAGCAGGATGAGGAGGAGGCACAGATTTCCCCAAAAGATGTGGCAATAGATAATACTTCTTCTCTAGAGGAAGAGGAAGAAGAGCCAGAGATAAGGGGGGAAGAAGAAGTAGTTGTGCCTAGGCGCTCCCAACGTTCAAACAAGGGTGTACCTCCTCAACGTTTGACCCTAGGAGGAGTGAGAGTATGCAATGTGAGTTGTTTGGAACCACAAAGTTATGATGAAGTCTTAGACTTACCCCCTGGAGAACGTGCTTTGTGGGAACAAGCCATGAAAGAAGAAATGGATTCTTTTAAACGTAACAAAGTGTTTGAGGTCATAATGCCGCCACCTGGTGGCAGAGTGGTGTCATGCAAGTGGGTTTACAAAAGAAAAACCCTTGCATCTGGGGAACCACGTTTTCGAGCCAGATTAGTAGCCAGAGGGTTCACTCAGATTAAAGGGGAGAGTTATGATGAAGTGTTTTCTCCCACTGTAAAGAGTGAAACTTTTCGTTTAATGCTTTCCATTGCTGCTGTAAGACAACTAGCAGTGCACCATTTTGATGTTGATGCTGCATATCTGCATGCAAATTTAGACCATGAAGTGTTAATGAGACAACCCCCTGGGTTTGAAGAGGAGAATGGTGCAGTCTGGCGTTTGAAAAAGGCTGTTTATGGTCTCAAACAAAGTGGAAGGTGTTGGAACCAGTGTTTAAATGAAGCACTTGTAAAAAATTGGTTTTAAAAGGAGTGTGGCTGATCCATGTCTGTACACCAAGGGGACAGGCAACAAATATCTAATGCTCTTAGTCTTTGTTGATGATTTGCTTGTGGCAGGGAGTTCCACAGATGAGATCCAGAAGCTCACAAGTCAACTGGAAAAGAGGTTTAAGCTTAAAGCCTTAGGGCCTGTAAGCAATTACTTGGGAGTAGAAGTAAGGCAGGAAGCAGACGGAAGCTTCCTATTGAGTCAGAAAGAGAAAATACTTCGTTTGATAGAGCAGTTTGGCATGGAAAACTGCAAGCCAGTTCAAACTCCCATGACACCAGATTTCCCAAAGACAGTGTGTGATGATGAATTTGATCAGCCTGAGTTGTATCACTCAAAAATAGGATCACTGTTGTATTTAAGCCAGTGGTCAAGGCCAGACATTGCATGTGCTACAAATGTTCTGAGTCAACGTGTATCTAAACCCAGTACTGCTGATTGGTGTGCTTTGAAAAGGCTTATCAGATATCTAAAGGGGACATTAAATGTATGTTTAAAGATATCTAGTACACAAGATGAAAAACTAGAAGTATTTGTTGATGCAGACTGGGGAAGCTGTGTAGCTACCAGAAAATCTACAAGTGGAATGGTCATGATGTTTGCCA
The DNA here is from genome assembly GCF_965153285.1 of Podarcis tiliguerta. Classification (NCBI taxonomy): domain Eukaryota; kingdom Metazoa; phylum Chordata; class Lepidosauria; order Squamata; family Lacertidae; genus Podarcis; species Podarcis tiliguerta. Next base: position 81,013,657 of record NC_139534.1, read on the forward strand.
ATTCCATAATTGGATGGAGGTCAAAGAAACAAGGATTTGTTGCGACCTCATCCTGTGAGGCAGAATATGGGAGCCTATCGCTAGCATGCAATGAAATCATGTGGTTTATACAGATACTAAAAGATCTAGATTGTAAAGTAGATTTGCCTATCCAAGTGTATGAAGATAGCCAATCGTGCATTGCATTAGCGGGCTCGGAAATAATGAAATCCGCATCAAAACATATTGCTATCCGTCATGCAAATGTTAGAGATTGTGTACAAAATGGGGTAATCAAACTGGAGTATTGTCAATCACAAGATAATATTGCTGATTTGTTTACCAAGCCTTTGCCAGCAACATGCCATAATGAATTAATGACAAAACTGGGTTTATGTATATAATGTATGTATGTATGTATTGTTTCTGTTGGGGTTTTTCGCATTTAAGAAACAGAAGGGGTGTCACGGCTAAAATGGCCGCTGTTTCTTTAATGCGAATAAAGCTGGGTCAGCATGACTCAGCGGCTTGCAGCAAGTTGTATATATAGGTGAGAAATGTTAGTTTGTGCTGTGGCTGGTGTTTGGTTGGTTGGTTAGTGCTGGTGTGTATAGTTATTCAGTCGTGTTTTGCACAAGGACTTTCAAGAATAAAACTCTGCAAGGATATTCTCGTGGACTCTTTTTGTGCTGACAAGGAGACTAAGGAGATAAAGGGAGGTCAGAACCCTTTCCTTCTTTTTTTTGCTTTTTACAAACACTGACAAAGTGCCGTCACTAACTCGTCTGACAAGCGCCTCTGCGGGCATGCAGTGTCTTTGGTAAATGAGTGTACAAAGTCAAAAGTCCTTTAGTGAGCAATAGGTATACATTTCGTTATATATGTATTTTATTTTTCTAGCTTGATCAAAAATATTTATTATTTCATAACTGGTAGATAGTTAAGAGCTTGGGCAGAACTTGAGAGTACAAACCAGAGCTTAGATGCCCCCCAGAATTTGGCGCCCAGGTATCCCACACCCCTTGCACCCCCGGGTAAAGACGGCCCTGTACTAAGTTGATTCAAGTAGTGTCCAAATGTGGTTCCACTGAAGCTAAATATAGGCAAGAGTGAAATAATGTTTGGACCCTGGAAACAAACAAACAAAAAAAATACCTATGCCTCTTTTCAGCTTTCTCTAATCCTTCAGATTCAGCATTCTAGGATGTCCCTAAATCCATTGCTGTCTGTAGGATAGTTGTAAAACACAGAATTTATCATAAATGTTGGATACCTTCTATAAAACATCATATGAAATATAAACTTAGCTTTTCTACATTTTAATGTAAAAAATATGCATCCTGTGTGTGTAAATATGTGTGTGTGTACACACACACAAACACACACACACACACACACACACACACACACACACACACAGTTTATTCATTCTATGAGCAATTTTAATATCTAAGCCATCACCGTTCCACATAAGGGGAAATTCATAGGACCCCAGCACAAAGATGCTTAAAAACTAATTTACAACAGGCTGTAACAGCAAGCCACTTTCAGCATGTTCCTAACCAATATGTTTACTTATAACATCTGGTTTGTTAAATAAAAATAGCAATCTGTTCGTTGGCAATTACTTTTAATATTGTACACAATATGGCAGCCCTTATAAACACATAAGTTGACAGAGAAATGACACTTCAGCAGTACATCCACTGTAGCTTTTAAAGACCTGCCTACTGTGCAAATGAATTATGTTTTTCAGCCCTACCTTTTCCTCTGAAGTTTCTTGCACACATATTAGTAGGTGTGCATTAGTACATGCGACAATATGTTTCTGTAGCTTACTTAAATGCTGCCCAAAAGCAAATTAGAGATGCCTGAAAAATCAAGGGATTCCCCACACACATTTGTATGTTTCGAAAGTGTGTGTCAGAGAGTGCAGAGTGGAAAACTGAGACCACCTTAATTTCAAATGAGCCACTTTGTCCAAGAGTACATCTCATTTAAAACTTTGAATTGAAAGCTGAAATAAAAAGCTCAAACCAGCTACTTCTTCATTCCATCCTTCCTTCCTTCCTTGCTTCCTACCTTCCTTCCTTTCTTTAAAAAATCTAGTCCATAAGCAGATTTCCTCTTTTATTTAGCAAATGGTCTACTATGGGCAGAAAGAGCCATGTTGGTTCTGCTACCATCAAATATGGCCAAAATGGGTGCTCAATTAGATTTGTAGGTAGGGAGAAATAAACATTTGCCAGTGGTCTAGTGACTACCTAATATTTGTTGTCGTTTAGTCGTCTTAGTTGTGTTCGACTCTCTGTGACTCCATGAACCAGAGCATGCTTTGGAAACTCTCACTTTCTTCTCAAAGCTTCTCCTTTTTTATATCCATGGAGTTTTCTTGGCAAAATACTGGAGTGGTTTGCCAGTTCCTTCTCCAAGTGGACCACATTTAGTCTAAATACTCGGCGATGACCTGTCCATCTTGGATTGCCCTGCACGGCATAGCTCATAGCTTCTCTGAGTTATTCAAACCCCTTTGCCATGACAAAGCAGTGATCCATGAAGGGGACTACCTAATATACCCAGCAGCTATTCCCTGCTTGCGGAGCACTTCTGTTAGCTGCTAAGCAACCACAAGGCATGGAAGCAATCCCAGCCTGATTTCTTGATCCAGTTACCCATATGTGCATGAGCAACACACACACACACACACACACACACACACACACAAACTCATTGTGGCATATCTGGAAGAATGGACCTCAATTGGAAGCCATCATAAAGGCAGGTAATTTTGGATCTGTTTGGTATGTTTCCTGACATATCAGTCCTTGTCCCCAATGCTTCCTTTTCCATCGCACTTCCCACCCACCTTATCCAAAAGCCTGTGGCTGGTCCACAAATCTACCTTAATAAATAATATTTTTAAAAAAATTGTCTTATGAAGGGGAAAATGTGTTGCCATCCAAAAGCCCATCCTCAAGAAATGTTTGTGACAGACCTAAAATCAGGAAAATTCAAACATTCAAAAATGGATACCATGATGTGACACATTATGACAACGATGTGAGTACATGAGCTGGTTCACATGCCAGAGAATCCTAAAACTGTAGAGTTGGAAGAGACCCTGAAGATCATCTGCTCCAACCCCCTTGGAGTTGAAAATATCAACTCCAAGGAAGAAGAGTCCACCACTTTCTCAGGGAGTCAATTTCACTGTCAAACAGCTCTTACCATCAAAAAGGTCTTCCTGGTGTTTAGTTGGAATCTCCTTTCTTGTAACTTGTTTATGCAGAGGTTTTCAATCTTTTGAGTCCACAGCTCCCTTGACAAATGACATTCTTTCTGTGGCTCCCCTGTAGAATACAGGAAAATTCCCACTTACATAGGGGTGGCATTCTAGGCCACCATGTGTGTCACTGGAATGCCTACCTTCGTTCCTTACTTAGTTTTGAAGGTTGCTGAGGAGCTCCATCTTGCTATGTTCTAACCCCTGACTGGCTTCACTGGAAATCAACGGCACTGTTAGTTATAACCATCAATTTCAGTGTGCCTACACTGAGTAAGATTACCACTGGCTACAATCCAATATAAATGGGTTTTATCCTACTGAGGGAAGACCCATCAATTTCAGTAGGCATTCTCTTGGATATTACAGCCATACCTCATGTTACGTTAGCTCCGTGTTACATTCTTTCAGGTTACGTCCCGCGGGGACCTGGAAGTAACCGGAAAGGGTTACTTCCAGGTTTCGCCACTCGCACATGCGCAGAAGCACAAAAACTCGCGTAGAAGCAGCGAGTCACAACCCGCATGCGCAGACACACCGCTGCGGGTTGCACTCTTTTCATGTTGTGAACAGGCCTCCGGAACGGATCCCATTTGCAACCAGAGGTACCACTGTATTATTACGCTATTATTACTACTATTGCAGTTCATTTATTACCCACCTATTTCAATGGGTTTCCTCTTCAGCAGGACTCAACATTGCTTACAACCCAGTAATGAGGATGAGGATGAGGAAGAGCTTTGCCCAGCAAAGTCCTACTCAAGAGCAGAATCCACTGGGGTCAACAGGTTGAGGCTTCCCCACTATCTTCCAATGGGTCTCCTGCCAAGTAGAGCTTACATTTGCCATAGCCCTTGCAGGAAGAAGTTGACTTGCCCAATTCAACTGTCACCTCTCTCTCAGCACACTGGCCCCATGAGCCATCCACTTTCCTCCTCTCCTCCTCCTCCTCCTCACAGGCCCCCCTCATGTCCTGCCTCAGCAGCTAGGATCATAGAGATGGGCTAGAGAGGCACACACTTGGGCAACACTCTTTCAAAAGTGGCATCCCTGACCATCATTCAAGCCACTGCAGGGTGTCACAGCATACTGGTTGAAAACTTAGAGTTTATAGAATTGTATTATCTCATTTTCTTAAACTGAATTTTCAACATTAGGACACCTAAACCGTTGCCCACCCACCCTTAGAAAACCCCTTCAAAACAACACATTTTCATGCAGGCTATGTGGGGGAAGGAGTGGAGTAAAACTGATTTCTTTGTGGGACAGGCAAGAGGACACAGAACAATTCTACATCTCCTTGAGGGTTTTTATTAGATTCTCCCTTTTTTAAAAAAAAGAAAAAAGAAAACCCTCTCACTTCAAACACCTAGGAAACTTTTCATGAAAGCCAATTAAAAGCTATCCTGTTGGCTCAGCATGAGAGACATGTACGTCCCCCCAATGCTGTCTTTATTGAGGAATGATTAAAATAGTGGACAAAAAGAGAGAAGGGTTCTAAACATGAAAGTGACAAAAAAAAACTTGTCGCAGAGCAACTGAAAGAGAGAAGAAGTCAATTATAATGCCTCTGCATCTTAAAGTATGGATTATAGCGCTGTATGGTTTGTGAACATCAGAGCTGAAGTGATTGAGAGTTGGGGGGGGGGGGGAGTGGGAGGCACAAACGGGAAACTGAAGACTTGAGCACTAGAGACTGCATTAACAACTCTACAAGCTTAAAATGATTTTAGCCAGAGAGGTAGAAAGCAAAATGTTTTGATGTTCATTCATTCATGCTTCAACAACTGCATTATAGTCATGGCCTACTGCTTTGCAAGCTTTGTTTATCAGGGATGGACTAAAGCTTAACAGTAGGGCTATGCACCAGATTTGGCTGAATCCCAAATCCCAAATTGAACTGGGCTGATGCGGTTTGGATTGAAGCACCTACGAAACACAACAAAGTGACTTGGGTTGTCCCAAATGATGTCAATGTCTAGCTCAATAGAGTCTCCCATAAAGCCAGCCAGCCAGTCTCCAAACTGTTGCAGTTATTAATTATACCACTATATAAGGAGAACATCAGGTGGGGAGAGGGGAGCTGGAGAAGAACTAGAATGATCTCACTCCAGACAACACTCTCTAATTACAGTGCTGGTGGGGTGCAGATAGGAATGGGCTTTGTGAGTCGAGGCCCTGCTCTCCACTTTGTGATGAAATAAGACACAAAGACACAAGTATTTTAGGTTAATGGGCTAAAAAAGGCCACAACTTTATTGGTTACAGAATGTAAGTGGTATTGGCTTAGGCACTGGATCTGAACCGACTATACTTGACTCCTGCCCGCTCTGCAGGGAGTCACACAAGGGTTAACAACCTTTAAGGGGAGCTTGTTGACAAAAATCAACTGGAAGCTTTCCCGTAGAGTCACAGAAGGTCGTGCCATGGCCCTAGCCACCACCTGGGCATCAGAAAGGAGCCACCGCCGCCAGATTCCTTTAATGGAATACCCTTCAAGGGCATGAAGTGGGCCCAGGACTCCGTGATGCAGGGGCCCACCTGTGAGCGTGGGAAGCCATTCCCGTCCACAACCCCTCCCCTCGGTGAAGAGGAGAGGCTTTGCTAAATGAGAGCTGCAGGGCTAGTCTAGAATATTATCCCACCCAACACTCTCCAAGTTTTGCCTCTAAGAAAGTATTTGGTAGTGCTGGGTGGCATTGGGTCAACTTGTGTTTGCTTTCTATCCTTTCCAAAGCAATCCCAGTCCCATCCTTAAAATAAAATAAAAAAGTTAATTGTGTCTTCACAGTTCTAGCTCTAGTTTTCAAGTAAGGTTTATTTACAGCTGTGTTTGATTTTGACTTGATGTATTATATTTCTATACTGCTTTTCATTCAAGTGAATCCCAACACAGCTTACAAACAATAAATAATAATAACACAGAGCATCATAGAACATCTCAAATACATCATAAATCATATGGCATAATTAACAAATCATCCATGAAATGATTGCAATCTGCAAAACACTGTTAACAAAGCAACAAATGAAAAATAACCTAAACAACACAAAGCAGAAGTCATATTATATGATTAACAAATCAATGCAGCAAATATAATCTATAAAACAATATTAACAACATTAACAGTATTGTTAACTACATTGCCTGCTACGGGTTTTGCTTTATTCTCTGTAGATTTTCATAGTGCTCAGATGCTTCTCTCTTCTTAAAAATAGATGAATATTTTCTTCAAATTGTCAATCAAGTCTATCAGTGGTGCTGTTGCACCTCCTAGGATGCCCTTGCACTGAAAACAAAACTTCAGTTTTGATCCAGGGAACAAGTAGGTAGCTAGGATCCCACTCCTCCTCCATTCCATATTGCCCAGCAAATCCTGTGACTAGTCTGGCAGGAAGATGGAACAGCAGCTAAGGCAAGAGCTGTGAAAAGGATGACAAAAGAGTCAGAGTGACACCATTTTGTACAAACTAATTAGGCAATCCCAGCCTTCCTTACATTTTCTCCCTCTGGCAATTTCACATTTTGCATCTTGCTGTCTCTTTCTTTTCTTGAGAGAGAGAGAGAGGAACTTCCTAAGAATGTCTCCTAAAACTCCCCCAGGAGCAGCATCTTTGGTTTTTAATATCTTTAAAATATTTACTTAACATTTATTTCCCACTTGTCTGCATGCTTCAGGCAGCCCATAATATCTAAAAATATTTAAAACTTATTTAAAACTATGTTTTTAAAGGCAAAAAAAATATCTACAGCAGATTAACCCCTAGCCCTTTATCAAATGCATCCCTTAACACTGTGTACTTTTGCTTAATGTTTTTTAATAAATTAGGGACATGATCCAAAAGAGTTAATGATTTCTCAATCCTACTGATGTCAATGTAATAGTAAAGGTCATGCTTCACTATGTCACACTGAAATCCACGGGACACATAAGCACTTCATTCTTGCTCAATTGTTACTTCAGTCACAAAGCAATTCTAAGAGATCAGAAGAAGCTTTGTATTTTTACTTCAAGTTTTCCCTGCTTTCCCACCTGCAGGTTTTCTTCTTCAATCATTACAAATAATTCCAAAGATGCACTCAAGAGTTGAAGTTCTCTTCCTAATTTTTCTCAGCTTTCACAGTTAATAGGATGGTGTGGTGTGTTGTTTTTTTTAAAAAAAAGCATTTAAAGAACTCAATATTTGACTTTTATTAAATAATATTTTTTTGATTTAAACAAGGTAAAATGTAAATGCTAGCTTTCTCTTAAATTAAATAATAACTAGTTTAAATAATCTGGATATATTAGCATGTTAGCACAACAATTAATGAATCACTGCCTCTGTCAGATACATTGGATGAAAGAAGACTTTTCTGTGTAAATAATCAGTTTGCTCACTTCTCAGATATGAATATTTACACTCTGCATGCCAAACACACACACTCATTTTCACCTGATGAATATAAACTACTCTAGTCTGTGCCGTAACTATCAGATTTTCCTTTTTGCCTATTAGTCATGGTCATTTCATTTGTGTTCACTATTTTGCTTATGTGATGATGTGGTTGGCCTAACACAGATTGAAGTTGAAAGGAATAACACTGGCAAGAAAAAGAGAAGACAAAATCGTTCCGTACTCAGGTTCCTATGTTCCCATACTGAATATAACAAACTATCATGAGTTCTGCCTGTAAATTCTTAAGGTCATTGCCTCCAGAGGGGAGGAAAGAAAGCATGCAAAAACTATGCAGGGAAACAAACATATACAAGTGCTGGTTGTTAGACTGAAACTGTGTAAATAATACTTTATTAAGATAAAATTAGCATGGCTTCACGGTCAGGTTTGCACCACTGATCTTGAAATATATAAATAACTATGTAAAACTTGATCTAGACCAGTTAGCCTTTTTCCTTCCTTCCTTCCTAGATCATAGTTTAAACAATTTATTTAAATTGATCCACTACAACTGTAAATTAACCAAATGCCACCCCCAAACCAGCAACATTGTGTTGAAACATGCTTGTGTCAACTTCTCATACAGGAGCCTACGAGGGGAAGGTTTGGAATCAGCCAGGCAACTTGCATAACTACTCATATAATTTCCATGCTGAGCTATTTGAGGGATGGACTAGGAATATGGTTCAAATGGATCTTGATGTAATTTGTGAGATTCAATGCATTCATGCTCTACCTCATGTTAAACAGCCTCTTGGATTGAATGCCTGCTTCTGTGAAATTCACTGATTTCACATCAAGGTGAATTCTCCCCCCCCCCCCCCATGTCCAGGAATTTACACACATACACTAGCAAGAATGCATATACATACACAAAAGTGCAGATCATGTGTGTTATGTACTGAAGTTCTCACCCTGGGCCAGCAGGGGGATACTGTAGATAGTTATGCAAATAAGGGATCGAAAGTGACGTTCAGTGATTGGATAGTTTTAGAAAATTGTTACAGTTACGTTGTACTGGAGCTCTATATAAGCAGGCTGACTGAACCCTTCCGTTCAGTTCTGTTCTGGCCTGTGAATAAACAAGAGCTGTTTGAAGAATCGCTGTGTCGTCTGATATGTTCACCCACAACTTAACAATGTGTATATTCTGTAATGCATACCTTTCCATAGAGATAATGCATAGGATTATGGTCCATATTCAACCACCTAAGTTTGGCAATATACCGTACTCATAATGCAACGTACAAAAATGGAGTGCAACAATAGTAGCACAGGTTCTCTGTAAAGTAAATGGCCCTTACAGAATCATTGCTATGTAAGTGGAGTTCTGCTTGTGCAATGGGACTGCAGGGAAGAGTAGATAAGGGAGAAGTTCCATTGCACAGACAGAACTACACTTACACAGCAGTGATTCTGTAAGGGCCTGATGGGCAGTGGCACTCACCTGAACTCTGGTCGGTCACATAGCTGCTCTTTACTGAGGCGAAGATGAGGAAGGGCAAAATAGCAGCAAGGTTGGCATGGAGCAAACTCTCTGGCAGAGACAACCTGGTGTTTCTGCTGGTGTGTTTGCACCATGCCAACCTCACTGCCGCTTCTTCCCCTCCCTCTGCACCTCCTAGTAAGCAGCAGTGACATGACTCAGCAGACATCAGGTGTGCACTGACAACTACCACACAATCTGCTACAGGAAAAGTGGTCTCTAAGTTTGTCTGGCAATACTTGGGAAGTGAGTAAGCTATAGATAATGGCCTCTGGTGTTGCCTTGCTCCATTCCCAGCTCTATGGACTGAGAGGAAACCTTGCACAAGAGCTAAAGAAGCTCCTTTGAGCTGTGCCTCAAATAATAATAATAATAATAATAATAATAATAATAATAATAATAATATATTTATTGTCATTGCCCCCTTCGGGGACAACGAAATTACCTGACTGCTCCATAAAAACACTAATTAAACAATACAGTATACTACAGCAAGGGAGATTTGATGACTTTCAAAGTCCGGGCTTCCCATTCAGGGCCGAGATCGCTCTGGAGAAGAAGCTGTTCTTAAGACGGCTCGTTCTTGTCTTCATCGTCCTGTATCTCCGTCCCGACGGCAAGAGCTCGAAGAGACAGTGACCAGGATGCGATGGATCTTTTACTATGTCCAGTGCCTTCCTATGGCACCTTGTGGCATAAATCTGCTCTAAGGTGGGGAGTGGGCAGCCAACAATGCTCTCTGCTGCCTTAACAACCCTGCACAACCCCATCCTGTCCTGGGTAGTACAGCTTCCGTACCACACACATAAGCCATAAGTGAGCACGCTCACTTATGCACCTTCGGCACAATTCCTCGAAGCTCTGAAAGCAAGCATTTGATGACTTTGCAGACAGCTCAGTATAATCTGTGGTAATTATCAGGACTTCTCTCTCTCTCTCTCTCTCTCTCACACACACACACACACACACACACACACAGAGAGAGAGAGAGAGAGAGAGAGAGAGAGACCAGAGAAAAATGTTTAGTTTTTGTGTTGTTTGCTCAGCTGTTTGATGAAAAAGCCTCCCTCACCGAAATATCTGCATAGTGCAAGCTGACTTAAGGTAAAGCAGTGAAATGTGTCTGTGAGTGAATAATGCAGCTTGCAAAATTTTATCTCCCCCACAGCGACTTTTGTGTTCTTTGTTATCGAAGAGATGCTGTTTCGTGACATCTAAGGCTTGAGATCCTTGAATGTTTTTATTTAATCTGCCACTGTTTTAAGAATAAGCAATGGAACAAAGCCACTTCAATGAAATTGACTGTGTCTAATACAGTGCATCGTTACAATAAAAGTGCCATTTTTCCTCATATAATATGCTCAGTTTGTCACCAGACTAAACTCTGTGCAGCTATGACATTCAGGCTTTCTGTTTCTGCTGCTACTGCTGCTTTTCAAAATATCACACTCCATTTGTGTGAATCTGCAGTTTTCGTACGCTGTCAAGGAAGGCAAAAGTGAAAAGGCAAACATAATTTTAATTGAGGATGCACATACTGAATGGCGGTAGTGTGAGAGGGTCATAGCAATGTTTTATCAGTAAGCCAAGAGGCTTGTGAGTGGTGTTAAATGTGCTTTCTGCAGTTGTCCTTGTTTGTAATGTTTTATTTTGAAAACTTTAAGATAATATTTTATTCTCTTGTTAATTATGTTGCTTTGAATGTATACTTTATGTATGACTTGCTTCAGGAATGTTTTATTCTGGATTGTTTTATTGGATGTTTTAATGTGAAGAAGAAGAAGAAGAAGAAGAAGAAGAAGAAGAAGAAGAAGAAGAAGAAGAAGAAGAAGAAGAAGAATCTGTAAACAACTTAGGCACCAAATATCTGAAAGGCTGCCGATCCTAGACGGGCAAAATGGGTCCTCTTGGTAGTTCTATCACCCTCAGAAGTGCAGGGAATGGCGGCTTATGAGAAAGTTTTTTTTCTGTGGCAACCCTTCATGGTGGAACTGTCTCCTCACACTGCTATTCATTGTCTGTTGTGTCTGAAGGCACACATCCTTACTCCAGCCTTTGACAGTTAAACATATTTTTGTAGAATCTGCCTCTTTTCTTTTGTTTAACCTGTACAGTGCTGCTTTTGTCTAGAGTTGTTTTCTATTTATTTGGGGGGGGGGGGTCTCTCAAAATAACTTTCTTAACTATTTTGCCTGATTAACTTGTTTTTGATTGTATGTGTATATGGGAACATAGAGAAGGGTAAGAAATCTTATAAATGACTGACTGACTGAATTACATGACTGAGGAGAACAAGGGGGAAATCAGTCCCCTTCATATAATCAAATAGAACAAGGACTTCTGAAAGTCCACCTGTGGACAAGCGAAGTGTGATCAAAAGGGGAATGCAATGATAGTCCAAGTTTGGGGCTGTGGGAGCATTGGGCAAGTAGTATATGGCTACCAGATGTCCCCATTTCCCAGGGACAGTCCCCGGATTTACAAAATCCATCCCCGGAATGTCCCCAGATTTCATTTAATGTCCCTGGATTTATATTGTTAATTGTTGTAGATTTATTAGTAGGGAATGAATTTTGTGTGATTGGTTCAACGGCACAAGACACATCATATGGGGACTTCCGGTGAGGTAAAATGGCGGGCGTCACGGCAGCGAGTGGCTCCTGAAGCCAGCCAGAGCCAACTGCGCTACCAGGCTGGCTCTGGGCTGCTGAGACTGCCGCTGCCGCCGGCTCTGCTGAGGGGGAACCAGGGATGTCCGGCGTGTCAACTGGGGGAACCACTGACACACACCCCCACGACCCAAATTGAGCCGGGAGTGAGAGCGCCCAGCCACTCAGCCATGCTCCAGGGCCAGGAAAACCTTGGAGCTGACACAGGGAGAAGGAGGAGAGAAGGAGAAGGAAGAGAGAGAAAGAGGAAGGAGAAAAAAGAGGGGAGTCCCAACCTTGCCGTGCCGCTGCTGCTGCCGCCACTGAAAAGGAGAGGTAGGAGAGCACCGGGAGAGCAAGGAAATGTGGCCAAGCCCAGACCAGACCCGAGCCTATTCCATGGAGGCTAGCGCTCCAAGAGAGCAGGCCAAGGCCCAGAGAAAGGCCGCGCGACAGAGGAGACCACAGAAGAGATTACTACTTCTTTTTAAAGGAAAAATAACCTTTCTTTAATAACCTTTTTCTCTCTCATTTTTTTAAAAAAGTGCCCCCCGATTCTTTGAAAAAAATCTGGTAACCTTATCTTAGTAGGCCCACCCTCTGAGAGTGCCAGTCATGACAGTGGTGTCATGTGTGCCAATCACCACTGCCCATTCTTTTGTCCCATCCCTCTGGACCCTAATCCATATAATAGTTCAGAGGTATGGCACATTGGCATTGGATGCTGTGGCTGTATCTCATTACTCTTGCCACTACTTGAATGATTGGAGAGGGGAGGTGAACAGGCAACAAGACCAGGAAGAAGCAGAATAGGAGTGAGCTCTGGAGTTGAAATAGGACACGCGCACACACACACACACACACACACACACGCACCCTCCATCTCACATTGTTGGCCATGGCAGGTTCCCCCAGGACACCAACCACTGATGTTGATTCAGGGAGTAAGGGAGTGGAAGAAGCACAGAGGTGTGAGGGGTGTGTGAGGGAAAGAGAAGGGGAGAAGGTTCTTTCATGCCAAGGCTGGATTAAGGTGGCCGGTGGCCCTGGTGTAGTTCGAAACAGTGAGAAAGAAAAAGAAAATATTCTGAGTATGTGCACTTAACTCCTCATTTTTTGCTCACTTCCTGTCTTTGGCCAGTAACCAGTTCTCAACCTAACATGGCTGCTGTGAAGATATAGGAGGTATAGGAGGCTACGAAAGGTAACTTAGTGCTTGTATCATAGAAATCAAATGTTGGTTCCTTTAATCAGACTGATGCATCATTGTTCTATGCAGGGTCATGTTTTTCAGCACACATACATCCTCTCTTCACAAATTAGTGCAGCTTCAAGAATTCTGCCAGTTTTAATCTGCCCTGATTGCTGCACAACACACACACACTTTCTGAAGTTCTGCATGGGGAAAAAACACATCCTAATCAAAGGCATTTTAGTCAACAAAAATTTTAAAATCCACATTTAGCAATCAGCCTTGTTGCGTGTTCTAGCATCTCTCTCTCTCTCTCTCTCTCTCTCTCTCTCTCACACACACACACACACAAACACAGCAGATCTCTATTGATGTGAAAAGGACTTTAAAAAAAATATAGGGGGTATTTTGGGGGGGAGAATTGTTGAAGAATATGAGTGATGTTGTGTGTGTGTTTAACCACAGCAACAGCTCTTCCAATACCTGACTAGATTGCACAATCACAGCCTCCCCTTCTTGGCAAAGCAATAGATCTTCTCCTCATCACCTCCAACACATAGGCAGGGACAAACAAGTAGGTGTGGTGTCACTGCTTTATTCATTAAATTTCTATGCTGCCCTTCAACTGTGGATCATGAGGCAGTTTGCAATATAATTCAACACTTATGAGTCAAAACATGATGTAATCCCTAAAGCTCCCCTCTACCATGTTCAAAATTACTTGGTCCAATGAAAGGAATTGTTTTGCTGACCTTGTATTTCTTGTTCTGGCTGCTAAGAGACCCTGATCTTTTTAACCACCCATATTTTACAGAATGGATAATTAAAGTACAGGGCCACAGGATGCAATGGCTCCAGCCATTATTTGTGAGTCTTTAAAATATCAATAAAATTTTCCAAAGGAGGGGGTGGGGTGGATCTAAGCCAGAGAATGGCAGCCTGAGAGTGAAAGATAGAAGAATGAGAGCTATCATAGGATCAATCTTAGTTCTTCTCAGGCTGGCCAGCTGTAGTGCAAATCTCTTAGTCTGTATACAAAAGATTTTGCAGCACTTATGACTGAATGGTCCTTCATGACTGGCATTGAGGAACATTGAAAGAGAAGTTAATCTTTGGTCGGATTATCACAGTCACATATTATACTCAGGGAAATTGAAATATGTGTGCCTTCATCTTTCTATTCCGTGTTTGGTGTGAGCAGGAAGTGTCTGTGTGTGTGTGTGTGTGTGTGTGTGTGAGAGAGAGAGAGAGAGAGAGAGAGAAGAGCTGAAACTAGACTTTTTTAAAAATAGAAGAAAACAAAAGAATATTGCAGAATAGCTTGCACTGATATTCACGTAATTTAAGCAAGAGGATTGGAAACTCAAGCGTCCTCTTTGCCTCACATAAAAAATAGATTTGAAATGTCCTTTTTTCTTCTTTTTTCTTCTTTAAGAGCTACTGACACCAGGACAGTTTGAGTTAAGGTGGCTGGGGTGTTTTGTGTTGCTTATTTGTAAGCCACTGGCTACCTACTCAGAGCCCATAGCAAAATTCTTCTCTGGCTCCAAACACCACTAGATATATGTTATTTTCAGGAGGAAAAGCCCCTCAGAAATAACCACTCTTTGGAGTTGTGCATACATGAAATGATGTTAAATCTTGTTGTTTATTTGTTTTAAAAGTTTAAGCCATAAATTCCATTCTCCAGATAGGAGCAAACATTGGGATAGGAGTAAACATGAGAATTAGAATAAATCCATGGCAACATTGTTGTTGTTGGTTGTTGATGTTGTTACTGTTAGTGGTGGTAGTAGTTAGAAAATCTATAAATTGGATTCAGCCAGTTACGCTAGCTATTGAGAATGGGTGGGCAGCTGAGGTTCTATCCCCCTGGGCTGGGCGGCCAGTGTTGGGGAAATCCCCTGACCAGCCACTTGGATAGGCAGGCTTTCCCACCTCCTGATATTTGAATTCTGGACAATCTGACCTCGCCGGGTGGGTGGGGATTTGAGGTGGACCAGAGTGGAGCCGGCATCACACCAGTCCACCCCCAGCCCATAAAAGCTGGCTGCTCCGAACCCTGGGGACCAGTCAGATGAAGAACATCCCTCCCTCTTGCCCTATTCAGTAATGCATACATTATTTTTTTCTTCCCTAGGTCATTGCATTTGTTGACTTTGCTGTGGTTCTATGATGGTTGCCATATTCAGAGTCGGGAATGAATTTGCCTGCAAACAGATTGGCCCCTTTTGCCTTCCCCATAGCAACAATCATAGCTTTGGCAGATACGGCATTGGGTGGAATCCTTTTAATCTAACATCAGGTGATCACTGGAACAGAATGATGCAATAACAGGCTATGCCGTTAGAGGAGTCTAGTTGGAAGGCTGTGCCAAGGTGTGCTGCAGATGGGCCCTAGACCTTCCTTCAGCAACTTGGGAGGGCCATCCAGGTAGACCTGCATCTTGAGAAGGACCCATAATCCTAGGCTCAACGCTGTCATGCATCAGCCTTCCACCAGGGGGAGCTGGGAAGGAACATTCTAGAATTGTGTAACAGTGATATGGCTTTAAAATAAACCCCAAAACCTCTATAAGAGCATCTACTAAACAAAATTAAACCCATCTAACTTTCTTTGAGTGGGGATAGGGGGAGATTTCATTTTATTCTGCAAGAATATGAATGTCAGTGTGTTATGCATGACATGCTAATGTTAAATTACTGAAAGCTATTGATATGCCTTCACTCATTATCTCTCCAGGACATCTGTCAATTTTAATGCATTGAGTGTGTCTAAGCAAGCATCCTGGTAAATAAGCCGATCAAAATGCACACACCATTTAATTAATTAAACAGAAATGTAGGTAGGGATAGGAGATTAACATACTAGTTATTTTTAATGACATTATATGGTCACAATTTGAAATGACATAAAAGGAGGTTTAAGTGTATATGGCAGAGCCACGCCAAAGTATATATCCTGTTCCTTTTTTAATTAAGCACCTGACCAAAAGCGCTAGTACCAAAGTCTGCCTAGAAAATGAGAAACATGACTTGAAATGCCCAAAGTGTCAATGTAATTAGGATAATAAGCATCTCTGATATATTTGAATAAGGTCTTATGTATCATACGTTTTTTAGTTTTTTATGGGATGCTACCGCTACATTATCTATACTCATAAATTGCCTGGCAACCACATCAGCCATTACTTTTCCACCAGCCTCATAATCAGCACACTGATGCATCAATGGTGCCAATTTCTGTTGCTTTTAAAGTACGGTAGTTAATAGGAAAAGGCTGAGTTACACATTCCATAATAACGTTAAGTACGGTCAGCCATTTTTTAGACTTAATGATAAAACCCAGAGAAAAGGTTGTGAAACAAAATATTACTATTTTACTTACTTATTTTTCACATGTACATAAAAATTTTCCCATGAGCAGAACACAAAGTGGTCTATGTATAATAAAGAACAGTAACACAGTGTAAAACGGAAAGCAAAAGTGGAGACAGAATTTTAACGCCAACAACCCAGTAACAAAATCCCCAAGCAGCATAACCAATTTAACAACAAACAAAAATCAGCCAGCAGAATAAATAAATGAACAGAATCTCCTTTTAGTAACTGCTCATTCCAGTTGGAATAGTGATATCATTATCGCCATTGCCACATAAGAAAAACAGCACTATACCTTCATTGGCTTTCATTGCAAGGTTTTGTTGACCATTCAGCTTCCCAGTAAAGGAACAGAAGTGAGATAATGAAGATCATCAAAAATGGCCACGGATTCCCACTTCTTCTTCTTCTTCTTCTTCTTCTTCTTCTTCTTCTTCTTTAAATTTCTATAAAGCCCTTCTTCCAAGGATCACAGGGCAGTTTTCAATATAAAAACAAGAACAATACTCCCCTCCCATGCACACAGTTTAAAAGGCCATAAATTATTTAATTAGCTAAAGGCATGGGAGAAGAGGAACATTGTTGCCTGACACTTATATGTCAGGTATCAGGTGAGCCTCCCTGGGGAGAGCATTCCGCCAATTGGGAGCCACCACAGAAAAGGCCCTTTCTCGTGTTGCTGCCCTCTGGACCTGTTATGGAGGTGGCGCACAAAGAAGGGCTTCAGGTGATGATTGGGTTGGTTCATATGGGGAGAAGTGGTCCTTGGGGTATTGCGGTCCTGAGCTGTTTAAGACTTTATAGGTCAAAACCAGCACTTTGAATTGGGCCTGGAAATTAAATGCCAGCTAGTTTAGTCTGCCAGGACCGGTGTAGTATGCTCAAACCGTCTTGCTCCAGTGAGCAATATGGCCGCTGAAGTTTCTGAAGTGTCTTCAGAAACAGTCCCACATATAATGTGTTGCAGTAATCTAGAGTTTACCAGATGGCAGAAGTTCGGCTATCCCTACCAGATAGGGGTGCTGATGGAAGGCACTCTGAGCCACCAAGGCCACATTGGAACAGGTATCTGCTCTCTCCATGTGTGACATAATATGGTGGCTCAGACTGATTCACACCTCCCCTCTCAGTCAAAGCACGATGTGAATACCCTCTTCCATTAGACTGGGACCCCAACCAAACCTCAGAGAACTATGCTGCTCTGCTTTTCTGTGCCAATTCAGGTCTGTATTTTTCCTATACAATATCTATGTTTTATAAGGTCTTTGGACTCTTCCAGAAGTGGGGCTGCTGAACACATTTCCTGTGGAGAACTTGAGGCATCTGATCAAGGTCTGTATTTTAAAATGAGCTTAAAAATATATTTGCAAATGTTTGTATGTTTCATGCCAGGCAGAAACCAGCTGGCTAAGTACTCTGGCAGTGTTTATCTTCCTGCTCTCCTGGACAAGGCCCCCCCTGATTTATAGCAGTAGCAGGAGACAAATTTCTCAAAGTTGTAAAAGGAAATTACAGGCTGGGAGCAAAGGTTATACTGACCCTACATATTACAGAATACAGTGGTGCCTCGCAAGACGAAAAGAATCCGTTCCGCGAGTCTCTTCGTCTTGCGGTTTTTTTCGTCTTGCGAAGCAAGCCCATTAGCGGCTTAGCGGATTAGCGCTATTAGAGGCTTAGCGGGCTTAGCGGATTAGCTGATAAGCGGCTTAGCGGCTTGGGGAAAAGGGGGGGGGGAGGAAAAAAAAACCCACAGGAACTCGCAAGACATTTTCGTCTTGTGAAGCAAGCCCATAGGAAATTCGTTTTGCGAAGCACCTCCAAAACGGAAAACCCTTTCGTCTAGCGGGTTTTCCGTCTTGCGAGGCATTCGTCTTGCGGGGCACCACTGTACAATCAAGCTGCAAAAACACTAATTAAGAGTTGGTAAATAGTAAGATTTATTGTTTAACAGAAAATAATACCATGTGCCTCCCATCAGATTCTAGCCATATTTTCCCAAGGTTTAAGGTATCCTGAGAAGGTTAAAGGGCAAGAGCTAATGGGAAAAGCAGCTGGCTGGAAAAGGGGGGTGCAAATTAAAGAGGCTTCCTTTTGAAGCTGTTTTTTACTGAGTTCCTTTTTACTCTGAAAAGGCCTTTTCTTCTAAAAAGCTATCTATGTTATGTATGAGATTTATTGGCTTAATGTAATTATGCAAAGGATTTAGAAAGTAAGAAATGTTAGATTCTTATGTTAGATTCTTATTTCATTGATGGTGTGTGAGAATGTGAACCCAAGATCTCTGTTTAAGATAGAATTTAATACCATGAGCCACATGTTTTAGCCATTTGTTTTGGAATGAAGGGGCAACAAGGGCAAAAGGTGATCTGGTAATTAAGGTGCCTTGTCGAGGCAAATGTAAGATATATGGCTACTTGTCTGCCATTTATGGATAGAAGGAAATATAGCTCTTTGTCTCCCATAGAAGGTAATAGGAAATGGGTGTATCTTTTATGATTGGTTCTAGCAAACAGCCAATAGGAATTTCAACCAGGCTGATTGGACAGAGGCAGCCAAAGGAGGAGCAAGGGAGCTGGGCTGAGGAAATATAAGTGCTGGCCATCAGGGCTGGAGTGGGCAGAGCTTTGGTAACCATATACCACTGTGCCTATCATTTATTTGTCTGTTAAATAAATTATTATTTTAATTTCTATATTGCTGCGTTGAATATTTCATTCCAGCTAAGCGTTAACCACAAGCAGGGTGCTACAAACTGAAGTGCTCTGCTTTGTCTTCTTGTAAAAGTACAGCATGTACATCTTTAAAAAGTTAAAACATTTTTTAAAATAATAATAATAAGCCTATGTTGATCAGCTTTCAGAAAAACAGTGGCAACAGAGCTCTACAGACGGTATTCACGTGAGATGGGAGGGTCGGAACTGAGCAGAGAAGAATTTTAACCAGTATATAGAACTTAGTCCAGACACAAAATGTAATCGTCTAATATTTGTACGTCAGAAATTGATCTGTCTTCATCCGTACAGGGTTTCTCCTGCGGCAAAAGTACATTTCAGCAAGTATTGGCTGTTACTTGTTTCATTATAGCAAAGAAACCGGATGGCAGTGGTGGGCATCAGTAGAGCTTATGACAAGTTTTTGCAATGTAAACTGCTGCATAATAGCCTAAAATAGTCCATCTGATGAATACCATTGTGCTAAGCAGCGTGTGAGTAATGTGAAGCTGTGAGAGTGGCAGGGAAATAAGATACTGGAGACGGAGGGAGGGTGGAGGTGCTTTCAATCATTCTGGGAAATATGACATATCTTCTCAAACAGCCGATTTCTCATTAAACCTTGTTTGGCACTCCCAAAGCATTAATGCACCCGTGGAGAAAATGGCACTTGTCCTAGGGACAAAAGAGAATGTCGGCTACGTAGAGGACAGGACTTGAGAGCACTTGAGGCCAGCAGCATGTGCAGTGCTGCCCCAGAAAATAATGTTCTAGAGAAACAGACCTTCCCGTGGGTTTGCAAAGGGGCAAAGATGCCCACTAGTTCTACTTACTGTGGAATGTGAAGTGATGACGTTCAAGTTGAGGCTTCAGTAGCTGCACTTTGCTGCTTGATCATAAACACTCACTTACATATTCTCTTGCTTTATGGATTAACCAAGAATGAACAATACTTGTAAAAATAATAATACGGAATCATAGAAAATAGGGGTTGGGTTTATTAGATCCTCTGTTGCAGGGGTGTCTGCTCCCATGTCTCATGAGCCTCAGCCAGCATGGCAGGGCTGGTGGGAGATATACTGCAGTAACTTCTGGAGTCCAAAGGTTTACCATCTCTCCCCCGGTAAAAGGTTAAGTTTTGTATTCTGGGTTCACCCCTGCATTCCGCTTGGGCTAAATTATACTATTTCATGTTACTAGGCTTCACTGAAGTCCGCTTAATTTTCAGGTTTTTGTGAATGGTAGGGCTGAAATGGAATCTCTCTCTCTTAATAATAATAATAATAGCATTTTCAGACACCTGGGAGATCACTTTAAAAAGTAGGAAAGGAAATTAAAATGAGATGTATAAAAGACAGACCTGGTTAATTTTTCAGAAATTAAATTTGAGATAGAAATTAAACCCACATTTGTGCAAAAAAACAACAAACAAGTAAATGCAGTGTGTGGACAATAAAATTAGAGTATAAAATGCCAGAGGCCAGTCAGTATCCAGGATAACAGGAAAAAGGCAAGTCAGTACACTGCAAGATGACCAAAATGAACTGAAGTGGTTAAGCATGACATTTTGTGTAGCATTATGTAGCATCACACCCATGTGACCCATATCTAACAATTGCTGGAAAGAGCGGATATATGCCAAGTTGGGCCTCTGATCTAACTACATTGTCAAAACCAATTCACAGTGTCTCTCCAGAGTTTCGATTGAGTGTCCTCCCAAGTCTTGCTTTCTGAGATCCTTTTGACAGAGATACTGATGGCTGAAAATGGTATTTTGTGCTTCTTCAGCCAGACTTTTCTTTTCTAATAGGAAATAATCATCCTGATGAAACAAGCAGAGATAAATGCAGCTGGAATATGTAAAAAGAAAATAAAAAAACTTCTCAGAGATTTTTGGTTTTGACAATGTAGTTGGATTCAATGGGGCTTACTTCCATGAAAGTCTCTGTGGAATCCTAGCCTTACTTGGAGGTTTGCAGTAAGATACAAGGCTTTATTTTCATGTCTAATTTCTTATTGTTAGTATATGCTGCATTAGTTGCATTTTCTTTATATGTGAAGAAAAACTCCCACCACCACTGACCCAGCAATAATTTGCTCTGACCCAATGCATGCATAATATTCCTGATTTCCTAACGAAGATTTAGGGATAAGGAGCATGCTGAAGACTTTCATCCTCCCTTCCCTCCAATCTCCTGTGTGAATCCTGTACAGTATACCATACTTTGCCTATGTGTCTGTTGGTAAACATTTGTAACCAGGTTATCCTTGTAATCAGGGATTGGAATTAAGGATTCGATGTTCACAAAGCCTGGTTACAAATGGATACTAACCATGCTTGTTATTTTTAAAGTTAAACACTAGACAATGTTGAAAGTAAACCATGAAACAAGAAAAGAAAGTGTGAATGTGAGTGTGTGTGTGTGTGTGTGTGTGTGTGAACACACTTCAGATCTCTATTGTTTAGGAATCTGGGGAAGTGCACAACAACAACAACATTTGTATGCCACCCATCCAACTGGGGTGCCCAGCCACTCTGAGAGGCTCCCAACAGAATATTAAAAACATGATAAAACATCAAACATTAAAGACTTCCCTAAATAGAACTGCCTTCAGATAGCTTCTAAAAGTCAGATAGTTGTTTATTTCCTTGACATCTGATGGGAGGGCGTTGTGCAGGGTGGGTGCCACTACTGAGAAGTCCCTCTGCCTGGTTCCCTGTAACTTCACTTCTCGCAGTGAGGGAACCTCCAGAAGGCCCTCAGAGCTGAATCTCAGCGTCTGGGCTGAATGATGGTCGTGGAGACACCCCTTCAGGTATACAGGGTCAAAGCCATTTAGGGCTTTAAAGGTCAACACTAACACTTTGAATTGTGATTAGAAATGTACTGGGAGCCATGTCTGCATTCCATATGAACCAACCCTATATTTGTACTGATAGAGAACCATATGTGATGCTCTGAATTTTGGGATATCATTTTAAATCTTATTGAAGTCCACAGAATTTAAATAGCCTAACTGTGTGCAGGGTTGGAACAAATGCCCACAAGTTTCTATTAAAAATTGTAATATATAGTACAGGGCCCAAAGCACAAAATACATAACTGCCATGCTGAAACAAAGAATCCCACCCACGTTTTCTATTAATCTAAATTCATAAGCCTGTAGGTTGAGTGAAGATTCATAATTTATGAACACAGAACATGTTTAATATTAAATCATTTCCTCACCGAGTAGTTATTTATTCTCTGATGTTCAATAGATTTATAGATGTCAGCACCATTAAGTGGTAACTTGCTCCCTTTGAGGCTTGGATTGTCAACAACAGGCAAGAACAAAGAGACTTTAAAAATTATTTGGCAGGAATAGGCATCTGTTCTCTTGAAGCAGTTTACTTATAAATGGGAGACAGGAGGGAGGCCCAATCCATCTTCAAGTTATAAGATGAACCTCCAAATAAACCTAACTTCTACTTAAAGCCCAAGGCTTTTCACTGTTTATAGAAAACACCAGGCCTTAAGCTAAAGCCAATACATCAACTGCTGTACCTTTCAGCAGTCAGAAAGCAAAATGTGGAGTATTGATACATCTAGACTTGAGAAAAATAATCGCCACATCACAAGATGCTGGAACGAGAATACAGAACAGCTTTTCCCTCTACTAGAAACTGACTCTCCAAACAGCACTGAGAGATGTGTTCATGCACCTCAAGAGGCAGCTTCTGGCCATAATAATCTCTTCCCTTTGCCAGTCCTAGTTTTCTTCAAATTTGAGGGCTGCTCTACACTTTCTGATTCCTGTTGGGAACACTGGAATTACACTAGCATTTCCCACAATAAACATGGAAGGGTCCTTACACTACATGTCTTTAAACAGCCATGCATACATGTCTGTGGGTTCCAGCCCCAATGGAGATTATGTCCTCAACAGAGCACATATATTGCAAGATGGCAGTCCCAGTATCATTTTGATTTTAAACATTTTAAATGGACCAAAGCAGAAGTGGCCGGTGTGGTGGGGCATTAGCTTTCCAATGACAGTGACACTGCCAATTTCTGGGACAGTGCAGAGCCAGAACAGGGTGGCGGTGAGCGCAGGGCTGTCCCAATCTGGGGCTCTAGCTTGTGTCCACACACTCCCAACATCACCACCATCCTTCCGTACCCCTGCACTGTACTGGCAAGCAGCACTGATGTCACTATCAAAAGGAGAGTGGATCCACATCTGGATCTAAGGTCCTGTGGAACGCCCTCGCACCAGATGTCAAGGAGATAAATAACTGTACTACTTTTAGAAGAAATCTGAAGGCAGCCCTGTATTGGGAAGTTTTTAATGTTTGATTATGTTTTATATGTGTTTGAAGCCACCCAGAGTGCCTGGGGCAAGTAGTAGTAGTAATAGTAGTAGTAGTAGTAGTAGTAGTAGTAGTAGTAGTAGATCATCTGGGATATACCTGTGACCTTGAAGAGCTGCTGCCCATTGGAGTTCAATGCATTAGGCTAAATTAGGACTTGTTGATCAGAAGGTTGGTGGTTCAAATCCCCGCGATGGGGTGAGCTCCCATTGTTCAGTCCCATCTCCTGCCCACCTAGCAGTTCGAAAGCACATCAAAGTGCAAGTAGATAAATAGGTACCACTCCGGCGGGAAGGTAAACGGCATTTCCGTGCACAGCTCTGGTTCGCCAGAAGCGACTTAGTCATGCTGGCCACATGACCCAGAAGCTGTACGCCGGCTCCCTTGGCCAATAAAGCGAGATGAGCACCGCAACCCCAGAGTCGGTCACGACTGGACCTAATGGTCAGGGGTCCCTTTACCTTTACCTTAATTTGAGGTTGTTGAACTCCAGTTCTCATCAGCCCCAGCCAGCATAGCAAATAAAGAGGATGGGAATTATAATCCAAACACCCGGGCTAGATGGAGTCGTGATCTGATCCAGTATAAGATTGCTTCATGTGCTTTGTCAAGGTCGCCAGAATCATGTACACAAGTGTAAAAAGATCTGTGGACCTTGTTATACTTCACATTTTTGTGTGAAGCTGTCTTCAGACTCTCTACTCTTGGTCCTCAGACTCTCTACTCCTGTTTTTTCCTCAATTTTATAGGTCACTTCCTTCTGAAGTGATCTTTTTATAATGCCCCTGCTTATTCTACCTGTCCATAGAATCTTCTGCCTTTGTTACAAGGTCATGGACCTTGCTGTTGCTCCTGCAATGTTAATGTTAGGATGCCACATATTCCTAGTGTCATGATGGATTCATTATATCCAGGCAGACCTTCCTCTAGCACACAATGGCTTTTAACCATCAATGGGTTCACTTCATACTTAAGCAGTGCTGTAAATGCCTTGCATCCAGCACAGCCCCCTCTGCCAGATGAAGGATTAGCGATTCATTTTTCACTGGCTGAGAAAGTTAAAGTCATTCAGTTCCAATACTTTGAGAGATGACATTCAATCTTGAAGCAGAAACCATAGCCTATAACATAGGATGTGAACCAGCATGAATAATAAAGCAGGGAATAATGAGAGCAAACAGTTCACAAACAACCTATAGGCAGAAAAAAAGAATTTCTCCCAAGCAAGTGCTGGATTCTTATGAATAACAAATGCATGCAAAGAAAAATTCTTTTAGGAAAAGATTTGCTGGATGAAAGGAGACCAAATTCCTTATAAATATTTTTTCATGCTGAAGAGCTTCAGCCCGAGGGAATGTTCAAAGTACAGCACGTGCTTCAGTTTACAAGAAAACATTTTTTTTAAAGCGAGAGAGGTGCTTAAGAGTGCTGTCATGCTCTGTATGTTAATACCATTATCATAACTATGACCCAGGGGCAAATGGAAGATTTTTTACATTGATTACAATAGATCAGCCTCAAGATCACAGGAGGCGGGTTTTATTTTGTGTAGCAGAAATCTCTCTCCCCCCCCCCCATTTTTTCTGCTCATAGAGGAGAAATTCAGATTTCACAACAGAGTACACCCAAGCTCAAAGCAGTCACAAATATACTAATACACCAGCAGCAGTATGGCAAGCCAGTCAGCTGAGAGGAAAGGAAGCAGGCAGGCAGGGAAGCAAGCAAGGGAGTTGGCTGTTGGTTTGCTCTTTATTGAAAGTACAAGTTACTTAGACTAAGAAGCCAGGCTACTATGGGTAGCTTTATACAACTCCATTGGCTTTTCTCATATCACATAACTAGCTGCAGAGCTAGCAGCCACAGGGCCATCTTTCTGAAGTGATGATGCCAAAGCGCCAAACAGATCAGCTTAGGGCAGCGATGGCAAACCTTTTAGAGACCAGGTGCCCAGACTGCAACCCCAAAGTGCCAACATGACAATTTAAACTATATATCTAATTCCCCCCCCCCCCCGCTGTGTGTTTCACATTTCTTCTTTATGACTGCTATTGTAATAAATAATCCTTCATAAAAGTTATTGCATTACATTCTTCATTAAATTATCTTTCCATTGATATATAATTTTATGGTATCACTCAGTGCTTTTTTTATAATAAAAAAAAAATCTTTTCGGGGTACTCTCATTTTGACTCAAGAAAATTCCCACTAGGGAAAAATAAATACAGTTCAAATTGGGAAAAATAAATACAGTGAATTTCTTCTCCCGTTAAATTCACAAAATGTTTAGGGGTATGCGTCCCCCTGCATCCCCACAGAAAAGAAGCACTGGTATTGCTCCAAAACAAAGTGGTGTTATGAGCCATCAAACCTCAGTAATACATTTTTTTCCAGAAGGTTCCACAATTTTGGCCACTAGTGTACACTGGAGGGCTGTACTAACAGCCACCCTCTCCCAATTTTTAATATGAGATAATAATCATTGTCTGCATGTGCACATAAAAATAAATATAATTAAATAAACCCAGCCAGGTGGGTGGGGTAAAAATAACCATTTGATCGCAGCCTCCACGGAATGAATTTCTCTGTTGGCTTCCGTGGGAAAGCCCAGCGAACATGTAAACGCAGGAGCCCCTTCTTAGGTTGCCGTCTTCATGTGCTTACTGACCTGGGAGTTAAGCCCTGCTGAACTCAAGAAGGGTTACTCCCAAGTAGGAAAAACAGACTGGCGGGAGGCCCTGGTGCATCAAAAGTCAATGCCTGCTCAGCCCCTCGATGCTCGTCAGGCCCTGGTGCTGCAGGCTTTGGACGGCGCGCAACAGTCCTCCTCTCCTCCTCCTCCCCCGCCCCGGCATGGAAGTTACGGCCTTGCTGGGGTGACAGCGTATGTGCCCACAGAGAGTGCTCTGAGTGCCCTCTCTGGCATGCATGCCATAGGTTCACCACCGCTGGCTTAGGGCCTTTCCTGAGGATGTACTGCTACTTTAAAACTCCTTTGGAAATTTCTTCCTGTTAGAATCTGCACCCTAGTTACCCAGTGAGACTTGGCTTGCACAAGGACAAGATTCAACACTGGCTGACTCCCATATAACAGGTTTGGGGGGGGGGGTCCAAACCCAACGGATCCATTCCATCAACATGGGGTTTGTGGAATGATGACCCTGGACCCAATGCCATGCCAACTCTTCCCCTGCCTGCTGCTGTCAATAAATATTTGGTCTGATTTTTTTCCACACCACCATTCTACACTCTGGTTATTTGCTGCCCTCATGAGTCACATAATGCAGCTGTATCCACTTGGTTGATCATTGCAGGGTTCCAAGGCATATTAAAGGCTGCACAATTACTGTCTGCAGCGTTGTCTATATTATTACTGTAGTTGTTATTGTTATTTATTATTAATTTTGTTGGTCACTTTATTTTGCCCAGGGCAAGCCAAAGCGACTCACAAACAAACAGACATACATAAAAAGAACCCCACATAGATACATTAAAATACTACATCTTCAGCATCACAGCTCTCTTTCTGGTATGGCGGTTCAGTGGTTACAAGATTCTGCAATCTGAATCTCTTCACAGGAGGAATGCTTTTAAGTTGAGAAAAGCATTCAAACAAATGCAACATTTTGTGTCCAAATATGTCCTCTCAGCAGGAAATGGTTGCTAATCTAGTCAAATTGTTATTGGTAGGTGCAGTTTTAATAACTGTAATTGCCTCAGAGCTTCTTCCTCCCCAGAAACATTTCATTCCATCAGCATGGTTTGCGCAGTATGTTAGCAGACTGGAAAAGCTGGCAGATATAACTAACATTTTGCCCGCAAATGGCACATGTGTCCATAACCGACCACAATAAACTATCCAATCAGAGAAAACTAGTAAAAGTAAAGGTAAAGGTAAAGGGACCCCTGGCCATTAGGTCCAGTCGTGGCCGACTCTGGGGTTGCGGCTCTCATTTCGCTTTATTGGCCAAGGGAGCCAGCGTACAGCTTCTGGGTCATGTGGCCAGCATGACCAAGCCGCTTCTGGCAAACCAGAGCAGCGCACAGAAACGTTGTTTTACCTTTCCACCAGAGCGGTACCTATTTATCTACTTGCACTTTGACGTGCTTTCGAACTGCTAGGTGTTGGGATACTGCCAGGGAGACAAAGTCCATCATGACTCCACGTCGTCTCCGTTGCGATCCATCGATCTCCCGTAGATACAGTATCAGCAATTAGCGACACAAGCTCCAGAAATAGCTTGCCACATTCCAGAGCTGATGCATGCTCTATCAGCAGAATTCACACAGTGAAAGATGCGCGCAGGAGAGCATCATTTACAAGTTTATTCAGCGTTGGTCAGAACAAAGAAAACATGACTGCCTGCGTTGATGTCTCAGGCACAGAGAGAGAAACGAAAGCACAGACACAACAGAAAGATCCTGTGAACAGGAAATACGCAGGCTGTGACACAAACATCCTGCTCCCTTTTAAGGTGGAATGGAAATATCCTAACACTAGGTTGGCAGGAGTAGGGACCGAGCAATGGGAGCTCACTCTGTCGCGGGGATTTGAACCTCCAACCTTCTGATCAGCAAGTCCTAGCCACTGTGGTTTAACCCACAGCGCCACCCACATCCCTACTATGCACTAAAACTATACACTGCTAAAAGCATGTTTTTTCCAGCCATTTTAGTTTTTCTGAGTGAGTTAGCATAGCTATATTTTGCAAATTTGCCCCCTTCGCAGCTCAAAATGTGTTAACAGAGATAACCTTGCTGCTTATTGTGATGCTGGGATGGAGCAAGAGAGATTATTTGGGTCTGCTTGGTGTGAAGCAGACAGTGTGTGTCTGTTTAAAAACGAAATTTCTTTTGTAGGACGCTTTCCTCCGGCTTTATGTCACCATCAATCCTGTCTGTGTTTTAGGTGACATTTATGGCTCCGCAGAGGTCTGCCAATATGGAGGAGTTCTTTTGTTTCCCGAGCATCAGCAGCACATGCTGTACGTCACTCTCCATATATCCTAAATAGATGCCTTGAGAACCATTAGGTTTCTGCCAAGGGATCATGACAAAGTGTGAAAAGGGGAAGAGTTCAGATGGCTTTCCATCAAAAGGCTATTCAGGTGGGTTTTTGATTTTTTTAACGAAGTAGTCAAAACTAATTAATTTAAAGCTGTGGGAGGCTCTTTAGCATCTGCAGTTTTCAGTAGGAATTGAGCTAGTAATTCTGCTAAAGATGGGGGGGGGCAGGAATATTAGTGAGATGCATAACCAAAATTCTACATTATGGGTGGAAACCAACTAGCTCATTGCATCCGCCCTAAGATTTCTACCTGTGCAACAAAACTTCCTCTCCTCTCCTCACACCATGCCCTGCATGCTTCCCACATCTGGTGGTTGTGGGAAACCCTGTAACAGATTTATAAGGGTGTATGGGGGAATGGAGGGGAAAGATCCATTACTCAAGCTGATGGAATGAGTTAGTTGGATACTGTCCGGAGAACAGATTTTTCATCGTCATTAAAAGCTCAGTTGGTTAGACCAGGGGTCAGCAAACCTTTTCAGCAGGGGGGCGGTCCACTGTCCCTCTAACCTTGTGTGGGGGCCAGACTATAATTTTTTTGGGGGGAATGAACAAATTCCTATGCCCCACAACCCAGAGATGCTTTTAAAATAAAAGCACACATTCTACTCATGTAGAAACACACTGATTCCTGGACTGTCAGAGGGCCAGATATAGAAGGAGATTGGGCTAGATCTGGCCCCCCAGGCCTTAGTTTGCCTACCCATGGGTTAGACTCTGGTGCTGATGACAACAAGGCTGCATGTTTGATCCTCAGATGGGACCACTGCATATTTCTGTATTGCAGGGGGTTGGACTAGAGGATTCGCTACAATTCAATGACTCTATGACTCATTGTCATACATTGTCATGCTGAAACAGGTTCTCCAGTGTTACATCTCTAGTTTCTTTCTTTAAAGCTTGCATACCATGGTGGCAATCTTAGTCTACCTTGTCAACATGGAAGATGGAGCAAGCTTGTTTTCTCCTGCTCCACAGGGTAGGTCTTGAACCATGAATTATAATTTCAAAATGGAGATTCTGATGAAGCATTAGGAAAAACTATCGGATAGTAAGAGAAGTGGTGGTGGTCTCTCCTTCGTTTTTAAACAAAGATTAGAGGTTGGGTGACTATCTGTCAGGGATTCTTTAGCTGTGATTCCTGCATTGTAGGGGGTGGACTAGATGACCCTAGGAATCCCTTCCAGCTATACAATTCTGTCATTCTATATGCAATGCATGTCAGAAAAGTGCTCACACCTTCTCAATGTGTGTGTGTGTGTGTGTGTGTGTGTGTGCAAGAGAGACTGGGAAACAATCTAAAGAGGTTTACAGTAAATGACCACATTCTCCTGTTCATCGCCTGACTTCCCCGTGCTTTTAAAATGACAGTCTGCAGAACTGAACAGAAGTCAAAGTGATAGGCTTTCGACATTGATGTGAACATTGATATGCCACAACAGTATGAGACAAAAATCAGAAATATATATTATATAAAATGTATGGCAACTAATGTTAGAAGATAAAAGGTAAAGGTAAAGGTACCCCTGCCCGTACGGGCCAGTCTTGACAGACTCTAGGGTTGTGTGCCCATATCACTCAAGAGGCCGGGGGCCAGCGCTGTCCGGAGACACTTCCGGGTCATGTGGCCAGCGTGACATCGCTGCTCTGGCAAGCCAGAGCTGCACACGGAACGCCGTTTACCTTCCCTAGTAAGCGGTCCCTATTTATCTACTTGCCCCCGGGGGTGCTTTCGAACTGCTAGGTTGGCAGGCGCTGGGACCGAGCAACGGGAGCACACCCCGCCGCGGGGATTCGAACCGCCGACCTTTCGATCGGCAAGCTCTAGGCACTGAGGCTTTTACCCACAGCGCCACCCGTGTCCCGCAATGTTAGAAGATACTGCATTCTAAAAGCATTTTTTAAAATACCAGCAGCAATAAGACAGGATACTACCACTTGATTCAAGGCAACTCAAAACCTCCTACTGACAGACAGGCTGGATGCAGGAGTAACTTCAATCCTGGGAAATCAAAGGAGCAGCATGAGCAAGTATGCAGGGGTTTCAGTTATCACATGGGATGTGTTTGCCTTTGAGCTTTTTGAAGCACTCAGAAGAACAACATTTCCCAGGCAGGCAGGTAGCTGTGTGATGCTTCTCACCTTGGGCCAATCTTTCATAGCACAGTCTTTCCCCTAGTGAGAAACATATTGTCAGCCTGTTCTGGAATCCCATGCCGTGACTGAACAACTACCAAAGCACACCTCAATAATTCAACTGGATTCATAAATAAATACTACGAAACTAATTCTCTGAGGGTTTCTGTGTAGTCAAAGCTAACCTGAGCTTTTTCGGTTTTAAGCAATCCATTAAGAATAAGGGCAGAGAGAAGGAACTGGGAATAATTTAAGGCATCACTTCACTTAGCCAGTATAGCATTTCAAAATGTCTCGATACACAACTTTTATATTAAGGGACATTCAGAAGATGTGCCCCTCTTGGAATCTGAGTCATGCTTGGGATTCTCCATTTTGTTGACTGACTGTAACCCTGACCAGGAGCCCTGCTGGTAGAGCTTGTAGATTCATTGCAACATATAGTTGTAGATCCCACATGTATATGCGTAACAGAGGAGGAGTAAAAACTTCCCCAAATTCTTCTCTTGCCACAATACTTATGGCAGAACTAGATAACATTGTTCTTCAAAGAGTATGTTCTTCTTAAACCCACAGTGCAGAGATACTCAGAATGGAGGAGTAAGGTAAGCACTTTCAGAGGCAGATTAGCAGGTAAGAAGGAGGAATGCTTTTCTTCTCTTGCATCCAGATTCTTCCCGGACACCAGATTGTCCACCACACTACCGTTCTATCAGACAGGGGCCCTCAGCAGCATTAGTAAAACTAAAATGTTATAAGGCTGTTAGAACACTGTGACAGCAGATGGCGCTGTAGAGTTGAAATTGAAACTTTGAATTTTTTCCATTGTGAGCTTTAAAAAGTGCTCCCCCCCCCCCGAACAATTTTTTCAATAGCTGCATAGATGCAGTCAGGGTTATTTCTTTTTTCCCTTCCCAGCAAAGTACAAATAAATTAAAATCAGCTGGGAAGGAGGGTTTGCTGGGAGGATTAGATGGCTGTTGGAAGGTTTAAACCCCACCTCCCACCCATTGATCCTGCCCTGCAAGGAAGCTGTTTCCCTATTGTTATGGTTCAATGGGTTGCTCGTGCGTAAGTTGCCGCCACTCCTGACTAGGTTACCTGGTTGAACCCTTTCTGTCTGGACAGCCTCAAGTTTTGTGGCTGCCTCAGTCGCTGGCAGAACCCGTCAGTGGGCGTTTCTTGAACCTCTTCCAGCACAAAAGCTGTTTGACGCCCAGTCTTCTCCTACTCTCCCTGTGCAGAAGTCTTCTGCGCAGAGAGGGTGTGGGCAGCGGAGTACCCGTACTCTCTCCGCTGGTCTCCGGCGAGGAGTCCTGGAGCCACCTCTCTGATTCCCCCATCTGCCCCCCTTCTCCACTGCTGATTTCCTTCCCTAGCGGATGGGCTGCCTCTCTCCCTACTGGGACCCTCTCCGGCATCCCTCTGGAGCCTTCTCTCCACCTCCAGCTCCAATGGCAGTTCCCTGACACCTATATTGGCATTATAAGAGAACCTAGTGTAATCCTGCTTGTGCAATGTAACTCCCTGCTCCTCCTCCCTCCCTTGCAGTCCCATCCCTTCAAATTCTTTTCCAGAAGGTTGGGGGAATCTCCAGAGCAGAATTTGTGGGGGGCTTGGGGAGAAGAGAGAAGGAGAAACCTTGCTATGTCAGTAGAACTATGTCTGTGCAGCATTGGGTATAATTCCTGTGTTTTCCTCATCTAGTTCTGCTTAAAATTTAGTTAGAGTGTTCTTTTAGGTCTCTGGCAATTTAATTATAGCGTAAATATTATGCTATCGTGACCACTGCTGCTATAGCTTGCTTTGAAGCTGCCACCATTATAGTGAGAAAATTGTGGTTATTTGATATTTGCTAAGCACAAAGTTCAGGAAAAAAGGGATATGAAATAGTTTGGTATAAATCCATATAATGAAAATTGTTTTGTGTTCATGAGAGCCAAAGACACACACACACAATGAGATTTTTGAGTTAAATTCTGGAATCTATTTACATCTGTTGCTTGGAAATAGCTGTCACAGTGGTACATTAACTTGGTTGCACATTGCAATATGACTTTCCAGGTCAAAGTGATATCAAAATAGTTTCAGAGGGAAAACCACTGCTGTGTAGTTGGCTTTTGAAATAACACCTCATTGAACACATCATTGCAGTTGTTAAAGAAGAACACATTGGATTTCAAGTTAAACAACTGACACAAATTACTATAGACACACAATGGTCATTAGGAATTACTCCAAGACAATAAAATTGGATTATCTCTAGACCAAAATCTCAGCAGCATGTATTAAGCAAGGCTAGCACTACAACTGGCATTTTTTTTGAAAAACCTTTTTTTGGGAGAATGGGAGAGATAGACAAACTATTTTCCTCTTCGCAAATGGCATGATATCTTGCATAGGAAAAGTCTGAATAGCATGAGAAGACAATAATGAAATCATTCCAAAAAGCTTTTTAAGGAAATATTCATTCAGTGGTAAAAAGTCTTCAGTATAAAATGAAGAGTTATGCCCTTTTTGTTTTATAACACCTCCCCCATTATGACACCTGGTCAGCTGTATGCAACATGTTTACTCCATATACCCCAGAATTGTCATGGCTTGTGGAATGCAGCAATATCAGTACCAAATTAAATACAACAAAATATAAATAAAATAAGATTGGATGTAACGCAGCATTGCCAGCTTCTAAAGCGTTTGGGGTTGAGACGCAGGGTACATTTTTGTCATTCCATGGATGAAAGCTACAAATTTCCATGGCAACATGAGTGCCTTTCAAAGCCCTGGCCTTTCTGAGAATGTCGCAGGCTTTTAGAGGTAAGTGTTATGGAATTGTTTGCAGTGTGTCATTAAGTGTGGCCAGGCAGTGGCAAGTAGAGATAAACTCGATGGTGTCTCAGCAAGACATAGTTAAGTGTGGAGCACTATATTTTTGAGGGAAATGCGCCTGCGGTGTGGAACTCTGATAAATGCCTGCTGTTAAAAAATGCCTAACTTCCATTTTCTGAGGGGCTAAAATGCACAAATCGTGGGAGGACTATATTCTGAATGGCTGGGAATTAAGGTGCGTTGTCAAAGGACTCTAAAAGGAGAAATGAACCCAACTGTCTTTTAAATGCTGGCATCCGCCATGTTGACTCTTCCCCCTTCTTTTCATACAAAGGTAAATATTTTTTATCAGACCAGCATGCAATAAACTACAATATTGAAAGAGATTAAGGATGATGGAGAAAATAATGGAAGGTTATCATCACATTTATCATCCTAACAGAGCACAGTCAGGGTCTAGCTCCCAATAAGCATAAATGAGCATTGCCAACAAAGTCATTGCTTGCTTATTTACTTATTTACTTACTGCATGGTTTGTCTTTTGCACCTTCATCCAGGGAACTTAGGGATGTCAAAACCCTTCTCCCCACTGCAGCCCTAGTGAATGCCTCACAGTCTAACAGCCTAGCCCAAGGTTGGAGAAACTTTTACAGCCAAAGGGAAATATTCCCTTATAGTCAGCCTCCCAATGGGACTCATGAAAAGGGTAGGCAAAGCTAGAGGCAGAAGCAGGTAGATGAATAGAGGTTTCCACACTCCCAACATCTGTTCATTCTCCATCCAGATGATTGTTCTGAACCACAGGCCCAAGGGAGGGCCCTTGGCAGTGGTTAGGTGCAGGGATACCAAAGAAGGATGTAAAAAAGTGATCAGTTCTACTGCTTTATTAAAGAAAAGTGTGGACTTACAGCAAAGTAGCCTGCCAGATCTCCCAGCCTTTATAACTGTGAGACAGACACCACAGCAAAGAGATGGCTTGTTCGTGCCCAAGCAAATGTTCAAACATTATTTATACACAAGGCAGCATATGCTCCTTTGACCAGGACTTTCCATCGTTTCACCTGACCAGTCAAGATCATCGCTTCACACCCAAATCTTACATATAGCTCCCCTTTCTGGGCTCAGAGCCCAGCGCCCCAGGCCTACAGACAAGGATAGCATCAAAGCAAGCCAATTGGCCTATATCAAAACAAGTGAATATAAACATATAGGAGCTCATTGTTATAACAACTACCAAGTAATTGTGGGGTTATTTTGACTACCAAGATGGCATTTTCAGAGCTTCCAGTACAGTTAAACTTGGTTCAACACCATTATCACCGTTGAAAGACACATCACCTTTCAGGTGTTGCTTGGGGAAAGCCCTGAGAGCCAGAGGCCTAGAAGAGCACATGCAGCTCCTGAGCCTGAGGTAACTTTAATATTTGCTTATTGAACCATGGATTGGGACCATCCGAGAGTTTGCAAGATTTTGGAAAGCCTCTTGAGTTCTCGCTGGAGCCTCCCAGAGTCCTGTAAGCAAGGCAGAATGCTTTAAAGCGGTTTCTACAGTGAGAAACTCCTTCATGGAAAATCCTTCATGGAAAGTAGTCTCATGAGAGCCTTCAGAGTCTGGTAAAGAAGGGTCTCCTGCCTCCTATCTATCTATCTATCTATCTATCTATCTATCTATCATCTATCTATTTATTTATTGGCGACCTGTGTAAAGCTGCAATCACATAAATAAAGTCTGCATAAGTTGTGGGCCTACTGTATTTGAATACAGTGGTACCTCGGGTTAAGTATTTAATTCGTTCTGGAGGTCCTGAAACTGTTCTTAACCTGAAATTGTTCTTAACCTGAAGCACCACTTTAGCTAATGGGGCCTCCTGCTGCCGCTGCACGATTTCTGTTCTCACCCTGAAGCAAAGTTCTTAACCCAAGGTACTATTTCTGAGTTGACAGAGTCTGTAACCTGAAGCGTATGTAACCTGAAGCATATGTAACCCGAGGTACTACTGTATTACTCAATACAGTGTTCATGGAGAAGCAATATGGACAGAACCACAGACAAGGTCAATACTGTGGCTAATGTCTTGAAGGTTCTCAATACCCTTTGCATAGATCTCACTTTCTGCTTATCAGTGTGGTAAAAGAAAAAAGAAAAACTCTGGTGGGCAAGGAAACAGCCCCCCGGTCCCATGTCCTTGTGCACAAAAGTAAGATTCTTCCCACAATCCTTTGATTTTTGACTGAATTCCTGAATTGACTCGAATGGGAATTCTTGTGGGCAGAAATGCAGGTACTTATATTGTCTTCTAGTCTTGTGGCAAAGGCATTATGTTTCTTTTATACAGGCATCCAGCACAAATTAGCTTTAATAAGACCTGCATTTTTAAAAATCCCCGCTCACTTAAATGACAGGGGAAATAATATTCAGATGAAATGGCATATTGATGGCTTGCCATATTATAATGAAGTTGTTACCATCGTAAATTGCTCATGAAGAATTTTAATGGGTACAACATGCTACCCACAATGTTGCTAGGTAATTAGAGCAAAGACTTTGCTAATGGAATGCTTTTTGGGCAATGATACAGTTTGGGTAAGCCGATTGGACTGAATAATCACAAAAGCTGTGCTTTGTGGTTCCCATTGATCAGGACTCCTGCTGAGAGATCACACCACACAGCATAACATCATAGTGATTTTTTTGCATGCACAGGCTGTAATTGTGAATCATTGATAGCAAGCACTTTGTTTTAAGGCTCTAGAAAGTAACTTTTCATACCTTGCATTAATTTTTTTTAAGTATCATTACTACACACAAACATTTTTTTTAATTGAATAAGCAGCAGGAGGAGAATTGCCTTTCAAAATCAAGCTATTGTACCATGTTGTTCATACAAGTGGCACTAAATCATACAAATATTCAGCCTGGTTGTCAAATGTGAATATTAGAAAGTTTCTCCAGTATATATTCTGTAAGGGAATGGTGTGCAGTTGTTTTTCTTTTCTCTTTTTCTTTGCAAAGTTGCCAGTTGAATGGACAGAGTGGGGACAAGAGTCCAACAGTTTTATATCTGATCAAGGAATAACCTCTTTTTCTAAAACTATTTCTGGCAGCAGAAAGGATGGCAAGATTTTGGAAGAGGAGAAGGAATAGCCATTTACTGACACTAGTATAAAGATTTTAGTAAAGAAGGAACAATTCTGTCCATACTAGAGTCAGTCATTAGGTATCAAGTGCAAAGACTTTAGTTCTGTTTTGTTTTTCCTTTTAACAAGTTTAGTTATTTTCAAGAATGCAAAATGAGAAACAAAGGCAGACAAAAGAGAAACAAAAACCTGAAGCGAGAAACAAGAAGTTACTGGAAAAGCATTTTGTCTTATAAGGTTTTTGAAAGTTAGCTCTCCTGAATGGAACCAATTTAACCTAAAGTGTGTTTCCATAATAAATAAGATGTGTTTGCTCCAGATCTTCAGGATGTGGGATTCCGATTTGCAATAAATTCTGAAAAAGAGAGAAAGAGATAAATAGATTAAGGTAGTGATTTCTGACGAATGATTATAGTATCACTATCTACCTCCAAACAGCGGATGGACTAATGGAAATTCATTTAATTGAAATTTTCCTATGTAGCTGATTTACAACCAATTCACATTCCCAGTGTATGATGCATTCAAGACATCGTCTTCATAAAGTTCTTCCAGTGATCAGATAAACTATTTAGAGCAACACATTATTTTTATTTACGTGTTCTGTTTGTTTTGTTTGCTGGGAATCAGAAGTGAGGAGAATCCTGCTAAATTCTGCTATATACAGGAATATGCCCAAACCATACATGCTGTGAACTCTTCTCCCAAACTGCAGGCACCAATTCCTACATTTGATAATTGTAGGAATTGGCGTAGGCAGGCAAGTTATGAGAGAAAACCCTTCCGTTGTGGAAGAAAATGGTAGTTTTTTTCCTTTTTTCCTACCTAACAGACTTATGTGGCCACTGCATATTTTCAACACAGGGAATGCTAACCCACACCAGGAAAAAAGTTATGCTTCCTCTTCCTAAACGTTTATCAGACCAATTCACTACACAAACACATGCATGTAGCCAAAGAAAGATGGAGGCTAAAAGTTAATCGCAGCAATGGTTCAAACCCTTCTCAGACTGGATCCAAGCACACATGTCGTCACCATGCTGCTGAGACATTGCCACACAGGCATGTAATGTGAAGGGAGATTTGAGCAGCAAGGAGTGGTGGGAGGAAGAGGAATCTGGTTGGCACCCTGGTTCTCACAGAAGGACTTTTGATCCAGCCAATGTCTCTGCTAATGGAAGAATAGGGGAAGCATTTTTTTTTTTTTTTTGCAAATTTCCCTCTCCCCTCTGCTGTCCCCAGCACCTTTCCAAAATTCACTACAGAGAATTGTGGGGACATTCTAGAACATTGTGCAAAGTGCAAAACTAACACACTTCCCTGAAATATCAGATGTTTTGTGAAATCGGGTCCTCTTAAAGAGGGCACGTATTGCAGTGAACCTGGCAAACCGACACCCTGTGTTGTGGGTGGGTACATTTGGACAGCCACAACACCCGACTGGTAGGTCCCTTGAAGCTGGGTACAATCTGGCCAATGGGATGCAGTCCAAATGGTTTGAGGGGCCTATTTATGCCCATGCACGTGACCCAGAGCTTCCTCTTTCGGCGCATGCATTTGGAACACCCACCCACCTTTCCCTACTTTTAGGGCTTTGCGCTTGACCTTGTTATGGCATTGTGTGTCATCTGTTGTTGGGACAGGGGCCAACGACTTTGCCATTTGGGTTTCACCTGCTACGTAGCAAATTGTCACAACTTGTAAGGTTGCGGAATGGCTCTGGTTCAGGTGATAGGGATGGGAGAACGCTCTCGCCGTCCCTATGTGAAGGGTATTCCGTTAAAGAAATCCAGGGACTCGATGGTTTGGTCAACCCCTGTGAGGGGGTTGTGCCCGTGCCTGAGTCCAGGGGGACATTTGGGGGGCTGAGTTAGCCCGTTCCCGGCTTTCTGCTTATCCAGCTGTTTACCCTTGGCTGACCTATGCTGGAACCCTGGCTCAGCACTACCTGCATGGCAGGGAGCTAGTCAAACCAGAGCCTATGCAACCACTCACTTTCTGTGATCAATAAAGTTGTGGCCTAAATTCTACCAAAAACCAAACCAAAATTTTGAGTCATGTGTGAATTTATTGGGGGGGGGGGTTCAGGGTCTGAACACACAAAAGGAAGGTGACAGGAAAGTACACTTACCTGATGCCATTTATTCTTCCCACAATCAGGATGAATGATCATTAAATAGCCAATGTTGTCTAATCTCACAAACAACTAGGATGAAAGCCCAATAAACAGGTCACCTGGAAGCAACTACTTTAAAAAAACAACAACAAAAACCCAGGCCAAACTCTTATTAAAGTTCTAAATTGTTGTAGACAAATACCTAAGGAATAAGAGCAATCAGTAAATCTGGCTTTTCTTCTTGTGTCACAGAAGCTTTTTGCTGTTCTAAGGTTGAATTCCCTGTCAGTGTGTAAATTTCTTAAGACTCTCAATGTCTCTGTATCAGAAAGACAGTTAATTTAAATTAATCTTCTCATAAGTCAATGTAAGGCTATTATTTTTCATAGCAAATGGACTAAAGCCTTTTCCTTAATATGTATTTAACCCAGTCTCTGGCATGTTTGTGCCAGCTCTGGACGCATAGAAGATCCTGGTGCGGATTTAGGCTTAAAGATTATGCATGCCCGACAATATATTATTTTCCGGAATTGGTAAGCTTTCACTTCACAGTTTTTCTCTCTCTGTCTCCCTGCCTGAGTGTAAGTTTTTCCATAACTCAATAGTTCATTCCCACAAACACGCTTCTTCAGGTTCAAAGCATAATAGTTCTCATGCACTCCTGAAGTAACCTATTCTCAGACGCAGACACAATGACTTAACTTCACCATCCATTGACACACACACACATTATGTCTGTCAAAAGGTCAGAAAATAATCTGAGAAGCAAGGAAAATAAAGTTTATGCAGCCAAAACATTAGTTCACACAGTTTCAGAACTCATTTAAAACTGAGAAGGGTGGGTTTTGTTTTTGTTTTTTTGATCTATTCTGTGTCTTAGAATATACTTAGGATTTTCTTTCATTTAGGAGAGATTCATGTTCCAGTCTCTAAGCTTTTGAAATCAGTAGATGATGCACAAAGTCATTTTACTGTGATCCATTGATCTGCAAATTCCTGAGAGAATGGTGGGGCTTGCTTGCAGCCAGCATGGCCCCATTTATGGAGTGGATGCATTATAAAGCTGGAGGGGGGGGGGACCAAGGGGCCAGCATTTTTTTCTACCTCCCTTGTTACCTAGTCAATGCCAGCCAGATTCTTACAGCAAGTAAAAGATGGGTCATCATGTTACATATATATTGGCATCAGTATTATCACCGCTTGCTGTTGTTTACTGTTTATATTCCTAACTCACTGTTGACGCTTCTCCATCTTAGAAGCTGGAGAGATGGCTTGATGTGCTGGCCATGTGTGAATGATATTTTTTCACACTCAATCATCCTTCCACTCCTTTGGCGAGCCTACTTTTAGGTCGCACTTTATCAGGTCACACAGTATTGGATTTCTTTGTTTTCTTTCCATTTAAGGCAATTTAGTGCTTCCAAAGAGTGCTAGGGTGACAGCCCTGGAGACTTGTCATCTCTTTATCCTGAGAACCATTTATTTCAGGTGGATGTGCAATGAGTATGAACAAAAGTCCACTGTTCTGCCTTTTACCCATTTGGTCTTTTTGTTGTTTTCTAAAATCACCAGTTTTACAGCATTTCGGTTTTTTCCTGATATGATCACTTTCCCTCTAGGATCTGTCTGGCATGGAATCTGTAGCTAATTTTAAATGTGTTGGTGGACACTTGCCAAATAACGGTGGGAATTATATGAGATAATTTTCAGGGTATTGGATTACCATTACCTACCTGCTTTTCAATGTAAATAATCAAAAATTCAGATACAGGAAAAGAAAAGAAAAGAAAATCCATGTGCATCCTTTATTGTGTAAGTTTTCCACTTATATTAGTTTGATGGATAAAAGATAGGGCTAGAAGGATCCGTCAGTTTTTTGTCAGTTCCACATTTTTTCTAATCTTAAATTAGCTTGTCTTCATTTCCATATCAAAAAATGCAACCCAGCGTAACAAATTCTTGGGGGAGGAACTGAAACTCTGTCCTCTCCCTATTCACCCACCATTGACTTCATCTCACCTGTACCCCAGATATGCATCCCCAAAATTCATCCCATACAGCCCAATGGAAGCCAATGGAATAAAGATTCCCCTGCCCTTCATTGCCATCTGCCCTGTCCTAGCTGGGTCCTGGGCTTCAAAGAAACTTTGAACTAACATGTCCATCATGAGCATAGACACAGCAGTGGCATCCAAGGCCAGTCTGAGTTCTGATCAAAGGACAGCTGTGGTTCAAGCAAGGACTCAGGCAAGAGGCAAGCTGAGGGGCAGCCCAAGGTCTAATTCTAAGCAAGCTAGGGAACAGGTACAAGGTGCACTGCTGGTAGAAAGGCATTAACCCTTGATTTACTTTATCCCTAGTGCCCCCCACCTCATGCTGAAACGTCCCTGTTTTAATAATGCCTGGAGTAGAATTATTACAGAACCTTGTAAACTGGTTATACAACGGTACCTCTAGTTATGGACTTGACCCGTTCCGGGGTGCCGTCTGCACTCCAAAAAGTCCGTAACTAGAGTGGCGCTTCTGCACATGTGCGAAGCATGCAGAACGCTTCTGCACGTGCACACACAGCAAAACCCGGAAGTATCCAGGTTTGCCGTGTTCGCAACCCGAAAAGACGCGACATGAACCAAACACAATAAGTTGCCAATTATTTGTTGATTTTCAATCTTGAAATGGGTGGAAAGCAGCCAGTTTTATCCTGATTTGTTGAGCCACTCAGAGACCAAAGATTAAGCAAAGATTAACTACCACTATTTAGTCAACTGACATCCTGCCAGCTGTGGTATTAGTCTTCGGGATTTTATATCCAGAAAATGTGCTGGCATTAGAGAGGTGCTGAATCCTAACAACCATGTTTGCTTCACCATAGATGCTGCGAATTTCTATGACTTTGGGTGTGTGAGTGTTTTGAGGGGGCATAAGTGGGTCCTTCCCCCAACAAAAAAATTGTTAAGGGTTTTTGAAATGTAAAATAACATGGGTTGCTTTCACTTCAAATGGCAGCTGAACAGTACAGCAGTGTTCCTTCTTAGAGTTCAAGAAGGGGCCTGAATGCTGCACCATTGTGTAATGTCATTCCCAAGGGCATTTTGGGAAATCTAGATGGTAATCTCTGGAGGCAACGTTACTGTGCTTCATCTACAACAAAATTGGCATCTGTTCTTTTTTCACAAAACACTTTAGAATCCTGCTATTCTGTCCACAATATTGCCTTGTTGAGCTGAACATCACTAAGATAGTAAGTCCAATTCTTTGTTTTCAGGAAGAGTTATTCAGTTTATTTCATTTATTGAAGACATTTCTTCCAGGCCACTTCCCAGCAAGGCTTTCAAAATGGTTATAACATTTTTGTAACAGCTATCAGCTGAGAAGTTGGCTTTATGTGGATTGACACACTGTTTAACACCCTCCTGTTTTTGTTTTTGCTTTTTGAATCTGTGGTTTCAGCTTTCAACTTTCCATTCGCTTTATTTCCCCCCCACCCAGTAAGTCACACAGGAGAACAGTAACAGATTTCATAAGCTGCAGTTGACTCATGTGTATGCAGATCCCATGGGCAAGCAAAATAAATACCCAAACGCCACAGAAATAAAAGGTGCTGAACTGAAAGGTGCATCTGAAACCCCTTATTGATTCTTATATCAGTGAAATACTCTGAAAAAGAGGGAACATCAATGACTTTGATGGGGACTAGACCCTGTCAACTATTAACTTTGAAACCTAATATGTGCATTGTTAGTATTAGTTGAGTGATTGATTGGTTGTATTTCTATGCCATTTTCCATTCAGGTGAATCCTATAGTGGTTTACAAATAATAAATAAGAATAACACAATAGAACATCAGAAATACAGCATAAATCATATTATATATTCTACAAATCATCAGTAAAACAATCTATAAACCACTATTAACAAACCAGCAACTAAAAAATAAAATAAAGCTAAGCACTATTAAGTTCATGCACACACTCTTTCCCCACATGATTCATAATCTTTCACTCTATTCAGTTTATGAAAATACACATCTGTCAGGGGTTCAGGAGCAGAGTCACAGGAGAGGGAGGAAATGGAGAGCGAGGGGGAAGAGTCTGAAGGAAATGTAAGCGAAGACAGCAGTCCAAGGTCTCTGAGTCTCTCCAGTGACTCGGAAGATTCACAGAAAGGGGCCCCCATAGTCAGGGCAAGGGGAGTGCCCAGGGGGGCACCTCAGGAAGAAGGGGCCAGAGGGGACTCAGAGAGTAGCAGCTGGAAAGCCGGACCAGCGTCCCCCCCAGAGGGCAGTAGGGGGGAGGAGTCCCAAGCATCGGGATCAGGTGGCGCGCGGGCAGCGGGAGAACGTGAGGCAGGAGGGACCAAACCCTCGTCAGGGAGCGAGGAAACGGTCATCAGGAAAGTTAAACGCGCGCGCGCGCCAAGTTCAAATGTACAGGAAGGCGGCAAGGTGGGCAGCCCGGGTAGGGAGCCAGGTCCTAAAGCCTGCCGAAGAGAGGGGGAAGAGTCAGAGGGGTCAACGTCTGCATCAGAAGAGTCCAGGAGGGAGGAGACACCGGGGGGTAGTAGGACCCAGAGGAAGAGAGAGAGAAGGAAGAGGTGGAGTAAGATTAGAGTGTTAAGCTGGTGCGCAGGGGGGGAAGACTCAGATGGAGCTTCGCCGGTCTAGAGTTAAGACGTAGAGCTGGGACGCTGAGGCTTTGAAATGCAAACTATTCTTCAATAAAGACTTTGATACTATACTATCGGCTAGCGTTGGTCCTTGGTGAGCTGGGACCCGGAGCCAGCTCTGACAACATCCTTCATACATACATAATCTAATAGAAATGCCTACAGCAGAGCTATACTTTAACTTATTAGTTATTAAGTTAAATCTGTGACCTGTCATTCCAACAACTGATGTTCACAGTAGTCACCACCAGCAGCACAATATAGCAAAATATAACCATCTCCATGTCCTTGGGCTTATTCAGCTTATTCACCCTTATTCTGAGGGTGGTGTGGGGTTTATAATGAACGGGAGAAGGAAGAGGTGTCATGTGAATATGAGGCAGTGGCTCATATGACCTTTAGCTGATGTTGGGTCAAGTTGCTCACTGGGAGATGTGATTAATCCTGCAGCCCTACTCTGCCCTGCTCTGCTGGTTCTCTTTCTGTGACTGCCTTGTGGGACTTCCTGCTTTGCTTTTCGAGCCTACATCATTGTTAAGAATGTAAGAGCCCTGCTGGATGAGACCAAAGGTGTATCTTGCCCAGCGCTCTGCCCTCACAGTGCCCAACCAGAAACCTATGCAAAACTCATAAACAGGGAAGGAGTGGGACAGCACCCTCCCACTTCTACCTAGCAACTGGTTTTCAGAGGCATGCCATTTTTGATGCTTCATGTAGTAAAGGTAAAGGGTAAAGGGTCCCCTGTCCAGTCGTGGCTGACTCTGGGGTTGCAGTGCTCATCTAGCTTTATTGGCCGAGGGAGCAGGCATACAGCTTCCAGTTCATGTGGCCAGCATGACTAAGCCGCTTCTGGAGAACCAGAGCAGTGCATGGAAATGCTGATTACCTTCCCTCCTGAGCAGTACCTATTTATCTGCTTGCACTCTGACATGCTTTTGAACTGCTAGTTTGGGAGGAGCAGGGACCAGGCAACGGGAGCTCACCCCGTCGCGGGGATTCGAACTGCTGACCTTCTGATTGGCAAGTCCTAGGCTCTGTGGTTTAACCCACAGCACCACCCGCGTCCCGTTAGATGTAGTACCCAACTGTTATTACTAGTAGGACGCGGAGGGGCTGTGGTCTAAACCACTGAGCCTCTTGGGCTTGCCAATCAGAAGGTCGGCAGTTTGAATCC
This sequence comes from Podarcis tiliguerta, assembly GCF_965153285.1. NCBI lineage: Eukaryota > Metazoa > Chordata > Lepidosauria > Squamata > Lacertidae > Podarcis > Podarcis tiliguerta. Next base: position 81,058,254 of record NC_139534.1, read on the forward strand.
CTGCAACAGTGAGCTCCCATTGCTCTGTCCCAGCTGCTGCCAACCTAGCAGTTCGAAAGCACACCAGTGCAAGAAGATAAATAGGTACCACTGTGGCAGGAAGGTAAACGGCGTTTCCGTGTGCTCTGGCTTCCGTCGCGGTTTAGTCATGCTGGTGGCCACATGACTCAGAAAGCTGTCTGTGGACAAACACCGGCTCTGTCGGCCTGAAGCAGGATGAGTGCCGCAACCCCATAGTTGCCTTTGACTGGACTTAACCATCCAGGGGTCCTTTACCTTTTACAAGTAGAAACTGATAGCTTTATCCTCCATGAATTTATCTAAACCTCTTTTAAAGCCATCCAAGTTTGTGACTATCAAACCAAAATTCTCATTAAACCAATGTATAAGAGAAAACTGCTTTAATGTCCATGTCAAGGAGGTACTTAACTTCTGTTGATAATTAACACAATAAATAACAACTGTTAAAAATGTGCTGGAGATGTAGAAAATAATGATGATGTTATATTCATATGTGGTGTTTATTTTCTTCAGCACCGAAATACTGGGAAAGGATTATGAAATTAATGTCCAAAATACTGTGTTATGAAATAACATTAGAATCCATACTACCGTTGTTAAATTATACAACTCAATCAATAAACAGAGAACATAAAGAATTAGTTTCTTATATGATAGTAGCAGCAAGATTTGTTTACTCAGAAATGGAAAGCTCAGCTATTACCTTGGAGTAGTAATTGGATAAATAAACTTTGGAAATTAGTTCTAATGTCAAAATTAACATATTATTTAAGGTCAAAAGAAACAGGATATGGGCAAAACACATTTTTAGAAGTATGGTCTCTGTTTATTTGGCATTGCCAAGGAATCATGACCTCCCAAAAATTCAATATGGTTTTGAAATACTTCAACTTTATAATTTCATTTTCTTCCTACTGCTACATATTAATATGAATATAACTGTTTTATTTTCTTTAAAAGTGACTCAAACGACATGAATATTAAAGTCTGGAAAGCTTAACAAGGTTCTCACACCTAATAGCTTGATACTTTTTCTCTTTTCAATTTCTTTTTGACTTTCTCAAGACAATCATGTAAAGCAGGCTTCCTCAACCTTGGCCCTCCAGTTGTTTTGAGACTACAATTCCCATCAGCCCTGACCACTGGTCCTGCTAGCTAGAGATCATGGGAGTTGTAGGCTGAAAACATCTGGTGGGCCGAGGCTGAGGAAGCCTGATGTAAAGCACATTCTACTTGACTGTAACCAAAAGTATTGTGAAAAATTATTTGGTAATAATCAATAAGTTATCAAAAAAGTTGGTGGCTATAGACAAATCAGAACACTGGAAGCCTGGGAGATGAATGTTGCTCAGTGATGGTGAGGGACAGGGTTGTAGCTCACTTGCTTTACACAGAGAAGGCTCTGGGTTGAATCTCTGGCATCTTCTGGCAGGGCTGCGAGAAACCCCTGTTTGAAAGTCTGGAGAGTCACTCCCAGTGAGTGTAGACAATTCTGAGCTAAACAGACCAATGGTCTGATTTTGAGGCAGGAGTAGGAGTTATGTGAAAGCCGCTTGTCTCATGTAACTGTAGTATGTGTGTGAATCCTACTGCCATGTCAGTAGTACAAAAAAAACATGTGTATTTCCCATCTAATCTACACCCTCCCATCCGGATGCTGTTCCAGCAGGAAAGGTGTGCATGTTATTGCCCGCGTTAGTGCTATTTACAAGCATGCCTCAATCAAATTGGAGGTAGCATGGTGAAATGGCTCTCACATAGTTGTGAGGAGGGTCTGGATGGGCAGAAAATAGACTGTGCTCAAAATAGATGCTTAGGGAGTTGAGGTAATTTTAATCTGCTTTAGTATTTTAAATTTTGTATGTTTTAAAGTAATGTATTTTTTTCTTGATTTTTTTCTTTATTGTTGTATCTTTTTTGTAAAACACTTGGAGGATTTAAAACAAACAATCAAGCAGTGTATAATTTTTATGAAATAAACTAACTAACTAACTAAATAAATAATACAGCCCCATAGCTTAAATGGTCTTGTTATCCAAATACTCTGTGTCACTATATCCTGATCTTCTGAATTTTTTTTATTTTTTATTTATTTATTTATTATTTATTTTTTAAACATATATTGAATTATATGTTTATATTGAATTATATGATGAATCAATAACTTCCAAACTATGAATTATTAGTCCTTTTGCACTCCCCCCCCCCCAAAAAAAATGTTGAAGGTTCCCTTCAATTGCTTTGAAATATTTATGGGAAGCGATTCATAAATGGAATCAAATAAATAAATAAATAAAGACATCCCTGAATATTCCTGACATTTCCTAGGTCTCTTGAATATAAGGATGATGTGATACACTGCACATATATTTTAATTCCTTTTTGTAGTAAGGTGAGGTCAGCCTACAATATTTTCAGCGCCTTCTGTCTAGAAGAACTACATTTTGATTTCAGGTCTTAACCCATACATATTTCCACAAGGCACCATAAATCCTATAGACTAAGGCTTGTGTTTGGGGGAAATAATATGAATACTGGGCAAATATCTGTACAGCATCATAATCAGTTTATTTCCAAATACAAATATCTTCATAGCTTAACCATGGCTTTGGAAAAGGTACACAGAAAATTGCATGTCAAAATGATAAATCTGTCAATTTGTGAAACTGCTTATTATTATGGGCTTGGCACTGACAACAAAATGAGAAAAACCTTCTCCTGGAAACGTTCGACCTGGGAGAACACACCACACCTGATCTTCTTCATTTCCATTTGCATGGGGCTGGATGCATTTGTTCAGTAGTAATATTTTCGCCCTGGTCCACTGTCGTGCGGAAAACATAGGAGAAACATTTATGGAAATGTAACTTCTCTATATTATACTATTTGCAGGAGTCTAATAGAAATCTTTAAACCAACCATTAAAAACATAAATATTATATTTTAAAACTCTATGAAGTCTCTGCTCCAAGATGTAGAAGTAATTGGGAGTTGCTGTCAAAACTTCCCAAGAATTTAACTCCAGAATGAACTGTGGAAGAAATTAATTGATTTGTTTATATTAGAAGCTCCTTTTTTATTAAAAAAAACCAGATTATTTCTTGACACCAAATTATCAAGCTGACAAAGCAGTACAAGTATTTAATCACATCTGAAAATCTTGGTTAAGCATTTGTGTATATGCTGCTGCTGTTGATATTTGGAAATTTGAATTCTTCCAGATCATCTTTATTTTGTCGTATAAGTAAAATAGCCAAGGAATAAATTTAAAAATACAACCTGTATTAATGAAAAACACCATATCAATCTAATTTCAGCATGCATACTCTGAAAAGAAACCTTCATCATAATTATGGGTTTATTATATGAGTCACTACTGAGCTCATATTCCTCACATTTAGAATTTCCTGGGTTTATAATTCTTAGTCTGAGGATTATTGCAACACGCCTGTAGTTTACAAGTGCATAGGCTGGTTATGGTACTTAATTATCAAGCACTGAGAAGCTTAGCTCAGTTTTAACATATTTTCCCCTTGGATTAATTTGCTAGCATTTAAATAATTCACTATCTTCCGGGCCATTCCTGCCTTTGATACTCGTGTTTTGCCACCTATGATAACAAGTCAAAGCCCCATGGGGCCATGGAGGCCTCTGGAGATGTTCCATCTCTTCTGTGATGGAATATGCTCAACTCACACAATTGGGAATTCCTGTGGTGCCCATGGAATTGTCAGATCTATTGAATACCAGTTGCTGGAAACCACAGGAGGGGAGAGTGTTCTTGTGCTTGAATCCTGTTTGTGGGTTTTCCACGGGCATCTGATTGGCTACTGTGAGAACAGGATGCCATTGGCTGCTGGCCTGATCCAGGAGACCCGTCTTATGTTCTATTATGCAAAGCTCTGTGTGAAAGACAGAGACCCTTGTATAAGCCAACACTGCTGGGTTAATGAAAATCTATTTTCATTATATTTGATGCTGAATAAGGATCCTGGAGTGAGAATCTATTCTTTGTCTACTTTGATTTCAAAAGCAAATACACAGTAACTCCCTCATAGTTTTCTCTGTAATGCACAGAGGTTTATCCTAAAGCATGTGTTGTTGTTCCAGTTGCATGCACAAAGTTCCCCTCTATTCTGCCATGAACAAGTTCAACAAAGCAAGATGACTGCCATTTAGTATATGGTTCAATTAATTTTTGCACTTTCTAAACATGAGGAATCATAAATGTGCAAGAAAAATAAAGAATGAGTGACTTCCATTGGCACAGGTCCTGATGTGTGCTATTTTCCTAAGAGTTATACAACAAAACTGCTTTTCCAAATACCTTTACTAGCGTCACATGACATTCTGTGAACAGTTGACCCCTTCTGGCCTAGGTTTGGAAAATGTCCACGTGATTGCCTTCTTTGCCTGTTTGTATAACATACAAATGACACATCTCTCAACAGGCCAGGCACCACCTGAACGTTATGCAAACATGCAAGAAAGACAACTGGAACCCTTTGCATGTTTTGTGTGTGTGTGTGTGTGTGTGTGTGTGTGTGGCTAACCATTGTTCAATAGGAGTCCCATTGATTTCAATGCAATTAATGATGTGTTCTCTTCTCCATCATGTTAAAATTAAGAGGACTTGAAAGGGTTTGGATGTGGTGGTTTCTTAAGCATAGAATCTATATTTCTTTGGCACAACTAGAAGCAGTCCTTTGGGCAGCACCATCCAATACTCCTGCTGCTGTACGCATGCTGCATGTTAGTTCCCGTGCTTTGCCCTTCCTCTTCTCAGGAACTGCCAGTGATGCTCAGTGCTCAGAAGGCAAGTGAGCAGCACTGCACTGCTTTCACTGCTCTACCGACTACTACCAGGCATTAAATTTGATACAGGGTATACGTACAGTTAAGGGACACAGGTGGTGCTGTGGGTTAAACCACAGAGCCTTGGGCTTGCCGATCAGAAGGTCGGCGGTTCAAATCCCCGTGAGGGGGTGAGCTCCCGTTGCTTGGTCCCTGCTTTTGAACTTAGCAGTTCAAAAGCACGTCAAAGTGCAAGTAGATAAATAGGTACTGCTCCGGCGGGAAGGTAAACGGCGTTGCTGTGCACTGCTCTGGCTCGCCAGAAGTAGCTTAGTCATGCTGGCCACATGACCCTGAAGCTGTATGCCGGCTCCTTTGGCCAGTAAAGTGAGATGAGCGCCGCAACCCCAGAGTCAGTCACAACTGGACCTAATGGTCAGGGGTCCCTTTACCTTTTATATGTGCAGTTGTGACTGCTTCTGCACTACCCATTTTCACCACTGTTAGACTGAACTAAGATTTCGCTAACTACATCCAGCACGGGATAGAATAAACTGAGAGGCACACAGGGACTTACATAAAGCTGCGAAAAAGAGGATGGCCTTGCAAAGCTTTCACATCACGCAGATTTATGACCAGGCAGAGGCTGGTTCCTCGGCAAGCAACTTCTCAGCTCCGCTGAAGTGAACTGAAGTGGAACAGCAGCTCATTTGGCTGATCACACTTCTTCAGATGTATGGCTCATGCTCTGATTAAAGTTAATTGTGCTGATAATAAATAAAAACTTACTGTAAACAATACCAATATGCGCAGAACGAAGTGGGCACTCTAGGAGACAATTTCTTCATTTCTTTATGAAATAATGGTTGGAATTATAAGGACATTTTGTTTTCTCCTTATAGGGCCTTGTTTTATGGAAGGTGAGAAGATGGTGCTAGAATTTAATACGCCATTTGTCAGGAGAACTTGTCTTATGAAAGATGCTTTAATGACTAGAGTCTATGTTAGCAGCAATCCAGGAGTCATTGCTGTGCTAGAATGTTCTTAATCTATCAGTGTCTAACTCCTGCTTAGCTCCGCATATTTAAAAATCTCAGGATAACATCACACTAGGATAACAATGCTCTTATGCCTGCTTACCATATTCACTAATCCCACAAATTGTAACATCACCAATATGAAATTGTAAGTCATAATAGACAAATGCAGATGGTACTATAGGGTATCATATTGTTATTTGTGGTCTGAACAGCATTGGCCAGTGTGGAGGGATGCTGCCACAGACATCACTTCTTAGCAGCGGTACTATTGCTGTGTACCTAGATGGTGAGGGGGCGTGACAGGCTGGTGGTGAGGTCCGAATGCTTTGGGTGCACTGCTGGGTTGGGTTTGCTGGTGTACCTGAATTGTCCAGACATCACTGCTATCCCACCTCTCACTGCCCTGGTAAATAGCAGCAGCACTGCTGGGAAGCCAGATTGTGAAACTACCTCTCCTTTGCTGGCCACTCCTGGATTTGAGGATTGTTTGAAGTAACAGTGATAAGCAACCCATGTTAACATCCTTTTGGAGTGCCTGGCGTGCTCTGGTCCATGGGGTCACAAAGAGTCAGACACAACTAAACAACACTCTTTTCCTTTTTTTAAGAAGAAGACAAGAATATGACTCTGAGCCATCTGCAGCAGGGAACAATAAGGCCAAAGCCATGTGGAATTCTTAAGTTCTTTCCAGATTGTCATCTGTAGGGGCTACACCCCTAAGTCAGCCCAGTTAGTAGCAGAAGGAAAGTCCACAGAAGGGAGTATTGGGTATTCCCAGTTTGTTGGCAAGATAATGCATCAGCGTCTCCCAGCACATAGAGCCACTGTGTCAAGATGGAAGAAGAGGGTGCATGTGGTGGTTAAGGGCTTGCCCTTGACTTCAGTTATACTGGAGCTGGATCTACATTGATATTTTAAAAGTTATTAGAACGGTACTAGATATATTGTTCTATAACGTCACCTTACCTTTAACATGCAGTTTTCCTATTGTCGGTTGCTTGTTGCTCTGCAGCGTCCTCTGGTGTCACATTTTAATAACATATTATTAATGTTATTAAGCCACAAGTGTAGATCCGCCCTGGGTATCCCCTTTGCAGTGTTGTATGTATGCAGTGTACTCCCAAGTGATTCTCAAGACTTGCCACTCAGGATTCTGGAACTTTTGGGTCATGTACAGATAATCTTTGGGGTTAACTTGTCACATTGACTAGAAGCTGTTAGGTCCCTGGAAGGTTTCCTACTCACGTAAAAGGATGAAACTTAGGTGAAGGAGTAGTGAAATCTAGTATACTTCTACCTGGGCATAGTTGGCTGAAGGATCCTTTAAGTCATGGGTAGGCAAACTAAGGCCTGGGGACTAGATCTGGCCCAATCACCTTCTAAATCGGGCCCATTGATGGTCCGGGAATCAGCGTGTTTTTGCATGAGTAGAATGTGTCCTTTTATTTAAAATGCATCTCTGGGTTATTTGTGGGGCATAGGAATTCGTTCTCCCCCCAAAAAAATATAGTTCACCCCCCCGCGCCACAAGATCTGAGAGACAGAGGAATGCCCCCAGGCTAAAAAAGTTTGCTGACCCCTGCTTTAAGTGCTAACTTCTCCTACAGTCAGCCCTGCATATCTTGTTTCAAGCTTTTAATGAATATAGCTCTAGTATCACCTATTCACTTTTGTCTTACCTCTTCACTTCCAGTTTGGGTGTAAGCCCACATTATTCTCTTTCTTAATCCCAGCTAAAATCTATGAAAATGCTTTTTTTTCAGTTTTAGTGCAAATTTTAAATAATATAATGCAAGTTTATGGGAAGAAAACAGTTTATCAGGTGTAACTCAGCAAAGGCTTGAGCAGCCATGTACCTCCCCCATGAAATAATTGGACAATGTTGCATGCATTTCTACTACAGTGGTGCCTCGCAAGACGAAATGAATTCATTCTGCAATTTTTTTCGTCTTGTGAATTTTTCGTCTTGCGAAGCACGGTTTCTCATAGGAAATGCATTGATGGTTTCCCATAGGAATGCATTGACGGTTTTAAGAAAAAGGCGCAAGTCGTTTTCGTCTTGCGAAGCAAGCCCACAGGGAAATTCGTCTTGCGAAGCAACTCAAAAAACAAAAAACTCTTTCGTCTTGTGAGTTTTTCGTCTTGCGAGGCATTCGTCTTGCGAGGTACCACTGTACTTGATTGACACCAAAGGAAACCCACTGACAACATTCATTGATCCAACACGGCTAATGATTTCTTTCAAGCCCATTAAAATCAGTGAGTGGTATTTAACTAAGTTTTTTCTCAAAGGAAACCCTCTGAAATTAATGGCACTAACTTAATCATGAACATTAATTACATTGGGTCTACTCTGAGTAAGCTAGTTGGACATCTCCCAATAAGACTATGCCAATGCTATTAGGTGCATACCTCGATTTGGGCAGGTTCCTGCATTGCAGAGGGTTGGAATAGATGGCCCTCAGGGTCTCTTGCAACTCTCTAATTCTATGGTTCTGTTATTCTAATTCATCAAGAAAATCAGCTGAGCCAATAGACAATTTGTTATGCTGTATATTCCTTGTAAATATGTTCAAAAGAGCAGATTAGAGCTTCCTAACTGAATTTACAGTGTCTACAATTGATGTGACTGTCAAATGATTTTGTTTTAATTTACAAAGGCTTAATGTTGTTGCTAAATGCTCTTAGTGTTAATTAAAACTGCAGTTCAGCAAAATGAACTCATACAAACTGGATGGGGGAGGAAATCTGCCTTTTAATATATCAAATTAATTGAAATTAATAGTGATTACCCTGCTGGTTACTTCACAATTGTGTACAGGCTAATCAAAAAGCAAACAATTGGCTTACAAATTCTCCTACCACATTTGAATTATTTATTTTGCACCTTTTCACAGCTAATAGTAATATCAGAAAAATAAAGAATTCTTTAAATGTATTTTTTAAAAAAGAATAAAGGACTACCAATTTGTTTTCCTCTTACTGTAGTGATTTTGATATACAGTGGTACCTCCGTTTATGAACTTAATCCATTCCGGAAGTTGGTTCTTAAACCGAAACCGTTCTTAAACCGAGGCAAGCTTTCCCAAATGAGGCCTCCCGCTGCCAGTGCCCTTCCACCGTTCGGAATCCATTCTTAGACCGAGGTAAATTTCGCATCTGAGACACTACTTCTGGTTTTGCCGAGTTCATAAACCAAATTGTTCTTAAATTGGACTGTTCTTAAACCGAGGTACCACTGTATGTGGACTCAGGTTGGTTTATTCATGAAGCAAATGTGTATTTTAGGGGAATTATAATAGCACATTCTAGGAAATATTTGAAAGATTCTTTTATCTATCATGGCTTCATTTGGACATCACAATAAACAATGGCTGATCATGAATGGAATGTTCAATTAATCACAGTTTAGCATTACAACTGAACCCTACGCTCTGGTTATAGTTTGTGAAAAACAAGACAGTTTTAAAATCCATGGCTTGAAGTTGGCTAGTTTCAAACTAGTCAAAATTAGATTTAGCCACAGTGTCTCAGGGCTTAACAGCAAAACAAGCAGTGATTAATCAAAAAGGAAAACTGAAAGCTTCTGAATTCCTTGTGGCCATACTTAGGCTTGTCCCCATCACAATAAATCATGGTTTATCATTTTCCAGAGAGGCAATCATTAATTTATTTATATATGTATAAATACTGCCAACTCACAAAATATCAGGGTGGTAACCAGCAAAATAAAAACATAAAAAGCAGTAAAAGCAGTAAATGACTGGCTACTCAAAACTTTTTTGCACAACTGTATAGGTCTGTCAGCATAAAAAAGTGTTCCAAGAGACATCTGAAAGTTGTCCTGGCAGCAGGACCCTTCTGAAGGCCTCTAGGAGAGGATGGTGGGGCAAGGCAGGTAGGAAACGCCACCCCAAATTTCCATCACAGAGACTCACCCCTCATGTGACACTATTTGGGTCAATTACTGCTGAGGGGAAGGCCTGGTGGCTGGGCTTCTATATGTATCTTCAGCCCTAGCTACAAAATTTTCGCCTTGTTGAATTGCTGAATTGAATCACATCTTTTTAAATACATGCACACACCAGCAGTTGTACCCATGAATGCTGGGCAGCAGGAATGTTCCAAGCTATCCACTATATATAAAAGAAAAGAAAAACCTAAGTGAATTTCGAATTAGGTTTCAATGATCAAATGGAACCGACCTTGCCAAGCATTTTGAAGCAAAGCCAACCTTTTACAAGAGGAAAGAGACGCACTACAAAATCAACAACAAGCCCGATGACAGACGTTGTAAGTGGATGAGATACGCTGTCATCCCAACAACATATCAAAGCAAAAATATGCAGAACTATTATTGCTTGTGTCAGCAAAATGTGTAGCTCCAGAGATGAGGTGCTTCATAAGCAGACTAGAAAACAGGACTGGAGAAATCCTCCAGCGTATCTTTGTCTTCAGCTACTGGATTTTAGAGAGCTGGTAATCAAACATCAGTTCAAGTGATCTTTCATATATCGGGCAGAGGTTAGCCAGATATATTTGGGTTGCTTTTTGGAGCTCAGCAAAGGAGTGCCAGCTCTGACCTTTGGTTAAAAATAGCACAGACCTTTCCATATAGCAATATATTAACTAGAGCGGCCTTTGTAGCACACTAAATCCCTGTTTGTTTCATTACATCTGATCCTGAGGTAAACTGGTGAAGAGCAATAAGTGTCATTGACACTTACATTTGATTAACTTTATTCTGCAGCAGTCCCAGAGGTTAAAACCACTTTTATTGCCTTTTGCTGGGACATTTTTATTGAATATTATGTCACACAGCACTAAGTACACCAAGTCAACCAAGGAAATGGTACAAGTTTATTCCCAATGGATTGTGGGAATTTGCATAGAGCTCTGAAAATAGCCTCTATACAAGAAAGAAAAACCGCCATACAGGCCTTGTAAGTAATTATGGCCACAGCTTCACCATAGGAAATGTTGACCCCATTATGAAATTGGTCCCTAGTTTGTTTCTGGGCAAACCACAGTGTCTTATATCTTCAGCAGCTCAAACTGCTGAACGCTACAGTCCTTACATTTTGAATACCCATCCCTTAAGGGGACAAAATGTTCACCCCAGGAAAATAAACCAGGATGACCATCTCTGCAGTCACAGAAAATGCAAATTGGAACAAAACAAACGCTACTAGCACTGTCAACTCCGGAGAGATTTTTGGGCTAAGGAAAAAAGCACAATATTATGCCATCAGCTTCATGGCTGAGTGAGTACGGATTTGGAACTCAGCTATCTACGGCATTTAAAAAGCTGGCATTCTGCTTCTCAGGTAAACAGAAATGTCTTTTTTCACACAGATGAAACAGATTACTACTGTATAATATACAACATGCTTATAGTATACCACATACATTTAGCATGGAATGTTTGGTGGAGACCTGTTAGTATCTGTCAGTCTATACAGTGCAATGCATCTTGGCCCAAAGCAGATTAAATATTGCTGCCCAGTCACCATTTCAGCAAACTGGGCTGAAATTAAAGGAAATTGCCAGGTAATCAGGTACATTTTCATAGGTAGGGGAATGAAACGGGAATCTCTCTGGCTTCTACAAGCACCCAACTTTTAGCTGTTCTGGAGTATCTGGGATGCTATGTAGCAATACACTCGATGGACAGCTCCATTTAGGCTGACAGAAACTCATCATGCTTTGGTAAATTACATTTTTTGTCTTAACAATAGTGGAATTAGCAAGCAAGTGGTACAGCTGACATAGAAGGCACAAAAGGGTCTCTATTTCATTTGAGAGAGGAAGCACACTTGCTTCAGTGCAGAAGGCATTTAGGGAGAGAAGCTGAAAACCTTCCCTTCTTGACAAACACAGTGGGTTCCATGCATATCACTTGCTATGTCTGAATTAAGGGTTATTTTTATGTAGGTGTCTAAAGTATAGACCAGGGAGCCAGGGGCGGAGGAAGGGGGCGGTGGGGGTTGTCCACCCCAGGTGTCACCACTGAGGGGCATGACAAAATGGCAGACGGCACTAATCGCCGGGCCTGCAGCGTGTCCGAGCCACACATCTCTCTTGGGAGTGACACGGTGGCTTGGATGCCCACAAGCTTCACGCTGCCCCAAATGGTCTGCCCGCCACCTCCCCCTCAGCTGTAGGGCACCTGAGTAAGAAGAGGCAGGCAGACTCCTTGGAGGTCCCGCGGAGCATCCTGCCCTGGCTAGCCCTGGCCCTGGGCACAGGGCACAAACACCGCCCCATGTGCCCAATCAGCTTGCTCTGCCACTGCAGGGAGCAGAATGACATGAACTTAAGAAAAAGAAGAAAGCTGATTCAGATCCCTCCTTGTTGGATATGCCCAGGCAAGTCTTTCTCTCTTATTTTCTGACCTGTGATGTAGATTTTTAATTACCTCCTGTGGTGGTAAGTGTTAAAGGGTAAGCAGAGACCACAAAATTTCCCTTATGTTTGCAGTATGTGGAAGCATATTGATCTGTCCAGGATCTGCTCTGTGGTCAATCAAATTCATCATTCATGTCTGAACACGATGAGTTAAACCTGAAGTTCTGTTCTAGAACCATTGGCTGTAATGGAGAATTTAAAAACAACTATAACATTTTACTTTTCACATAAGTGGATGAAATTTGAAGGTTTAAGAGCCATTCTAGAATGGATCAAGGCTGCCAGTTTTCAGGGAGATCCACCCTAGCTTTTTATGCAGGGAATCTTTTTATATATAGTGATATGGTGTATGAGCACTGCTTCCATTAGGTTAAAAGAGAGAGAGCTGCATTTGAAACATGAATGCAATTGACCACAAAATCATGAAAAGCAGCAGACTTTTTAAAAGTCCCCTGCATGATAGTGCATGTTCCCCACTTTGAGAATTTCCCATCTTAACAAAAATGGCATTTCTTGAGAATTCTAACTCACTTTCCAACAAAATGCCAAGATCAACTGCCTTCCAGTTCATTTGGAACAGCACCATTTGGAGAAACAGACTGGAGCAAGGCCTGGGACTGAGGGCTTCCTATACATTTTCAAATATATGTATTTATAAACTGAACATGTTAACAGGCAAATGTAAGGCAGTATTAGGAGTGACATGGTGACAACTCCAATTGGCATCAGAGGCAGATCATAGGAAGAACAGCCATCACCACTACACAATCAGGCAATGTTCCCAGCAACTGCAATCACCTTGTATTTCAGTCTGCCTTTCCTGTGATAATAGGCAGGGGAGAGTTTCGTTTTATTCACACTAGTCAACCGTGCACCCACTCTTGAATGAAGAATTGAGACTTGACTGGAGATACGGTCAAGGATCTATTATTATTATTATTATTATTATTATTATTATTATTATTTATTTGTACCCTGCCCATCTGGCTGGGCTTCCCCAGCCACTCTGGGCGGCTTCCATAGAAACCAAAAATACACTAAAATATCACACATTAAAAACTTCCCTGAACAAGGCTGCCTCAAGATGTTTTCTGAATGTCAGGTAGTTGTTTATCACTTTGACATCTGCTAGGAGGGCGTTCCACAGGGCAGGCGCCACTACCGAGAAGGCCCTCTGCCTGGTTCCCTGTAGCTTTGCTTCTCGCAATGAGGGAACCACCAGAAGGCCCTCAGCGCTGGACCGGGCAGATAGCAAATAAAATGAACTGCCAGTTTCAGGCATCTACTTAGTCCCTTTCACCTGGACAGTGCCACTCTGGCTCCGGGCACCAGATTAGAGGATTAGTCATTTTTTGCCCACTTGCTTGGGATGCAAGTGGAAGGGGGCATGTGAGAGGTGCATCCCTTCCCTCACTGTCCAACATTGGGAGTTTAGACTCCTCCAGCACCCAAGTCTGTTCCCTTTCCCCTCAAGGCAGCTGGCAATGAGGGTAGGTTGGGTTTGCTGGCTTGCACAACCTGCTGTCATAATGAAATCAGATGTACCAGCCAATTAAACATTTCTGCTTTCTCCTTTCTTAGGATTTGATGCCATACTTTTAGTTTGTAACTCCTATAAATGATAACTTCCAGTGATAACCTTGTAAAGTACGGTACTTAGGGTGTGCGGGTGCACATGTGTGTAATTGCTCCACATTTACCTGTTATCTCACATTTGTTGGAAAGGAAAGCTATGAATTCAGCAGCCATTTGGGATTCTGCTGCTAAATTCAGGGCTAAGCGATGTCCTTCACAGGTTTCCACAGCTCTAAATCAGTTTGCATTCCTATTCTTTACTGGCTGTCATTTCCCTGACAACTCAACCATTATATGAATTTCTTCCAGAGGCCAAAAAAAAAGTTACATTCTCTACAATGCATTTTACACCTGCAGCTCTTCATATAATGCACTAAAATGTCAAAATATATATTATCTTAGTTGTAGTGAAAGTGTTGGACCTTAAAATATTTCAGCAGCAATTCTGACAAGTTGAAAGTTTATTAGAGCAAGTTTGTGGATGACAAAAAGTTAATTTAAGCTGTTCTCTCTGTGCTTTCTTCCGGTAACTGCTTCTTGAATGCCATCTTCCTGTTGACTGTCTTTCTCGAAACACAAAGCGCTATTAACCTGGATTAGCTGCTGAAACTCTGGAGTCACACAGCTGCAAAGAATTTTAATGAAACAGCCTTTGCATCTGTTCTATACATAAGTATTGTTGCACACCATTCCAGTCTCCGAGCTTTGTGAGATTCCAGGTGTTTCCATGTGCTTCCAAAGGGTTTGTGTTTCTTTTAGGATTGAGGCACAGAGGGGACTGTGGTATCTTTATAATATATGGTTTATTTACACATATGCAACCTGAGCCTACAATGGAGGGTTTCACAGCATCAACACCCCAAGAGGGTCTTGCTTCTCCCACAGCCTTGGGTTCTAACGAAGATCCAACATTTCTCTGTCTCACTGGCTTTTCCACTTACCCAATAAGCCTGTCTCCTCTATATTTTGTCTTTATCTCTTGGAGGCCTTACCCATTTGCCATCCAGGTCAAGCCCTTTGGTGTCATTAAGCTGATTAGGTGACTTTAAGCCAATGATTGTATCTCAGTCTAATCTCTCTCACAGGGTTATTGCGAGGATAAATGGGGAGGGAAAGAAACGTGTGCTACCTTGAAAGGTGGGATAAATATAAAAATAATAATAAATGAAAACCAATATTATTTTTGTGTGGTGTCTTAGTAATGGGTAGGAACAAATTTGAACAATGCACATCTGTAGAAAAATAAGAACTGCACAAAAGGTATCTTGATGAGATCGTAACACTACTTTTTCAGAAACCTAGATCAGGTAAAATATGTGAATAAATGGAAAGAGCAGAAAGCACTGGTAAGTGGTGCCTTCTCCACTTAAATAAGAGGATAAGCGTTTTCTTTAAAAGTAACTCCACATCTCTGGCACATGTTACAAGCTGCACTCTGGCAGATATGTAGGAAAGCCCTGAAGAACCACTTGTTTTTCTCTGCTTCTGCTTAAATTGTATTCTGTTTGGGCTTGTGCAAAAAAACAGCTGTAAGGATCTCTCAATTTCTCCAAAAAAAATCTAAGCTAAGGATTGAGATCAACCATTTCCTAAACATGCTTATGCCATTCAGGATATAGCAGCATTACCCTGATAATCTGGGACATCTGCTTAAATTCTGTTTGATATCCCTTCTCTTTGACAGTAAACTGATCTTCAGTAGGCTTTCCTTTATTAATCTGTGTGTGCAGAAATGAATGTTTTCCCTTGTTCATTTGCAAGAAGACACTAATGGCAAAGCTGCATGTTCTCAATTCTGTACAGAGAAGTCAACGATTACTTCTATATGTTGTGATTGATCATGTGGTTTGGGGAGGCTAAATAGCACAGATGAATATGTGTGTATTCTTACCACTTTTTCATACAATGTTCATGCATGGAGGGGGGCTTACATGTGTGCAGGCATTTGGGGTGTGGTTATCAGGCATTGTCCTCAGCTCCCCTCCTTGCATTCACAATGCATGGAAGGGCTAGGATTCCATAACCTTATCACTTGTTAACAGAAACAAAGCCAACTGCTGTTGAAGGAGCTGCCTCAAACCTTTTTTATCCTACAGATAAGATGGATGGAAGGTCAAGATGTTGCATTTTATTCCCTAACAAATTGTTCATGCAATGTAATAATCAAGGATGGACAAATATGCCAATTTTGGTTCTCTCTGTTTCTCATTTTTTCAGTCTTAATTTCAATTTACATTCCTTCAGCAAGCTTCAAATAAGTTTTTTTTTTTTAAATTCCACAGAAAAGTTCAATTTTTTCCTCCTATTAAGTACATTTTTTAAAATAAGCAGTTTAGCAATCACACGCATCTTTGTATGTACTGTTTGGTTGGAGAATTTCAAAGAATAGCTGTGTTTCAGTTTATGCATTAGTTTAAGAACAGGAAAATTGCTGAGCTTCTTGTTAAAAATTCAAACAAAATCAAATTTATGCCCCATCCCTGGTAAGAATAACTTGCTTTGCTATCTCTGTGCTGGTGCATACTTTCCCTATGAGAATCATGCAATCCTGAAAAGCATTTCCCTGCATAAAAAGCGAATATACTGTTATGAGCTTTTGGTGCCAGACTCCTCATAATCCTCAGATTTAGCAAGTGTTAGAATGCAATCAAGTCATAGGGTGTTAAGATGAGTGCTAGACTACTTTAATCCATGGATCTAACTAATGTTAAAATCTTATTAAGATAGACTAGCATCCTCTTGAGATAAACCCTGGGAATCCTGTATTCCTCATACACTGGTTCCACAAGATACGTCTGCCCAATTTGGATAGATCTCCCTCCTCCAAACATTGTAGTGCCTATAACAAAAGCTGTTTTGGGGCTCACTCAACCCCACAGGGAAGCTATTGGACCACCTTGTGGGGCAAGATTGGCCCATGGGCCAGAGGTTCTCCAGCTCTGGTTTTGTGGGACACTAGCGTTCTGGTATTGTTCAGCAACTTCACTTACCTTATTCGGTGGGCAGCCTTGTGGTTGGGCCCCGGGCCCCGTGGTGACCTGGCCAAGGGTCAGAGACTGGCACCCTCCCTGCTGCTGCTACCCCTTGGCGCTGGGTGGGGCCCTGCTTACAGGGTGGGCTTCATTGTCCAATCAGCATCAACAGAGGCATGTCCACGGGGAATTTAAAGTCTGGGGTGGTAAGGAGGCCATCCTTTTGCACCCTTTGGCAGATCTCCCACCTTCCTCGCCATCTTTTTTCTGCTTTAATATATTAAATGTATCAGTCACCATATTGTTGGGACCGGGCCGGAATTCTTCCACTTCACAAATTGGCTGCACCATTTGGTTTTCGCCTACCTTATAGCAATCGTCACAACTTTGTGAAGTTAGGCATTGGGTAAGCCTATGTTTGGATGGAGGGGAAGTTGTAGCCTCCACCTCCCTCTCCTCATTATGGGTATCCTGTTAAAGTGATCCGGGTGTGTGGATTCCATCCGATGCCCAGATGTGGGCTAAGGCCATACTACTACCCCAACAGGGACCCCTCAGGGTGCCCCTATTTGATGTAAGCCATAGGGTTCCCCCTTCTGGTGGTTTACCCTTAGTTGGACTCCCAGCAGACAGGCGAGAGTTGAAATATAGTCCTGCTTCACCCAATGCCTAAGCCAAACCACTCACATCTGGGCATCGGATGGAATCCACCATGGTAACCAATAAAGTGGTGGCCTATTTGAACCCATAAACCAAAACCTACTAGGAGACCGTGGGTCACGAGGTCTTGACACACAACATGTCTACCATTGCTTTTAATGCATGGACAGTTAAATGTGTATCTAAAGTGTTCCAGAAACATAATACTGTAAACTGTCCTGTAATACTTGGATGAAGGGCAGGACAGTGGTACCTCTGGTTATGAGCTTAATTCATTCCGAATGTCCGTTCTTAACCTGAAACCATTCTTAACCTGAGGTACCACTTTAGCTAATGGGGCTTCCTGCTGCTGCCGCCGCACAATTTCTGTTCTCATCCTGAGGTAAAATTCTTAACCCAAGGTACTACCTCCAGGTTAGTGGAGTCTGTAACCCGAAGTGTTTGTAACCTGAGTTTTTTTTAACCTGAGGTACCACTGTATATAAACTTCCATAATGATAATGATAATACGTCCTCAACTGAGAACTCTGGATTTATTTGTATTTTTATAATATATAATATATACACTGTTCATGTCCCAACATGATCATGCCTGTAGAACCAAACTCAACTCACTGGACATTCAGTTCCCTCAGGGTAGGAGATTGAGAGAGAGGACTCTTTCCTAAAACCATTTCCTAGGAATACTAGACTCTCAGGTGGCAGGTGGACTTCCAGTTGCCAAGCGATTGAGCCTGGATCTGCAGTGTATTACATATGCCTTCCGTTTTAAATGTATGACACTGATTTCAGATGATCGTTCATCTGTAACCGTTTGGTGGGGATTGTTTCAAAAAGCTGATGTGCCTGGGGAATTGAACCGAAATGAAATATGAATCCCTAGAGTTATTAATCCTGCTTGAATAAATCAAATCATTAATATATTGCAGCAACCTGAGAATATAGCATCCTAAAGGGGCCTGTGAAGTATGAAAAAAAAACCTATGATGGGTATTTTTCCTCTCTGCTTGAATAATGGTGTAACAGCAGAAGAGGATGACATATTCAAGCTTAATTATCTCCCTTTTCTGTCTTCATCCATTGCCAGGAAAATTTAATTAGAGGAGAATAAGACTTCCTCCCAATATGACAACTACATATAGCTTACAACAATGTAACTTCTAATGGATCTGAAAATAGATAACATAACAAAACTGAGTTTATTCAGTTATACAAAGTAATATCTTTACTGTGATACTGTTAAGTGCGCTAGCTTGTTAGTGCTATGAAAATTAAGGCCCTCACATCTTGTCCTAAGCAGAAAATGTTCTTTTTTCACTCTGCAAGAAGTTTTGATGAAAGGCTAGTTATTAAGCTAGCTATGGCTTTTTGTAAGGAACCACAGAAGTGAGAAACTGGAGTGACTCAACAAGCTGCACTCAAAAGCTCAGGGGAATTTTAGAACTCCTGCACAATGCAAGGAATAAAACAAAGAAAATCCACTATACTGGTGCTGTTGTAAAAATCATTGTGCACACAAAAGGTACATTTTTGATCTGGCCATGGGTTTCACACCAGATTTGAGATGCTCTTCCTCCAATATGTTCATAAAATTTCATGTGTATGATAAGCATACATTCATAAAATGAAATAATAGTAAACAATGACAACATATAACCACCAAAGGGAGAGGTATTACTTAAAATATTCACCATTATTTCTGATCATTAGCAAATATTTCTAATATAAGTAGACATATGTTGTTGTTTTTCCCCTATCCAGCCCACAGGGAAGGTTGTGAAATCAATGGCTTAAGTCTGATAGAATTGAAGAATTGTAGAGTTGGAAGGAACCACAAGAGTCATCTAATCCAACCCTTGCAATACAGAAAACTCAACTAAAGCATCCATGACCGATGGCAATTGAACCTCTGCTTATAAACTCCCTAGGACCACATTCTAAGGGAGTCCGTTCCACTGTCAAACAGCTCTTATCATCAGAAGTTCTTTCTGATGTTTAGACAGAATCTCCTTTCTTGTAACTTGAAGCCATCCAAAGCAGGAGAAAACAAACTTGCTACATCTTCCATGTGAGAGCCTTATATATATTTGGAGATGGCAATCATATCTCCTTCTCAGTCTTATCTTATCCAGGCTAAAAATACCCAACTCCCTCAACTATTTGTTTTATTTTATCATATTTATTTATAAAATCTATATACTGCCATTCATCCAAAGATAAATGTAAAATAAAATAAAGACACAAAATACATAATAAAAAAATAACAAGACTAAAACAAAACAATACCCACCCTATAATCCTCATAAGGCTTAGTTTCCAGACCCTTGATGATCTGGGTCACCCTCCTCTGCACATGTTCCATCTTGTTGATATCCTTCTTAAATGGTGATGACCAGAACTGAGCGCAGTACTCCAGGTATTCAGCTATCATTCATAGGAGCAATGGATGAGAACCATGTATACATGAAATTGTTTCTCTCTGATCTTCTGATCAAACAACTGTATCGTGTTAATTTTTTTTTGGCTGATCCAGCCATTTTGTGTGCAACTGAGTTCTACCCCCCCCCCCCAACTTCCTCCTTGCTGCTGCAAGCATGAAGATGTAATTTTATGCATGTTTTGTTTCATCTGGAAATGAAGACAATAAAGCTAACTGAGGTTCTGGAACAATGATGTGCTTTGATATGTCTGATTATCAGGCCAGGCATTTGAGACCAAATCGTTCTCTCCATTTTTATTAGTGTTTATCTAACACTAGATAAACTTGATCATACACTAGACAGATTTGATCATACACATTGCTTGTCTTGCAGAAACTTCACTGAAGCCTCCATCATTGAAATTGGAAGGCTATGTCAGAAAAGGACTTCACTGATAGGTGCGTTGCAGCCAGAATATGTTCAGTTTCATTATACTTTTCCTGGACTATCCTGAACAATGTTTAATTACATCAACGTAGCTAAAAGTTTTACCCCATTATTCTGTTCTTGGCTTTGCTACACTTTAATTAAAGTAATTGAGTATATTTGTTCATTGTTGTGAAAGCTTGAGATTGCAGTCTATGCCCACTCGCCTGGAATTAAACTCTGCTGAACACAATGAAATTTACTTCTGAACAGAGGTCTCAGAGACTTTCAATGGAAACAGAAACAGGTGCATACTTGCTTGTTGTGAAGACCAGATTAACTGAATCTAAACACAAGCAGTCAACTAATGAATGTTATGTGCATCCAAGTTATGAAACTTAGATGCAAACTCATCCCAGTGAAACCTACTTCCTTGATGTAAGTCCCCTTAAAGTCAGTGAGGCTTACTCCATTGTAAGCCCTTGTACATATGTTTCTACTGTTAAACACCATTTATAACTATTGCCTAATTAAGGCCTACTCCTTTGATTTAATGTGGCTTACTCCAATACGACGCTACCACTCTCAGGTCAGTGGGCTTAGAATTGCAGCCTTAGCATGTGTATGTTTACTCAAAAGCATTTCCCAGCTCCAGGTGTGGTTTGGACAGCACAAAATTCCTGTTTTAAAAGCAACAAAAACCTCTATTTAATTTTATATGTCACTCTTCCTACCAAAGGAGCCCAGGGTGTCAAGCCTACACAGAAAACCGGGTACTCTTCTCTAGGGATGGATTTTCAAAATCTGGGAGCAGCCACTGAGAACGCCCTCTCCCAAGATGCCACCAAGAATGCCTGTGAGGGTTGCAGGACCATGAAAAGGGCCTCCCCGCGCAAACCCCCCCCCCCTCAAAACCAAGGCAGAAGAAGAAGAAGAAGGAAGAAGAAGAAGAAGAAGAAGAAGAAGAAGAAGAAGAAGAAGAGGAGGAGTAGTTTGGATTTGATATCCCGCTTTATCACTACATTAAGGAGTCTCAAAGGGGCTAACAATCTCCTTTCCCTTCGTCCCCCTCAACAAACACTCTGTGAGGTGAGTGGGGCTGAGAGACTTCAAAGAAGTGTGACTAGCCCAGGGTCACCCAGCAGCTGCATGTGGAGGAGCGGAGATGTGAACCCGGTTCACCAGATTACGAGTCCACCACTCTGAACCACTACACCACACTGGCTCTCAGATTCATATGAGGGAATATAATATTTCAGATAGCTTGGACCTAAGTTGTGTAGGGCTTTATTGATGATATCCAGCACTTTGAATTGTGTCCAGAAACAGACCAGTGGCTGGTGGAGCTGTTCTAGCAACAGTCATTTGCTCCCTATAACCAGCCCCAGTCAACAATATGGCTGCAACTTTTTGAGCCACTTGAAGTCTCTGGGCCCTTTTCAAAGGCAGCTCTGTGTATAGCATGTTGCAACAATCCAAATGGGATGTAACTTAGGCATGCATCACTGTGGCCAAATCAGACATCTCAAGGAATAGGTGCAGCTGGCTCACAAGGATAGGTACAAGTCAGACAGAATTTCTCCGCTGTCTGTCAGATTTCTGTGAAGCCCGTGGTGCTATTAAGATGTAGTTTTCATGTTTAATTTAATTTGGTGTCTAATTAACACATGAGTGCTCTTTCATGCTTTGTGACAGCATATTAAAATACCATGTTGCCTTTGCTTACCGGCTTAATGATTCGTGACCTGAATGATAATTGACACATGCATTGCAATTTTGAGATGTAAACATTGTGCCATGGTTGGGATGACTAAGTCTCCACTCTCCTTTCTCTTTGGATCTGTTTAGAACCGGCACTAGATCCCCAGATTCCAACGGCATATGCTTCTCACACAGCTTCCATTGTACAGTGACAGTTATGTCTCTACTGACTACATGCCTGATGCCACACATCAGGTGTGAGGTGGGTGGGCATGGTTTGGGAGAAAAGGTGTCCTGGGCAAAACCGGGACCCTTAGTAGACTGTGGGCCAGATGTTCACCACTTCTGCTGTAGAATCAAGTTTATTTGCATTGATTACATTACAATCCTAATATAACCCTTTGAAGCACCTTTAATCCATTGTCATGTAAATGACACACAGGAGTCTGATTACTCCCTCATGCGCAAGTCTCAAGTGGCATGGAAAAGCAAGAGCAACTACCGAAAAAATAAAAATTAAACCTAGTTTCAGAAAGTGAAAATGTAGTACTGTTTTGGTTTAACATCTGCCTTGAGGAAGGAGAAGGGCATGGCTTAAAAGCTGCACATCTGCCTTCCATGCAGAAGGTCCCGGATTCAGCCTCTGGAATCTCAAGGTAGGACTGGGAAATACTCCTGCCTGAAACCCTGGAATGCTGCTGTCAGTCAGTTCCAATTCCAAATGAGATGGACCAACACTCTCACTTAGCATAAGACAGACTTACCCCTGGTTAAGTCCAGTCAGTGGTGACTATGGGGTGTGGGGTCATCTTGCTTCAGGCTGAGAGAGCCGGTATTTGTCTACAGACAGCTTTCCGGGTCATGTGGCCAGCATGACAAAACTGCTACTAGTGCACGGAGGACAGTGACGAGGCCCAGAGTGCATGGAAACGCTATTTACCTTCTTGTTGCAGCAGTACCTATTTATCTACTTCCACTGGTGTGCCTTTGGTTGGCAGAAGCTGGGGCAGAGCAACGGGAGGTCACCCCATTACACGGATTCAAACCGCTGAACTTCCGATCGATAAGGCTAAGAGACTTAGGGGTTTAGACCACAGCACCATCCACACGTGAAAGAGATTGCTTGTGCATGTCAACAATAATGGTGTGGAGTTACACCATATACAGTGGTACCTCGGGTTAAGTACTTAATTCATTCCAGAGGTCCATTCTTCACCTGAAACTGTTCTTAACCTGAAGCACCAATTTAGCTAATGGGGCCTGCTGCTGCTGCTGTGCTGCTAAAGCCCGATTTCTGTTCTTATCCTGAAGCAAAGTTCTTAACCTGAAGCACTATTTCTGGGTTAGCGGTGTGTGTAACCTGAAGTGTATGTAACCTGAAGCGTATAAGGTACCACTGTAATGCATAGTCAGTTGCAGCAATAGAGCCACTGCAATCAACCCAGAGCTCCCCTGACCTTGCTGCCACCTTAGTACCTAATAATAATAATAATAATAATAATAATAATAATGCACTGCTGATGTTATGTAGATGCAGCAGAGCTGATTGAATAATCTTACGTAATCTGGATCAGTAGATGGTTCTCTCTGGAGTGACTGGAAGCAGCACTAGGTCAAGTATTTCTCCCTGTGCAGTCACCATTTTATTCAGTAGGCATCTATACTGCAAATCACAAACATTCCTTAATGACCATAATGATTAGAATATCATTCAGAAATAAACACTAAAGCAGGAGGATTTAAAAGTCCAGTCATGCTTCACTTACAGTTATATTTATTCTGTGTGTTTGTTTCTTTTCCCCTGGCTCTCTGTTTTAGGTAGAAAGAACAAATAAGAAACAAACTGAGTTGGCCTGCAGCCCATATACCATTTGCAAATAACAATCAGGATGAATTATTTCTCTCTTTTGAGCACTATACTGCTCTCTGAGTTGGTCAGTCTGTAATGAATTTTCCCATTATATGTTCCAGCTCACAGAGCCCTGCTAAAGCCTTTCTAATTTTCTTCTAATGGCTATTTGCTTACAATGCCTCCTCCGGTGTTATTGGTACCTCCAAACCGAAGGCATAACCAGCCTCCAGAGGAAAAACATTCATCCAAGGTGAAGAAATGTTCCCTTTCTGTATTAGTACACAAGCATAACCAAGGAATTTTAAAAATCATGGTTGTAATACGTAGGAAGAAAATAATCCGGCATGGTTTTGATCAAGAAAATGACAGATGAACAAGACTTGGACTGCAACACTTAGCTCACTTTCTTGGGAGTAAGTTCCATTTGAATGAAACAGAACTTACTTCTGAGTAGAGATGTTGGAGGATACCAAGAAAAAATGAAATGGCTGTGGAAATTTCCAGTGTTCACTTCCTTGTTCCATGTCCAGAATAGAAATTAATTAATTGAATATGATGAGCATTCACTGTTGTTGCTGTTTTCAGTCCGCAAATGATACTTAATTGATTACTCCCCCCACTCCAAACCACTTTGCATTGTGTTCCCTTTGTATTGAACTGAAATGGGTAGAATAACATACAAACAATGCAATTTATGCAATTAATTACGTAAATTATGTAATTTAATCCCAGAAGAGAGTGAGATGAATGTCATCATTTTAGGAGGAAAACAAACTGCAACAGTGCTGTGTGTGAGGAATACAATGTGGAATGGACAATAGTGCCCTTATACAGCCCTACTTCTGAGTAGACATGGTTAGGATAGTGCTGTGAAGCATCCATTGACACAATCTTGCTTTCAGGCAATGGGTGATATACAGAAGCTAGGAATGAGTTTGTGGGAAATGTTGTGAAAAAATTTCTTGGAGAAATAAAGAATATAAGAATATCCTTGCTCGATCAGTTCTAAGGTCTGTCTAGTCCCGAATCCTATTTCCCACAAAGGCCAACGAGATACCTGTGGGAAGCCTACAAACAGGACACAAGGGTGATAACTGCCCAGCCCCCCCCCCCCCCGGTTGCTCCCCAGCAACTGACACTAAGAAACATGTTCTTCCTTGTGCTATTAACAGGGAAGAAAATTTCATTGCCTTTCTGTATTGAATCACCTATCCAGACCTTATTTTTTGAGCTACTTTAGTCTACAGATGGATGGACAGATCAAATTTCCCTATTCCTGACTTTACAGTATAATTGTGCATGCTTTCAGAATGCTTAAGCGTCTCTAAAACATCCATCCAATTACGGCATTTTTTTTTAAAAAAAAGTTATAAATTGGCCCTTTTTTTGGGGGGGGGGGGTGTTTAATAACAATTTAGATGTATCCAACACAAAAGCCCCAGGGCTTATTTAGTAGGTGTTATCTATTCTGCCGGGGGCAGAATCCAATCCTCTCAAAGTGGTGGTGAGATTATAGCATTTAAAAAATATTTCCAAATAGTGAATAGGATCAGGGGCAATGATGCAAATTCAACACTTGGGGTAATTTAGGCATCCCTCAGATTGGACTTGAGCCCAGTTGGGTTGCTTTCTGAAGTGCCCCATTGGGGTCTGAAGCAAATCCTTTCATTGCTGCTTATTCTTTGTTTTCAGTCCCAAATTTGTTTGGTTTTGCCCTGTATTTTTTAAAACAACAACAACAAAATAAAACAAAAAACATAATGGAAAGGCTACAAATCCAAGCAGGACATATGGAAAGGAACAGAATAACCTTTGCTGCTGAATATTTTTTCCATTCAGAATCTGCCTCCATGAGCTGCTTTTTCATCTGTTGGAATACAAAGAAATATTGGCTAAGGAGGAATCTGCCTTCAGCATTGTACATAAAAGAAAATATGGTGCATGAAAACACTTCTCTCAAATGTGTATTGAGGAATACAGTCAAATTAAAGCAAATTGTAGAATATTTTTTCTGTCCTTGTCTCTGCTTTCCTGTTAAGTAGAGGTAGTCACATGAAGGAGGGTCATGATCAAATATGGCTGTACTTACTTATGGATTTCTGAATCTGCGCCCTTGTGGGCTTGTCTAAGTCAAGCACCCCTAAGTATAACAGAGGCAAAAGAAGAATGATTCATTTTAAACTCATTGACTGTTAAAAGCCTACTTCATGATTGTGAGTTGTTTAACTTGACGATCTGAGTAGCCTACAGCTACTCAGCTCTAAGTATGTGGTGCTTATGTACTTTTCCATGTGTGATGTTTCCTACAGGAACACAGAGTTGTCACGTTTGTAGGATCCATTAAAATGTACCAACTGAGTCTTCAGCCTAATAACCATTATATATTTAATTTATTTTTTAACTACCTTGAATGAACTAGTCCCACTATTCTAAAAAGGCCAAAAAAGGCCCAGCCCATAACTGTGTCATCTAGATAAGAGACAGATAATAGGCAACAGGAACAAGAAATCCTTTGTGCTTGGCTGGGCAAATCTAAGGATAACTAAACAGAGAATGCAGCAAATGTACAGTAAGAATTTAATGATAGAAGAGGAAACAAAAAGAAAACTATCCCACAAATACTCAGTGCATTTCAGTTGTTCCCAGCACATTTCATTGAAACAAATAGTATTTAACTCTTGTATTGTCTTATTGTAAATATTAAATAATATATTGACAGAAGTTAGAGAAATTATCGCACTGGATGGGCAAATCTATCAGTTTGGTTTTTCTCATTTTCTCTCTCTTAAGTTTAGTTTTCCATATTCCCACATTTGTTTGTGAGTTCTTATGAATATTCAGGAGCATTTTAGTACAAATTTCTCCTAATAAACACAGCTTTGCAAGCATTTCCCCCTAACATTCACATTATTTTTTTGCAAAGCAATGTTGCCTAATTTTTACTAAGCCATGCTTTTTCTGTCACATCTACTTCAGTACAGTGGTACCTCTGGATACGAATGGGATCCATTCTGGTGCCCCATTTGCATCGTGAAGCGAACGCACCCCGCGTCTGTGCATGCGCGGGTTGTGATTCACTGCTTCTGCACATGCATGTGACATCATTTTGAGCATCTGCGCATGCAGGAGGAGCGAAACCTGGAAGTAATGCGTTCTGTTACTTCCCAGTCACCACGGAGTGCAACCCAAAAATGCTCAACCTGAAGCAACTTTAACCCAAGGTATGACTGTATATGCATTTTTTGTACATGTTACTTGGCTGGAGAACTGCTTTGCCAAGTTTGCAGAAGTGCAGATTTCAAAAGGTTGCTGTGTTTCAGATCATGTATCATTTCAAAAAGTGTGCATTATGTAGATTTGCCTATGTGAACGATCTCTTCCCAACCCCTAATGCACGCATGCCTTCTCGGATATTGAGAGCATTATGCAGAACCAGTTCTGTCCATATTGACACATTTCTGAGGATTTCCTTTTTTTTTTCCTTCAGTTGCGCTCTTGCTTTCACTAGATGGCACTTTGTCTCTCTTCATGGGCTCTGCTCCGTTTCTCACAACTCCTAAATGCAAACAGATGCCCACTCTGCAGCTTCACCACCCCACCCACCTTTTTTCAGAGTTCAGGGGTTGTGTTTAGAGACATTTAATTAAGTAATAACATCTGACAAATGAAGCTTTTTCGTCTGAAAATGCCTCAAAGGTGGAAAATTGTGGCACTGAAGTGAACCTGAAGGCAAATGAGGACCTATTTGAAAAATGATTACATAAGAAAAATGAGCCAGAAACAAGGGGAAATAAACACCTTTAATTGGCAGTCTTATAAACACAAATCAGAAAGGAAGAGGGAGGGTCCTGTCTTTCATTGGTTCATTTGAGGAAAAGATAATGAAAGAACTCTGACCAATTATGCCAGGAGGATTCTGGCACGACAGAGGACAAAAGTGGGGTGCCCTGCTTAAATTCCAGCTTGGGAAATTAATTGGGCTTACATAATTCAAAAATAAATAATTTTTGGCTTCATCAGCTAAGAAGATAGTCTGTAAGTATTCTGTTCCAGAAGTGCCTGTGTGATGACTAACAGTAAACATTTGTCAGGTGAAACATACTTAATAATTTTACGCTACTATTGCTTTGAACTTAACACTCTGCTATTTCAAGAAGTAATGGGTATATTCAGAATGCTTAGTGTATGCAGTCTAGGGATGCTTGACTCACACGCATTTTGAGTTCAAAGCCATATTTTGAATAGCTATTTGATGCAGGGTTTGAAGTGCCCTGAAAGATTGTTCCTTTGCCTACAGCAGCTATCAGACCAATAAGTCCTGTGTGAGGAGGACACAGAACTCAGAGGAAGGAGAAGCAAAAGTCATTTGCAGTTTGTAAGCCAACCCTAGCTGTTCTTGATTTATTAATTTATTTTGTTTTTCAGTGGGATTATCAGTGTTCGGTCAATAATAGGAACAACAGTATAATATTTAAAAAAGAAACAGGGAACATGTATTTGAAAGCAAGACATGTGTGCATCCTTCATAAGTCATAATGCTCACATTTCCCTATGCACAGATCTTATATGATAGTCATGTAGACAGTAATCCTATGCGAAGTAGCACTTTGACCCCCAGAGTTACAAAACTCAATGAGAACAAAGTTCCAACCCCATTCATTTGGGAACTGCAATCTTTTTTTTATGTTCTTTCTTCATTTAGTGGCTTTAGGTGTCACCCTTCATCACAAGATATGCCAAGCTTACACAGGACATTAAAATCTTTTTAAAAACAAACAAACAAACTCATGGTTCACATTAACATTTCTGTCAATAACATAAACTACCGTGATTGATTACCAGTGCTAGTCATATTCAGATTTTAGTGGGTCTGCCATGAATATGACTTAGCTGGAGATCACCCTATAGCATAAAAACACAAACAGAGTGAAATACAAATACAAATAACAATTACATAGTAAATCTTGCTTGTTTCCAAATGAACTTATTTCCAAACGAACAGTGGCAACTTGTGGGGCTGTGTTGCTTACCTAGCTTCCCACTGCTGGTTATCAAGAGGGAGAGGGATAAGGCAGCTTTGAAGGGCTGTCATATAGAAGATGGAGCAAGCTTGTTTTCTCCTGCTCCAGAGGGCAGGACCCAAGCCAATGGCTTCAAATTACAATAAATGAGATTCTGACTAAACTTTAGGGAGACTTTTCTGATGGTAAGAGCTATTCAGTAGTGGAACAGACTACCTTGGAAGGTGTTTAATTCTCCTTCTGTCAGGTATTCTTTTGTATACCAGTGTGGTGTAGTGGTTAAGAGCGGTAGACTCGTAATCTGGGGAACCGGGTTCACGTCTCTGCTCCTCCACATGCAGGTGCTGGGTGACCTTGGGCTAGTCACACTTCTCTGAACTCTCTCAGCCCCACTCACCTCACAAAGTGTTTGTTGTGGGGAAGGAAGGGAAAGGAGAATGTTAGCCGCTTTGAGACTCCTGGAGGGGAGTGAAAGGCGGGATATCAAATCCAAACTCTTCTTCTTCTTCTTCTTCTTCTTCTTCTTCTTCTTCTTCTTCTTCTTCTTCCTGTGTTGCTGGGGGTTGAACTAGATGGTCCTTTGGGTCCCTTCCAACTCTGCAGTTCTATGTTCCTATGTATTATTTTCATTGTCTAATGCTCTATCTTTTCTGTTCAGATTAGAGTAAGAAAGATTTATCACTATTACCAGGTCTAAATTGATTGGTTTTCATGCACTTTGGCACTCCTAACTTTACAAGAGTATTGTGATGTGTTTTCATTATTACTATTTAACGGTGCCGCTATCATTAAAGATACACAATCATGCAAACTGCTTGAGAAAGTTGACATGTTTTTTGAACATCTATCATCATTATATTCTCAGAGTCCATTTTGGGTAGATCATGTTCTTTGTCTTGGGTAAAAGG
This sequence comes from Podarcis tiliguerta, assembly GCF_965153285.1. Lineage (NCBI taxonomy): Eukaryota > Metazoa > Chordata > Lepidosauria > Squamata > Lacertidae > Podarcis > Podarcis tiliguerta. The sequence continues at coordinate 81,088,052 of NC_139534.1, forward strand.
TTACATAGAGAATTATTTTGAATGTGTGTTGCAATTGGTTTAATCCATTCCAGCTATGGGTTTTTCCTCCCTTTTATAAGCAGTGGTTGAATTCTGACAAAACAGTGCTGGAAGTCCTAAGGATCCTAAGGAATGACTATTGAGAGGTGAGAGACATATACTTAAGATGCCCTAAGAAGCAAACTTCTCTTTATTGCTACTTCACATTTTTCAGCACTGAAAATGACCTCCAAAACTCAACCATGGACAAAGTAAACCCTGTAGGTAAACTGCTCTAAGGGAAGAAAAAGAGGGGCAGGAGACAGACATGTATGTTGCTCACATTGCTGGGTGATTTTTGTACATAGCAGAAGGAGGGTCATATTTTCTTTTTCTTACAAAAGTTTTGTGGTCATGCAGAATTGCCTTTCCATTCTGCACTCAATTTCTGCAGGCATTTTCCTTCTTCATGGCTCAAATACCGTAAGAGATAAGAGCAGTGTGTGTGTAAAAGTACTCAAAGGAAAGAGGAAAAGGAGAGAGTGAAGAAGTCTTAGGTACCAGTCAGTCACCCCCTCCTGATTTGGCGCTTCAGCCCAGGTGAGCCACCCCCAGGAGAGACCAACTCTAGTCTTGCCCAAGGTAAGAGGGATGGAGCAGGAACACCAGTGTGATGCAATGATATGTAGAAGAGCCAGCATGATTCATACCTCATGGTAGAGCACCTGTTTCCAGGTCCAATTCCACACCTATCCAGGTCCCCATGGAAATGTATCCTGCCTGAACTCCTGGCCCGTCAAGGCCAATCTGTCAGATAATATTAAGCTAGATGGATCATTGGTCTGACATGATATATTACAGCTCCTTTTGTTCCAATCCATGTGGCCAATTGTGAAAATTAGTCTCCAATCTCTAGTGACATATGTGAATGGGAAGAGATGCAACAGAAACAAATGTGATGTTCTCTGTCACACCTAACCTATACAAGAACTCCCTGTGACTTGTTCTGCTTTGCCTACTAAGCTTCCCTCTATAATTATAAAACTTCTATTGTGTATCACATATCCATCATGGATAGTTTAGAGATAACCACATAACACTGCAATCTATATTTCTCTACTGAGCCTGAAAGCAAATAATGTACATATACATCTCTATTTGCTGAAGATTAAAGCCAAGCACAGCCCATAAATTTTATTTTATTGCCTTACTTGGTATCTAAATATGGAAATTATTTTAAAACATGTACTTGGCATTTTGATATATCTGTTGTGGTTTTCATGGTAGCATTTCAAATCTTCCAGTGGCAACATAAATAAAATTGCACTGAGAGCTGAGAGTTAACTGCTTGGACAGAAACAGCCTGGTTACTTGACACAACTGAACTGGATTGCCCAATTATCAGAAGTTTCCATCTAAACATGTACAGTTGTATTGATTGGAAACATCCAGAAATCCTGTTGTACTAGGACCACTGACTGCAGCCAGTTTTCTGGTTACATGTCAGCACACTCAACAATATCCAAACTACACCCCACACTCCATTTACATAATGCCATGTAAATGAACTTGGAGCTCAGCATCAGACAGCCTATTCTCCTACTCCAAAAGCAACTAATTTTTCCAAGAGATGAACTCTAAACTCCTTTGTAACCCTGATGTGTTTACAAACTACACTGGATCATACAACCGTCAGACTAATTAGATGGGTCCAATGAGATCCTCCAGGACATTTGGGCCAAGTCACACCCACCTGTCCTATACAGGTAAGGTCACAGCTAGGCCAAAAAGGGGGCTTGCAAGGTGCTTTGAAGCTATGGCAATCAGCTAATTCTCAGGGCTTTAAAGCATAGCACAAGGCTCTCTACCAATACTGATGAACGGCTGATGGCCAGTGCTTGAAGACTGCCTTGCAGTAGCAACCATCAGGTGATTGCAGGCAACGCAAAGCACTGCCCCGATCATCAACTGGGAAGCCAAACTACTTTTTCTATGGAGGGAGGAATGTTCAATTTGGCTCCCATCTGAAAAGGAGAGAAAAGGCCAATGAAAAATAGTTCCCCCTCTTCCAGCCTGAAATCTCCTCTCTACTATGGTCATCAAAGGTGGAAGCATATGGCCAGGATTATTCTGCCACCAAGAGAACTTCTAGCTTGAGGTGCTTGGTGTACATTTCAGTATATCATGCAGCAAAGTTCCTTCAAGCCCTGCAAACAGGAGATCATTGGTTTATTGGGCAGTGGCAGCTGGCAGTAGGCAGAAAACTGAAGTCAAATGACACTTTTCTCAGCAATGCTGTGCCTGCAAAGCATTACAATGACTGTGCTAAATGATGTATACTCACCAAATGAATCTCCACTGAATACCACTTTTTTAGTATTCCACAATACTTTTAAACATGTATTTAAATACATAGTTGCACATTGTTTTTTTGCATTTTTTTCTAATAATAATAATAATTGCAGAAATAAGACAGGATGGATTTATGGGCGAATACATGAGAAGGAAATAGGCTGATTTGCCCCTCCCTCTCTATCTTCCCCAAAGCCCCACCTACTAATTGTCATCTTCTTTTGCCTGGCTCATTCCTATCACTATTTCAGCCTTGCTCTTCTAGGACACTTGCTACTAGGATGAGATACCTTATCAAGGGAGTGATTGCAATTTCCTGGACATGCAGCCAAAGCACCTATCAGTTGCATAAAGATGATGCCACCCTCTACAATCACCTTCTTTTCATTCCAGCTCTTTTTATGAATAGTACATCTGCTACCATTCTGTGTGCTGTCTGGTGTCCTGCACTACAACACAGGTTCCTAATTCCAAAGCGGTAGCATCACCTGCAATGGAATGCCTCATTCTAGCACAGTCAATCTGGCCCTGCAAAACTCATGTAGGCCCAGTATACGATGTCAGCTATCCCCTAATATATTTAATTTTCACACCATTGTTCCCAGTGAGCTCTGTTTCACATATGCAAGCCATAACTTGCAACCACTTATTTCCCATCATTTGTTATTTGGCAAGGCAAGTGATGCTGTAATATTTTCTTTAGCTAACAGAGAGAGATGAGGGGGTTTGACCTAAAAATGGATGGATAAAGCCATTCTAATGTGATTCTTCACTCTCAAATCTTAGATGAGCTATAGATCTTCTGGAAAAGAAGTGTAAATTATTCTTTTGCAGGCCTGATTCTAGCCATCAAAGGAAACTGTGAAAATAGGGAGAATGATGCTGCCTATGAATCATTGAGGAAAGGACGAGTGAAGCAGAATGATCAGTAGTTTTCTATTTAAGGAAGGACAACTGCAAAGATGTAATTCTTAGTAAAAGGAAGTTTTGACTAAAATACCTTTTTATTTTTATAAATTCATTGTGGCTGAAAACTGTCCTGATTTTCTTTTCTTTCTTTCTTTTTTTGCATTTTCAGAACAGTCCAAATAATGTCCCAATTGAATCAAATAAGCTTCCAGAACAGGGAAATTCCCAGAACTGCAGAAGACCAATCAGAAATGGAACTACAAAGAAGAAATATGCTCCTAAGGCACCACACTCTTATCTTGGTGGGAATTCAAACTCAACACGGAAGCAAATATTTGCATTTGAATACCATTTGACTGGAAGGATGTAGCTAGGATGCCCTCCTTGGAACACAGAGAGAATAATTAAGGACATCAAATTACCTTATGGATCAATTCCCAAGTGCAGCCCAGAGATCCATCTCATCCAGCATTCTGTGTCTAACAATGAGCAACCTGCAGGCCGCAGGCATCGACTCTGAATACCAGGGCATAGTGAAACCCCCTTCCGAGTGAAGCTTCTTATTTGACTCCATCACTGTCTTGGGCCTGAACATTTTATGTGCTGTATCTTTTATGCATTTGGCCTTATGCCTGCTGCGTCTTTCTATTAAGATTTAAAATAATTTTACAACAGTTTTAGAATTGCACTGAGAGTCACTTTGAGAAGCATTTTAATGAAGTGAATGGCACGCTACCAGTCAGTCAGTCAATCAATCAATGAATCATAGTAATCAAATGATAGCAAAAAGTAGTCCCTCTAGTTTGCTTCTAGCATCTTGCGATCAGAGGCATACCTTCTCTGAATATAGACAACTGATGAGTAAATTCCAACTGGTGGGCTGATGTAAAGGTAAAGGTAAAGGTACCCCTGCCCGTACGGGCCAGTCTTGACAGACTCTAGGGTTGTGCGCTCATCTGATGAGCTCACTTAAATATGGGTGCTGTTTTGTTAAATATTTGCTATATGGATATAGATATGTTTTCTTTGGGCAACGGGGGAGGAACTACATCTGTTTTAGAGATAATATAAACCAGGAGCGGGGAAGCTTTGACCCATGGACTAAATTTGGCATACAGGACCATTCCATTTGTTTGTTTCCCCCAAACAAGGTCCACATCATATGTGATGTCAGATGTGGGGAATGTAGAGACATAGCTGGATCTTCCAGCTAAAGAAGTAGGACTGAACTCAGTACAGTGGTACCTTGTGATGCGAACGGGATCCATTCCAGAGCCCCGTTCGCATTCTGAATGGAACGTAAGACGCGACGGCATGGGTCGCGTTTTGCCGCTTCTGCGCATGTGCATGATGTCATTTTGAGCATCTGCACATGTGCGAGTGTGAAACCCAAAAATAACGTGCTCCATTACTTCCGGGTTGCCGCGGAGTGCAACCCAAAAGCACTCAACCTGAAGCACATTCAACCCGAGGTATAACTGTATGCCTCAGTGGTGTTCATTCCTACTTGGTTCGGGTGCATGAGCTAGTACCCCATGGCGATCCTGCTGGTGCACCTGAACTCTTCAGAGTGCATGATTGAACTCCCCACAAATCAGCTGATATGCAGATAGTTAAACCCTGCTTGGTTTGGGTATGTGAGCTAGTTCCCCACAGGGACGGTACACCCAAATCTTCCAGAAAACAGGACTGGAGTCTCCACACATTGTTCGATGAGCATGATACTGTGGGCCAACTTGGAGCACTCAATTACCTGATATCATTATAGTATCAGAGAATTGACAGGTGGGTGGTCTCAAATGTTAACTTTGGACCACAGGCTAATTTCTACACACATTCACACAAACATTTTCTTTCTGAATTCCTAGTTCTCTTTCTGCATTTGCCCTTCTCTTTCCTTGCTGCCTACATCGGGATGTTGCATACCCCACAAGCTCTTGCAAAACTGAGGCAATGAATTCCAAACAGGTGCTCTTGATTGGACTGTGTAATGAAAGCCCTCTTATTTCAAAAGTCCTGTCTAGATAACTTTATATTGCACTGAATCTCCTTTTAGTTTATTACCTTAAGGATCAAGTTTGGTACTCAACTCATAAATAGCAACTCTGTAAAAGGAAAGGTTTTTTTTACTAAAATTCTGTGCACCAGAAACCAGTACCAAGTCAGCTGCCTATTCAAATGTGAGCCTGCTGGGGCGGGGGGGAATGGATATGTTTGTAAAATTTGCAATATGGCTAAAAATGGTCTGTACACAGAGAGGATTCATTAAATTTGAAAAGTGAATGGTGAAAATGGAAGGGCACTTACAGGCCTCAGATGAGTAATTTCTGAGACTTTTCTTTTCCTCATCTCCCTAAAAAAAGAGGGCTGCTCTGCATAATTTTCTCTTGACTATCACACCATTTTGTGATGGTCACCCCTTTCTGCCTCTTTCATACTGCTGACAACCTGACATCCTGCACTGAAGATTTATGTGATCCTCTTCTAGCTGCCATCTCACTATACTGGTTTCTCAGCCCACAGATAAAATAGGGAGCTTTGAGAGGCCATTTTTTCACAACACTAATCAGTAGATGGTGTGCCAAACTGTGCGCAAGAGACTGCATACACCCTTGTGGGAATGGAAGCATATCTCTGGATTCTTCCTTTCTCTTGCACAAAGGCTCTATTTGCACTATACATTTAAAGCAGTGTCATACCACTTTAAACAGTCATGACTTTCCCCAAATAATCCTGAGAACTGTAGTATGTTAAGGGTGCTGAGAGTTGCTAAGAAACCTTTTCTCTAGTCCCAGATCTGACACTTGCCAGAGTGATTGATCAATCAAGCCCACTTTCTAGGGAACTCTGAGCATTCTTCCCACTTAATATCTCTCCTAATATTAAGTTGGAAATTTTGAATATAAGGGCACCTCCAGAAGCACCTCTAACTTCTATATTCTTCCAAAAGACTACAAAAAAAATGAAGATACCTTGGAGAAAGAAGAGAGCTTTGATGCACCTTTGATGCACCTAGTCTGAAACCAAATTTGGCTGTTTGCATGGAAGGAAAGGGCTGAGTAAGCTTCAGAGTTTAAATGTGAGTCCAGCAATGCAAAGCATCATTGTTAACTTTACACCTTTCTTGTTACAAATCCCACCCCGGACATCTGTTTCATCATTAAGAAAGCTGGGCATGATAGCCCTCGAACGGCTGACTGAGTGCTTCTCCTCCCCCCCCTTGCCCAATTCCCATTTATTTTCTAAGCAGGAGGATGGAAAAACTCCAGCCCAAATGTTTTACATGCACAGATAAAATATGCTTCCAGTTGGCCACAAAAAGAAAACATCCATTGCCAGGCATATGTAAGGACCTTTGAATTGTCAGGAGGCAGAATAGGAGGAGGAAATAAATGGTAGAGAATGAAAATGTTACATCTGTTGAAATTAACAGCAGAGACCAAATTGTCAAAACTGTCAAGTTGCTTAGAGAAATCAAGGCACTGCAGATACAGGATTAGGCTGGATAAAATGCATGGCCTGGATCCTTAGGTCTGTTTCCAATGTACCATTTATCTTTCATAGACAGGGTTCCAGTGCCATGGGCAATGCATTGTGTCCAAATGAAAAGTATCTATGTACAAATGATCCATGAGCAGGAGCAGACAGGTGTCCAGCCTCCTGAGGTCTTTCCTTCTAAATCCACAGGCATTATGACATACTATATTTCATATGGATTCTGAATGCATGTATTTTGTTTGTCAGTACATTTGGTTTATTTTAAATACTGAAAAGATGAGGAGACTGTACTGAAATGAAATGAAATAAAGCTCACAAGGGTTGGATTTCATTCCTTCTACAGAATGCCTAGGCAAAATCAGCATATAGGGGACACTGCTGACTCCATCAGAAATCAAAATTTATATTGTTGTTGTTGTTGTTGATGATGATGATGTTAAAACCACCCATTCTTTCCCAGCAGACCCCATGGTGATTTGCAACAATTTAAAATTAAAAGCAGAAAAGAAAAGAAAAAAAGATCACACCACCATTACTGTTGACAGGGCTGGCACAGAGTATCAGCAAGACCAAGGCCATGTGGGTGTATCAGTGAGACTACTGCCACCCATAGTGTGCCTCCATTGGCACACTCATGTGTCCCCATCCAGGTAAGCCCCGTGGACTGTCCTTCTGAAAATTGGCTGCTGGGATAAATTTCTGAACATCCTTCGGCTCCTCCATTATAATATGGACTTTGAAGAAACACAAACTCAGGGGAAATGAACTAAGAGGACAGTACATTTAGCAAATCCTCACCGTGATCAACTCCCACCTGGAAACCTATGTCTCCACTGTGGACAGACGTGTGGATCCAGAATTGGCCTCCACAATCACTTATGGACACACTGGTAAGCAGAACTGATGCCAATGTTAGGACCATGGCTCTTCCACATCCCGCATGCTGCTACCACCTATAAATATGGTCACAAAAACACAAGCAAAGCTCATATCCTTGTCTAGTCCAGAATTTTGTTTCTGACAGTTGTCAAGCAGATGCCTATGATCAAGAGAGATCTGTTATCTTTTTTTTTTTTTAAACCAACCCTTTATGTTATGAGTGATAGAAACCTACAAAATAAGATATAGAACCAGTTCTGATTGAACCATGAAAGCAGAAAATGGATTTTAATTGGAAATAATAAGGGCACCCTGGTGGAGCAACCTCATGAGAGTTTTGGAAAGCTTTGGGTAAAAAGAATATAACCACATGGGGGAAAAACGGGCACTAAAAGTTTGATTGTGTAATAAAAATAAATATAAATAGACAACATTCCAAACAGCTCGTGATCATTTATATTTCTCAATATTATGGACTCATGAAGGATAATCTGTATGAATTGTCTTTTTTCCAGCCCCATTGCTTAAAAGGCAATCACTGGGCATTAATGTTCGTCATGCAAAGCAGTGTAGCAACTGCTAATTCCCTTTTACAAAGATGACCTCCCTAAAGAACATGGTTCCAGCTTCATGGAATCGTAGAGTTGGAGGGGAACACAAGGGCCACGTGGTCCAACCACCTGCAATGCAGGAAGCTTTTGCCCAACATGGGGATTGAATCAACGATAAACTCTCAACTGAGCTATCCACAGGGCTAGAATGGAGCACACAAAACATTTAACAAAATAATGGTGATTTTGAGAATCCCACCTAAACATAAGATCCTGACTCTATCAGCTCTTCCAGATCTGTTTTAGCCCCACAGCAATTTGAGATTCTTTAAGCCAAGATGGCTCAGAATGAACATGGGACTGGATGCATGGGAAATGGGTGTTTCGTCACTGACCTACAGTCCCAATCAGCTTGCATGAGATAATAAAAATAGGCTTCTATTCCCTTGGAAAGGAAAAATGTCCTTTAAAAACAGGGTGTGTGAATTGATTGAACTTTTGCTGCTGTTGTTTTTTCCCCCTTTGGAACTTTACAGGCTCAAATCTTTGTCTTTGTGTCTGTGTACTTTTTCTTAAATGTCAGCTTTCTGTACACCTACCAATGTAATGAGAAATCATAACAGACTGCCTGCCTGAGGTTTGTGGTGTGCTATGCTTGGCTTGTGCTACGAATGGGATTAGAGTATCTAAAAAAGAGGAGAGAGAGAGAGAGAGAGAGAGAGAGAGGCAGGCTAGTGTGGACAGATCCTGCCAAATGTCAATATAGGACTCATTTACACTGAATTAGAGACATAAAGTTCAGTCAATCCTCAGCCTATTTGTGGTGCCACAGGCAATCCCTGATCTGAATTGCTAGCCTTGCCATTTTATATTTTTACATAGCACTTAAATAACCAGATGTAAGGACAGTCATTACTTTGCACTATCTGAACTGCCCCTCCTTTCCTCAACCTACCCCATCCCAAGAGAATCCACCCACACAGTGTACCTCTGTCAAGTCTTATCAGCACACTACCAATTATGGCTCTGAGGCGCAACTCACTGCAACTGGCCAGGTGCCCAGCTTCCTAACGAGCTTTCATAAAATGCCAATCAACGCACCAACCATAATCTTTATATCCTATAAGAAAGAAAGGAACAAACAACCACAAAAAATGAATGTGTTTGAAAATGCTTTTCAGAATTCCTACAGGGTAGAAGAATTTAGATGGGAAATCTCCCACGGGGTTCTATGCCAGGTAGGCACAAATGATATTGTTGCACATCACCCCAATCTCCAAGTTGGGTAAGATCCCAGAGGTACCAGGTGCTTACCCATGGTTTGTGTTTCATTTTGGAATGAGATACTGTGGAATGAGATTGTGGAGGTGGAGGAGTTTGGATTTTATATCCCGCTTTATCACTACCCCAAGGAGTTTCAAAGTGGCCAACAATCTCCTTTCCCTTTCTCCCCCACAGCAAACACTCTGTGAGGTGAGTGAGGCTGAGAGACTTCAGAGAAGTGTGACTAGCCCAAGGTCACCCAGCAGCTGCATGTGGAGGAGCAGAGAGGCGAACCCAGTTCACCAGATTATGAGTCCACCGCTCTTAACTACTACACCACGCTGGCTCTCCACGCTGGAGGCTTCATGGGGTAGTATGTCTGGTGAGGGACACCTCATGCTCCTTCTGAGGTAGTTTGCCCACCTTTGGTCCCCACCCTGCACTCAGTTCTCGCCTGTGGCTCCTAAAAGCTGTCAGCATGTGACACCAACCACACCCTGAGACTGGCCGTCTGAAGCAGGTGAGGGCAGGCAATGGGTTTCAAGCCCTCAGTGAGTCGCGGACTTTCCCTGCATGCAAAGACTGGCTCTGGTGGATTGAGCAGACAAGACCAATAGTGAGTCCAATGGTCAAGAAGGCATTTTCTGCACATACTGTAGAGAGAAGTGAGGAGCAGATGGAGCTCATCAACCTGGGAAGATAGCCCATGAAGAAGAAGGCAAACACGGATCATAAACTCTGCTGTCTAGCAGGATATATTTAGGAGAAGGAAATGCTAAGGTTTAAACCGTGCACAAATCAGGAGTGGAATCCCTCAAACGGCTGGATGGTGCCTTATGAAGCTCCTCCCAGCAAATCCTGCAGCCCAGCTGGTGCCAAAGGCATTGCTCTGTTGTTGGCATATGGATGCCAACAACAACCTGAGCCTGCGATGGAGAAGTTCATAGAATTAACACCACAAAAGGGTCTTGTTTCTCCCATAGCCGCTTCCTTCTAACATTGCTCTCAAACATTGCCCTGTCTCTCTGGTTTTCTGCTTTCCTTCCAGGTCACATCACTGCAAAAAAAACCCAAAAAACCTCTACTCCAAACTCTGGCTTGAGAGACAGGGCCCCACCCATTTGCTGTCTTGCACTGAGCCCCATCAACTTGCTAATATGATTCCCTAGCTCCCTTATTCCCTCTCTGAAAATCCCCACCTCCCTTCCCTTACAAGCCTAAGTTGTGGCTGAGCATTAGATCAGACTTCCCATATTTGTCAGAGTTTGGAACCTGTATTTGAAGAAGCCCTGGTTGAGCTTAGGAATTCAAATATGGCCCACAACCAGGAAATATATGTTCAACCAACAAATCTCCCCTCTTTTACATCTGCCTTGAACTGTCCTTTCTATGTGGCCATAATCCATTTGGTGACTTAACTGGAAGCATACTGAGCACCTCCTGCTGTTCCCTTCTGCAGATGCACAGAATGGTCTCCAGCTGTGTCTGTTGCTCTCCCCTAACCATCTTCTGCGTAAATCAGCGGCACACTGTACATAATGCAGGGCTTCAATATCAAATATTGGATTACCAAGCCTTTTCCTCTCTTTAACAGCAAGCACTGAAGATTTGGATTTATGATTTACATTAATCTTGATCAGATGCCTTTCCTGCTTCAGCGGGCCCTACTTGCTTCTTTCTTCTTTATGACACAGTAAAGCAAAATTTGCCTCGGGCGTCGCTATCCCCACCCCACTGGTTCATGGTGTTTTAACACGCGCCTGCATTGTAGTGTGAAATTCAGTTCACTGGTGAATAACAAATATATTGCTTGGGGGAGGGAAGAGAGAAAGGAACATCTGGCTGTTAATATTAGAGTTGGGATGAACAGTGAGAAATGCTGACAGTGTATTAAAGAAATGAGAGGTAAATGTGAATTATAAGGCTATAATGCCATGGATGGGTTCTGAAGATGTCACAATAAGAAAATGTATCCAGTAATTTAAGCCTGAGGTGAAATTAAAGCTTCATAACTCTAAACAAGAATGCTAAAAAGGCTTTAATTAAGTCAGCATCTGACTCCTTATTCTAATGGTGTGCTATATCCCTGGTGTTCAGATAAGTCTAGTCTCTTCCTTTCTGCTTTTTACCTGTCACACTCAAGTACACCACCTTTGAATAAGGAATCTTTCACCCTCATTTAAACATTGCTTGGCAGCTTTTCGTTCAATCACTTGCAGCTTTGTGATGATCGGTGCTTATTAACCAACAGAGATAACCAATGAAAGTGGAGCAGACAAGATGTGCATTATCTGTTTTCATAAGTGGGACCAGCAAGACCTGACCAGAACTGAAGATGTACTCTCATAGAAGTTCCTTTGACCATGAGGTAGAGCAGCTATTAATGATTGGACACCATGTAAGATGGGATGCTGGACCAGAGGGACTTTGGGACATGTGCTCACTGCAATTGTAGAAAGGCTCCTTGGCAAAGCATTTTTTAGAAACGGAGATTATCAAACTTGCACAATCCTTGCTCCCTCTGCTTTCCAGAAGTATCTTCATTTACAGCACTCCCTGTCCCAAAAGAACTTTATTCTTCTTCTTGCAATAACCACTCTTTCACTTCCATTGTCACCATTTAACTTGGCTTCACACTTTCTGTGATTGTTATTTTTCATCAAAGTGTTCTGTTCTCTGATTGCTGTCATTTGGACTTCCTTCTGGTGAATCCTTAGTAGTTCTTTTTTATATATATAATGATGATTAAAGTATAGTCAAAATTGTTCACTCCCGAGAGTATAAAATGATGTTGAAAATTAGAGAAGGGGCTGAAATGTGCTATAAAGATAATTTTGAGGGCTGGGAACTTCATCGTACAGTCAAAGATATAATGGAATCAAGGGGGGGAAAGGAAGGAAGGAAGTTAGATCAGTGATGACTTGATTATGTCTGAAGTACCTTCAGAGGAAGAATATTAAAAGACTCTTTCAGATAGTAAAGAAGGGTATAAAAAGAACAAGTTACTTGAAGCTACAGAAGGATAAATTAATACTAAAAACAATGTATGAATTTCAGCAGTTAAAGCAGCACTGGCTGGTTGCGAGTTTATCCCATCCAAGGGTCTTTATCCTATGTACAGCCTGATGATGCCCAGGCTAGTTCAATGAAGTTTCCATCTGTTCAGCCAGATCAGTATCTAATAACTTAACTTCCCCAAATCTGCCTGGATTTGTTTTCCATACAAAACACTGATAAATTTTTATAAAGTTGCTAGGGGAATCCTCCAATGTGGGTGGTGCTGTCTTAATGGCACAATGCTAGAGCACCCTTTAAGGCAGGGGTAGGGAATCTCTAGCCTTCCAGATTTGGTCGGATTACCACTAGCAGATTGCAGTGGAAATCCCATCTTTTGAATTCTAGCAGGTGCTGTTTATGCTGCCATTACAATATACTGATAGCTTTAAGGAAAGTCTTTGGATGTTTTATTTTATGTCTGCTTCATAGTTATTGTGCATGTGTTTAAAGTTTATACCCTCAAGACCATATAAAAAGCTTGAGTTTTACAGGCAGCAATCCTATATATGCTTACCTTAGAGTAAGTGCCTTTGATTTTCATAGGACTTGCTTCTGAGTAGACAGCCATAAGCTTCCACTGCAACTTGCAAGAGATTCTTAGTAGGAAAATGGGGGGGGGGGATTGTAAGATTTGGGGGAAACACAGGAGTTCTTGGGAGTGAATAATAATAATATTATAATAATTTATTATTTGTACCCTGCCCATCTGGCTGGGTTTCCCCAGCCACTCTGGGAGGCATCCATAGTAACCAAAAAAACACTAAAATATCACACATTAAAAACTTCCCTGAACTGGAACTAATTGGCAATAACGGATTGGAAGAAGGCTGAAGCACATATATCAAGTAAGGCTCGAAGATAAGGACTGCTGACTAATGCATCTCTGTGAGCGGGAGTGACGGATGGATAAGTAAATCTCTTGATGAATTACCACCATGAGAACGTAAGGCTGGAACGAAGGGGGGGGGGGGTGGAGGAAAAAACTCTCTTAAATTCCTTTGCATGATATGACTATAATAATCCTCCACCCTAGAAAGAAATAAGATCGTCGCGTTTTAAAAAACATAAACAGAACTTTAAAACTGTGTGGGGGAAATGACTACAATACGAGAAGATTGAAAGGCGAGAAGGAGGAAAATTCCTATGACGCAGTTAAAAAAACATGGCGTCTCGCAAAGACAGGCTGGCAGGAGAACAGACAGGGGGAGGAGATTCAGGACTTTGAAAAAGAAAGAAGGCTGGAATGCAAGTTTGACCTGACAGAGCCCCTGATAATGTCTGATTTATTGGGCTAGCCTGAGGAAAAATAATGGACCGACCGAAGACTAACTGAGGTCGTTCCTGAATAATATGAGCTTGGAAGAGCACAAAACCCACACAGAGACGCCAAATCTTCAATCTGTTTGTGAAAACCATCAGAGATCGCAAAGAAAGGAATAAATGATAACAACAAGAAGAGAAAGAAAGTAATAAAGATCTATCCGAATCGAACTGGATGGAACTGTTTAATAAAAGCAGCAAATAAGTGATGTCTGGAGTCATCTGGAATTTTGGACTCGTGCTGAGCTTGATGTATGGGTACCCCCAAAAAAATTTAAAATTTGGCTGTATAATTTGGAATTAATGTGATTTGAACAATGTGATGTGATTGGCCTGTTAATAAAAATTATTTCAAAAAAAAAAAAAAAAAAAAACTTCCCTGAACAGGGCTGCCTTAAAATATCTTAAGATGCCTTAAGATGAATGATTTAAAATGAGGAGAAAATATGTGAAAATACTTGCTGCAGTCACACTGAAAAACATTTGAGGACTGCAGAATATTATGGTTTCGAAGGATTCCCGTTTCCAAACCCAATTGCACTTTGGAAAGAGCTTGATAGCAGTAAAATGCAGAGACGTGGGTCATTTTTTCAGCCCAGAAGGTTGCTTTCCCTGGTTAGGAACCTTCTGGGGTCAAGTGCTGGCGGTGGGTAGAGTCAAAGGCAAAAGTAGACAGGGCAATAGATGTTGCCCTTACCTTTGTACAGTAGGTTTCATTCCAGCACACAAAAGTCAACGGTTTCTACACAGAGAGATGCAAACATCTCCATTCAGACAAGCAGACTATATTATCACAATTCAAGGGCCTATTCCAGTCAGGCAAAAGCACTCAAGCAAGGCATGAAGCAGGGCATAGGAGCCAATTCCTAGGGTCTGAGGGGTATTTGCCCCCCAATAAAATATTTAAGGGGGCCGACTCCCCCCCCCCAAGTTGATGGGCATTGCCATTCAAATGGTGTGCATGCATCACATCATATGATCAATTATGCTGAAAGGGGTTTACTTGGGGCCCAAAATAGTTTATTCAAGTTGGCACCCCAAAGCAGGGCCAGTCAGAACTGTGGCCTAGGAAAGTCCAAGGAGCTAGATGGAGAGATCTGAAGGGGATACCTTCATCCCCCAGGACTGAGGTTTCCCACCACAGGTCCAATGCATCTATTTTGCATTCATCAGTGTTGTACTTTATGCAGTTCTAAAGCATTGTTGCATGGCTTCCCAATCTCTGAGCGGTGTGAGATTCAAAGAGTTCCAGGCACTTACCTAGACTTCATGTTTCCTTTGGAATGAGGTACAGCTAAGACTGTGGTGTCTTTATGATATATGGTTTATTTAAACATATATAAAACCCGAACCTACAATGGAGGGGTTCACAGCATTAAAACCCCAAGTGGGTTTTGCTTTTCTCATATCCACAGCCTTGGCTTCAAACAGAAATCAAACAGTGCTCTGTCTCTCTGGCTACCCAGACCACAGCTTTTCAGCCTCTACCTTCTAGCTTGCATAACTCCATTGTCCACTCTGGCTTTTGTCTTTCTAACGACCAGTGAATTGAGAGAGGGCTGTCCCTCACCCACCCGTTTGTCATCTGGCACTCATTCACTTTGTTACCTTAAGGATCCATTACCTCACCATGAAACTAGCCTGGCTATTCCAAGAATTTGAATCCTGGATCAGATGTTAACACTTGCTGGATCCAGAGATTAGAAGGGTCTCAGCATACAGCCTGTTGTTGTTTAGTCATTTAGTCGTGTCCGACTCTTCGTGACCCCATGAACCAGAGCACGCCAGGCACTTCTGTCTTCCACTGCCTCCCTCAGTTTGGTCAGACTCATGTTTGTAGCTTCGAGAACACCGTCCAACCATCTCGTCCTCTGTCGGCCCCTTCTCCTTGTGCCCTCAATCTTTCCCAACATCAGGGTCTTTTCCAGGGAGTCTTCTCTTCTCATGAGGTGGCCAAAGTATTGGAGCCTCAGCTTCACGATCTGTCCTTCCAGTGAGCACTCAGGGCTGATTTCCTGAAGAATGGATACGTTTGATCTTCTTGCAGTCCATGGGACTCTCAAGAGTCTCCTCCAGCACCATAATTCAAAAGCATCAATTCTTCGGCGATCAGCCTTCTTTATGGCCCAGCTCTCACTTCCATACATCACTACTGGAAAGACCATGGCTTCAACTATACGGACCTTTGTTGGCAAGGTGATGTCTCTGCTTTTTAAGATACTGTCTAAGTTTGCCATCGCCTTTCTCCCAAGGAGCAGGTGTCTTTTAATTTCGTGACTGCTGTCACCATCTGCAGTAATCATGGAGCCCAAGAAAGTAAAATCTCTCACTACCTCCATTTCTTCCCCTTCTATTTGCCAGCAGGTGATGGGACCAGTGGCCATGAGCTTCGTTTTTTTGATGTTGAGCTTCAGACCATATTTTGCGCTCTCCTCTTTCACCCTCATTAAAAGGTTCTTTAATTCCTCCTCACTTTCTGCCATCAAGGTTGTGCCATCTGCA
Organism: Podarcis tiliguerta; assembly: GCF_965153285.1. Classification (NCBI taxonomy): domain Eukaryota; kingdom Metazoa; phylum Chordata; class Lepidosauria; order Squamata; family Lacertidae; genus Podarcis; species Podarcis tiliguerta. Next base: position 81,104,362 of record NC_139534.1, read on the forward strand.
TATCTGAGGTCGTTGATATTTCTTCCGGCAATCTTAATTCCAGTTTGGGATTCATCCAGCCCAGCCTTTCGCATGATGAATTCTGCATATAAGTTAAATAAGCAGGGAGACAATATACAGCCTTGCCGTACTCCTTTCCCAATTTTGAACCAATCAGTTGTTCCATATCCAGTTCTAACTGTAGCTTCTTGTCCCACATAGAGATTTCTCAGGAGACAGATGAGGTGATCAGGCACTCCCATTTCTTTAAGAACTTGCCATTGTTTGCTGTGGTTGACACAGTCAAAGGCTTTTGCATAGTCAATGAAGCAGAAGTAGATGTCTTTCTGGAACTCTCTAGCTTTCTCCACAATCCAGCGCATGTTTGCAATTTGGTCTCTGGTTCCACTGCCCCTTCGAAATCCAGCTTGCACTTCTGGGAGTTCTCGGTCCACATACTGCTTAAGCCTGCCTTGAAGAATTTTAAGCATAACCTTGCTAGCCTGTGAAATGAGTGCAATTGTGCGGTAGTTGGAGCATTCTTTGGCACTGCCCTTCTTTGGGATTGGGATGTAGACTGATCTTCTCCAATCCTCTGGCCACTGCTGAGTTTTCCAAATTTGCTGGCATATTGATTGTAGCCCTTCACAGCATCATCGTTTAAAATTTTAAATAGTTCAGCTGGAATATCATCACTTCCACTAGCCTTGTTATTACCAGTGCTTTCTAAGGCCCATTTGACTTCACTCTCCGGGATGTCTGGCTCAAGGTCAGCAACCACACTACCTGGGGTGTATGAGCCATCCATTTTTTTCTGGTATAGTTCCTCTGTGTATTCTTGCAACCTCTTCTTGAAGTCTTCTGCTTCTGTTAGGTCCTTTCCACTTTTGTCTTTTATTATGGTAATCTTGGTATGAAATGTTCCTTTCATATCTCCAATTTCCTTGAACAGATCTCTGGTTTTTCCCATTCTATTGTTTTCCTCTATTTCTTTGCATTGCTCGTTTAAGAAGGCCTTCTTGTCTCTCCTTGCTATTCTTTGGAAATCTGCATTCAATTTCCTGTATCTTTCACTATTTCCCTCGCACTTTGCTTGCCTTCTGTCCCCCGCTATTTGTAAGGCCTCGTTGGACAGCCACTTTGCTTTCTTGCATTTCCTTTTCGTTGGGATGGTTTTGGTTGCTGCCTCTTGTATAATGTTACGAGCCTCCATCCATAGTTCTTCAGGCACTCTGTCCACCAAATCTAAATCCTTAAACCTCTTCCTCACTTCCACTGTGTATTCATAAGGGATTTGACTTAGATTGTATCTTACCGGCCCAGTGGTTTTTCCTACTTTCTTCAGTTTAAGCTTGAATTTTGCTATAAGAAGCTGATGATCTGAGCCACAGGCAGCTCCAGGTCTTGTTTTTGCTGACTGTATAGAGCTTCTCCATCTTTGGCTGCAGAGAATATAATCAATCTGATTTCGATGCTGCCCATCTGGCGATGTCCATGTGTAGAGTCGTCTCTTGTGTTGTTTGAAAAGAGTGTTTGTGATGACCAGCTTGTTCTCTTGGCAGAACTCTATTAGCCTTTGCCCTGCTTCATTTTGAACTCCAAGGCCAAACTTGCCAGTTGTTCCTTTTATCTCTTGACTCCCTACTTTAGCATTCCAATCCCCTATAATGAGAAGAACATCCTTCTTTGGTGTCATTTCTATAAGGTGTTGTAAGTCTTCATAGAATTGGTCAATTTCAGTTTCTTCAGCACCAGTGGTTGGTGCATAAACTTGGATTACTGTGATGTTAAAAGGTCTGCCTTGGATTCGTATCGAGATCATTCTATCATTTTTGAGATTGCATCCCAGTACAGCTTTCGCCACTCTTTTGTTGACTATGAGGGCCACTCCATTTCTTTTATGGGATTCTTGCCCATAGATATGATGGTCATCCGAACTGAATTCGCCCATTCCCCTTCCATTTTAGTTCACTGATGCCCAGGATGTCAATATTTATTCTTGCCATCTCATTTTTGACCACATTCAACTTACCAAGGTTCATGGTTCTTACATTCCAGGTTCCTATGCAATATTTTTCTTTACAGCATTGGACTTTCCTTTCACTTCCAGGCATATCCGCAACTGAGCGTCCTTTCGGCTTTGGCCCAGCCGCTTCATCAGCTCTGGATCTACTTGTACTTGTCCTCCGCTCTTCCTCAGTAGCATGTTGGACGCCTTCTGACCTGAGGGGCTCATCTTCCAGCATCATAACTTTTATATGCCTGTTGTCTTTGTCCATGGAGTTTTCTTGGCAGGGATACTGGAGTGGCTTGCCGGTTCCTACTCCAGGTGGATCACGTTTGGTCAAAACTCTCCACTACGACCTGTCATAGAGCATACAGCCTACTTCTTCCCAAACTCTTAACAGTATGCTGTTCAAGTGCCATAGACTGAAAAACGGGTTGTTTTCAAATTATTTGGTTTGACCTTCTAAGCTCCATAACAGAAATCCTGAAGAGTTCCTAAGCTTCATAGCATTTAAGGTGTACATCCTGGAGGAGCCAATAGTCTGCCCAGGATTTAGGAGTTTATTAGCTACCATTGGTACATACAGAAGTGCAAGCCTGCTTGGGACAACTCTCCTAGACCTCCCTCTGTATAATTGGTTGTTGTTGTGTGTGTTTTTTTTATAAAAAAAACACCTGCTTTTCAAAGCCCTGATCTGAATAAATTCTTTGGATGTTCTTTCATGCTCCATATAAAATCAAGGAACCTCTAGGGTCTTGTGCCTTATCTGGTGGAAGTCAACAGCAAAGCTTCCATTAAATTCAGAGCACAGGATCTGGCCCTCTAAGAAGAAAAAATCACTGGCTCGCTTAAATGCTAGCTGCACTGTATTTTCCAGATCAGTGGTTAAGACTCTCTGAAGAAGTCACAGTTGCTTAACTTGTTGGCAAGCTACCAGCCTGAACTGAGACTGTGCATAACAATGAGGGAATGAGGGAGGCACCTTGTATGAGAGAAGAAAGTCATTCTCCAATTTGAATTAAATGCTGAAATCTTGCTTGTTGGGATTGGCTTTAGGCAAGTCGTATAGTTCAAGGTTTCTAAAGTGGCTGGAGCAGGTAGCAAAAGAAAGTGGAAGATGGCTTTCTGGTGTGTTAAATCTCTAAGGAGCCATAGGCCAACTTCAAATAGTTTGTGAATCCCTCACACCTTCTTAAACGCAGGCTTTGCTTAGTGATATCTGCCTAGGGCTGTCCTTAAGAACCAAATTTGATACAATTCCCCTTTCATTTGAAGCATTTAGGTTTAAGCTAGTTATCGCAGCTCTTGTGTGCCAAGGTATGAATAATGAGGAGTCTGATTCCCTCAGGTGTTATTCTTTAAAATGGTTACTTTTGCTTTTAGAATGCTAAGCAAGGTGTGCTGGAAGTAGGGCCTTGTTTACAAGGGTGCTCCCTGATAACAGTACAAGCAAGGTTATTTGTGAAGAAAAAAGAGAAACAATTTTCAAGCAATGCATAAAAGCAGAGATGTTGTACTTGGAGATGAGCGAACACCAGCACTTGCTCAGCCCGTAAATCAGATGGACTGCTCAACACTAGTCAAAAACCAACAACCTCTCAGTGGGTTTTGTTTAGAGATTTCAGGGGAAGACTGTAGCATGCTTGTAGGCTTCCCTGAGGCACCCAGCTGTTCAGTCTGAAACAGGACAATGGGCTGGCAAAACCTTTGTTTCTGTTCCAGCAGGATTCTTACTTTGCTTAGCATAGCAGTGTAGACAAAATTTTGGGCTCCTACAGATAACTCATTTATTGATCATCCATCCTGATTTGCTTGCACAGAGCTTACTGCCATGGATTAGCTGGATGCAAAGGAGTGGTGGGAGGCACTAGCTGGGGAACCCCCAAGAGAACAAGACTGCAAGCCAGTGCATTGGTGGAGGGATGACAATGAGTGGTCAGAGGGAGAAGAGGGAGCAGACTGGGAGGAGGAGTTGTCAGAATCTGATGAAGTAACAGAGTTAGTGAGCAGAAAGAGCAAAGATAGGTATGGCGATGGAGACTCAGAATGCTTGGGAAGGACTTAGGAGAAGAGGAGATGTAGGCAACTGTGGGAAGGCCTTCAGTCCCCACAACTGCCTCATGGGACAAGAGTTGCTGTGCTCATTAGTATTGCAGATATTAATATTACACAGTCCAGGAGTGCCAACTTGGGTCCCAGGTTATGGGTACCCACTGGCATCCGTGATGTACGTTAATCAGTGCAGCACAGCAGAGCTTCTGAGGCCTGGCAGGGCCTTGGACGTGATCTCCGCAGTCCTGTGAGGGTTTGGAGATCACACCCAAGGCCTAGTGCAACCTCCAATGTGATTTCTGGTTTGTACCTGAAGTCGTGTTGGAAGCCTGTTAGGACCTCCAATGTTGCCTCGGAGGTCACTTTGGGACTCCAACACAACATCCAGTAGAAACTGGAAGTCATCTCGGAGCCCGCGCTGTGGGTGCCAAGCACGGGGTAGGTGCCCCAGGGCTCCTTAAACTGTTGTTGGCACCTATGACACAGTCCGAAACAATAAGGATGCATGAAAACTGACTCCTTTTCAGAAATAAAAGATTGTCAATGCCCATTAGATTGTTCAAAAATTTACTTGCAGAACTTACTTCAAAACAGAACTGAAACATCAATATATCCAAACAGTTCCACAAGTCATATGCCAGTCCAAGGCATAGGCTCAGCATCTTACATTCTCACTCTCACAGAGCCTGGGAACAAAGACTAAAGGCAATTTCCTTCAAAATGGTGATTTGCAATTCAATACCTCTCATGTGATCTAAGGTTAAACACTCATATAACAGAAAACAACAATAGTTAATTTTCAACTCTGTTAAAGTTCAGAATCTCTTAGAATACTGCAGTGGAATTTCCCAATGTTAAACCCTTTCACCAGTGCCCACAGCCACCCCCATTTTAGTGTCAATTAAACCAATTATACTTAACAATTAGGCCTGGCACTACTGAGCAGCCTTGTTTCTTTTAATAAAGACTTGACTTCACTTACTCCATGCTATTTATTGCTGGCCAACTCCTGACCTGCTCCACTTACATGGAGACTCTTCCCTGTCTTGACTGAGCATTTGCTCTGATTTACTTGGGAAGAGGTTGTACGACGAAGAATATCCTGATTTTTTTTTATTTTTTTTTTTGCAGTGGTTATACACTCCTTGTCCACACATTAACCAATTGTTTAAGAGCATTACCCTGCTATTTTCCTAACCACAAAAGTCTTCTTTTCTTTTTCTTTTCTTGTTGCAATGGAGATCTTTACTCCACTTCCCATGGGCAAACCTAAACTTCCCAAATGCAGTTGAATCCCTCCCACAAAATACTGCCTTTCTGAATCTGACCTTTGTAACGCTTGAACTCAGAATATTAATATTATTCTTATGGACAAAACATTGCAGTGCTGTGATGTGGTGGTGGTGATAATGATGATATAATTAAATCAGGTGCTTGTATGGGGGGGGGAACCCCATCAAATCTACCTTAAATAATAATAATAATAATAATAAATTTTATTTATATCCCGCCCTCCCCAGCCGAAGCCGGGCTCAGGGCGGCTAACAACAATAAAACAGCACAAACAACACTTTAAAATCATTCATTATAAAATTAATTAATTCAAGCCACTGGCAACCATTGGGCCAGAGCTCTGCGAAGATTGCCAATGGAGGGAGTCAGGCTGTGCCCTGGCCAAAGGCCTGGTGGAACAGTTCTGTCTTGCAGGCCCTGCGGAAAGATGTTAAGTCCCGCAGGGCCCTGGTCTCTTGTGACAGAGTGTTCCACCAGATCGGAGCCACGGCCGAAAAAGCCCTGGCTCTAGTTGAGGCCAGCCTAACTTCTCTGTGGCCTGGGACCTTCAAGATGTTTTTATTTGAAGACCGTAAGTTTCTCTGTGGGGCATACCAGGAGAGGCGGTCCCGTAGGTACGAGGGTCCTAGGCCGTATAGGGCTTTAAAGGTTAAAACCAGCACCTTAAACCTGATCCTGTACTCCACCGGGAGCCAGTGCAGCTGGTATAGCACCGGGTGAATGTGATCTCGCAGCGAAGACCCCGTAAGGAGTCTCGCTGCAGCATTCTGCACCCGCTGGAGTTTCTGGGTCAGTCTCAAGGGCAGCCCCACGTAGAGCGAGTTACAATAATCCAGTCTGGAGGTGACCGTCGCGTGGATCACAGTGGCTAGGTCAGGGCGAGAGAGGTAAGGAGCCAACTGCTTAGCTTGGCGGAGATGGAAAAATGCCGCCTTTGTTGTAGCTGCAATCTGCGCCTCCATTGAAAGGGAGGTGTCGAAGATTACACCCAGACTCTTAACGGACGGTGCTGGCACTAATTGCACCCCCGCAAGAGATGGGAGTTGCCCCCTCAATCCCATATCGTCCCGTCCCAGCCACAGGACCTCTGTCTTCGAAGGATTTAACTTCAACCGGCTCCCACGTAGCCATCCAGCCACAGCTTCCAGGCATCTGGTCAGTGTGTCTGGGGCCGAGTCAGGAAGGCCATCCATCAACAGATAGAGTTGGGTGTCATCAGCATACTGATGGCAACCCAGCCCAAAACTCCGGACAAGCTGGGCGAGGGGGCGCATAAAGATGTTGAAAAGCATCGGGGAGAGTATCGCACCCTGAGGTACTCCACACACCAAGGAGTGGCGCGATGACAATTCCCCCCTAAGCGCCACCCTCTGTCCCCGACCAGAGAGAAACGAGCGCAGCCATTGAAGGGCTGTGCCCTGAATCCCCACGTCAGCAAGGCGGTGGTCCAGAAGTTCGTGATCGACCATGTCAAAAGCTGCTGACAGATCTAGAAGAATCAGCAGCCCCGACCCACCTTGATCCAGCTGTCTACGAAGATCATCTGTTAGGGCAACCAGAGCCGTCTCGGTCCCATGACCAGCGCGGAATCCGGACTGGAATGGGTCGAGAGCCGATGTTTCATCCAGAAACCCACCAAGCTGTTCAGCAACCGCTCTCTCAATCACCTTACCCAGGAACGGAAGATTCGAAACTGGGCGGTAATTGGATAGATCTAAAGGATCTAATGATGTTTTCTTTAAGAGCGGGCGCACCACTGCCTCCTTCAATTCTCCTGGGAACGTCCCCGTGCCAAGGGACAAATTGATGATATCCCCCAGGAGGGCCCGCACCTCGTCTGGACACGCTCTAATCAGCCAAGACGGGCACGGGTCGAGAGGACAGGTGGTGGGCTTTCCAGCTCGGAGGAGTCTGTCCACATCGGCTGGGGATATCCGGTTGAAGTGGTCCAATACTGGACCCGAGGACAGTCGAGGGGCCTCCAGTTCCTTTATTGTATCCAAATTGGCAGGGAGGTCATGGCGGAGCAACAATGACATGATGCTATTCAAAGCTTCTTTTCGATATCCCATTTCTTATACCAGACAAGCTAAGATTGAAGCAGCATGCTGAATGCAGGCAAGTGTACTTCTGTGATGTATGTTTAAAATGCCTGCCAATGAAAAATAAGGATGAGAACAACTGAATTGCATGAGCTTCCCACTTTCCCTCAACACTCTCTGAAAGTATGTTCTCTATACGAGTAGCTTCAAGGAGAAGGAATTTAATGAAATATGAATTGAGCCATCATAATTCGGCATCCCTCATGTACATTTCTTATTCTTTTACTTCTGTTACCCTCCATGCTAGCTTCTCACTCTCTTATTTTAATTTCCACACCAAATTGCTGTAACGGTGATAAACTATCAGAACAAAGGAAGATTCTCATTTAATTAAATTGTTAGAGTTGATAGAAATTGCATTTTCAGCCCTAGCACTGGAATAAGCTTCATTTGGAGTACAACCCGGCTTTTATAAAATATGGCCTATTAACAAGACAAAACCTATTGTAAAGAGAAGAACTCTCACTCACCATGCGTAAATGCATCTCAGTGTGTTGACAGGTCTCTTAATCTCCCATGCCTTGCCAGAAGCCTTTGTTTATGCCACCTTATGGCCCCTTGTTAACCCCCTTGTTTGAGGGCCAGATAGGGCTGTGATGAATGCCATTCAAAACATATATATATTTAAAGAACCATAGTTAATTCAATCAGTTTTTAGGATGGTTCAAAGCAGTCTAGAAATGGAATTGCACTTGGAACAATGAACCTGCAGCTGGCTAATGAAGAGCCAACAACCATTTTGATAGTAAAATGAAGAAAGGACAACACACAGTTAGAACCAGAAGCTATGCTCCCATTACTAGGTGAAAAGAAGGAGTCATTAAGTAATAGGGCTGTGGATTGGATTGAGTCAAAGCCCAAATTCTGAACAGAATAGCCCCACCCAGAGCGGTCTAGGACTGTCAAAAGGTTATGTGGTCAGGTGGGGGTGGGGGGAGAAGGAGAGGCAGGCAGTATGGTGAAGCAGGATTGAACTCTGTGCTCACTAGTGGGTGAGCTGACTGTAAGCAAAAATATAGCAACATACATTACTTAGCCATACATAGCCATATTAATTTCAAACCTTGACTCTATTGAAGGATCACCACAACCACACATTATAATTATTCTGCTTGGGGAAAGTACTGTATTTGGATGCTTGGGGATCTGCCACCCATTTATCCAGATCCAGGGGCCTAGGAAGGGGAGCAGTGGGGGTGGGCCACTCTGGGTGTCATCCCTGAGGGGGGTGACCCCAAGGCACACTGCAGGGGGCTCGCCCCACTGTCCCAGAGCCACCACTGTGCATGGTGGATCACCCTGCCGCCACTGCAGCACGTGACGGATTGCTCCGCTGCCACGTGTGGCGGATCATGCTGCCCCCCCCCCGCACAGCTGACCCTCCCCCCCCCCTCAGGTGCACGACATAGGCGCCGCTCCAGGCACCCATGCAGCTAACTCTGCCACTGTCCGGATCACATCTTATGCCTGTAACCAATGTTTTCAGTTCTATTTCTTATGAGCCACATGCTTCTCCAAAATTAAAGTACAGCAAACGTAGACCATTAATTTATCCATTTTAACTATTCACAGAGAACACCTGTTATAAATACTTCAAGATGTATTGATTATGAAAGAAGAATTGTAATTAGTCACTAAATCTTAGAGACCAGTTAATAGCCGGTCTTGCTCTATTACAACTGTAATCTATAATGTTTTGCATGACATTATTGAAATGTCTTAGATCTTATTAATCCAGAATGCGCAAAGCTCTGTGCATGGTTACCGTAGATCAGAAAACTGGCATTGCTTAATTGCCCTTCTGTCAAATGTTTGCCTTTTGAAGGATACAACTGAATTTGGATTTTGGCCTAACATAATGAAATGTGTTATACGGATACAGAGCTATGCAAATGTGTACATATCTAATTACACCAATTTCATTAAAGAAGATACCAACAGTCCAATCATACCACGTAAAGTCACCACCCCTACTCCAATTAATCTGACAATTATCACAATTATAAATCCAGGATCTCTATTCTCAGCTTCACACATTACATAGAGGCAAAGCAGACTTCCCCACCAAGGAAAAACTCCAAAGGAAACACATGTCCATTAGCTAAACTTGTATGATCATGAATTTGTTGTATTCATACAAATTACATTTTAGCTGAACATGTAAAACTTCTAAAATTGTAGCCATAACTCGAGATACAAAGGATGGATAGAGCAATGAAAGGGCTTTTGCCAACACATCTCAAAGACCCACAACAACAACATTGGGGAAAAGCTTGTTGTTGTTTGTTGTTTAGTCGTTTAGTCATCAAACTCACGTTAGTAGCTTCGAGAACACTGTCCAACCATCTCATCCTCTGTCGTCCCCTTCTCCTTGTGCCCTCCTTCTTTCCCAACATTAGGGTCTTTTCCAGGGAGACTTCTCTTCTCATGAGGTGGCCAAAGTATTGGAGCTTCAGCTTCACGATCTGTCCTTCCAGTGAGCACTCAGGGCTGATTTCCTTGCGAATGGATAAGTTTGATCTTCTTGCAGTCCATGGGACTCTCAAGAGTCTCCTCCAGCACCATAATTCAAAAGCATCAATTCTTTGGCAATCAGCCTTCTTTATGGTCCAGCTCTCACTTCCATACATCACTACTGGGAAAAGGTTAGATTTGATTAAATACAACATATTAGAGTATCCACAATGAAATTAAACAGATTAACTGAAACAGAACATAGTCCAGGCAGGAAAGTTCCCCACTTCTGGGCACATCTACAAGCTCTTCTTGCAAGGATTGGAAGGAATTCTTCCTCCTTGCCAAGAGAGCCTTGAGAATGAAAGTTGACCAGCGCACTGTGGTGCCAACAGTCTGGCATTCACCCAGATGTGCCGGCGAAACTCAAGGGGCATCTCAGGGTCCGAAACCCTATTTGGCAATCGATGACCCCAAAATGCCCCAATCTCAATGATGCCACATATAAACCCCCCCCCCCAATATCTTGTTAAACACTTTCCTGCCCAAACTAACAGCTAATTAAACAAATCAGAAAATACACAGCTCCAGAAAAAGAAAACTTCCAGCTGTATGGAGCAGGCAAAAAAGAAGAGTCCCTGGCCCAAAATTCCTACTCAGCTCCCAGAAATGGTCAATTAGCAATGCCCATGCTGCCTAGGGAGAGAGCACGGGTGCAAAAATGGGACCCTTGAGAGGAACCACCTAACAAAGTGCAGCTATCAGGACTGGTTCATTAGAATCTTTCTGTCGTTACCCATTTTTCCCTCAGTTTTCTTTTTAAGTGGAGTCCAGGGTATAGCAAAGGCACCCCTGTTAAGCTGTTAAAGGCATTGTATCCAAAGTTGATATTTAGGTTTTGGTAATTACTACACTTCATTTAATGGTGCCCTGAAAATTTAACTAAAGAGTTAATTCTCTTACAGTTCTGCACACAGCTATGATGTATATGTTCTTTAATGCACTTCAGGCTGACTGGAGTCAGATCTTGAATTCATTCAGTTACAGATCACAGTGGTTTTCTTTGTAAGTTCAGCACCTCACCCTATTGGCAGAGGAAGATTAAAATGTATTTCATTCAGGGACCCGCATCCCAGTATTGGGTTTTACAAAAGTGGGAGTGGTTGGGCAGAAACCCCCCTCCATGCTCCATCCAGGTAAGCCTAGAATATATTCCCAGCAGGTGAAATCAGAAGAGGAGGGAGAGTGTAGAGCAGGGGGCTGTGAGTGGGGTGGCCTGGCCTTGGCAGAGGCTTGAGATCCAGTACCACATTTGCCCTCCAGCTCTGAAGTTCCCCTCCCCTACTCTAGAGAGGGGCATATCCAGAGCAGCCTCTCCTCTATAGATGTTGCCCTTTTATTTGCAGTAGTATAAAAGGAACAATTACATCTCTGCATACTGATATTCTGAGAATTGTTTTCTGTTTTTATCACCTGTGATTAGCATCTGAGATGTCTCACTTCTCAGCTAATTTGAAAAATATTAACTGGTTATCTTGCTTAGCTCCATTTATTAACAAAACACCAGGTATGGGTCGACATTAAAAAAAAAAGTCTTTGATCGTGTATTGTAGCTTGCAGCTGCAGGTTATATTGCAAACCATTAGTTAGCCAATATTCCATTAATTTGAACACAAATAATTTTATATTATGTATGCTGACCTTTGCAGAACATCTTCTGTTTTATTTACCAATGAATTTTACAAGTTTTATTATCAACTGTGATTTAATTTCCTAGACCTCATATTAAACCCTGCTAGTTTTAATTTAAAGGGATAAACAGTCTTGAGATGAATACTTACTGCATTTAGTAGCCCCAAAATATATTACAGAAGGGAATAAATAAAGGTAAATACAACACATTTTTTTAAAAAATACACTCCACTCACAATTCATTTTTTACCAATAGGGGTGATTATTTTAAAATGGGAAGAGCATGCTTTAATTCTAAAATAATTCACAGGCATATGTAAGGCATATTACAATTTAAGGTGATGCCCGCCCTGCAGAAAATATAAAAATATATAGCATTGTATCACATTTGAACTTCATCTAAACCTTTATGATAGCAGTGTGCTAACCACAAGATTCAGTACAGACCACAATTTGATGCTTCAGAAAACAACCTGCCTAAGTTTGACAGAGGACGAGATGGTTGGACAGTGTTCTCGAAGCTACAAACATGAGTCTGACCAAACTGCGGGAGGCAGTGGAAGACAGGAGTGCCTGGCGTGCTCTGGTCCATGGGGTCACAAAGAGTTGGACACGAGTAAACGACTAAACAACAACAAAGTTCAACATGCTTTATAGGCTGCCCAATTTGGCAAAGGGCCCACCTAAGTTTGCCTTGTCCCCCTGGGCTATTGGGAAATTATTAATATACTATACTATACTATACTATACTATTATATTATATTATATTATATTATATTATATTATATTATATACATAGCCATAGCCATAGCTATGCAAATGAATCCAGGAGCTTATGTGCTTAACACTATACACACACACGAGAGAGAGAGAGAGAGAGAGAAAGAGAGAGAAAGAAAGAAAGAAAGATCTATAACTTTTTACAAATGAGCAGGAGTGGATAAAAGGTGAAGACATGATTGGTACTCTTAAGGCGATTGTTCCTGCAAAAATTTAGAAGGATAGCTGCAGTCCCTCAACGGTTGGAAGCAGAAAGAGTTATCCACACTGGAGCTGATTTTCAAGTCATCTTTATCATGGCAACTGTAGCTTTCAATGATGGACCATTCACACAACTGGCTGTATGCAGCCCAGTCACATATGATGAACTTTGCATCTACTGAGAGCTCTCAGGAAACCCCACTCAGTGTGGCCTATGTTGTATGTGGTACTGATAGCTTGCAGCTGGTATGAGCACTGGCTGCTAGACAAGGAGCAGTCATAACACTTCATAAGCTTCAGATTGTTTTCCATGTCTGGCAAGCTCTGGAGAAAAGGCATCAATGGGGTGATGGGGCAATGCTGAGCAATGTTTCAAATTTTATATGGCTTAGAATCATCCATCAATTCTTGAAACTGGAACCAGTAAAAGTATATCAATACTTACATTTCTTTCATTCAAATAAGAACAGTTAGGACCCATTTCCTTAGCATATTTGTGGGCTACATAATACATTAGCTGCCGATATTGCAATCAAGGCAGAAAAAAGCATGCACATTTCATATGTTGTGGTAAACTGATGCTTTCCCGCAGAATATTCCAGAGGTTTTAACTGTCTTGTGCATTCTAATCAAAATTTCCCAGAAGCTTTCCCTCTTCCCTCACTTTATAATCCTAAATGCCAAAGACAATTCAATATCTGATAATAGAGTCTGACAGCCTACCATAGTTACAGGTTTGACTGATGCTTTTATCTCTGCTAAGTAAACTTCAAAAGTTTCTTAGTCCTTTTGATTTCTCAAAAGAAAGTGGGCTTATTAGAATCTCGATAATATTACTTTGCAATTTTCTTTTACCTCCTTGAGTAATCCAAATGAATGGATGACACTTGTTGTTTCCAGTCAAGTACAAGTTCCCCTTTGCTGGGTGGTCAACCGCAAATGAAACAAGGGGGATGGGGGGGGGGCTTTTCAAGTTTTAAGACCAGTATGAGAAGCATTTATCTTGGCTAAGTCTGGGGTCAATTTTGGATGATGTATTTGATCAACGTATTAAAATAGAATATGGTAATGTTATCTAGTGCTTGGAGGGGGATGTAAAATATTAAAGTGCAGTGGAGGAAATAGTATTGGATGAGATTCACCTAAAAAGCCCCATCAACAGAAGCCATGTGCAAGGATTTCTGCTTGCAGCACTGCGATTCCTCCCTTCTTCTCCCCCTATCCCATATGGCAAGCTGAAATGCTTGTGCAGACAGAAAATTTTCATAGTGCAACACTGAATTCCACCCACAGAATGGACTTCCCAGCATAAGGTTACTAATGCGAAAATTAGGCAATTTGTAGCGCAATTGAACTATGTCTGAGATATGGCTGTTAATGAATCCAGCAGGGCTTCGTTTGAAGTGCTGTTGTTTAGTCGTGTCCGACTCTTCATAACCCCATGGACCAGAGCATGCCAGGCACTCCTGTCTTCCACTGTCTCCCGCAGTTTGGTCAGACTCATGCTGGTAGCTTCGAGAACACTGTCCATCCATCTCATCCTCTGTCGTACCCTTCTCCTTGTGCCCTCAATCTTTCCCAACATCAGGGCCTTTTCTAGGGAGTCTTCTCTTCTCATGCAGTGGCCAAAGTATTGGAGCCTCAGCTTCAGGATCTGTCCTTCCAGTGAGCACTCTGAAGTACATGTACGCTAATGATGACCCTGCTAAGTGAAGATGATAGCAGATGTAAATTCAGCACAGCCCTAGTGAACCTGCTCTATATTAAGTGGGCTCAAATAGTTCCAAAGCACAAAACCTAAACTCCACTTGTAGATTAAATTCTCAATTACTTATTGTCCCCGCAATACCAAATGGAGTGTGGATTTTCCCTTCTGCTGTTGTTCTTCACTTGAGCACCGTGTCTGCTGGTATATATATATATATATATTCAAAAACAAGGTGGCGAGGTGGGGAGAACCAAAACAAAAAAACAAAAACCCACAACCCTTGCTTTTGCCATGTTCCAGAGATTACAGTTGTGTAACATGAACAAAACCAGAGAGAGGGAAATGTTTACATGAAAAGTATTTGCATAGTGCATTGTTGTGTACCATTTTCAAGTCTTTGTAGCATATAGTAGGTGTCATATAAGGGTAAAAAAATAAAAGTGATTGTCACTTTACTTTCTTAATTACAGCTTTATTACTTACTAAAGGTGATCTGTGTGACTTCATTAACCATTTGGCAGTCAAATGACCATTTCCTCTTTTCCTCTGCCTACCTCATTCCGGTGACCATATGAGCCAAATCCTAGAGGCCGAGGGCCTTTTGCCCCTCACTCCCAATAAAATATTTGAGGGGGCCAGCCCTCCCCAAGTTGATAGGCATTTCCATTCAAATGGTGTGTGCTGCATCTTGTGGTTGATTATGCAGGGCGGTGCTTATCTGTGCCCACCAAAATATTATTCAACTGAGCTGGTGACCCTACTCTGGCTTTGCGTATGGGGTCAGTTATACACCTTGATCCTTGATCTTCATTGCTCCCCAAATAAAGGTATGCAAAGCTAGCCTTGCCAGCAGCCAGATTGTCTCTGCCTATACACTTTGGAGCTCAATGAGTCAAATCAGCAGCCCAGGAAACTTTATGTTTCAGATCTTCCCTAGCTAGTAAGCCACGAAAGGTTGGTTAAGTTAAGTGTTCATTCATTTTTGGTTACCTTAGGATGTGCCCCACCTTAACCTATTTCTTTATTTCTTCCCCACCCAAACACATAGTTGTGATTTAATTTGTGCCTTTTGAGATCATTACAACTTTGTCTTATTTTTGTTTTTGCTGAATGTTTACCAAATTCCCAGGAATGTTTAAATGCCTCATGTGCAGTCATGAAAAATAGGATGGCTGCTACTTTTATAGGGTATAAAGAGGTACAGTAAAAGCTTTAAGTTGGAAAAAGTCAGGTTGGATGTGGCTTTAAATGTTAAAAAAGTGGCTAAAGTCACAGTTTAAATGGGCATGTCTTTGAACTAGTTTAAAATTGCAAACGTCATTGTCACAGTACATTGCCTTCTTTACTTCTTGTAAAAAATCTACAGCTACTTAATTATCTTTATGGGCACTTATTGTCTCCATTGATTTATTAATGGGGAAATTACTTAGATGGCCCTTTCAACCAAGATTCAAGTCTGCAAGGTCCTGAGATCCAGAAAAAAATGTCCATAAGTTCTACAAAATTTTCAGAGCTGGTTTCATCTAACATCATCATCCATTTATATACCACCCTTTACCCAAAGATTCCAGGGTGGTATACAACACTAAGAACATAATTTACATAGCATTAAGGAAATAAAATAAAAAATCATAACAACAGTCCCCACACATTTAAAAAGTCATAAATTGTTTAATGGCTGAAAAGCCAGGGGTAAAGGAGAATGTTTTCATCTGTTGCCTAAAGACATGCAATGATGGTGCCACGCCAGCCTGTCTGGGGAGAAGACTCAACAAATGGGGAACCACTGCAGAAAAGGCTCACTCTTGTGTTGCCACAGTCCAGACCACTCATGGAGGAGGCACCAGAAGAAGGGCCTCAGATGTTGATCATAATTTTTGTAGAATTTGAATCAGGTTGCAGCCCACTAGTGGATCCCAACCCACCAGTTGAAAGCCAGTGCACTAGAGAACTTGATCCTGCTTTCTACATAGTTACTGTATGTGTGGAATCAGCAAGTGAAAATGGGTAGAAGTAGAAAGAAAATAGGCTTGTATATCAAATATCTAGCTTGGAAGTTCTTAGAATAAATAAATTTTGGAGTGAAAAGTATCATTTTTTTAAAAAGCCAATTAACACATTTTTTTTCAAGTTTCTTAAATGCATTCAGTGGATTCCACAGAAGTCAGTGGCACCAAATGTTGGCCTTCAGACTCTCAGTGGGAGTTTTATCCATACAGTGATTTTTATTTTTTATTTTTAATGAGAATAGACACTTGGTAGCCTTGGAAAGTCTAGGTGCCAAATAAAGCAAGTCCCTGATTTCTGACTGAAGACCCCTACAGAATTTAAGTAAAGGGGTTGCATACTTATAGCATGACGAGTGAAAGCTTAAGCTGTTTGATGGGAAGACTCTGGTTCCTAAGCCATTCATTCACTGGGTGTTCTCAGGCCAGTTGCTGGTTTTGAGTCTTCTTCTCCATCTGTCCCCAATCTGCAGTAAGAGTGGATCAGTATAGGTTACTTGCAGATAACTGAAATAATGCATGGATCAAATGTGAAATCTGATATAATTATAATGGTAAAAATAGTCTGAAGTGCAACTGTCAAACTGCTAGTTACATTTATCCCAACAACGAGGGTGATTAATAATAGTTTGAGGCGCAAAACCGCCCAATGAAAGCCATCACCTGTTGAGTCCCTTCATTGATATAGGAGTAAATAATAGGGCACATATTGACTACTAAATACGGCATTACATAAGACCTCCTTTGTTGAAAACAAAATAAAGAAGATGTAACGCTTTCTCCTTCTTCAGAAAAAGTCTGAATGGGTCGTTATGATGCTTTTCCTGACACTGGTTGCTCTATAGCCATAGCTAGTGATGGTTGTGGAAAAATTCAAGAGAACTTCTAAGGATAAAGCCAGGAAGCCAATCAAAGGCCCAGATGCTACTCTTGGAAAC
This sequence comes from Podarcis tiliguerta, assembly GCF_965153285.1. Classification (NCBI taxonomy): domain Eukaryota; kingdom Metazoa; phylum Chordata; class Lepidosauria; order Squamata; family Lacertidae; genus Podarcis; species Podarcis tiliguerta. The sequence continues at coordinate 81,121,575 of NC_139534.1, forward strand.
ACAAACTGGAGAGCTTTCCATCTGGGGTCCTCTATCTGCCAATTTTGTCACATAAGTGGTCACAGCAGTTAGGTTCTCTGCTCCAGATGAGAGAGAAAGATACCAAAGGGAACCATTTTCCACCCTGCAATCAGCAGGAAAATGCTGTGCCAACTGAAAATTGTAATTATATCTGTAGCAATGTGCTAATGAGCTTTGAAAAGGTTTAGCTGGATAACAGAATAGGGTGGAATTTAATATATTGTACAGAAGCATTAGACATGAAGTATTTATATTAATCAGTGAATTTTAATTCACCATTCAATGTTCACGAAACAGCTATAACTATCCCCAACTGAGTGACTTCATGTTTCTGGTGGAGAGAATTTCTTTGCTGCTGATGGCTCAATTCTTTCTTAAAATAAATAAATAATGTTCACTGTATATAGAACTTTTATTTTGCAATTTCTTCTACCTGCATAAAAAGGAGACTTCATGGTGGTTTGCATAAATCTGTACACTGAAATTCCAAAATTTTATGTAGCAGATCAGAGATCTGCAAAATTCTCCTGAATTTTGCTGCTTTGGGCTTCCTTTAAAACGTACCAGATGTTTTTCCTGAATGGAAAATTTCCAAATTTCCTTTTCATTTTACTTTAGAAATAAACTGATAGCAATTTACAGAAACTTAGACCACAATTCCCAAGAAATATTGCTGGTCTTATTGATGCCATGTTAACGTCTGCTGAAATTACTCAGATGTTTTGCCTGACAACTATATTAAAACAACCAGCATAAAGGGCAAATGATCAAGAGTAGATACATTTAATTTCACTGTCCATTTTTAGAGGTGTGTTATTATTTTTTCTGACTGTAAAAGACAGAAAGAATCCAGTAAAAGGCAGAGGAATCTAAATATGGTTAGTGCATAGCTGAACTTAAGGCCCTATCTTACAGCTATTTAAAACACAACTGCATCCTAGAAATTGCATGTGCGCAATTGCAAAATTCCTGGAAGACCTTTTGCATGTTTGAGACAAACACAAGTCCACTGAGATCTTTTGACTCTGCTTTGATTTGCTTGAAGTTGATCTCCTTGGAGAGGAAGAAGGTGCAATTTTCATACAACATTAGAGCCCTTTCCCCCTTTCCACTGAACAACTGGTGGTCAGATGTGGACTCAGAGGGCCAGGTGCAATCTTCCTGAGGACCAAGGGTTCTCAGTCCATGGGCCATATGGATTAGTGCTTCACCTTTATAAAGGCAGATATATATGTTCAAATATTATCTCTGCTCTTGTTATCCTGGAACTCTGGAACTCTTGTCAGTTTGGTTATGCTTCTAACCATGAACTGCTTAGGCCAAATCATATATCCTCAGTGGATTTGTGATGATCAAGGAGTCATCTGTTTGGGGTTGAAATACTGCCATCATCTGTTCTTGAAAGAATCCTGTGCCTTAGATAGCTGCATGTGAGGCAAAAATTCAGTGGTGCTTTGAGTTTTGGTGATTTCTTTTCCTATAGAGTAAACTATCCTGAGCATCATGCTGCAAGAAAACTTTCTGTAAGGATGTATAGTGCTTCCTTTCTCCTCCTCCTTCACAATAAATGCTATAGTGTTCATTTCAAATAATGCCTATTGTGGCTACCAACTCTCTGTGTGGACTTCTGCTTCCCTGTACATTTCATTAGAGTGTTTCTTTCACTCCAGTTTCACTCTCATTTCCAGTTTAGGCAAACTCAGATAGCAACCCTAATTGCACCCTTTTCAGGCATTAGACACCATGGTGCTTTTTGTCACTGGCATTTAACAAATATTCCAAGGTGGAAATGCATGTTTCAACCTATGTGAATCTGGTGGTGAAAACAGCAGCTATGTATTACTTCTTCCTCTGTAACACCTAGCAAAACAATCTGATGTCACAATGCATGCTTTCCAGCTTCCCTCCCATACCATGACAAAGCAGCAAGAAGAATGCATGTTGGTTTTACACCTGCATGTTAGGCACATTGCAGCAGATGTTAGGAAGGAGAAAACTAGGCACATGACTGCTGCTGTGTAGGTTTGGCAGAAGAGTCATGAATGACTCAGCTGAAGAATTCTATCACAAGGTAGGTAGTGCTTGTGAAGAGCATTCATCACCCAATAACATTCATTGCCCAATAATCTTAGCATTCACAAGACAGTAAATGGGGCCAGCTGTCTTTTCACTCTACATGCCGCAAAACAACATTTCCTCCCAAGTTCACCCAAGGCCAATGTTTTGTTGTATGTCAGGCTTAATGTCAGAGGAAACATCCAGCTAACATTTCATTATCCCCATTTCTTTATCAAACCAGATGAAAGATACAATTCCCCATGGAGTCATATCTCTCTTTCAACATTGTTTATCTGAGCTATGTGGCATTTTAATATATTAGAAAAGTTAATTTGGCATTGATGGTGACTAAAGGCTCAGCTGAGACTTACAAGCACATCTTTGCCTTGGGGACTATGTCAGCTTCATTTCATTTTACTTTTCCTGCAAAGGGCAGAGCTTTTATTATGTCTTCAAAACTACTTGTTATGAAAGATGAGAAAGCTATTCATGCACGTGGCTCCTTCATCTCACAGAAATTAGAGTATTGCTATCATATTCCATCGAGGCAGGAAGAAAGACAAAAACGTTTATTAATCAAGGTTGAAGAATAATTCCCAAATAAAAGCATGTTCCTCAAGAACATTAGAACAGGCTTAGAGGATTGGACATGATGCTTATCTTGCCGCCTTCAGCAAGAGACACCACTCCCTAATTCAGGGATGGGGAACCTGTGACTCTCTAGATGTTGCTAGACTACAAATCCCATAATCCCTGACCACTGCCTGGACTGACTGCGGCTGATGGGAATTGTAGTTGAAAAACACACACCGGGGGGGGGCACCCCAGCTTTAGAGAAACAGAACTAAAGCTTCAAATGCACTGATTTTTATTAAAATAGAAATATGTAGAAGATTAACAATTAAGACGACTAAGATTATTTATTAATTCTCATTTTACAGTATGAATGTAAGATGGCAATTAATAAATAATCCTCATTACCTCAATTTGAACTCAGTTGAGTACACATAACAGAATTATGGTGACAGAAATTAATCAGATTTACACTACTTGGTCAATTGTAAAGCTGGAATGCAGATCATCTGGCATCTTCCTGTATTTGATAAGCTTCATCCTATAGTCTCTGAAATTTAGCAAATTATAAAAGGGTATGTGTGATCAAAAATGATTGAGTTCTCTGATTCACATAGTCAAAATAAGTATTTGGAACTTTTTTTGGGGGGGGTATAAGTAGAATGGAACAATTACCGTTAAGCCTGGTATTTGCATACTGAAAGAAGGACAAGTGTTGGTCCTTTATCATTCAAGTTCCTAATTAGCCAAGCTGGCATGTAACACTAAGCAGCAGAGCAAGCCAAGGAAGATGAAAGAGAAACATGAGGGGAGAAAGGGGGAAAAAAACATCCAAAGAGGATTTAGTAGTACACCGAGCGTTTGGCTACATGAAGTCAAGCTCCACCAGGAAGCCAAGTCCAAGGAATTGTAGTAGATATCTATCAATTGGGGAAATGGGCATGGAATTGTACTGTTTGAAGAAATAACAGCAGAGGCAGTGAAGAGCCAGATAGGCAATCCAATTCTCCCACTCTCGTTTGGCATCCCTGCAAGTGCTGCTCTGATTGCAAGTATCTCCTGTCACTTAACCCTGCTAATCCTGTGGCAACTGCCCCATGTTTTCTGCTGCGCTGAACCAATGGATTCAATTTATGAGAAAGCAGATTCCGACAAACATTAGGAATAAATTTCTGTCTGACAGTGGAAGGGACTACCTTGGAAGGTACTACCAATGGACTAACTTAGAGGATTTTAAACAGAGGTTGGATGACAATCTGTCAGGATTCTTTAGCTGTGATTCCTGCATTGTAAGGAATCAGAGTAGATGGTCTTTTGGGTCCCTTCCAACTCTACAATTTTATTATTCTACACACAGGGAACTGTGTTCATGGGATGCTTTAGAATGCTTGACATAGGTGGCACTACAGGGGAGGCAGGGATGGCAGGTGCCCCCCAGCAAGGAATTCAGCCCCCCACTTGGCACCCCATTTTTGAACTCTTGTCCTTAACAGAAGCTTTCAACTTATGGGCTTTTAACTTGTGCGCATTCAGCTTTACGCACATGGCAAAATAATAGTAAATTAAAATGGAAAGGGCACAAAGTTCCTGGAAAAATGACTTTGGCAATCCTGTCCACCATTGAATCCAATGGGTTTTGAATATAGAGATCCCCAAAATGTAACCCCCAACCCCGATGCAAATTGTGGGCTTACTGTAATACTGTATGTTTTTACTTTTCTTTCTTGCTCACCTAGAAATATACTTTGCTGTTTCTGTGTATATTAAGCAAAATTGCATACAAAAATGTGCATTTTAGGATAAATTTTCAATAAATTGGAGGTGAATTTTCACAATGTGGAAATGAATTAAATTTAAGATTGGAAATGTGAGAAACTGAGTGAAATCAAAATTGAAAAATTCACCCACCCCTACTCAGAAGTAAGTCTTCATATTTAATATTTCATATAGTTTATACTTGGTTCACATGCCAACACAAGAAACTATGGTTGACATGAATGAGCAGTGTGCTGGTCCATATTGCTGAAACTGTGGGCCCTTCACTCCCCCCTCACTGCTATTACTGATGCACTGTTTGGAAATAAAATGGCTTCTTGGGATGCCCAAACCTAGACGTGTGTAATCCTAAATACCACTGGTGGGGGCTGAATTCCTCTATCCAGGAAGGACCCTGTTGTCCCAATGGCCCATGAAAGGGTTGGGTTTTCTTCCTGCCACTACTATTTCCCTCACTATGAAAGCAATGAGGCCAGCAGTCTCCATTGCACAGGAGAGGGAGAGATCTAAAGTTTTGGAAACTTGAAATGCAAAGACCAATGGTTTTTTCCTGAAGGTGACTTTCCTGAAGCGAAGTGCTCCTTATCTGAACTAGGTTTCCAAGCATCCTTCCACCTGCATACTCATACGTTTTATGAATATGCTGAACACAGCTCTGACCACTATTAGTAGAAGAACAAGATGTAAATAGATGGTGGTGATATTAACAATGATGTATGAAGTAACAGTGTGAATTTGGATATATAATCGAAGTAAGGGGGAATATCAGAGTGATGGAAACTCAAGTGTGACACCTCCTCAAGATGGATGATGGCAGCATTCTCATAAAGCTGTAGCAGCAGTGAGCTGACTGCTGTATCTGACTTTGAAGGATAAAGTTAATCAAGAATAGTCATTAGAAGCTCCAAAGCATTCTCCATGCTATAGAATGAGTACAGAATTTAAGGAGACCCCACACACCCTAAAATGCAGCTGAATAAGTTGGTGACAGATCTTGCTCAGGTAGGTTGTTTGGACTGGAAGAACATGAATTCCATTTCCCCCCAGGGTGCAAAGAACCTACCCAAGCAAGGTCTATCATGAACAGAATGAGCCACATTTGGGGTATGGGCTATTGGGTTCTTCAATTCTCTATGCATGGATAATTCATGAACAGCCAATGAGGAATGCAATAGCCTTCATGTCCCTTAATACTTGTGTCTTTCTTTCCTTTCCCTATGCCATGACTGCTGTTGTTTAATGTATATGTATCTCATCTAGAGATGGGAACTTGTATATCCCACCGTAGACTGAAAGTTCTCCGATCCAATCATTCTCTCTTTAAATCAGAGCAGGGCAGTGTTCTGTCTGATTGCTTGGGGAAGAGGCAACCTGGATGATACAAAATTGTTTCCTGATGAATCCAAAAATGATGGATAGCATGATGATTTTTGTCATAAAACTTGGAAGGAGTCTCCAAGAACTCATCTTACACATTTTTTTTTTAGACAAAACTTTTCTTTTCAACAAAGATTGATTTTTTTCCGATAGCTTCAATGTAGGTAAGAGTAATGTATACAAGGTGGGGGGTCAGAATGCATGTGGGGCAGGGATAAACCTTAGTTTGATGAGTGGGGTGATATATCAAGAAAGCAGGAAAAAGATGAGATGTCAGAATAGGACACTGTTTCTTGCCATATATGAATATATATATACTGCATGAAATTTCTTCAGACTGGAAGAGAATGATTCTCCTGTGGGGTTTTGTCATGGGTGGGTTTGCCCCACCCAACCAGCACAGATATGAGAACTTGCAAGATTGGGCTTTGGTCATACTTGAGCATGTCCAGAAGATCAGGTGGAGAATAACTGTGTAAGGCATCCTCACCCACAGGGTCCTTTTGTCCTTCTTGCAAAGATACCTAGCCACCTGTATCTAAACAGAGAATGGGGTTAGCCAGTTGCCCATTGATGGGGGCTGAATCGGAATGTTTGGGTGTCTCCCATAATTGCCTAATGGTGCGCCTAATGGTACACCTACTCAAATTGGATGCAGATGCAATGAATATGTATTAGACTGATTGGCATTTCCTACAGGAAGGGGAAGGAAATCACCCTGAGACTTCAGCATACCGAGGGTATGTCTCATTATCTGTCCCTCAAGTTCAGCCAGCAAAAGGGGTGGGAAGATGGATATTCTTTCAGCACTGGAGGTTTTACTCACCTGAACATTCGTGGTGAGATCAGGCGCTGCCTCAGCTCATCTCTTTGTGAGCAGGCAGAGAAAGGCATTCCAGTCTGGGTTTAAGTCTAGTTTTGGGACAGCCTTGGTCACCCTGATGAATGCTCCCTATCCCCCACCTGGGAAGCAGATTCCACAGTCTTTGATAGCCTTCTCTCCTCCAGAGTTGGAGAAGAGGAAGCTCATGGGACTTCAACAGCAGTGCCAGGAGAATCTGAACAAAGGAGGTTGGCTCTGTCATCTGGGCTCTGCTCTGGTTTCTCATTCACCTCGCACTCACATTCATTGCCCTCATATTTTTTAAAAAGGTAAAAGAATAATTGTCTATATGGTAAAAGGCTTTTAATGCTATCCACCACTTTTTAGGTTGCATCAGCAGGAGTGACTCATTTTAATAAAAGCCCAGTGCTATAGAGCCTTTCTCAATAGAAGCCTAATCCCCTTCTGACCTTCCAAATGCAAGCAGAAACATTTTGATTTCAGCAACTTTCAATCAGCTTCCTAATTTTTAATGTACTATTTTATGCTGTTAATGATGGTTTGGGGATTTAATAATAAAACAATGTGTAGAACACGCATACATTTGATGTGACATCCCCCACCCCATTTAAATGATCATTCAGCTCTAAAATAGAATACTCCTTCTTTTGTAAAATTCTGTTTTTATTATGATAATTGATATTCAGCCTTTCCACAGGAACTGTATTCAAGGGAGTTAAACATATATGCTATCTGCCCTTCATTCAATACCCATATCTTGAAACTTCAGGGTAAGCACAAGAATGACTTACTGGTATAAGCTAGATCTGTCTGTTCCTTTTCCAGCTTCTCCCACTTCCCAAGTAAAACCCTGACGGTGTCAAGTGATCACATCTCTGCTGGCGTTGGTATTCTTCCCTGGTGTTGGTACTACTGCCTAAGCTCCTGGGGGGGGGGGTCTGGGGCTGAACATGGAGAGTGTGAGATCCTGGCGTGGTGCATGGTGTTCTCAGGGAGGCCGGGTGACATGTCTTTGGAGATGGATGAACTTGGTCTTGGGTAATGTGATGATGGCGTCATCAGGGTCCCCAATGGCACCGAAGATCGCTGCAAAATCCTACTCTTCCTTGGATCTTGGTGGGCTGGAGTCTGACACCCACATTGAAATAGCATTATACCATTATCTTATTAGCTTTGGAGATGCATTTTCTGTCAGAAAGTTACTACAGGAATAAGAAACCATTCTACCTGCTACCTGCTGAATAACAAGAATTAGGAACCAGGGCCGACCCAAGTCATTTGGAGTAAGAGACAAGATCTCTCTTTCTTCCCCACCTCCAATTTCATATACAGGAGACAACTGGACAGGCAGCTAAACATTAGTTCAATGCTGGCAATAGAACCATCCCCTTTAAGCACCTGCTACCTGATTCTGGTCCCAAGATTTCCCTCTTGCTGGTGATTATCCTCAGCCTGAAATTATTTTCAGTCTGATTTTCCAATGCCTGTTTAGTTACTCTTTTAACTACATGTACTTTGGTTAATTTCCACTTCTTTGCCACCTCTATCTTTGTAGTGATAATTAAATTACAAATCTGGATTTGAATTTCAAAGGAAGATGTGGGATACGTGGAACTGGAGTTCTTGCCTTCTGCTACATGCATATTATATTTGATATTAAAAACTTGCAACCTCCTGACTTGTACAGACTCAAACTGATGTAGCAGAAGCCTGCCAGAAAAGGCTTCTAAGAAACTGGAATCCACAGTTAGCTTCAAAGAAGATCATATAGTTTTTCCTGATAAAAGTTCACTTTTCGCTTGAGCTAGTCATTGCCATCTAGAGATTAATCTTGAGCTTCCAGGTGGTGAAATTACCGTTTGAGATAACTGTGATAGTTCCTGTAAAAAACTCCTGAACTTAGAAGCTACAATGAATAAAATGAATTAACACTAGACGTTTGTCAACTTCTGAACTGTACTTTACTTTCAAGATGCTACTAAGCTGAAGTTAATATGTAAAAATGTCCTGGTTAACACATTTGATATGAAACATTATTTAGGGTCAAATGACATGATACCTTATCCAGATTTGCTCCTTTACATCATTAAACATTTGTGCTATGATATCGCATCTTGAAATGCACATAAAATCCAATTTTCATATGCCCAAATCAGACAGCCATTTCCTGGATACTACGTGGCATATCAGCTGCACAATCTGGACAGTTTGGATTTGACACATCTTTTGCTTTAAAAATGTTATGACCCTACATATGTGGATGTCTGGTTGTGTTTCAGATGTGGCAGCCATGCTGGATTGGAATGGAGGTAAAAGCTCACACAAAGAGGAGTGGATCCCACTAACATTGTCATCCCATCTGGTTACTCCTAGTTTCTCTGCTATTGTTTTTTTGCCTGCTTTTGTGTTATTGTTTCCACTGCCCTAATTTTATTGTTTTATTTTCATTTTATATTGTTAGCCATCTCACAGGTCAAAATGAATAACAGGTGTTCTATTAATATTTTACATAATAAATATTCATGGGAATTTAAGATTTTACTTATGGAAGGTGATACTGGCCATTTTAGCAATTCAAGACAAGCTGGATGGGAGCACATAGGCAAGTCTGCCAGCAATCTTTTGTCGCAGCATCTATCTCTGGACAAAATCCACACTCTCTGTCTTACACTTGATGCTTGTAGGTTGGGGTCTGAATATTTGACCTTCAAAGCACCATGTCCCCTGATGTTATTGTGGCATTCAGTGATTGACAGGTAGGTAGGGACACACCCACTTTTCTTGTCCACAAAATACAGATGTTCATTGTATCCACAATGTGAACTGATGGTGGCCTACTGTTAGTAGTATCAATATGTTGTTGTGGTTGTTGTTTTCTCTCTCTTTTTCTTTCTTTTTTCCTTGCGAACAATGCAAAATAATAATACTAATGGTAATACAAATAATATTATGAGGTCCATAGGGGTAGGAATGATAACTATCTAGCCTCTTGGTCAAATCTAGCTCCCCACCCCAGTCTAGCTCATGTGTCTCCTCATCTAAGAAATCAAATGAAAATTCTTCACTGAGGATGTGGTGATGGTAAAGGGCAATTAGACAAATTCATGGAGAAGGTGGCTATCAATGGCTACTCACTATGATGGTTGCATACTACTCTAGGGTCAGAGATAGCATGCCTCTGAATACTAGTTCCTGGGGATTATGGTTAATTTTGTGCTCGAGTCTCACATGCCAGTCAATCAGATTCAACAGTGCTGAACTCTGACCACATGGTCTAACTCAGGCATAGGCAAACTTGGCCCTCCAGATGTTTTGGGACTACAATTCCTATCATCCATGACCACTGGTCCTGTTAGCTAGACCACTGGTCCTGTTAGGATCATGGGAGTTGTGGTCCCAAAACATCTGGAGGGCCGAGTTTGCCTATGCCTGGTCTAACATGCTCTGAAATCTGTCTGCTTTTCAACTATTGGGGCAGGGCTCACTACCAGGTCACAGTCAAAACCGGTTTGAAACTAGTTAGCTAAATCAATCTATGTGGGTATGTGTGTTTCCTCTTTAGCAATCAAAAACCTTAAAGCCATACCTGAGATGCTGCTTTAAAAGATTTCCCCACTATAGTGCTTAAGGAGAAACAAGTGAATGGCAAGATAACAAGAGTTATCTTCAGACAACACAACATTTTAAACACTGTAGGAACAGTGCACTGAAATCAAAAGAAGTAGCAGGTGAAAATGTAGATCTAATCATTTACTCCTTGCATAGGCAGTTTAATTGTCTGAACACACTTCAGAATATTTGCTCTGGAGAGAAATGAAGTGTCATCTGCGAAAGAAAAAAAAAAGTGCTCCCATTTTGCAGGAGCAAGCTTTTCCAGAGTTACCCATTTAATTAGAAGTAGTGTACGCAGAGTCACAGCATGAGTGCCTTTTGATTGGCACTCTGTGAGTGGGATTTGGTGAGAATATAGAGCGGCTGCTGTCATGCATAGAGTAATGATCTGGTTTCAGACTGAATTAAACGAGCTATAAGAAAGGCTCCTGGGGGAATGTTTGTGTCCAATTACTCGCTATATACGTTTAGGATTCTAAGAAGAATGAACTATATACCTAAAGAAGGCAAAGATAAAAAAGAAACCTATGCAGCTAATATTGCACTGTTGAAATTCAAGAGACAATGGAGTATGCCTCCGAGGGTTAAGTCAAGCCACTGCACTAGCAGCACCAAAGTGAAATCCCAAGGCGCAAGACTGGGCAATGTTTATGGAGGTCCTGGGCTGTGCAGATGACAAGACCTCCCTCTTGGTCTCGCTAATATGGTCCAAAGGAAAACAGAGCAATCCATTTGGCACCAGCTTGGCTGAAGGAGTTACTGGAATGAGGTGTACAAGATGCCATCCAACCATCTTAGCGACTGCACTCAGGATTTGTGCAGAAGTTTAGGATCAGAGTTTTCATTGTCCTAGATAGGCTACCTTCACATGTTGATGAGCCCCATCTGTCCTTTACTTCTCTCTACAGAAGATGCAGAAACTACCTTCTTGACTGTTGGACCCACTATTGGTCTCATCCACTCAATCCACCAGAGCCTGTTTTCACATGCAAGGAAAGTCCCTAGCTCACCAAGGGTTTGAGACACATTAGCTATCCTCATCTGGTTTAGCTGGCCAATCGAAGCTGTCCCCAGGGTGTCAGCTTCTAAAAGACGTAGGTGAGAGCTGAGTGCAAGGTGGGGACCAAAGGTGGACAAACTACCCCAGAAAGAGTATGATGTGTCCCCCACCAGAGGTCCTCACACCCTATACAACCCCAACGTTGCATACTTTATGTAAAATGTACAATACTTACTTACAGGAACAACCCACCTTTATTGCAAATTAGTGTCGTGAACATGTCACGGGTGTGAGCATTCATACCTAAACAGGTTGCAAGTTTGTCCAGGGCCCAAGGTGTCCACATTAGTGTTTAAAGCTCTCAATGACTTAGCCCCAAATATCTGAAAAACCATCTCCTTCCCTACAGACCCTCTGGGTTGTTAAGATCAGCAGAGTGGGCCCTCTTGGAAGTTCTACCACCCACGAGTTCAAGGGTAGTGGTAGCCCAGTAGGGGGCACTCACTGTGAAAGCGCCTAGGTTGTGGAATTTCCTGAGGTTCGTTATACAGTTTTCATATGCAGAAGACTCAGCTCCTTACTGTCCTTTGACAGCTGCTATATATACATCAGCTATGTGATGGCAGGTGGAAGAAGATATAACATCTTCTTCCCTATCCCTCTTCTCCCTGAATCTATTTGGGTTTCAGATGTGGGTTGGCTTGGCCCCAGATCAGCCAGGGTAACTTGGGGTGAATCCAAAGTTCTGGATTGGGCTCCAAATTGGATCAGGGGGTCCATATACATTGGAAAAGCTCCAAAAACAATATTGATACAATCATACACACAATCATGCTCATCACAACCATTTTATGCAATATTTTCCCATGTTCCTATATACCTTGGCAATGTAGCTGATGTGGTGGGGAGCAAGGGAGAAGACAACAACTGAAGGAGCTGCAGAAAATGCTATAGGCACACTTTGCTTTCCCACAAACATGAAATCAGTGTTTGAGAAGCCCGCCCTAGATGGAGGTGGGTCACATTGCATGTACACAGTCAGATAAGGGTGGGACCAAAGTGAACAAAGTGTGGTTTCCTAAGGCCACCCCTGCCATCCTCCAGCTCTGTTGGAATTTTGCTAGCAAACTCCCTCTTCCTTTCAAATTGTATAGCGCAGACGGAGACTGAACACTGTTAGGTTGATTAAGACTTTGTTTTGCAAGGTAACTAACTTGGCACATTGCAGCTGTTCTTTCAGCTATTCGGGTCTGAATCACCTAGGGTGTTATTGGCATTATTTGTGCTGCTGTGTTACAAAATAGGCTAAGGTCAGTCCTACTTTTGGTGGGGCAGTGCAGCAAAAGAAGCATTGAGCAGAGTGAATTGTAGGAGTGCCAAGACTTAATTTGGTGGCCAAATTAAGGTGACTTTTGTATTTCAGGTCTCCTGAATACTGTCTATCACACAATTCTTATTTCTCTATTGTTTATAACCAGTCCTTTTGGGGGGGGGGGAGTAAAATATGAGATGCCAGTATTCATACCCTGATAAAAGTGCTGTGGGTGTCAGTAGAAAAAAGGTTGGCTTCTGCCACACACAACAAAACCTTGCTATAGCTACTGTGTACATGCTCAGGCATTCATCTTCCATGAAATGTTAACATTTTTATTAGAAGCATTTAAAATGTTCCACAGTAGCTAGACTATTTCTCTCGATTAGCCAACAGCTGTTAGATGCTTTTTAATAATTTTCATAGGGTCTGCTAAAATGCTGGAGCTAATTACTTATAATTTCACATCAATTTACTAATTTCAAACCCAACAGGATGTCCCCTGCCATAAATGTGCCAGGATTTGCTTTTAATGGCCTCAACCCAGCTGGCTGCTATTGGGCCCAATCATGCCTAATCCAGTTTCAACTGTTTATTTGTATAGATTCCCCTATGAATCAAATACTTCTGATGGCTGGAATATTTTATTCCTGGAAAAGAGAAACTGAAAAAAAGAAGATAAAGCTAATAAATATTGGGCATGCAAAACCAAATTTAAGATAGCCATGAAATATAATATGCGTTAAAACATAGGGTATCAAAGTGTTCCATTCATGTTCTCTGTTGGAATCTACTAAAAATTGGGACAGGATCATATGCTAGACTTGAGTTTCCATTAACTTAATCCCAAAAGATGTTATCAATGTGATAGCTCCATAGTGTGTTTCAGTATTCTGAATCATGGAGATCTAAAACCAAGCAAGATATTTACTAGAAGATTGGAGACCCCAGTTTGATTTGCTATGCAAACATTTAGAAGACAAGGTCAACAAATTGCCCCAAGTCAGATGAGGGCCATCACATAGCCTAGTGTAGCTCTATTTTTCATGCTCCCTACTATTCTGTCCCCTATACCTCTATGCATTTCTACATCTCTATGTTTATCTAGGTCCACAAACTGCACAAGAAGTGATTTCCAGAATCAGAATACTGCCTATGGAGCACTGAAGATCTCTGAGTGATTTGTTTTCTAAGCAGAATTTTTAAAAAAGTTAAGAGCTTTATTTAAATCACTTTTTCGAAAATCATTCATTGTTTAAATTGGGGGGGGGGGATCTCCTGGAGCTCTTCTGCACTCTGCAGGTGACATTCAGGTCAGCCTTGTCTTATAATGCCAATTGAAGGACATCACCTCTATCAAACAAGCACTAGAAAGCCAAACTAGCTCGCAGGAAGCTGCTAAAGTTTTAAATTTACATATGAATAGGAATGCACACCACTCAGTCACTTCTTGATTATTCTAAGGTTAGAAAGAACAGGAAAGAAATGCCTGCTCCCCATTGTAAAAATGAAACTAACATGGATTATGAATATTTAGTTGGCCTAAAAAATGGATTGCTCTAATCTGGATTAAATGTCTGGATTGATTTGTCTGCACACTGACAGGCTTAATCCAACAGAGAAAGGCTCATGTGCTTCCAAATTTCATCTGCTTCTGCAAAAAGGGGGGAAAAACCTAGTCTGCACAAAGAGGAAATCTGGGCAGAAGTGTCTTGTGTAGTGGAGTAGATGCACCATGCTAGGAAAGAGATAAGAAAAATAATAGGACCTCTGACCATTAAGTCCAGTCGTGGATGACTCTGGGGTTGTGGTGCTCATCTCGCTTTACTGGCAGAGGGAGCCAGTGTTTGTCTGCAGACAGCTTCTAGGTCATGTGGTCAGAATGACTAAGCCGCTTCTGGTGAACCAGAGCAGCACACGGAAACACTGTTTACCTTCCTGCAGGAACGGCACCTATTTATCTACTTGCAGTTTGATGTGCTTTCGAACTGCTGGGTTGGCAGGAGCAGGGACCGAGCAACAGGAGCTCACCCCGTTGCGGGGATTCGAACTGCTGACCTTCTGATCGGCAAGCCCTAGGCTCTGTGGTTTAGACCACAGTGCCACCCGCATCCCAAGAAAAGTAATAGGCCATAGCTAAAGAAAATATTATTGTGATGTACTTTAGTGACAGGTTTCTTCACACCTGTCTTCTAAGGATGAAAAATAATCTGTCCTACACAACATCAGTAGGACTTTACTGAGATCCATTTTGCAAATGAATAGGTACATTCATTCAAGAACACCCTTTCAGTTCCATTTCCAATTTTACAGAGGGAATTAGTACAGGCTTATTGCATGATAGACAGATGAAGGATACAGTGTGCAGTGGTTTACTCTTTAATAAACTTGATCAACAGTATCAGTGACTGCCAAATTGGACTGTCAATTACAATAGATGTGGGAAGGATGTGCATTTTATTTTACTGGTCAGAAACAAATCTGAGAAATTAAAACCAAATGCTTCATTTTTGTGGTGATTTCACCTGTCAGTAGTTATCATGTAGAAACGTAACACATTCTGTTGAATTCTAGATCTCATTTGGCCATGTGTGCATTATTATATGGACATTCATATTCAGCTGCATCTTATACTAGGACTGGGTTTTCAGAAAAGTGGGAAGGTGACATATTAGCAAGGCATTTGAAGCTGATACAGGACTCGAACTGGGAGCCCCCTGTGCCAGAAAGGTAGCAGCCCAGAATCCTCCTCACCCAATGAGTCATGTGACATTGAAGGCCTATTCTATTCCTATTGTCTAATATAAATCCCCTCCATTATCATAATCATGTTCTTGTTGTTTTGAAGAAAAGGTTCTTCTAAGAGTTGTCTTCTGCCTACCAGACAGACTCCTTTGCCTCTGCCTTTCTAATGCCTACCTGCTAGTGATATCTGCCCCATCCAAAGCACTGCCTGAGTACCTTGCAGATATGGTAGACACTTCCCATACTCGTCCTTTGTATTAAAAGGGAACTATGAGCTACTACACTGGTTTAGCGGACTCCTAAAATTTTCATAATTTGTAGACGTGCACTTGTTTCTACTAAGTGCTTTGCAATTTTCACCTCATCTATTCTCTGAATACCGTAACTTTTGGAATGTGAAACTGAGAAATGAACTCAAAGTGAACTGGTAGCCTTCATGATTTGACCATAACTCTATGGTTATATCTGCAAATAAAAACAATATGTCAGTGACCTCTGCCTGCACTGAGTAGACCCTTCCTTCGCATCCACTATAGCTATACCCATGAATGACTCCTCCTGGCAGTCATTTGTGTTGTACACATGGATGACGGGGAAGGGGACTAGTCAGCATGCATGATGTTAGAGATGGGCTGCTCAGCATGGCATCACTTTCTGCTCACACATTGATTTTATACATGAGCATAATGACTCAACAAGGCTCTTGTATCTCACTTATCTAAACCCACTGCACTTTTCTAGCCTCTGTTTAATGCAGTGCTCCATTCCTGGAGCAGAAGAGAGGGGGGAACCCTGCCTTTGTTACTACAAGGGAGAAGCTATTGCTAAAGATTTCCTTTCCCTGTATGTCTTTATGAACTGTTGTTTCAAGGTTAAAAAGGATGAGTGCTTAGTAACTCTTCTAGCAAGCCACTGTTTCCCATAACTACCTCATTATGTAGATAACCAGAAATGACACAAATGCTTGCAGATAGAAGACATTCTCCGCTCCTAATGGATAGGCAGTACAATGAGACAGGACAAGACCTTTCATTACGGTGCAAAGAATCATGGGAAGGACTTTGGTCATCAGTAACAGACAACTGAGTACTGTCAACATAGGAAGCAGCAGTAGAACATTGTTATCCATGTTGCTATTGCTATTCAGAGCTTTTTCGGTAATTGTGTGTGTGTTGTGAAGGCAAATTTGTAAGGAGAAAAATTAATCCTTTTAAAGATGGGAATTATAGTCCAGCAATGTCTGAAGAACTGAGGGTTCCCATATTTGATCAAAATAATCAATAATCAGATTCTTTTTCGTGCTGGATGAAGAATGTCATTCCATTTGTGCACTCTGTCCACAGAAAGCAGGATGATGCTGTTTGTAAACATTCAGGTTCGTGGGTTTGAAGGTTTAAAAAAATACTCACAGACTAAGTGCTGCCACATGTAGCTGAGAGCATTAGGAGTCTGCCTCATCATGTTCTCCTACAATGCCACATTTGGAATGATGTTCTATCATGATGTTATATCATAACATAACATTATTCCAGATTTATTTGAGGGAGGGGATAGTTGCTCACTGCATCGTTTGAAACATGACATTATTGGACATAGTGGCCCAGTTAACTGTAGGGTGCTCCTGTCCACACGAAGCAGATGGAAAATATTAGTTTGTTTGTTTTAAAAAAGTTTAAAATACCTGTGGGAAATAGAATGGGGAGAGCTCTTGGGATTTGGAGTCCAACAACACAGTCATGGAAAAACCATATTCCCAAAATGTACAGCCTTTCATTTGAGAAAACACTCCAATTTCATCATCAGAATATAAGCAAGAAATGACCATAAAACAGGATGCTGCATACTGTCAGAAACAAAACTTTTGGAAAATATTTTCTATATAATTCTTCCTTACTATATAATGTTTCTTTGAATATGCACATGATCTGTATGTGTGTGGAAGAGAGAAGCGCTTGAAAGATCTGCAAGGAGGGAAGATTCGAAACACCAGAGGTTTCTGCTACTATAGCAGATTGCAGCTCAAAATGAGGAATCTTTCCCTTTTCCACAGCAACTGCCAGCTGCACCAGTAGATAGGTCTTTTGAAGGCATGGGACTAAGCACACAAAAAATTGCATTGGTACATCACTCTGATGTAGGCAAAACCCAGTTTGGACGTTCCACAGTAATAAATAACGAGCAGAAGTTTTTCCATTACTGACCTATGATGGCTCCCAGCAAATAAACAAATGATTTTTGCATTGCAATACTGCATGCCTTCTACCCCTGAATCTGAAATGTGCTAGTCCCAAAGACAATATGCTTTCAAATAATTCAATTAACAAGGCTAGCCATCTATCACCAGAGTTCTGCGATTAAAATGTCCCCTGTTGTAAACTCTATCATCCATTAGTCAAAGGTAGAATCCGTTTCAACAGAACATTATCATCAAAATGAGGTGCTGCAAATTTGATTAATCAGGTCCTAATTACCTAAGACTGACACAGTACTCCTTTTTTATAGCTAGCATGGATGTGGCAGAGGATGGAAATGGTAAAGGGAGCAAGCAATAATATGCTCCATTGTCAAATTTCAAAAATGGCATTTGTATTTGTCAGTGCATTGTCAAAGGAAAGCGTTATTTTTTCTTAGTGTTTTGTATAGAGTGTGGACAAGTCTGCTGCTCTTGAGATAAATCAAACTGTTTCCTTCATTTGCTTAGGGTTCAAAGGGTTATTTAGATGGGGCCATTCAGTAAATAGAATTCAAACACAACCAATGCTACATGTCCATCAGGAGAGAGGATCACAAACCCAGAAAGGGCAAGACAACTGGATCAATTATTCAAACAACTGAGTAAGTTATTGGCTTGGGGACAGCAAGCTTTTTAAAATCCATTAAACTGGGCTCCAGATATTTACCCCTGTGACATGAGTATACAACCTGGAAAGCCCGATTGGTTATGCTTTGTCTGTCCACAAATCCCTGGCCTCACTGTTGTCCTGCCCTGCATGCACATTATCCTCCCCACCAGCCATATAAAAGCTCATGTTTACTCCACCTTCATTATTGCACTGCTCATGTTGACGACTTATGAGTTCAGCTGTGACTTCTGCAGCAGAGATATTTAGCTGCCCATAGAGGCTCACTGTATAGGGTGGGTGCAGTGCCTCTTGTGGGAGTGAATGTCATAGCGGAACACTGCACTGTGTGAAGAACTTTCTTTTGTCTGTGCTGAATCTTCCAACATTCAGCATCATTGGGTGGGCACAAGTTCTAGAGTATTGAAAGTGGAAGAAAAACTATTCTCTATCCCCCTTTGCCCTGCCATGCATAATTTTATACAATGCCATCATTTCAGTTCTTATTCAGCTTCTCTACAGTTAGAATTCTCAACTCCTGCAACCCTTTCCTCATAGGGGAATTGCTTTCTTGCCTTTAATCTTTTTGGTTACCCTTTTCTGAACCATTTCCATCTCTGAAATTTCCTTTTTGAGGTGAGGTGATCTCAAAAAATATTTTGGAAGATCCAGCTTTTTTAATCCATGAATGGCAAACTCCACCAGCTGACATTCCCTCTTGCATTAGACTTACCAGAGCTCTGTGCTTCTTTGTATATGGTCAATCAATACTTATTTAAGCCTTTCAGGGTATGTGAGAAGATAAACACATAGTGTGAGAGAGCATGAAATTCTGTGACAAAATAGTAACTATACCCACTTCTCATCCTCCAGGAATAATACCCTCTGATTGAAAAGGCACAAATGGTCACAAAACATCTGGTTTCAATTGATTTGTCGATTAGAATTAGGTACCTAATTGTCTGTAACCACTCAACCCCCAAACAAAACACCCTTTTCAATCATGTTGTAATTGTCAATACATTCTACCATGAACAGTCTGTTTTTCAATATGAATTCTTCAGACTACCAGTTTACCCCAGTCCATCCCTAGTAGCAGATGTAAATGGCTGCTACTGGTCAAATCACAATGTCTACAGTGCTGGAGTCCATGCACCTGCCATCCCTGTAGAAATTCTGTCAGGATGCTCCTACGAGCATGAGGGCCACATAACTACATCCAAGAAAAATATCCATTGTCTCTGTCTGAAGAAATCTCATGATAATAGATTTTAGTTCCTAAGGGGAACACTGTTTTGCTCATAGCCAATTCCCAAAACAATTAATTAGGATATGGATGCCTCAAGATTCATTTTTTGAAAGGAAAATGAGACCTTGTCTACTTCAAAGAACATTTCTGTAATGAAACTTGTACACAATTGTAATGAACAGTAATGGTGATCAAGTAACTACCTGCAGTACAGTATAATATGACCGTTGCAGTTTGGAATTATCATTGGGTGCCAGAAAACTGCAACTGTCATGGGCTGACAGGGATGTCATACTATCGTGATCTTGGGCTGATTACATTTCCATTTGAGGCAGAAGATTTAAAGAACTAAATCGAAATAATGCCTGGCCCTAATAACAACTGCCACCAAATAGAGTGGTAAATGTGTGCTTCAAAAATATAAATGTAAATGTAAATATAATCTTAGCATCTCAAGGTTATTTTTCCCACATTGCTAGAGAAATAATTCTATTTATTCCAGAATGTCATAAGAGCATCTTTATTTTTTGCTGTGTTTTATGAGCATCATTTATTTTAATTGTGATCCTAGTCATTTTAATTCCTGAGAACACATAACTTTGGCTCAAAAACGCCACATTGCCTGGTGTTATATAACTTTTTCAAAGATGTGCTCTTCAAGTGGAAGAAAGTACACAGGGCCACCGCATAATATAGTCAAGGCCATATTTTTCCTCCAATACAAACACAACAGCTAAATCTATTGCTTGAATATTGATGTGCTCCAGTAACTCACTGAAATGTGTAATTTATGTTTACTATTATATTACTCTCCACTTTCATATTCAGAGTCCTTACATGAACTCTTTGTCAGCATCAGCTCTGCATTTACTACTTAGTACCAAATACTATTTGGGTAATAACGTTAGTGCTTCCTATCATTTCAGTAAATCCTTCTTCAACTTTTAATTTAATATTTTTCCTTTCGTTTCTTTGGGTTTTACACTCCCTGAGTGCTATATATTGAAAGAAATCCTATTAGCCACAGGGAAGTAAAAAGTAGTTGATATATTTCTAGTCAAGCATGGGCATTCCAGTGGGCAAGATAAACTGTACAACGTATCTCAAAACTTGCCAGTAATCTTGGGTATTCGGGGTATTTTGGGGTGCTTTTTTGCAGTCCATCCTTAGTCTTTCTGCATTATGTAGTCATTCCTTCATGAGCAAAGTCATACATGCAAAGTCAAGAAAGCAAAACGCTTTGGAAGGAAAGTGAAAATCAAGCAGTGCTACTACTTCGTGAAACTGAACAAGTGCAATGGCCCGGTGTTCCTTATTTATTATGTGTACTCTTTCTCTTTGCCAGCATGGTGTAGTGGTTAAGAGCGGTGGACTCGTAATCTGGTGAACCAGGTTCTCTTCTCTGCTCCTCCACATGCAGCTGCTGAGTGACCTTGGGCTAGTCACACTTCTTGAAGTCTCTCATCCCCACTCACCTCACAGAGTGTTTGTTGTGGGGGAGGGAGAGGAGAATGTTAGCCACTTTGAGACTCCTTAAGAGGAGTGAAAGGCAGTATATCAAGTCCAAACTCCTCCTCCTCCTCCTCTTCTTCTTCTTTCCCAGTAGGAAAGGGCAAAAATAGTTATTCAATATGTCACTGTTGCCACATCTCTCTCTCTCTCTCTTGCATACGTTAATAACATTTTCTTCCTTTCCATTACAGTAATTGTTTGTTTCTCCCTCCCTCTGATTATTATGCCTACAATCTATCTCTGTAAGTGTTATGGGTTGTAAATGGATATATTCTCTCCAGGTGGCTGCTAGACTTATAATCTGTTACCTTTTCTTCCCCATTTCACTAATGAATGGTTGATGTACCTGATTAGAACAATCTGGCACCTCAAATGATAGTTTAAAAGCCAGGATTGAATAAATAATTTTAATGATGATAATGGTTCTGATGGAAAGTCACAAAAAACATCTGGTTTGTAATCAAAGTTTTGCAACAGAAAGTCTAGACTCTAGAGAGTGATGGAATAGTTTGGTTGAAATGTGCTTCTTGTTTTATAGTGCTGCTTTAACTAAGGGAAGCACATTGGCTACTGTGCTCAGCTGGAGTGAAAATGGTATCCTGTGAAATCTTAGGATGATGTATTGATATGAAATAGTATTGTGTGTGATGTCCGTTGAGGCAAATGATCTTACAAAATAAAGAATATCCAGTGATCTTATCAGTTACAAGTTGATAGGATGGCATCCATATCAAAATATGAGAAGGCCTTGTTATTTAAACGAGGTCCCTCGCCAAAGGCTCTTGAGCAAAGTTAGCCATTACAGGATGTGAGGACAGGGTTCCTGATGGATGAGCAACCACCTAACAGGGAGCATTTGTCCTTGTCTACATGTGCATTCCGCAACACACATTCATCTGAACATTTCAGCTAACTAGGGGCAAGTTCCCTTCACACCCACCCCCAATAAAATATTTGAGGGAGCCAGGCCACCCCAAAGTTGATGGGCATTGCCGTTCAAATGGTGTGTGTGCTGCGTCTTGTGATCAATTATGCAGGACGGGGCTTACCTGCCCCCCCCCATATTTTATTCATGTTAGCAACCCTGCATCTGAGGAAGACACCTTAACATCTTTAGGCTAGAGCAGTGGAGGGGGAAACCATTTTCAGCCTGATATTCCTCAGGAATCACATGCCAAGGGTGGGTTGGGCTGGATGCATATGTGGGCAGGTCAATGTGAACCTTACCTTTATACAGTAGCCTACATTCCAGACATTCAAACGTCATCTTCTATTCTCCATCCAGGTGAGCAAGACAAATTATTCCAGTTAAAGAGCATATTCCTGCCCAGCAAATGCACTCAAGGAAAGTTCAGACTTGAGCTAGAAAGGAGGTGTGGCCTGGGGAGGAGTATCCTGAGAAAAGTCAGATCTAGAGGGTCAGATTCAGGGCACAGCGCTGAGGTTTCTCACCCTTGACAAGGGGCCCCTGTTTGTGTGGTTTCTCTTCCCTTTTTAAGGGTTGTAAAATGTGCAAATACAATTTCCACATCTGAGTGTTGTGGAGACCTTGACTCACAGAAGCCATTTGCATGGTGGCGGAGTGGGAACTTACTGTACATCCTTCATCCAATGTGCTATTATACCATTATACCATGAAGTCACACCAAATGCATGAAGCAAAGCAAAGATCCAATGCAACTCTGAAGACATAGGGACAGTGAAGCAGGGAAGCCAAGAAGTCAACACAGGGTGATATAAGGGAGAATCATGGTTTGAAATCACCATGAAAATGTTGGTAAGGTCTCAGCTAGATAACCGAACACACTATGCAAAATACTATTAGTGTGAGGCACAGATGGCTCATAAAACTGACCACTGCACAGCAGAATGTACATAAAATAAAATTATACTGCATTATGAGTATAATTGTATGAGGAAAAAATGTATTCTAAATTAGATTTTTTTAAAAAAATAAAATATACAATAGTTTGAAATCTAATTCAGAACCTTCTCCCTCCTGTACTAAGTTGTCCTAAGTGATGATAAGAGACTGCAAGGCTAGAAATCTCTCTCCCTCCTCACCCCACCCTATAAAACAAAACTTCCTTTTGAAAAGTTACCAGCCAACAGCCCAGCCTCAAAATGACAAGGTTAAAATATCAGCCATAATCTTGAATTCAGCAGATGAGGTTATCTGCAAAGTAATTTCTAACAGAAGGTGCATAGCAAATCTCTTGATCAGAAAAGGAAATTAAAGTACAATGTACTGCATTATGGCTCTGATGAAACCTTCCTCACATCATCTCAGATTCATCACATTGTACTATGCTTCAGTCATCCAGCTCTGAAACACCATTGGAAAGTTTTTGTGTTCTTGGATCCCTGGCTGAAACAAAGAGGACTGTGATAGATTTTCCCATTAGCTGCAGAACATTTGGCTAAATGTGGGGCTGGGTTGTGGAGAACACCATGTCCACTCTCTGGTAGGGATGGATGGTTCTATCAACATCAGTTTCTCATCTTCCTGTCCCACCTCCCACAATCATATGTTAAGTTCTCCATGGCTTTTTTTGCAGCTGGAACTTGGCAAAACTCAGTTCTGGCATCTCTTAGGTGCCATTGCTATTATAAGAGAACAAGGGAGGTGTTCTTTGGGAGTTCCAGCACCTCTTTTCTAGGAAAATAGCACTGAGCTCTCCACATTTCCATGGGCATTTTTTTTTTTTTATAAAGTAGATCTTATGAAAATTCCAAAACATTTTTGTTACTCCAATAGAGAGAGAGAGAGAGAGAGAGAATTGAAAACAAATTTTCCTACTGCAATGCATGTTTGCATATTCTTTTCATTAATATTTGAGCTTATGTACACTTTCCCCTAATAGATGCATTTTTAGACACACTATTGGGTTGGAGAACTTCATCACCTGTTTCAGAGAAGTGCAAAATTTGAAGGATGGTTGCATTTCAGGGCGGGAGGGTTGTTCTTTGGTTGATGGCAGTCCTGAGCACATGCACCACCGGCCTAAATATGGAGACCTAGTAGCCTCCTGATTGGTGAATTCCTAGGTTGGTGGGCTATCTCACCCTTCTTTGTAATTGGCTGTGGAAAATCCCAGAGGCTGGTCACAAAATGGAGAAGCCTTTCTTCTGTTGAGGGAGGGGGTCCTGTGCAATGGGCTGCAATCACTGCCCAATCTAATATTGGGTAAGTGGTCATTATGGGGTTAAAGGCACTCTTTTTCACCCTATGCTTCCTTGGCCTTGGTTTGGGAGGCACACTGGGTTGAACACCAAAACAGTGGGGCAACAGTGTGGTTGTTAGGTTAACATATGCATAGTGAGGAGGAAGAATATATGAAACTAGTCTCTCAGAGAAAAGCCTAGATGCATAAATTTTGGAAGTAGTTTGGCAGAGCAGAATATGCATGCCAGCGTAACATCAGAGGAAACGTTTCCCACACTGTGATTATCCTGTTAGCATACCAGCAATTTTATTGAAACACAAGCTTTTATCAGAAAGGATTTCATCAACTTATACACAACACTGACAGGCTTGTGAGGTAGTCCATAGGACTACATTAATAAAATTGATTTTCTGCACATCTTAAACGACTCAGTTAATCACACTGATCAGAACTACTGATGAGGTAAAAATATACCATTGGGAGGTAACAACATGTAATCTACTCAAAGCTAAGGTCCCATTAATGCATATGTGAAATATATAAGCATTTTAACTCTGCCATTAATATCAGCAAGGGTTAAAATTGCTTAACTTCAGCTAGACGAAAGCCAGCGAGTCTTAAAATGTGTAACTTTGAAAGGATCCTCTTCAATAAATTTGCTCAAACAGAAATACAGCAGGATCAGGAGTAGAAAGGTAAGGTTAAACCAGACAGACAGACTCTCTTGGACATTTCTCTTTTACCATCTACTTTTATCCATTACACAGGTAGAGGACAATCCAATAGGGATAGACAAGACTAAGGGCGCATTCAGATGTGGAGAATATTCTGTTATCAGATGTGGAGAATATCCTGGTCATAATGCCGGCATTTCTGTTCTAGTTCCTAACATTCCTTTTATAGTGCATTCCTTGTTGCAATATGGAACTGTAGCTTTCTGAACAATATACCACCATTTTGTGCTAAATTTCATTTGTAACAGTGTGTGTGTGTGGTGTGACACAACACATTATTGAACATGTCACCATCCTTTATGTCATACATCCTTCTGTTCCTCTATGATTCACCCAGGCAAGAACTGTATGCCAGAATACAGCTCCAGATTTCGTCACATGCCATGATTCATCAGTAGACTGGACGGATGGGAGGTGCCTGCTCTTGATGGGGTTACACTCCCTCTGAAGGAGCGGGTACGCAGCTTGGAGGTGCTTGTGGATCCCTTGCTGTCACTTTCAGCTCAAGTAGCCTCAGTAGTGTGGAGTCCCTTCCATCAGCTTTGGCCGGTGGCCCAGCTGTGGCCTGATTTGGACAGGGAAAGCCTAGCTACTGTTGTCTATGCTCTGGTAACCTCTAGGTTAGATTACTGCAGCACATTATATGTAGGACTGCCTCTGAATGCAGTGCGGAAACTTCAACTAGTGCAGAATTCAATGGCCAGGTTGCTCATCGGAGCAAGACTGTTTGAACATATTACACCAATCATGGCCTGACTGCACTGGCTACCAATTAGTTTCTGGTTTTGACCTATGAAGCATTAAATGTCTCAGAACTGCAATGCCATATAAACATAGCTGGGTTGTCTTTGCTCTTATTTCTATTCTAAATGTTGTATTTTTTAATGTTGTGAACTGCCCTGAGATCTACAGGTATAGGACAGTATACAAATATATTAACATTGATATTATTAACAACAATGACAAAAACAGCAGGAAAATTACTGCACAACAGGGTATCAATGAGGTTGTAAAAAGGTATTTTTCTGGAAAATTAACATGGTAATTATCACTAAACATTTGCCACATTTCACTAGATTTCCAGAAGTGGCTTTACAACTTGTGACAGATCACATAAAACACAGAAATTATGAGGCCAGGAAACATCACAAAAATGGAATAAAGTGTTGTCTGAATGCAGGCCAAGTAATCCCATTGATATACTACAATCCAATCCATTGTATTTCAGTGCTAAACTTTTAAGTGCTAATCTTCCACTAGATCCTGTTAGATTTCCAGGATAGATTTTTACATCATGTGAAAGATCACATAAAACGTGAACACGATCAGGTAAGGAAAGGAAACAAAATGATCACAAAATGGAATAAAGTGCTGCCCGAATGCAACCACAATCTAAAGAAGAGGGTGGGAAATGTCCTGAGTGCACTTAGATCTATGCTGGACTGTGTCCTTATTTTATGGTCAGTTTGGATTATATGTAAGGTGATAACTTCACTTTGTCCGCATCCCATGAGATCTCCAATCTGTTCTTTCACCAATAGTTGTCATCACCGATTCTCTAGAAACAGTATTTCATTATGCCCTAATCCAGGGATGAGAAACCAGTGATCCTCCAAAAGTTGTTGGATTCCAGTTCCTATCAGTTCCATCTTGTATTGTCAATGGCCAGGGTTGGTGGGAGTTGTAGTCCATCAATATATAAAGGATGAGTTTTCCCATCCTTAATTCCTTATATTTTCTGGAATGTGAACAGAGCCAAAATAATAAAAATCTTGGCTCTGACCTGCATCCAAAACTGTTTAGTATTCTTTTCATGCAGAAGTTGTTGTCTGGTCATTAATCATGTTTAGTTGCACCTGCAATTATTTTTTCATATCCTTAATATGCCAATTTTATTACAGTGAATGCTCTCAGGAGGTTTATAACAGTGATTAAAGCTCTGTTAATTGTTGCATGCATTTCTGGATTGCTTCAAAGTCGCCGTGATCAAAGAGTAGATGGGAACTAGGTAAACGGCAAGGTTACTACTGACTATAGAAAGTTTTGATTTATATTTCTAAACATGTTTTCAGTGCAGTACGCAGGGGGTCTGTCTCCACATTTCCCAAGACTGGGAAATTTATGTTTTTCACGTTAATACCTTTCACTCCAGATGATACCCAATCAGTCTTGTATATGTAGATAAATATGGGAAGTGGGTGGATGAGTGGGAGAGAGGCAGTTTCCAGAACATGCTGTGCTATCCCCAAGTGCGTGATAATATCTAGCACAGTGCTCTCTGTTATTTGTCCTTTTACAAGCAGCAGGTAATTTTAGACCAGGCAGAATGATTAATTTGATAAAATCATTGATCCTAGATGAAAGTAAACCAATCTTTGTGGAGAAAACTAAATAAAAAATGTGTGTATGTGTGTGAGAGAGAGAATATTTAAAATACAGCTGTCTATTGTTGTATATCCCAACACCTGTCTTCCACTTTTCTCAGATGTTGATCTCAAATGATGTCTCTGCCTTACCTTAAGTCAGGAGTGGGGTATCTGTGGCCCTCCAGATATTGTTAGACTACAACTCCCATCATCTCTTACCATTGCTCCTGCAGGCTCGGTATGATGGGAAATGGAATTGAACATCTTCTAGAGTGTCATAGGTTCCCCACCTGTGTTTCCTTAAGTTAACCTAGGCCTCCTATATGTGATGCAAATAAAAGGTTCTTCACTGAGAGCCTTTAAAGCACAGACATTCCATGTGTCTCTATTTTCCAGGGACAGTCCCAGATTTACAGAAGCCACCCCACTTTCTGGTTTGATCCCAGAATGCCCCACTTTTCCTTCAGACATGCCTATTTTCACCAGAGAAATGTTGGAGAGTATGGAGGGTGATTTCACTCCCACTTTATACCAATGGTGGTGTCTACCTTCATAGAATCATAGAATTGTAGAGTTGAAAAGGGACTATAAGTGCCATCTAGTTCAATCTCTAGAAAGGCAGGAATATTTTTGCCCCATGTGGGGCTCAAACCCATGACTCTGATATTAAGAGTCTTATACTCTACCAACAGAACGAACTCTTGAGATACACATGTAAACTTCAAATAGCATATTTACTATGACTTTCTCCCTGCCCCCTAGTTAGTCAGTCATTGTGGTAGCTTTTCCACATCAAAAATGTAACATAAGAATTGGGACTTGTTGCTTTTCCTGACACTAGAATTTTTCTGTGCTTTGAGGTTGCCCAATATAACTACAAGAAATAAAATGTCATCACTGGATACGTGTCTCAGATGAAAGGGTGTGTAAAACAAAAAGGAACTCATTCCTTTTCATTATTAAATAAATACAACAGAAATAAAGTAGTTCAAAATGAATGCCTATGCATTCATTTCCACGTGTTTCTTAATTTTGCATTGTTTTCTATTCCTCTAGGAGCAGCAGTCAGTTTGAGGTCATGAGGGGGCAGGAGGAAAGTGACACGGTAAATTGTTCGAACTTTACTTCAAAAAATGTTGTATTATTAGTATTCAGTAAACAGGTCTTCTTTGCACATTAAACTTCCTGTCACAGAAGATAGGGAGGGGGTTGCTTTTTTTCTTCCTAGTGGTGTGCATGTGAGAAAAATTCATCTCAGTCATTTAGTCCATTGTGTCATTTGTTTTCCCATGTATTTCAGTGGAAGATGCAGATGATCTTGAGTTGCCTGTACTTTGACCTTCATCCAATTGGCACACCCCTTTCAAGCACTATAGTACCCCTTGAAGGGATCATATCTGCCAGATTTCAGAGAGGAGCACAGGAGCACCTGTTTTATAGACCATTAAAAAAAGCAATATAGACACAGATGGATTTAAGATCCAGAGGCTTCACCTTTCCTTCCTTGGAAGAATGGTTTTGGCACCAGTATTTCTGGCTTTTCAATGTAGTAGAGCTGGCCAAGCCAACACTTTTTTTTTTTTTTAAAAAAAAAGCTTTTAGTAAGAAATCTTATATATTTCTAGAGTTTGAATCAAGTTCCGATTTCTGCTTCTGATATATTAAAACACTACCGGCAAATAGCAGTCAGTTTAAGTCTTGGTTTCTTGATTCTACCAATTCCAGGTGGGGTTGACCCAAGAGTTTTATCTGAACTGGCCATTTGACCTGGTGAGATATAAATTGGTTTTTCTACCTGGAGACAGATGGGAGAGATCTACTGGCCATCGAAGTCAATTTGGATTGAGATTGGCAGATGTTGCAGTGAAATGAGGATTTACAGAAAAAGATCCAGGTATCTGTCTACATTGAACTGAAATATGGAAAATTGGGTGGGACAGACAAGAGTGTGGCTTTGAGATCTGGGATGGGGGGGTGAGGCTTAAAAAATTGCTCACCAATTCACTTGGTTTGGCCGAGGCCTGGTTGTACTAATGCACTAGGCATCGCTGACTGGACATACTAGTAAAGTGGTGAAATTCAATTAAACAGTGGTCATGCACTTTGCATGGTTTCCTTCCTGCTAGCATTGCTGTAGATGTGAGAAGGGCTCTGGGTAGAACATAAAGCTGCCATATACAACATACCATCCAACATTCCTCAGATGAAAATAGGGTCATCTCATATTTTAACCAAATGCCAGGAGTTGAAAATGTGACCTTCTGCATGCAATGTATGTGCCTTAAAGGTAAAAGTAAAGAGACTCCTGACCGTTAGGTCCAGTCACGAATGTTTCTGGGGTTGCGGAACTCATCTCGCTTTACTGGCCGAGGGAGCCGGCGTACAGCTTCCGGGTCATGTGACCAGCATGACTAAGCCACTTCTGGTGAACCAGAGTAGCGCACGGAAACACCGTTTATCTTCCCGCCAGAGCGGTACCTATTTATCTACTTGCACTTGGACGTGCTTTTGAACTGCTAGGTTGGCAGGAGCAGGGACCGAGCAACGGGAGCTCACCCTTTTGTGGGGATTATTATTATTATAATTATTATGATTATTGCCTTACCAGTAAGCAATAGTTTCTCCCATAAAAAGTTAGCAAGAAGTTGGCTCTCGCTCTTTCACTCTAGAGTCTACTCAGTCTGGCTGCCCTGTGAACTGTAATGAGCTATGGAGAAACCACAGTGGGCTGGGCTGAATTTGCAAAGTCACATTATCTGAGCCCACTAACTGAGAGACCCAGATGCAGGAAACAGCCGGGTTCGGGTGAATATGAAGGTTCCCCCTCTCTCTCTCTCTCTTTGTGTGTGTGTGAGAGAGTGCGCGAGAGCGAGAGAGAGAGCGCATGTATGTGTCTGAAAGAGGGGATGTGTGCATGTGTGTGTAAGGCTATGAGTGTGTTTATGCATGTAGCATTTTCTACAGACTTAATTGGTTGAGTTTAAATAAATACAATGCCTGTTGTATAATTTGTGGCTAAGGTGGCTCACTTCCTTTGAATGCATTTTGAAAAGATATGCTTTGAAAGGATTCAGCCCATGGCTTGGCTCATGTCCTGCGTGAAATTTATGCATGTACTCACTGATTGTCCTTCCAAGCCGACTCTTGTTAAGACTTAGCATCAGCTCAGGGGAAAAAAGGAAGGATGGAATGGTTGGAATAGACACAATCCTGTGTCTGGATGAGTTATTTTTAAATAAAACATGTGAGTCCCTGTAAAAGATGTGTGTGGAAAGATCCCCCCCAAAGTGAACAAGCTTGCAGACTTCCTGTAGGTAGCAGGTAGCAGGTTGGCCACTGTGAGAAGAGTCATTTGCTCAGATCCAGCAGGGCTCTCCTTATGTTCTCAAGCAGAAAGTGTCAGCTACTACATCCTACTGCTATGCTAATACAATCACACTAAAAGCTTGAGTGACTGAATGGAAAGCCAATATCAAGATGACCTTATTATGATGGTGTATACATATGGTATGCATAGCATTTCCCCATATGACTTTTTTAAAAAGGAGTTGGTGGTGAATACTGATTTCCAATAGAGCAATAGCTTTGATATCATTTTCCACCGCAACTAAAGCACCCCACTTAGTGTCTCAATATCAACAAATATGTTTCTCCCCTTTTCTTTTCTTTGGTAATGGGTGTAAGTGCTAATTGTTCCTAATTTGGTTTTGATGGGTTCTTACCTAATTAGCACTTAAGGCATTTTTACAGACTTAAAGAGATGTCCTAATGAAGAAGACTAATTACCTTTCTTCATAACAGCACAAAAGATTTCAAATGACAGGGAAATCATTTTCATATCCCTGCCTGTCCCATCAAGCACTGTGATTTTCAGATCTCATTTAAGACATCCATCCCTTTGTGGGCTCATGGGTGATGCTTTGTTTGTTTGTTTCTCTATGTGTGTGTATGGTAGGGGTTTTATGGGTGTGTGTGTGTCCTTTTTCTAATCTGAAGAGCTGTGCCTTGATTGCTCTGAGTACTAATGAATGTCTAATTATAAAATTTCCCTAAAATAATAGAGATATGTGGAAGGGCAATAGTGCTTAAAAGGAGAGAAACTCCTTTATGCAGGATGCAGATTCAAACATTCTGTTGGATGCTGGTGATACAGGAAATTCTGTTTTGTAATATATTCCTTTCACAGATTTCAATGCAATTTAATCACCTTTCATTATTTTGATTAAGAAGATTAATTAAGATGGATCCGCCCCCCACATACCCATTCATGGGAATTGAAATCTGTATCTGTGCTTGGGAGTGCAGAATATGGAACCATGGAAGGAATTCAATCTATCACTAATGAAACTGTTTCATCAGGCAAGCAGAAATGTTTGCCCATGTGGAGCAATGTCCCCTCTTCTCCCTCTGTGCATTGTCTTGGGGGTTCTCCTTGTTATGACTTGTAGAAGTCCGTTGGCCCATAAGCTGTTAGACTTGGGCCCACCATCTGTTGTTGATACTACACCACACATCATCCAGTGTCACCAGCAGAGTGTGCGCAGCTCCAGCAGAGTCTTACAGCTGAACATCAGTTTTCCTGCTTTCTAGCTGCTGGCCTATTCCACAGTTTCCAGTTAAGAAAACTCCTTTCCCACTCAGTTCTGCCAAGTGTTTATTGGCTCATGCCACAAGACAAGCATAAACACACAAGCTACATAAACTTTAAGAGATGTTGGTGCATCTGCTATAACACAGTTCTTCTGCTCTTAGAAGTGAACCTTGTAAAGATGTACAGAGAGATCCACCAGCATTTTACCATGTGACTTCACCATGCTCAACTGAACCATAGGACATGTAACTTTCAGCCTCTCTGCCGATACCTTGCACTGAGCAAAACCTCTTTTCGGTGAATGCCTCATACTCCTGCCATTGCTGCTGAATGCAGCCTTGGCTTTATACCTGCCTCTGTGTGTGTTCATATTCCTTAGAGAAAGGGAGGGTGGCCGATTCATGTTACAGACAACATTTATGCTTGGACCGTTTCTAAGCCACCCAATGCAGCTGGTGTGCTAGTTCTAAATAGAATCCAGATGCAGTGGATGGGCTGCTCAAGACATTTGGCATAATTTGGTAAAATTGCACTAACACTCCTGAGCTCACAAGCCAATATGTGTGTGTGGGGGGGGGAGCCCTGTCGTGCTAGCAGAAACTTGTGTATAGGCGAAACCCCCATTTTCCTTACAAAATATATTGCTATGGCTTTTAAAAACAGTTTTCAGTGAACAGGATTATCACTGTGGGTGATACTTTGACTAAGACAACTGTATGTTAGCATTCATCCATTCTGCTTCTATGGGACCTAATAGTTCACAGTGCCTGTCCTCTTCTGTCTCTGAACTAAATATTTTACACCTGAGGTTTGCATATATTTCACTTTCTTAAAATATGTTGATTTGGCTCACCTACTTTAAGTCAACTGGAGTTTTCCTACTAATATCATTTGGAAGGGCCAGAGTTCTTGTACCTTTTTCAGTTGTGCGACAGGCAGATAACTGTCAGGCACTTTCCATCACTGCATTGCTATGCTAGGAGAAACATCATGCAGTTCCTAAGGACAGAGACTTCCATTTGTATAAGGCTTACTTTCAGAAAAAGACAGGTCACTCTTAATCACTTAAATAGTGATTTGTCTTTTTCTGAAAGTTTCTTTGTTTTTGTTAGCTCCCCATGCAGGAAACCTGGAATCTCAACTTGGACATCTGACCACATATCTCCCCACTTATACACCTGAAATGCAACAAAACACATTAAAATGGGAAATAAATAATAATAGCATGAAAAAATTGGCTGCTTTGTCAACCACAGGTAGTGGTGCTCTACAAATTGATAAATAGATGGATAGAGTCTAATCTATCTAGTATCTCTGCAGTAGTGGCTTGCAGGATGGAGCAGTGTAAGGCAGTGGTGCTTACCTAGCTATTCAGTGCAGAGGTAACCAAGAGGAGAAGGACTACAAGGCAGAAAGGTTGGCACAGTGTAAGCGCATTAGCAGAACCAATATGATCCTCCCCCCACTGCACCCACATCATGACAATACTCCTGCTGCTTCCCATTCTCTGTTTTTAAACCTTGGCCTACTTGGCAGCAAGTCAGTATGCCAAATCCAAAGTCCAGAACTCAGTCCATACAAGTGAACTCCAAAATCCAGGAAACACAGCCCAGGGTCAATCTAAGTAGCCATGTCTGAAGTCCAGCAATCAGGATACAGCCCAGAGTGAAACCCAAAGCACAGTACAGTCCTGTAGAGGTCCAGGAGCATCCAATTCAGGGTGCATCAACATGGGCAGTTGCGCAGACCCAGCACCTCAACTCCACTTCCCTTTTATATTTTGCATACTGATTGCAGCGTCTGGACTTGATGAGGCAAGCCTACTCCAGCTGAGGAATCACACGCCTCCTTCCAGAGCTAGCAAGCCCCACCTGGCCAGCTAGGGAGCTGGGCTGTGAGTTTCTGCCTGCCTCAGCTTCCTAGAGTGCCCCCCTCCATTGTTCCCTACACCTCAGAGTCCACTGTGTTCATGGAGATGGGCCTCTCTAGCTCCCAGGATGGGTTCCGCTGCTCTGGTTCCTATGCACTGACCCCCATTGCCTCACCATCTTCCATCACCCTGTGAGTACTTCCTTCCCTATCCCCTCCCTGCCCCAGTGTGTCCCAGTCCCAGCTATACCTCTTGCTTGGGTCATCTTCCTCTTCCCTGTCATCCTGCAAGTTCATGACATTTCCCTCTTGGTTACCTCTGCACTGGAAAGCTGGGTAATTAATGTCCCTCACCTTGACCATTACTGTATCTATCACCTGCAATTCCTCAGTTCC
The DNA here is from genome assembly GCF_965153285.1 of Podarcis tiliguerta. Taxonomy (NCBI): domain Eukaryota; kingdom Metazoa; phylum Chordata; class Lepidosauria; order Squamata; family Lacertidae; genus Podarcis; species Podarcis tiliguerta. The sequence goes on from NC_139534.1 coordinate 81,155,617, forward strand.
AGTAAAGGTGCTGTCAAGTGCCATCCTAATTTCTCCTCAGTAACTCGAACCATCTTGTGTTGGTATTTATTTTTGGACAGTGATTTCTTGCTTTAAAAAAAGAAAACTTATTAGATAAATGTCAACAATTCTACTATCACAACAGTTAGCATGTGTTGCTAATTAATTCTTAAGCAGTTAATCAGCTACAAGTGTATTGTGAAACCAGATGGCCTAAGATTTTCAAGATATCTGGCAGGTTGATTTTTTTTAAAAAAAAAACACCCTCATTATAAATTCTGTCCTCAGTCCAGGTCTGCTAATAGGCATTCAGTGTGTGTTCTGATTCAAGGTGAATTAAATAACTTTAAAATAGGGGAAATGGGGCTAAATTGCTTGGCTGTGATGATGCACTGGCAATGACAGATTGAGAATCAGGAGTCCTGGTTCACAGGCTAATCTTAGGAAGATCACTTTGCCCTTCAGGTCTGCATATATCTGTCCTTGTAATGGGCGAAGGCCAGTAAAATACAGGTAGTTTTGCTTTCAGAGGAGAATTAAATAGTCGCAGAGAAATTCAAGCCTTTCACTTTGGCTGCATCATATGCCCTAGCATGGAATGGTGAGCCATCCTGGTGGTTCACAAGTAAAGTTTTGATGGATGCCTGCTACAGGTGTCAGTCAAACAAAATGGGTCACATGACTGAACACGTGAGCTAAGATGGCCAAAATGCATCAGTTTGCCCATTCTTTAGTAATGTTACTTACATGGCTTGTTCATGCATGATACCACAATAGTATCATTGGGGAAACCCAGCCAGATGGATAGGATATAAATAATAAAATTATGATGTTGATGTTAATCATAGCAGATGAACAAAGAAGAAGAAGAAAGGATGAATTCAAGAGGGGGCAGTCTTCTAATGAATTTTAAAGTGGGAATATTATTATTAGTGATAGGCAAACTGCCCTCAGATGAATTTGAAATCAGCTTAGCACTTATGAGCTTTACATATATTTGGAAGTTCTCTCACTAGATGTGTTGGCCAAAATGGAAAGGGCCGTAACTCAGTAGCAGAACATCTATTCAGCACACAGAAAGTTCCAGATTCAATCCCTGGCATCTCTAGGTTTGCCTCAGAGAGACCCCAGGTTGAAACTCTGGAGAGCTGTTGCTACTTACTACTTATAATACTGGGTTAAATGGACCTATTATCTCACTCAGTATAAAGTAGATTCCTACATTTCTTTGGAAATTGTAATTCCCATGGTTGAGAAATTGAAAATCAGTCTTCCTACCAAAATAAAGCTAACAGGGGCAAAACAAAGGTTTACAATTCTGGGTGTAGCCAGCAAGGAACAATCAAGAGAATGGACTCAGAGTTTTTTTCACCAAACAAAAGGCTGCTTGATCAAGTGGTCTGTTCACATAGCATCAATAAGCATTTCACTGAGGGTGAGAGTATAATTTATGTGTGCATGCTGGCATTGGCTACCTTGCTTTGCTGACTACATGAGCAGAATCTCATTTTATATTCCAAGCCAACAAAGAATCTCTGGTGAAAATAACACTCAGTTTGGAATACATCCAAGCATTTCAAGCAGGAGATATTTGTATTTCAAACCAGGTACTTTAAAACATTGGTGACATCTCTAATTATTACTGAAACAATTGGAAAAAAAACACTGCTTATTTCTAGTCGAGGGCTGTTTTCAGACATGTGGTTCCTTACATTACCCTTCTGCTGTAAGCTGCAAATGGGATTGCAGCTGACTTTTAAGACTATCAATATTATTGCACTTTCCCCCATATATATGTCCTGCCATGTTCCACCCACACTAGTAGGCATGACACAGCTGCTATTCAGGAGGCCGTCTTTGGCTTAGCACACATTCATTATAACTAGTAGCTCATGAGCTGTGCAGGTTCATGGGCCATGAGCTGTATGAGCAGGTTGAATGTCCAATCAGCAGAGATGTTTTGAGTGCCTTTCATTTTATGAACCACTTAAAAATCATTCTTTCAATTACCTCTTAACCCGCTCCCCTCTCTCACATGCACAGAGGAGAGAGGGAGAACAGGGAGGCAATGTTCTCCTCCCCAACCATCCTTTCTCATTGTGTGAGTTATAAGAATGCTTGAACTGCGCTAGTGCAGTGATTCTCAAAGGTTATGGCACACCACAGTAGAGTGGCAGGAGAAGATGACAAGTGGTGGGAAGATTCAAGGACAATCAAGGAAACATTTAAACAGTTCAGTGTAGTGTAGTGCAGTATAGTATAGTATAGTATCAAAATAACCCCAATGTTGTCTACAGAAAATGTCAACTGAGTTAGAGATCCCTTTGTGAATTGCAGGACTGACATTGGATGATGATGAGAAAATGGCCTGCATTTCAAGTGATCACACCTTGAAAATGAAATGGGAGCATGCCACTGGACTCTTTTTGAATATACAATCTGAAACAGTATCCTTGCCTCTCTTCAAGAACATTAGCTATTCTTCTGCAGTTCTCCATGACATATTGTCATCAACCGGGATTTTCTACTCTGACAAATATGAAAGATCAGAAAGGAGAAAGGCTTCTTTGTGATGATGAGGAGATGAGAGTTTGTTTGTCTCACATTAGACCAAATATAAATGAGATTACCTGATAAAAGCAAGCTCACACCTCTCATAGAGATTGTATACAATGTACATATTTAAGGTATATGTAGCTTTTTTATATTTTTGGATGTCCCATGGTCATATTACAAAGTAGTTGTGTTCTATGTTATAAATCAAGCACTGCTTGGAGTTGTTTCATTTTGTTTTCCAATGTACCAATAAAAAAATTAGTGTGGCACAAGCCATTTTTTATTCCGAAAGTGTGGCCCAGAGAAAAAAGTTTGAGAACTATTGAGATGGTGTCTCTCTCGATAGTGGAGTACTGTTTCATTAGCACTGAAACAGATTGTTTAAATTCTCCAAGCTACCGTAGCTAGTTCAGAGCAACATAGATCTGGTGGATCTGTCTGTTGAGAGCAATGTAGTGGATCCAGATGGTTTACTTTTATTAAAATGCTTTCAAGGGACAATACATCTTAATGAGCAAATTATGGGGAGATGGCTTGATTACTGTTTTGAGATCCAGAGCTAAATCCCTACCACATCTTTGTTTTAATGAGACTGCTATATGCTCAAACACCTGTTCCTGTTGGACATTCGGTTTGCTCATTAGCATGTCATGATATAGGAGTTTTTGATCTATGACTTTAGGCCTGCTAAGCACATGTTCTACCAGTGAACTATGTCCCTTGTGGCAATTACATTTTGACATCCAGCTCTTAATAGAGAATGGCGGCTCAGTGGTGGAACACATGCTGTGTATGCTTAAAGCGATAGGATTAATTCCATACCTTTGGATTAAAATGGCCCTGCAGTAAAAAGAAAAAGAGCTTATGTGAGACCTTAGAGAGCCAATACCAGTTAGAGTAAGCAATAGTGGGCTTGAGAAACAAGTGGTACAACTTTGTACACAACAGCTTTATGTCTTCAAATAAGTTGAACTTTTTCTAAGCATGTTCCATGTTGCATTATTAGAGTGATGACTAGAGCAAAATAGAAATATTGAGAAATCAGATCACAGAAAACCAGAGGGGTGTTCTATTACAATAAAGAGAGGGGCAGCTGATTGTACCTGCCCTAAAGATATTTGGTAGCAAAATATTTACTCAAATGTTCTATGATGTTGAAATCCAGGGCTCTGATTCAAACTCACTCCGTTAAAGTTTTGGAAACTGTTCCATCCTGAGACTTCTCTCAGTCTGGATAGCATGAACAAAACTCCACAAAGCTCTCCAAACATGCATTTTATTGATGTTCACAAGGCACATGTAGAGATATTTACTCATTCCAGTAGGTTGTTATTTTGTAGCACCCTGCTTGTGGTTAACGCTTAGCTGGAATGAAATATTCAACGCAGCAATAGAGAAATTAAAATAATAATTTATTTGTCAGACAAATAAATGATTGGCACAGTGGTATATTTACCAAAAGCTCTGCACACTCCAGCCCTGGTGACCAGCACTTATATTCCCTCAGCCCAGCCTCCTTACTCCTCCTTTGGCTGCCTCTGTCCAATCAGCCTGATTGAAATTCCTATTGGCTGTTTGCTAGAACCAATCATAAAAGATACACCCATTTCCTATTACCTTTTATGGGAGACAAAGAGCTATATTTCCTTCTATCAATATCTTACATTTGCCTTGACAAGCCATCTTAAATATCAGATCACCCTATGCCCTTTGCTCTTCTGCTCTTTGCTCTTCTGCCCTTAGCAACAGGGGCAAATGGCTAAAACAGATGGCTCATGGTTTCAAATTTTGTCATATAAACAGAGGTCTTGGGTTCACCTTCTCACACACCATCAATGAAATAAGAATCTAACATAAGAATCTAACATTTCTTACTTTTTACATTCTTTTGTATAGTTATATTAAAGTCAGTACATATATACTTAAAGTACATTATACATTAAATATACATTAAAGTCAGTACATATAGCACATAGATTTTTAGAAGAATAAAGAACTTAAGCAGTTTCTAAAGCAAACCCTTCAATTTACACCCCCCCCCCCGCCAGCTGTTGTTGCTTTTAGCTCTTTGCCTTTTAACCTTCTCAGGATACCTTAAACCATGTTTGACGGGAGGCATTATTTACCAACTCTAATTAGTGTTTTTGCAGCTTGGATTGTATTCTGTAATTCGTATGACCTTTTGTTCCCAGCTTTTGCTCCTTTTTACAACTTTGAGGTACTGCAACAAATCAATGAGGGGCCCTTGTTCAGGAGAATAAACAAAGGGTTCTCAGCCAGCTGGCTTCTGCCTGGCCTGGAGCAAGCATTTGGAGCAAGCATCTACAAATATATTTTTAAGCTTATTTTAAAATACAGATCTTTGATCAGATGCCTCATTCCCCCCTTTCAAGCTCAAGGACCTTCATCCCAAGTGTCCTTGATAGCTTGACCTTCATCATATTCCTGAGGTAAAGCTCTGTATAGGGCCATGATATGAGGTAGAGTTTCATTTGAAATCATCTTGCTAATTGTACTTCTAAAACATGAAAAGATACATGGCACCATACATAAAACCATGACTACTACCGTCAAGAAAAACAAGCAAGACAATAGTATCCCTTTGAGTCCTGCAACATTTGGTAACCAATTGGTGAGCCATCCCATATCCCATCCTTCCCATGTTTGTACTGGGACATGTGCTATACTCTCCATCTTTGTGGCCAACACACGGATTGCCTCACCATTATCAGAAATGTTAAAGCAACAGGCATTCCCCGTCAAGTTCAAGACTCCACATAGGCCTCCTTGCCTGGCAAGTACATAATCCATTCCCAATTTTAGCTGCAAAATAGCGGCTCTACTTTCATCCAACTGTTTTGCAATAAGTCTCAAACTCTGGGCCGTTGCATTGGTTACAAGTTCCACTACTGCTTGCAATCGAATTATTCTGTTTAGATTATAAATAGGATCCCGTGCCCCTTGTATCAGCTCATCAGGATTCCAGGAGGCAGGATCATAATAGGCTATAATGCGCTCTGGTGGCCAATCGTTAGTATCGCTCCAACTCTGGGTACTTCCTCCTGCTATATGAGAAATATCAGCATTTCTTCGTGTACGTTTGACTGAACTAGTGGGCATAACCCACATTGGTGGTAATACCCATCCCAGGAAACAAGTCCCACTCCATTTAGAAGGGAGTTGCTTGTATGCCCATTCTCCACATATCCACCACAACCATCGGGTCTGAGATTTTTGGAACGTGGAGTGCATATGGCGAAATATCACAAGGGGTAAAGAGTTCACAATACAGTATGTTAGATTGCCTTTTGCTGTCACAGTTTTGTTCCACACCATTTTCCATGCATGAATAAAAGGAGGTGCACAGGGCAAGGTATTCCGAGTTCGATAGGAAGTACCGTCTGCCCAGGTTTGATTATTCTCAATATAATTCCAAGTATAGTGGCAACGAGAAGAGCCTACCATGGTAGAATCAGCTGTATCTGATGATTTATGTACACAGAATTCCCCTTGTACAGGTATAACTCGTATTGGTTTAGGTGAGTTCCATCCAGGGAAATTCTGTACTTCTGTTTGATGTGGCATTTCGCTTACCATACCAATGGCATTTAATGGTATCGGTAATAAGGGCATACCTCCCTCTGAATCATCTGGCCCAAGAGAGCAAACAAGGCAATTAGTCTTATTTGTAGCATTGGCTACCATTTCAGCTAAGCCTACCCACATATTGTGGTCATGGCGGAATCCATATTTAGCAAATTTGGTCAGATTCAAGGACCCTTCCCCTTCCCAAGGGATCAGGATTAATAATAAAATCATGTTGATATCTAGTATATGCATTCCTCCCACAAAAGATTACCTTATTGTGATAGCAAAAAAATATTAGCCCCAATATAATTCCCCCAGTGACAGAAATGGGAAACCACCAAGACCAAAACATATATCCCGAGGATCCCCAATGAGTAATATCCCTGATAATTGTTCCACAAGGGGGGGGGGCAGTCAGAGAATCTTCCCGTTCACAATCGCTGGTTTAGACGCTCCTCAAGCTTCAGGCGTGCGCAGGTCAGCCAGCTTCCAGGTTGTGGCTGCAGCAGGCCGGTCGTCTCAATGTTGCCCGTGACCTAGCCCGTTCCCCGTAGGGCTAGATACAGGGGTTTTTGGAGAGAGTCAGTTTTAAAGGATTAGAGGGGTCACCTTTGCACGTCCAACTGCCTTCGGACTTCTTCAAACGGGAGTGATGAATCCAGGGGGTCACCTCAGCTACCTTCACCGCTGTTGGAGTAGAGAGCAAGACGGTGTAAGGCCCACGCCACTTAGGTGCAAGTGGATCACGTTTCCACTCTTTCACCCATACGCTATCGCCAGCCTGGAACTGATGAATCGGCTCGGCAATGCTGCACGGCGTGCGCTCGAGGGCCCACCTGTTAAGAGAAACAAAAACACGGGAGAGAGATTGCACTTGTCCCTGTGTCACATGGTCTCCTATTTGTTTGAGGTCAGCTGGAATATCCTGAACAAAGGAGGGTGGCCTCCCATACAGGAGCTCAAAAGGTGACAACTTAAGTCTTTTTGTGGGTGCACACCGAACACGAAACAGTGTTATGGGTAGCACATCTACCCATCCCAATCCTGTTTCCTGGGTTAACTTTGCCAATTGGGTTTTCAGAGTCCGATTCATTCTTTCAGTTTTCCCTGAACTCTGAGGCCTATATGCTGCATGCAGTCTCCATTTCACTTGTAGGACTCGACATACTTCTTGTACTACTTGATCAATGAACGCTGGCCCATTATCACTTCCAATGCATCTAGGTAATCCAAACCTTGGGATCAATTCAGTGAGGAGTCTCTTAGTTACCTCTCGCGCCTTTTCAGTTCGGGTGGGAAAAGCTTCAACCCATCCGGTAAGAGTATCTACAAACACAAGGAGATACTTGAATCCCTTAGAAGGGACTAGCTCTGTGAAGTCCACAATTAGGCTTTCCATGGGGACGTATCCCACATGTTGGATTCCAGGAGGTTGTACCGGTCCCTGCCTAGGATTGTTTTTAGCACAAAGAACACATTTCTGTGAAATGCGAGTTGCTAATTGTGATAGGTTAATAATATACAACTTCCGACTGAGACTCTCTCTGGTTGCAGTACCGCCAAGATGAGTAGATTCATGATAATTTCTTACAATTGTGCCTGCTAGGTGATGAGGTACATAAATCCTATTGTCCGGCAGGATCATCCAACCGTCCTTCACAACCGCTCCTTCCTGTTCAGCCCACTTCCTCTCTTCTGGGGTATAGTGAGGTTTAACTTCTTCTGGAACTACCTCTGGTATGAGGGCTGCTATAAAGCCTCCCACAGGCTTTTGGGCTGCCTCTCGGGCTGCTTTGTCAGCAGCATGATTTCCTCTGGTTATTGGATCCCTTCCACGTCCATGACCTTTGCAGTGCATTACAGCAATCTGTTCTGGAGCCCATACTGCTTCCAACAGGATTTCTACTTCAGGTCCATATTTCAAGGCCTTCCCGTGGGCTCCGATTAGACCTCTTTCTTTCCATAGAGCTCCATGTGCATGCAGGGTTAAGAAGGCATATTTAGAGTCAGTATAGATATTTGCCTTACATCCGGCTGCCAACTGCAAAGCTCTAGTTAAACCTATAAGTTCAGCTTTTTGTGCTGAGGTTCCAGCAGGCAAAGCTTCAGCTTCCACAACTTCCTCATTGGTGACCACAGCATATCCTGCTCGTCTGGCACCTTCATGCAGGTAACTGCTACCATCAGTATAATATACAACATCTGGATTTTTCAATGGTTCATCTTTCAGATCAGGTCTACTGGAATAAACTTCATCCATTATTTGGAGACAATCATGTGATTCCTCATCATCTACCTCTGGTAGGGGCAGCAAAGTTGCTGGATTGAGCATATTCACTACTCGTAGATGAATCCTGGGATTTTCACACAATAGGCCTTGGTATCTAGCCATCCTTGGGTTTGTTAGCCAATAACTACCCTTATATTCCATGAGTGTCAGAACAGCATGAGGTACATTCACATACATCGTCTGGCCGAAGGTAAATTTATCAGCTTCTTTGACAAGGCTTGCAGTGGCCGCTACTGCCCTTAGGCATGGAGGCCATCCTTTTGCTACTGAGTCCAATTGTTTAGACAAATAAGCTACTGGACGGTTCCAACTCCCTAATCTCTGGGTCAGGACTGCCGCTGCAATCCCATTCTGTTCATGTACATACAGCTGAAAGGGTTTTTCCGAATTAGGCAGTCCAAGGGCTGGGGCCTCCATAAGTCGTTGTTTGATAACTAAAAAGGCTTGTTGCTGCTCAGGTCCCCATACAAATGGGTCCTTTTCTGCACCTCGAGTGCTTTCATGTAAGGGCTTGGCCAGACTGCTGAAATCAGGTATCCATAGTCTACAAAACCCTGCTGTTCCCAGGAATCCTCTGAGTTGTTTCCTTGTGGTAGGTTCCTTGATAAGGCAAATAGCTTCTTTCCTCTCTGGTCTCAATGCTCGTTGTTGGTGTGAGATGTCAAAGCCCAAATATTTGACCTTTTCTAAACATAACTGTGCCTTTTTCTGGGAAACTCGGTAGCCAGCTTCCCAGAGCAAGTGGAGCAGTTCCTCTGTCCCTTCTTTACAGGTATCAAAATCCTTTGCCGCTAGTATAAGGTCATCTACATATTGCAGAACCACCTTTTCTCCAGGTATTGAGGGGTAGCTTGTTAGATCCTTCGCCAAGGCAGTGCCAAATAAAGTTGGGGAATTTTTGAATCCCTGGGGCAATCTTGTCCAGGTTAGCTGGCCTTTTGTTCCTGTCAAAGGGTTTTCCCACTGGAAGGCAAATATAGGTTGGCTCTGTGGTGCCAACCGGCAACAGAAGAATGCATCTTTCAAGTCCAATACAGTAAAAAATGTTGCTTCTGGTGGGATCAAACTCAGCAGGGTATATGGGTTTGGTACATTTGGGTGCAAGGTTTCAATAGCCTGGTTTACGAGCCTCAAGTCCTGTACTGGCCTGTAGTCATCTGTCCCAGGTTTCCGAACAGGCAAAAGGGGTGTGTTCCATTCTGATTGGCAGGGCTTAAGCAGACCATATTTTAATAGGCGGTCCAAATGTTTCTGGATGCCCTCCGCTGCTCGCCGGGGTAAAGGATATTGCTTTACAGATACAGGGGTAGCCATAGGTTTTAGGGTTACTACAATTGGAGCTATATTCTTAGCCATTCCTGGTGGGCTATTTTCGGCCCATACTCCTGGTGGCACCTGTAGGGTTCGGAGGAGCTTGTTTAATTCTGTATCCAATGTAGGTTGGACTTGCAGGGCTGACATTAGGCGCCATGATTGTTCCTTAGGTACTGAGAGGGTAATTATTCCTGCTGCCTTTGATGGCAATTTCATTTCTGGACCTCGAGGAGTGAAGGTAATTTGGGCCTGCAATTTGGACAGCATATCTCTACCCAAGAGAGGTATTGGACACTCAGGTATATACAAAAACTGATGGGTTAAACGATGTCCCCCAATCTGGCATTCCAAAGGTTGGAGGAAAGACCTCTTAGCTGACTGACCAGTGGCACTTTTAATGACTACACTTTTGGATGCCTTTTTCTGCAATAGTTCTGGGAGTACTGAGTATTCAGCCCCAGTATCTATCATAAAGTCTATTAAATGGCTCCCTAATTGAATCGTGACCGTGGGCTCCTGGAAGCCTAACTTTATGGAGTCCGGTCGTTCCTAGTCTTGGGTAAAATCCTCCTCTGCCAGTCCAATAAAATTGTCTCTACTCCGTCCTTGTCCCGGTCTCTGATATCTTCCATCTCGGATCATTCCCCGTCCTCGTCCCTGGTTTCTTGGGCCGGAGCCTGGGCCTGGGCCTGGGCCTGGGCGTACTTCTTCCAACCTCAGGGGTTCAGGACACTCTCGCTTCCAATGACCCTCCTTCTTGCAATTCGCACATTGATTCCTTCCCAGGGGTGGATTCCTTCCCCGCCCTCTCCCTCCATTTAAGGGGCGGTACTCTTGTTTCACTGCTGTGGCCAGCATTACCATCTTTTCCTTCTGCCACTTCTTCTTCTCTTGTTTCTCAGCCTCATCCCTATTCCGATAAACTCGGCGTGCAATGGCCATGATTTGGCTCATCAGCATCCCTTCCCATCCTTCTGATTTCTGAATTTTCTTACGAATGTCAGAAGCGCACTGGGCCACAAATGTAGCAGTAATCATTCTGCTGTTTTCAGGGGCTTCAGGGTCAAAAGGAGTCCATATACGATAGGCTTCCTGCAGCCTCTCTAAAAAGTCTCCTGGACTCTCATTTGGTTTCTGTTCTACTTCTGAAACTTTAGACATATTAGTGGGCTTCTGGCATGCCCTGCGGATACCTTGCACAAGCGTCTGGCGGTAGGTAGTAAGCCTGGCCAGGTGAATTGCATTGTTTGGATCCCAATTAGGATCTTCCAAGGGGAAGTTGTCCTGGAGATGACGGTCAATATTAAAAATATTTCCCACTCTGGCCTGCTCACGCAAATATATCTGTGCTTTTTCAATTATGTCTCTCCTTTCCTCAGTGGTGAAAAGAGTATTGAGGAGCTGGCGGCAATCTGTCCAAGTAGGACTATGAGTATTTACTATTGAAGTCACCAAGTCCATCATAGCCTGAGGTTTTTCTGCAAAAGTCGGGGTGTGTGTTTTCCAATTCATCAGATCCGTAGTCGTGAATGGAATGTATTGGAGGGTCGAAGTTCGAGGTGGCCGTGGTCCGGGTTGCCCGTTAACCAGCACAGGCTCCTCAAGTGCATCAAATACTCTTCTAAGAGGGGCTACTACGTGACCTTTCTCTTCACTTTGCTCTAGGGGCCTCAAATCATAGGGGATGGTATCTGTCCCAAGGCGTTCTTTTAGCAGCTTTATACGCCTGGCTGTATTGCTTGCTGACCGTTCAAGGTCTCCCTGTAACTTCTGTAATAATTCTCTAGGACTTGGATGTACAGGGGTTTGGGGTGGGCAATCAGTTGTTCCACTAAAGGAGACTGTAGATGGAGTTCTACTGGGACTCACAGGTGGAACAACCACTTCTGCTTGGGCTTTATTATAGGACTCCAATGCCTCCTGAAGATATTTATCATAATCTATCAAGGAATCAAGGTCTGTGACTTCAGCTCCATTACTCATTCCACTTTCTTGCCTTGGGGTTACAACTGGTGGAGTGTTTGGATTAGGCTCCCCCCGACGTGGAGCATAGGGTGGAGGTGAAAGCACCTCTTCCTCTGGTCCCTCAAAAATGGGTTTGAGTTTATTTGGCAAGATTCCTTTCCTAGCTTCGGCTTTTACAGCCAATAATTTGCATTGTTGGACTTTGCATTCCCTTATCCATGGAGGATTATTATTTAATGTGCTCAGCCAAGAGTCTATATATGAAAATTGTTCTGGGCACCCTCCAGTTTCTTTGGTGATGTTAGACCAAAGTTTGCTTGCTAAATTTATATCAAAAGTTCCTTGAGACGGCCATCCAGTATTTTGTTTCGGCCAGTCTAATTCACATAACGTTCTCAAGCGCTCTGGGGTCATTTTGACTCCATATGCTCCTGAGAAGGCTTTCTTAAAGTTATTTAACATACATTCAAGAGGTGTATTTCCCCCCTTTGAACCTCCAACTCCCATTGTATGGCCCTGTGAAGTATCCACTCAGTCACTCACACACTCGCTTCGTGGGGTTCCTTGCCCAGTGAAGTCGCCTTACTGGGAAACGAAGTACTACCCACTCCACACTCAGGTCAGCTACAAATAGTACTTTCTCACACATACAATGCACTGGATACTTCACCACACTCTACCTCCCAATATTTCCCTTTCCCTCCACCAGACCAGCATCTGATGTACCCAACCACCTAGCGTACTCAGTTCCCCTTTACTGAGACGCAGAAGTTTGATCAAGACTTCTCTTCCTCCCAATTAATTGGAGGGCCACAATCCCTTTTGTGCACTTACCCTTAGCTGGTTCCCTGTTAATTTCTCTGGTTCCCCCCGGTTCCGTCGCCGTTCAGTGAGCAGGGTAGTAGACAGACGAGACTGCTGCGTTCCCCTGGAGAAAAAAAGGTTCCAGTGCGCGCTGGGTAAACAGTTAGTGTCCTCCCTCTGGTACCCTGCCCACTAAGGCGAAGGGGCTGCGTTCCAGCAGACCACTTATCCGAGTCACAGAGGCACCATAAAATGTAGCACCCTGCTTGTGGTTAACGCTTAGCTGGAATGAAATATTCAACGCAGCAATAGAGAAATTAAAATAATAATTTATTTGTCAGACAAATAAATGATTGGCACAGTGGTATATTTACCAAAAGCTCTGCACACTCCAGCCCTGGTGACCAGCACTTATATTCCCTCAGCCCAGCCTCCTTACTCCTCCTTTGGCTGCCTCTGTCCAATCAGCCTGATTGAAATTCCTATTGGCTGTTTGCTAGAACCAATCATAAAAGATACACCCATTTCCTATTACCTTTTATGGGAGACAAAGAGCTATATTTCCTTCTATCAATATCTTACATTTGCCTTGACAAGCCATCTTAAATATCAGATCACCCTATGCCCTTTGCTCTTCTGCTCTTTGCTCTTCTGCCCTTAGCAACAGGGGCAAATGGCTAAAACAGATGGCTCATGGTTTCAAATTTTGTCATATAAACAGAGGTCTTGGGTTCACCTTCTCACACACCATCAATGAAATAAGAATCTAACATAAGAATCTAACATTTCTTACTTTTTACATTCTTTTGTATAGTTATATTAAAGTCAGTACATATATACTTAAAGTACATTATACATTAAATATACATTAAAGTCAGTACATATAGCACATAGATTTTTAGAAGAATAAAGAACTTAAGCAGTTTCTAAAGCAAACCCTTCAATTTACACCCCCCCCCCCGCCAGCTGTTGTTGCTTTTAGCTCTTTGCCTTTTAACCTTCTCAGGATACCTTAAACCATGTTTGACGGGAGGCATTATTTACCAACTCTAATTAGTGTTTTTGCAGCTTGGATTGTATTCTGTAATTCGTATGACCTTTTGTTCCCAGCTTTTGCTCCTTTTTACAACTTTGAGGTACTGCAACAAATCAATGAGGGGCCCTTGTTCAGGAGAATAAACAAAGGGTTCTCAGCCAGCTGGCTTCTGCCTGGCCTGGAGCAAGCATTTGGAGCAAGCATCTACAAATATATTTTTAAGCTTATTTTAAAATACAGATCTTTGATCAGATGCCTCAATTTGGCTCTGAATGAATGTGTTTAGGAAGCTCTCTATGGAGTTCTCTACTGAGTTCTGTAAGAACGAGTGAGTTTACCCCTCTTCCTATATATGCAAGAACTAAAACAGAACTAGGTTGCAAAGGGGAGAGGAAGGTTTTTCCTACTCTGGGCAGGGCCAATAGAAACTAGAATATTACCGTACTTTGCCTTCATTTCCCAGCCTGCCTTGAGGTCTGGAAAGGGTAAAGACACTACCTTGTCTTAAAGGAGCAGCATTATTATTCTACATAATACTAATACAGGGGTACCTTGGGTTACAGATGCTTCAGGTTACAGACACTTCAGGTTACAGACTCTGTTAACCCAGAAATAGCACCTTGGGTTAAGAACTTTGCTTCAGGATGATAAGCAAAAATTGTGTGGCGGCAGTGGGAGGCCCCATTAGCTAAAGTGGTACCTCAGGTTAAGAACAGTTTCAGGTTAAGAACGGACCTCCAGAACGAAATAAGTTCTTAACCCGAGGTGCCACTGTACACCAGGCTTCCTCAACCTCAGCCCTTCAGATGTTTTTGAGACTACAATTCCCATCATCCCTGACCATTGGTCCTGCTAGCTAGGGATCATGGGAGTTGTAGGCCAAAAACATCTGGAGGGCCGAGGTTGAGGAAGCATGTAATACACTGATTTGCTATCACTAAATAACTGAATCCGGGGATGGGTGGGGTGGGGCAGAACAGAAACTGCACAATAATTTCTTTTCCCCATAAGCTGTTCTCGCTGCTATCAGGATTATCAGAAGCTCTTCTTCACATAGAATCCGGGTGGCCCACAATGAAGAGCAGACTGCGCTTCAGTTAAAGTATATTAGAAGAATTACTACTTTGCCAATTGAGCATTCTCTGTTTAGGAAGGTATTCAGTGGTCAGAGCTAAGTAATTTATAAGTCTACCATCTCATGCCAGTGGTGGGGAACCCTTTTCAACCTGAGGGCCACATTTCATCGTGGAATATCTTCCAGGTGTTGCATACGAGTGGCACTCAAGAGCAGAGTCAAAAAGTTGGCTGGGCATCTGATGTGCCTCTTCCTTTGCGCTCAATAATAATAATAATAATAATAATTTATTTATACCCCACCCATCTGGCCGAGTTTCCCTAGCCACTCTGGGCGGCTCTCAATTGAGTGTTCAAAACAATACAGCATTAAATATTAAACAATACAGCAGGGCTGCCTTCAAATGTATTTTAAAGAGAAGATAGCTGCTTATTTCCTTGACATCTGAAGGGAGGGTGTTCCACAGGGCAGGTGCCACTACCGAGAAGGCCCTCTGTCTGGTTCCCTGTAACCTCACTTTTTGCAATGAGGGAACCTCCAGAAGGCCCTCGGCGCTGGATCTCAGTGTCCGGACAGAATGATGGGGGCGGAGGCACTCCTTCAGGTATACAGGACCAAGGCCGTTTAGGGCTTTAAAGGTCAGCACCAACACTTTGAATTGTTCTTTGAAACGTACTGGTAGCCAATGCAGATCTCTCAGGACCGGTATTATGTGGTCCCGGTGGCCACTCCCAGTCACCAGTCTAGCTGCTACATTCTGGATTAATTACAGTTTCTGGGTCACCTTCAAAGGTAGCCCCACATAGAGCGCATTGCAGTAGTCCAAGCGGGAGATAACTAGAGCATGCTTCATTCTGGCAAGACAGTCTGCAGGCAGGTAGGGTCTCAGCCTGCGTACCAGGTGGAGCTGGTAGATAGCCGCCCTGGACACAGAATTAACCTGTGCCTCCATGGACAGCTGTGAGTCCAAAATGACTCTCAGGCTGCACACCTGGTCCTTCAGGGGCACAACTGCCCCACTCATGACCAGGGAGTCCCTCACACCCACCCGCCCCCTGTTTCCCCAAAACAGTACTTTTGTCTTGTCAGGATTCAACCTCAATCTGTTAGCCGCCATCCATCATCCAACTGCTCTAGGTTTCTACAAATACCTCTCTCCATCCAGTCAAGTAAAAGGCATGGTCACAATTCAGGGACACATTCTAGCCAGGCCAAAGCAATCAAGGAAAGGGTGGAGCAAGGCCAGTGAAGGGTATGGCCTGGGATAGGGTGGGTCCCAGAGGCCAGTTAGAGATAGCTGGATGGCCACATTTGGTCGCTGGACCTAAGTCTGCCAATTGCTGATATACACACTTAGCTGAGGTCAACAGCACTTAAGAAAGTGGATCTTCCAAATTGAGGAGCAATACTACTTTGTCGATTTTCTGCACAACCTATGTTCTGCAAAGGTAAGTTGGTACCTCTGGAAAGTATGCTTCTTATTAACAATAGAATGCACTCTCACTGGCAAAGCTGGGATATATATGTAAATGCATAAAGGTAAAGGTAAAGGTACCCCTGCCCATACGGGCCAGTTGTGTCCAACTCTGGGGTTGCGTGCTCATCTTGCTTAAGAGGCCGGGAGCCAGCGCTGTCCGAAGACACCTCCGGGTCACGTGGCCAGCGTGACGAAGCTGCTCCGGTGAGCCAGCACCAGCGCAGCACACGGGAACGCCGTTTACCTTCCCGCTATAAAGCGGTAGCTATTTATCTACTTGCACTTGGGGGTGCTTTTGAACTGCTAGGTGGGCAGGAGCTGGGACCGAATGACGGGAGCGCACCCCGCCGCGGGGATTCGAACCGCCGGACCATACGATCGGCAAGTCCTAGGCACTGAGGTTTTACCCACAGCGCCGCCCGCATACAATTAATTAATTTACCAATGTTTTGGCCTGCACATTTTTATTTTTAATAATTCCTTCATTTCCCTACCAATTCTCAGAATCCCAGAATCCATCATTCTTATGTGTGCCATATATAATTAAATGAAGTAAAAATGGTCCTAATCTGTACATAAAAAATGAACAAAACAGAAGCCCCCTTTTAAAATAATGAAAAAACCAAGCTAATCAGGATGAAAGGACAAAAGAAGCACATTTCTATCTATTTGACTCTGTCAACAAATCCTCAGTGAAATTCAATCATTATTTGCAGCATGCAATTTAATACTGATAGTTTAGTGTTTTGCTCTATTTGAAAGATAATTAATCTGGAGTTTGTTGACACACAAATATGACTTTCTGAATGTTTCTTGAACACAATCTGGTAGCATTGCATTTAGAAAAAGAAAAAGAAAAAAGCTATCCATCAGAGAGTTGTTTAGATAGAAATTTGAAAAATGTACTCAAAGTCAAAAACCTTTATTGCATTAGCAAACTGCCATAGCAAAATAAGACAATACAAAAAAGAAAAAAGACAAACTAGAGACAAGCAACCCAGCAAAATTCAGGTGTTTTGGCTGGCGTAGTGACATTTAAGTTACCCGAAGACAATAATGCAAAGATATAATAGCCAGCGCCCAAAAACTAGTATGCGGGTATATATAAAGCACAAAATGGCCCCAGAACAGACTCAGCATATTGAGTTAAAAGTAATAAAAAGATTAAAACAGGTCCAGGTCTAGGGCACGCTACCCTGTCAGAGTAGCCCTGAGTTTCAGAGCCTGCACTATGAATATTGCCACCCCACGTGAGATTTGGGGATTTGCGTCCACAAGAAGCGATTTCAAACAGTCTTCCTTAGATGTAATGGTGGACGGAATCAAAAGGAGGAGCTTAGATCTTATTGGCTCATAAATAGGGCAGTAGAAAAAGAAATGTATGAAGTCCTCTACTTCATTCGTTGTGCATGGACATAGACGCTGGGTAATAGGGGTCTTAGAATAAATCCCCTGCAGGAAGGCCGTGGGTATAGAATGGAAGCGGGCCATAGTAAACGCTCTTCTCAAGTTGGGCTCCGTCAGGTCTATCAAGTAGTTGGCAAGTGATCTTACCACTTTCACTTTAGGGAGCCACATGGAGAGGCGAGCTGAGGTGGACTGTGCCCGGTCCATGGCCTCGTCTCTTGTAAGAATCCAGGCCCGGATTTTATGTTTGTCCCAAGAGGACAGCGAGTCAAGATTTGGGAGAGAGTAGCGTGCAGTAATAGTCACCATGGCCTTGGACCATTTATTGCTTTGAGAACACGTTAAAAAGGCTTGCCTGGCTAGTAGGGGACCTGGGGCATTGATTAATTTACAATAAAAGCTAATAATTCTAATGTGGGCTCTCGCAACAATGGATGGGAGGCCCAGTTCTGTTCTTAACTGTGCTGCAACCGAGCCCTTGGGGAGACCCAGTATCTTCCGTGCAAAAGAGTTTTGTAGAATCTCCAGCCGTTGTAGTGTTTTTAAATTCCACCCCCAGATTTCAACCCCATACAATAACATCGGGAGGACTTTGCTGATAAATGCTTTTCTGATTGGTGGAACCAGCTGGCCGCCTTTTGCATAGTAGAATTTCTCCAAGGCTTTGATGGTTCTGCGGGCAGCCAGGATGGTTGTATTTAGGTGAGCTGACCAGCTAAGCCCATGCTGAAAAATGATACCCAAATACTTGAATGCTGAACAATGTTCAATAGAATGGCCCTCAAAATTCCAGAGTGACTTCCGAGTTTTCATGCCAAA
Source organism: Podarcis tiliguerta (assembly GCF_965153285.1). Taxonomy (NCBI): domain Eukaryota; kingdom Metazoa; phylum Chordata; class Lepidosauria; order Squamata; family Lacertidae; genus Podarcis; species Podarcis tiliguerta. The sequence goes on from NC_139534.1 coordinate 81,173,948, forward strand.
AGTAAGAATTTTGGTTTTGGCGAAATTAATTTTAAGGGAGTTGGTATCACAATATGTCATGAGCCCTCTGAGCATGTTGTTTAAGCCCAGCTTGGTTAATGACAGTATCACCATGTCGTCCGCATAGAGTAATATGGGGATCTTGAGCTGTTGTAAGGAGGGGGCAGATTGATTTAGGGCCTTCGTAGTTGTGACGATGTCATTGATATAGAAATTGAATAGAAAAGGGGCCAAGAGGCAGCCCTGTTTGACCCCTTTATTCAGAGGGAAAGAATCAGAAAGAGCTCCCAGAGGGCCGAATTTTACTCTGGCCGATATGTCATTATGAATTTCCATAAGAAGGAGGAGGAGTCTCTTATCTATGCTGGTATGACTAAGCTTCTGCCATAGCCTATCTCTGGGAATGGAGTCAAAGGCGGAGGTCAGGTCCACAAAAGCCGCGTGTAGTTTGCAGTTGAACCTGTTTAGGTATTTATCAATCAGGGTAAGTAGAACAAGACATTGGCCAGATGTGCTGTGACCTTTGCGGAAGCCAGCCTGTTCCGGATGGAATAGCTTTGTTTCTTCTGCCCACTCAATTAATTTCTCTAGCAAGAATCTAGAGTAAACCTTGTATGATATGTCCAACAGGCTGATAGGTCGGTAGTTGCGCGGATCTTGTGGGTCCCCCTTTTTATGTATTGGGATAACTATGCTCTGTTTCCAGTTAGGTGGAATCTTAAGAGTAGCATTAATGGTGGTAAAGAGAGATGCTAAGATAGGGGCCCACCACGACTGGTTCGATAAGAATACCTCAGGTGGTATCATGTCCTCCCCCGGGGATTTATCCCCTGATAGCATGCTAATTAGTTGAGTACATCTCTCTGGGGAGACTGGCTCCCAGGTGGGCAAGGCAGATGCTGGAAGGGTGGTAACTACATTTACGTCAGAATCTGAGGTGGAATACAGCTGAGCAAAGTGAGAGTGCCAGCTGGCTGCTGTGATGTTATTAACAATGAATGAGGGGGGTCTTAGACCTGCATTAATTAAATTCCAAAATTTCTTGTCGTCACGGGTTTTAATGGCCACTGACAGAGCCGACCAGCGTTCTTTCGCAAAGAGCAATTTCTTATGTTGGAGCAGCTTCTTATAGTATGAACGAAATTGGGCTAACTCCCTGATTTTGCTCTGAGTGCTGTCTGCTTTCATGTCTGACTGGAGAAATCTAAGCCTACTTCTGCACTGTTTGCATTCTTGGTCGAACCAGGTTTGATTCTTCCAGGATAGAATCGCACGGGAAGGTTTCGTAAGCGAAGGGAGCAAGTAGACTAGAATTTGCTGGAAAATTGAGAAATGATTCACATTCGTTGTTAACAGCTGAGCTTTCAGGGCTAGGATCTCAGGGGAATTTAGGAGGACTTTTATGTCTTGCTCCAGGTAGATGTCCCACTTCTTGCGTCCGGGGGCCAGGGTCGATGAATCCTGGGGGTGTGGTGAGCTGGGAGGCCCCAGCTGTGTGTGGTGAAAGGAGATGGCAATTGGAAGGTGGTCACTTTCGGTTCTGTTGAACACATTGAAACAGTATGCCTCATCATTAAATGCTGAGGAGGACCAGATGTAATCTATAACACTTGCCCCTCTAGATCCTAGAAAAGTATAGTATCCCCCGGACCAGTCTTTGGGTGTGCCGTGCAAGCTGTGCAGCCCGCAGTTTATAGTGAACTCCAGCAGTATGATGCCAGCCCTATTAATGGTCTTGTCCTGTGAATTCCACGTAGGAAACCACTCCTCTTCTATGAATAATTGCGACTTATCGGTGAATAAGCTTATATCTGCTCCGATTCTGGCATTGAAGTCCCCCATTATAAGGATCTCTGACTTTGGAAATTCAGCCCCAGATTTATCTAGAATAAATCTTAAATCCTCCCAAAGCTGATTTGAGTGAGAGGAGGAGTAGGTAGATGGATTGTACAAGTTTACACATATGAATTCCCCAAGCGAGCTGTTAGTGATGTGCAAAGTTTGAATGTAATTACTCTCTAACCAAAAGATAGGAGAGATGTTAAGCTGAAGCTCCTGCGAAACAAATGTTACCAGGCCTCCACTAGGGCGCCCATACAAGTGTGTTTTGGTCGCAGGAATCACAAAGGCGTCATAGCCCGGTAGGGATGGGGGGGGTGAAGATTCTAAGCACCAGGTCTCTTGTATACCCATAATCTGGAATTTCGCTAAAAACTCTTTCATATCCCCGTCATCCTGTTTGGACGTCCATCCTGCCACATTCCAGGATAGCACATTAAAGCAATTTGAGGAGGGACTATGTGCTAGTCAATTGCTCTGGTTGCTGGTGGGAAGGACATTGCCAGGGGTCTGAGACAGCTCCAGGCGAGGTACTACCGAAGGTATCGAAGGGGTGGTGAGTTGATTGATGTGACCAGCAGGGTCTTCAGTAAAACCTAAGTTGTCTCTTTGCACAGTGGGTTCCTTAACGTTTATATATTGGCTTGAAAAGGTTGCGGATAAATGAGGTTCTACCAAAAGAGGTTGACTGGCAAAGGACGAGGATATAGAGTCATTTGACTGGACCGCACTGAATGAAGACTCCAGGTCAGGCATAGAAGAATAGGACATTGACAGATTACCAGGATGAGGTGTGTTTGGCGCGTTACTCTTTAAGGCGGAGGACGAGGTAGTTGATTGCAGATCTATTAGTAGAGGTGAAGGGGGTCTGCGTTGCGACGGTGTATGAGGAGCTTCCGCCAGGCAGACTGCCAAATCATCCGTTATTGGAGTCCCAGTATTTGGCAGGGGTTTCTGGGGTGTTAGCCCCTTCATAACTGGTTTCCTTTGATTTAATAGGTTGCTATGTCCAGGATTTGAGGAGATTTTCTCTTGAAGTACATGTGTAAGATGCTGCTTGAGTGTATCAAGCCTGTTTATAACTTCCTGCTGTTCTACTAATGGCAACTCGCCATAGGATGAAATAAGGTCCCTCTCCTCTGAGATATCCAGATGGCTGGGCCCGCTTTGGTCATGCTTCTTTGTTGCTGGAGTAGATAAACCAGGAAGCTTGGGCTGAGAGGGAGGGTGAGGTTCCCGGGTGGACAACTTGAGTTTCAAGACTGAGTCGCGCCTGTCTGGCGGGCAGCTACCTTTTTGTACGGTGCTGCGGAAGAGAGGTTTAATCCTGGTGTCATTAAAGACTCTTGTTGGGAAGATGCCCCAGGTGGCCAGAAACGCTTTACGCCTAACCAGTATGGAGGGAATTTTTGGAGACTGGAAGGAGAGCAATACTTTTTGGAGCCGATGGTGGTAGTTTAAAAGTTTCACTGTACTGAGGTCTATTAGCGGAGGCCAAATCTGAAGGAGTTGCCTCAGATGATCTTTGACATCTCTCGAATTATTCCACCTTGGGGACCTGGGGTCCCTACTGTGTATAGTTAGACATATTTTGTTTGGTTGTAAAATCAGAGATTGAGAGTCCAATTGAGTTTTTAGGAGGTGACCACCAGTACCACTTTCATGTCTAATAAGGGAGGTATACCTCTGTCCCTTTAAATCCCTCGAAGGCAGAGTGTGGTTGAGCTGGAGCTCTAGCAAATGGGCCTCAAGCTTTTGGTGGAGATTATCCACCTGCATGGAGATCCCATTTATGCTCTTAAAGATGCAGCGCAGGGTCCTGGTTATTAATTGGAAATGATCGAGTCCCATGCCATCGCCGAGGGCCAACTCGGGCTCCCCCTTCGAGGTGGCTCTCACCTCTTTGTCATTATCGTTGGCATTATTCGTTGTCTTCGAGTTCACCCCCTCCACTTCTATATCGGCTGCGAGGTCAATTAAAGGATTAAAACGATTGTGAGTTTCAACCATGTAGCTAACTTCCTCATTATTTCTATTACAGTTAAGAAAAAAAGTATCAATCTTGGACTGTTTGGGCCTCGGGGGAGGCATTGCCTCATCCAGGTCCCTTGGCCGCTTGCCATGACCCATAGTGGAGATTAGAAGCCGCAGAATTGAGTCAATAATTTACTCTAGAGATGATTCCTATTCAATAGAGTTTTCTCTTTGATATATTAGCTACTTTGAGTAAAAACCCAACTTACTCACACCAGTCAAGATTAAAGAGCAGCAGAATGAAGACAGAGCAAACTGTGGCCGTCTCTGGAACATATCCTGGAACTTTTATCTTTCAATTGGACTTGGACCAGGCAGACTTGCAAACAGAGGAGTGTCCTCTTCAAAACTGAACCCGAAAAATGTACTAAGTCTTAAGAAGTCAGAGAGCAGTGGCATGAAAAGAGTGGCAGAGCTGCCACCACATCTGCTCACGCTAGCCAGGGAATGAGGACAGGGAAGCAATTTCCCCCTCGATTTTTCCTGTGACAGCTCCAGGCTACATAGCAGAGATCATGCCCCTCCCAAGGTGCTGGACAGGCTTGGGATCCAGGGGATCCTCAGCTGATCCAATCACTATTACTGCCCCTAAAATGCACTTCTTGTAGCTTTCTGTCCATGATGTAACAGGGCTGTAACAGGGGCCTTGATGGGGTCAGAGTCTCCCACTTGCTGGTGAACGCCAAGAGAACAAGAAAAAGGAAAACTCCTGTTGCACAGCCAGTGTGGTGTAGTGGGTAAGAGCGGTAGACTCATAATCTGGTGAACCAGGTTCGCATCTCTGCTCCTCCACATGCAGCTGCTGGATGACCTTGGGCTAGTCACACTTCTCTGAAGTCTCTCAGCCCCACTCACCTCACAGAGTGTTTGTTGTGGGGAAGGAAGGGAAAGGAGAATGTTAGCCGCTTTGAGACATCTTCGGGTAGTGATAAAGCGGGATATCAAATCCAAACTCCTCCTCCTCTTCTTCTTCTTCCCTTTCAGCCATGTGGATCATAGGTTAGGATTGCTCTGCCCAAGGCTATTTTATTATAATTTAATAATATTTTCCTTTGGTATTCTTAAAGTGGGCAAAAAGCATTCATTCTGTGAGTGCAACGTATGTTACCAGTGCTTTTTTTCTGGGTGTACGCAGGGATACGCATACCCATAAACATTTTGTGAATCTTTGTACTTTTGTCCATTTACTATATTTATTTTCCCCGATTTGAACTATAAAATAGTGATTTTCTTGAATCAAAGTGAGACTAGCCCTAAACATTTTTTAAGGGAAAAAACCACTGGAACAAGTATACCACTATGTGACTTGGAAATAACCCCATGTTAGTAAGCCATTTGAGGGTTTTTTAATGGTTGAACAGATATACTTGAAATGCACCACTGAATGGCAGGGGGTTTGGGGGTAGACCAAAACAGAAGGGCCCCAGATTGGTTCATTTTCTCTACAGCCTCACTAAGTATGTTAGGTTGAAAAAGAGCAACTTGTCCGATTAAATTCAAAATGCAAGAATGAACTTGGGGATTCAATGTCCAAATTGAAGGCTATATCCATGATTGCCTTTTCAGTATTTATTCAGAATGTAATTGATTTCTAGTTAACAAATCAACTGTCAACCCCCCAAACAATCCCCTTTTAGCAGATTTTTGCATTTGTGGTGAAGTTTTCCGTACCTAAGGTTATATCTGCCTATAGTTAGCTACCTGTTTCCCTATTTCAGCTTATCATTCATAGTTAGTTAAAGGAGGCCACATGACAGTGTTTGTGAGCATTGTCACTTTTTCAGTGTAGATAACTTGATCCTGAAGCTTTTGCATTTGAAAGATGTAATTTTATTTTATTTTTTGCAAATCCTCTCTTTGGAGACAAACCCCATTTATATCCAGATATAGAAGCTCTTTGCACATTCAGCATTTTATGTGTTGCAGCACAGATATGCCTTGCTATCAATTAATAACATGGATTTTGATGTATTAATGCCTTCATTCATGTGCTTTATTGGAAGCAAAGGTCTTTATTGGCAATTATATAAGAAAGGAAAAGAATAAAAACAGATGAAGCGAATTTAACATAAGAATAAAATGTAAATGGAATTACTGTAGCAAGGATATATTCCATTATTTCTACACTTCAATTATCTCCCATTAGTTTATTATTAAAATAAAATGACTGATTTGCCAGTGGTGGATCGCATCAACCGAAGATTAACTATTATTAATATTCTATCAATCAGGGATGCATTAACAATGGGTGCCTAGGTATGCATGGAACATTTGCGTTTTAGGCAAGCAATATTTTATCTTTCTTCAAGGACATCATGTAACAACAGGGGAGGGGGAGGGGAATAACCAAGCTGTACAACTTGCAAGGGACCAAATCTAGCATTTCCAAAAGCAAACTAAGTGGTTGAAACCAAGTACCCCAAATAGAGGTCTCAACTTTTTCTAGAAAGAAACCCTAGGTTTATTCAACAAATCTCTACTCTGAATAGACCTGCTGACTAACATAAGGCCATTAATTTTAATGGATTCAGTCTGCATGAAAGTTAGTTTAATATAGCCGTCTATGCTGCATCACATAAAGTAATTTACAGTGGAATCCTATACATGCAAACACAAATTTAATTCCTATTGGCTTCAATGGAAATTACACCCAAGTTAGCATGACTACATCTCAGGACTATGTATATTTATGACCAGTTCATTGGTTCTACACACTCAATGACTTTTATTACAAAAAATAAAGTAAAATAAAATTAGATGGGCTAACATGCCATAGCAACAAATGTTTTTATTTCTCTTTTTCTTTTTTGAAAAATAAGCTGTTTGACTTGTGCTAGAGTTATTATGAAGTAAAGAAAGCTAAGCAAACAAGTGCTTTTATAATGTGTTAAGTTGTTTCTAATTCAATGTTGAATGTATCCAAGAGCAGGCTTTTAAACTGTCTCACGTCCAAAAAATGGAAAACGGCATCAATGAGCAAATTCCTCCTCCCTCAATTCCTTCCTTCCTTCCTTTAATTTCTATGCTATTCTTGCCTTTGGGCTCTGGTAACTTTCAACATTTTTAATATAAAGCAGAAGGAATTACTCCAAAATAATACCACACAGAGAAGCAGACTCATATATCCTAGTTGTTAATCAAGATTTTAATATGCTGCACTTGCCTGGTTATGACTTTTATATAGAATATACAAACAGAATAGACAAACAATATTTTATAGTGACAATGCATAGAAAATAATTATTGTTATCCTCCCTAGATTAAACAGATTCTGAAGGTGTAAGAATATATGCAAAACATTAAAAGTTACATACATTTAAGCCCCCTATAGAAAGGGGGTCATAGCTAAATGATCAGTGCCAGTACAAAGAACTTGCCCTCAGCCAAATCCAATGCTTTAAAACAGTCTTCATCAGTTTGATGCATTTCAGATACTTCTCCAGTTCCCATCAGCCCCATTGACCACTGGCCAGGGCTGATGGGAATTGCAGTCCAAAAGGAGAACACCTGGCTGGGAAAGTCTTGCTGTCCCAATTCCTGCCTTCATCTATTCCTCCATCATGGTGCTGCAGGAAGCTGGTCCTTTCACTCAAGCCCCATTAGTGTTCAAGCCCCATTAGTGGCAAACCTGAACATTTCTTGTGTAGAAGGTCCCCAAATTTATTCCCAGCTCCTCCAAAGATGTGCTGTAAAAAACTTTCACTTTGAAGGCCCTTAGAATAAACCAATACTGTGACTTAGTATAAGGCAGCTTCATATCCTTATTATAATTTTGAGTACAGTGGTAGCTCAGGTTAAGAACTTAATTCGTTCTGGAGGTCTGTTCTTAACCTGAAATTGTTCTTAACCTGAAGCACCACATCTGCTGCTGCCGCGCTGCCGGAGTACGATTTCTGTTCTCATCCTGAAGCAAAGTTCTTAACCTGAGGTACTATTTCTGGGTTAGTGGAGTCTGTAACCTGAAGCGTCTGTAACCCGAGGTACCACTGTACATTAAAAGATTTTGCCCCTTTTGATTTCAATGAGCACCATGAATTTTTCATAGGCATCCAATAGCTCTACATCAGTTTGAGAACTCACATTATGTCATAACTGGAAATCATTAGTTTTCAACAGCATGGTTAAAAGTTGTACATATTAGGTGATATCCAACATTTGTATCCTGTTAGTGCAAGGATTTCTGCTATGGATAAAGCCCATATCATGTCAAATGCATATCAAACATCTGATATGAGAAGAGATGTGTGAGAACCGTTAGCCAGCTGAGAATAATAAGGATGGCAACAGTAGCATACTTGTGTTTTATCTGAAACATTATAAAATTGGGTCAGCACTACCCTTAGATTCTCGTTTTTTGGGAGGGGGGATCTGTGACTATGGTCAACCCACCGGCAACCATTTACTTTCTTGAGCCCTTGTAAAACCCTTCTTAGGAAACAGCAAGTAAATCCTTTCACAAGGTCTCAGAATTGTGGGTTCATTTGTTAATTAAGGGTCATTTTTATTCTGTGATCTTGATAAGTGGTTCCAGCTTTTGGCCCGCTTTGTGGCTCCAGAACTCCCTAGGCCTCATTATTGTGCCATTAAACACATTGCGTTTCTGGACCACTGACACTGCTGGGCATTTGTGCTGCTTCAATTATGACAATGATTTACAACTACTTGACCTTTTCAAGAGAGACAAAAAACTTGGTTTCTGAAAGCTCTGCTGCTTATATTCATTTCAAATTCCATTTCTTAACAGAATATGAAATTATCTCTGACACAGAGACTAATGACATTAGCACTGCTGAATTGGAAGCAGATGAAATCTAAGGCCGGGGTGACAATAGTAATGATAATGGTGACATATGGCTGATGCTCATACAAGTGAAAAAAGGAGTGGATAAATTCTTGACACGTTTATGTGTTTCTCCAAGAACAACTAGAAATATGGGAGGCAAATGTAAAAACAATTATTATGGTGCAGAAGCAGTGGTGGCTGGTGTCCATTGGGAGTGATAGGGCAGAAGGCAAGGAGACTAATAGCAGACAGGCTCTAATTTAGGTATGGTTGTAAGTAAGAAGGCAGGCAGACAGGGCTGGCTGAGGGGAGATTGCTATTGGGGGGCCCCCAATGGGCTGGCCTCCGTTTTGCAGAAGGAACTCTAAAGAACATTTTTGATAGTATTAATAAACTTTTTCTAGATTTCTCTTGAGATTTCTCCTCAGGCAGAATGCTCAAATCCGTTTGTAGGTTTATCTTTGGTTCAATTTGTACAGTAACCAGCCTCACATAGCCAGTGTGCTTGATTCTACTTAGTAATGAAAGGGTTACAACCATAGAGTAAGCTGTCCTGCCAGCCTTAGCTTATGTCACTTCCCCTTAACTTGGGAAGAAATAGGTAACCAAATCTTTTGTTACTTCTCTTTTCCCATTTGAATTCAGTATGTAAGGCGTTCTGAGATGCTCACTTTAACTATCCTCTTTTGTTTCAGACCAGAATGGAGTCTGAAAGCAGCATTATTATTTTTTTAACTAAGCAACCTTTTAAACTGCCTGTGCATTGTTTCTGACTGCTGTATGGAAAAGCACATGAATCTGACCTTTGAAGAGTTTTGTAAGTAAAACATTTTACGACTTATCAAATGTGGTCTATCTCTTTGCTACAGATGTGGGAAAGCTTTGGAAAGAACTTTTAAAACGGGACATTTTGGGGCTTACTGGAAAGTTTAACAGTCTATATTTCCATACTTTTTTGATGCATGTTTTTATTTTAAATCTTTGTTGGGATTCTCTCACCAAAGAGTACTTGTCCCAAACTTGCATCTTGGCTGCCAGGACCACACCTGCCCTTTATAGCAAGGTTGATTTTGCCATACATTCCTTTCTTGGGAGAAGACATGTTGGTGTCTCCCATGGGGAGGGGAACTTAGGGATCACATGGGCATGAATGCTGCTATTTAAGCCTACTCTGTCTTCTCCCTCTCTTCTTCTGCAGAGCCCTCTCTTCCTCTGCAGTTTGGGTTTCTTCTAGTCACCCTTTGGAATTTGAAGACGAACCCATAAATGACCCATGAAACTCCCCCCCCCCCCCGTAAAGTTCTTTAATTCACTCCTGATATATGCACTTATTTCGTCTATTCCCAATTGCCTGGCAAAGGAAATGAGGATTTCTGAGTGTACAGACCACTTGCCTTTTCTGTAGTTATGATCTTCTGGATCAAGGTCTAGGGGCATTATCAGTAAGGAGATACTTTTCTCCTTTACTACTATGCAGATCCAGTGGATCTGCAAATGGAACAGAGGAAGACCAACTCACAGCATGTCTCTCTGCACCAGAGGAGAATTTCCCCAACAAAGAACTGGCACACCACAAATAAACAAAACACAACAAAACAAAATCTGTTCTCATGAATATTTGTGAATAACAAATATAAAAGAGGCAGGAATTTGGTCAAGCAGAGCAGCTGTTCGGAATTCAAATGGCTGCTCATAAATACTTTTCCTTTACACTTTTGATGGTAGGCATATTTGTTAAAAGGCATCTAGGGGAGAGAGAAAACAAAAAAATCTTACAAACCGAAAGAGAACATTGGTGTCTGTCCATCATCTTCTTGGCTGCAGTAGTGACCAGTTCAACAAAACAAGCATGGTTCCTATGTTGGATGCAATGAAGGAACATTGTCAATTATATTTAATTTTAAATTCCCCCTTCCACTTGTTGAGGTATCAAAACACATCTTTTAGAGCCCCCCAGCTGCCCAAACTCCATTCCAGTCACATGTGGGAGGTGACATATATTATCCACACCCCACTGTGAAGAGAGCAGTGTTGGTGTAGTGGTTAAGAGCGGTGGACTCGTTATCTGGTGAACCGGGTTCGCTTCCCCGCTCCTCCACATGCAGCTGCTGGGTGACCTTGGGCTAGTCACACTTCTCTGAAGTCTCTCAGCCTCACTCACCTCGCAGAGTGTTTGTTGTAGGGGAGGAAGGGAAAGGAGAATGTTAGCCGCTTTGAGACTCCTTAAGGCGGGATATCAAGTACAAGCTCTTCTTCTTCTGTATGCAATGGGGCAGCATTTCACAATTCCTCTGCCTATTTGAATTCTCATTTCACCTGTCCTTCTCCAGCCATTCCTATACCCTTCGCCGACTTCCCAGTTGAAAAAATGTGATTGTTCTCTCACACACTTATGGACACATATACTTGAGCAGGATTTCTTGGTTTGCAAAGAGTATGATTCCACATGTGGAAGTTTTGTTCTTGCATATGCAAATAGGCAAATATAAACGTGTGTGTGTGTGTATGCAAAAGTCATGCTTGCTCCTTGGAAGCCTGGCTCGATCCTTTTTCTGCTATCAAAGATATCTGCACGTAATCCTGAAGCCTTTACATTTATACGCATTCGCAGTACATTTGGACTCTCATGAGTGATTGGCCCAATAATGCAATCTATTTACCATAAAATAAGGATGGTAGAAAGGTATACCAGTTAACGGGGCCAATCATGCAAAGGAGCTGAGCTTGGCTTGCTTGAACCACCATGGCTGGATGATGGTTGGCATCTGTATGTCTCAGAATAAAATGGAGGAGTGTGCCTTCAGAGGTGAAGTTAAACCATTAGAAATTAAACCACAGTGTCTGCTGTGGCTGTGGAGACTGAAATGGGAGAGACATGTTTTGTTGCAGCTGGGGCAGATGAAAGTGTCCAGTTGTGTTGATGCAAGTGCATCATAGTGTTTCTTCTTTCTGCTCTCTTCCCAGTGCATTCTCCCACTTAAACCTTTGAAAAAATCAGGGATTCTTCACTTCCCCAAACCCTTCTATCCTTCTGCCCAATACATATATACACTTCCTCAGACTTTTCTGTTGCCTGAACACTGGGAGTGTGGTGCATAAAATCGCTTAACGGTTTAATTCTATCCATAAGACTTATAAAATTCTTTATCTTTTGATATTTCAAACTTCAGTCATTGAATGACAGAGACATTTGAAACTTGGACAATAGTTTACTTAAATATCATTGCTTGCTATTCATTAACCTTGTTCTTCAGATTGTAACCTATTCAAGTATGATGAGATGACTAATATTTTAAAAGGCCTCATTGTGAAAAATAGAATGTTTGGGTCAATTGACTCCAGTTATGGCCAAAGTCTGCAGAGTGTATGTCTTATCCAAACCCTTATAAAAGCAAAAGGATAAATCACTTAACACCCCAAAAAATTATTTTTCCATGGAGCAAACTGTAATTCACATTGCATCAGCCAAATCCATATCCTGTAGTCCGCAAGGGAGCTCAGAGCTAACTGAGTTACTCTCAGGTGATATAAGTGTTCTGTGTGTGGTAGATGTTGCAGTCATGAAATAATGAATTGCACATGTCAATCAAGTCCATGAAGCTTCATGGTTCTTCCTGTTTCCTCATCAGATGAATGATTCAAATAAGACCATGGTAACCCTGTTGCCTCTCTGCCCTCCCCATTCCGTGTCCAATTCTGTAAACGTGGAGAAGCTAATCAGGACAGAAGATCAATGGCATTAGTAGTAGATGGTGGAATAGGGTGGCAGTATTCACCTCCAATCACCTGTGTTGGTGTTGCATACAAGGATGTTGAGTGGAGGGGAGAAATGGCAGCAAGGTCAGTGTACTACAAACACACTAGTGGAGCCAGTCCAATGCTCCTGCTGGTGTTTGGGTGCCTCATCATCACATTGCCCTCTCTCTTCTGGTATGCAGAAACTATGAGTTCAAACACAGGTTTGGTGACCATCCTGCCCCATCATCCACTACTGGAACCAAATGCTGGTGTTAAAATAGGACACACATAACTAATGTAAAACATTTGCCTTCAGCTATTGGGACAATTTAACTAGTGCAAAATGCCACCACCAGAATACCTGAGTTGGCCAATTGGAGCACATTACTCTGGTCTTTATCTGCACTAACTAGCTGTTTGTCGCTGGGCTCAGTTTGGTTTTGTGTTTGCCCTTCAATGCGCTAAACGGCTTGGGCTCTGGCTATTTTGGGGGCTTCCATCATTCATAATTGTCGCCTTGTATGCTACATTCAGTTCTGAATCCTTGCATTGTGTTCTGCTGCTTGGAATAGGGAGGTTGGAGAATCCCATTAGAAATGGAAACTGGAGTAGAAATAGCCACATTTTGCATAGAAATCAGGTAGAATAATGAGAGTGGCATTTGCTATTATTGGATGGGTTTTTTTAGTCCACATTTGTTATATAAATAATTACAGGCAATTCCTGATTTGTGCATTCTGGGTCATTGCACACTTTGACTCTTTTAAGTTTAATGCTGCTGTTTAGTGTTGTGCGTCCTGTGTCTCAACCTGTTGGGAAGGGATATTATTATTATTGTTATTATTGATTAACTTCCCTGACATTTTGTATTTTGTTTTGTTTTTAATGTTCTTGTTTAGAAAACTTTGCTTTGATTTTATTCTGTACCTGCTTTTGGTGATCACTGACCCAGAAAAGCAGGTATATATTATTAAAGTAAACAATACATGTTCATACAAACTATCAGCTATAATTGGATTTTGCATTTGAAACACTAAGTTGTTTTGTTTGAAAAGACACTCCTCTTGATAGCATAAATAATTTCTCTCTTTTTCTTGTGACATTCCCCCACTGAGTGTCTCTCCCCCTTGCCATTACTGGTTATTAGTAGCAAGTGATTAAATGCTGATTTTATTCAAAACTGTGTGTGGGTTTATTTTGACTAGAAATCGACAGGCATCAATACGGCAAGACTGTGCGGGGAGGCAGAGTTCCTAATGTAAATTCTTGAGCTGTAATTACTTCTTTCTAACAGGTCTCCCCCCACCCCAAAGGAAAGTTGCTTTTATAAAATGCTAACACACTTCACCCTACATGACAGTTTTTAATATCAGAGGCATTTTATTGGAACAGAAAAGTGGAAACTTCATATTTCTGGAAACCAAGCAGTTCACCTCACACAGGCATTGTAGAAAACTAAATATGTCCATCTCTCTCAAAATGTGCTTTCCCCCTTGAAATATATTACTGTTACTCAGAGCACTGAAGGTCACTGTCCTCCACCCCCAAAACCCACCCAAAACTTCTGAAAAGTGAGGGTCTTACATCACACTATGAATAGATCAGGCTCCTCACTTCAAACATTCTCCCTCAGAGCTGTGGAGAAACTGGTTAAGCAGCACAAATGCTTTGTCTGCCCAAATAAAGGGAGGAAAAAAGATGGCAGTCTACAGAAATCACAAAGCCTGTTGGGCTAACCGGTAACATGTTAACTAAAATATTTTATTCTTCCTGCCTATTTAGGCTCCCCATGTTTTTTGTTTCAGTTTGCCCATTATTGCTATGTTACATTTAACAGAATTTAAACAGATTAAGTTAAGAGTTTAGCAAGACTGACTGTGCATTTGCTTCACAGACCACATTTTGGTGTTATTCCTAAATAAATCCCCATTTATTTCCAAATCTGCTAAACTGCATTATACAATACCATATCAAACTTGACAAACTAGTATTCCCCTCCACCCCTCATGTGAAAGTGTCAGTGGATATTTTGCTATTCTCTCCTTTGAATCTGGGGTTTTCAATTAGTGCATTTTTCAATTACTCTCTGCTACTTTTCGCACTCTTTCCACTCTTGTGGCTTGGAGGGATGGGTATGTTAGTATTACTTATCTCCTGGGTCAGGATCACAGTAAGGCTCCCCAGGAAAACTGAAGGCATTTGTTTCTTTAAAGGTTATTTGTTGTTGTTTTTTCACAATTTAGTGACCTTTAGCAAAAGTGTAAAAGAAAGAAAGAAAGAAAGAAAAGTAACACATCCAGGACCTTGTTTAAACTAAGCCTCACAGTCTGAATAACTTTTGGCTTCCATTCAACTTCTTAAAGTGCCAGGAATAACTCAGAGGAGGAGTCATAGCCAAGCATTTGGTACATGAAGACAACTCTTGTAGAATTACCGAGCAATATTCTGGTCCATGATGCTGGTGGAGTAAGAATGCAGAGGAGGACCCAACAGTACTGACCCAAAGCACAGAGAAGTGGTAGCCCAGTACTACCATTGATGTTTCTGCTGCTGGTATCCTGTCACAGGGCCACAAAGCAGGGCATTAATTGGGTGGGACAAATATGGAGCACGGCTGGTGAAAAATATGCTGAATCTAATGCCTCCTGGATCTAAAGCCTCCCTATTTCCCATTGAGATGCCCAATTTGGGTCTGCCAGTTGCTGGTGTCCTAGGCTTTATAGACTTGTCTACCTATGTACTTTCTGAAACCAAAGTGGTGCATTGGTTGCCAGATGTTTCAGCTCTCCTACCATACCACAAGAGCATTCTCCCAATCACAATCTCAAGCAGCTGGTACCCCAATGTATATTGTCTTTGATACTGGAGAAAATATAGCCATAAAGATTAGTAGTCACTGATTTCCAGAATATTATAGAATAGTGTCTACCATGTCATTGGCTTGCATTGCCTTTTGCTATGCTGAAGGACTCTGTTCATTCACAGTAAATGGTTTCAGTTATTCCAGTACCCTCT